>NC_044907.1:0-609601 GCF_001633185.2 Quercus lobata | reverse complement strand
TGGACTGTGGGCATGGTGACTTTCTAGGGAATGACAGCCAATACGATCAACAAACAAGTGATAACTCTGGAAATGGAGGATCATGGTGTGGGCCTTTCAAAACGTGGCAAACCATATACAACTATGATATAACATATGGGCTGATCAAGGAGGAGGCCAATCTAGTGTTAGGTGGGGAGGTGGCATTGTGGTCTGAGCAAGCAGATCCTGCAGTTTTAGATGCAAGAATTTGGCCAAGAACTTCTGCAATGGCAGAGACACTTTGGTCTGGGAACCGGGATGAGACAGGTAAGAAAAGTTATGCTGAGGCAACAGATAGGTTGAATGAGTGGAGATATAGAATGGTGCGAAGAGGTATTGGAGCTGAACCCATTCAGCCACTTTGGTGCATTAGGAACCCTGGCATGTGCAACACAGTTCAGTCTTTTGCTTAGCTATTTCCTTCTTATATACTCGAAAAATAATAATACTAATACCAATTATAGATTTGATTTGTTGTGTTACTTTTCTTGCTATAGAATGCATTATTTGAGGAAGATGAATGGTGATTGTATCTAACTTTGCAAATGTATTGAGCCCTTCACTCATGTGACAAAAAGTTTGACTCCTGTCCTGTTTTAAATCACTCTGCTGTGTGCAATGCAGTTTTAAGCAATGAGCCTTCTCAACGCAGTTTTAAATCTTTTTCTTCATCTATCAAAAAATAAGTTAATTTTTCTCCTGGCTAGCGCTAGCTTGAGAGGGTGTTATATGAAGGAATTAAGATTATGATGAAGCTATAGAGGGAAAGAATGACAAGGACGTGGGGTTTTGGCTATGATACTTTCGTCGGTGGAGCTCTAATACACTAGAAGTCGTAATCTTGTACTCTAGTTTCTGTCACAGTGATTGGATGATTGGATTTTTGTTTGATGTTTAAAAAATACTTTTAGGGAATTTTTAGAATTATTAAAATGAAGGATTTTACATCAATTAATAGAATTGAAATTCTATCAACTCAAATTTCTAATAATTGAATGAGTATAATTAATGCTAAAGAAAATAGAACATTATGAACATGGTCATATGGATGGTAATGGTGGTGAAAATAACTAGGTAATAGTGGAGGTGTGAAGTCATGGTTGTAGACCTCACAGGAATTTATGAAGCTATGTACATAAAATAAATTGGCTTTGATTTATAAAATTATCCAATTTCTAAGAATGTATGCCTGGTATTAAGCATTGTAATCAATTTGTCAATTAAAGTACCTAGAGCCAAAGACAACAATCACAACAACAACCTAGAACCATAGACATTGTACAATAAAATGTAGCTTGGCAGGGAGTTGCAGACGGAGAGGGAAAAAACTAATGTTAGCACATAAGACACACAAAGATAGCTTAAGGATTGCAACAAACCAGCCCTTATCACAGAGAAAGAAGCTGCAATTTTCTGCAGCAAACAGGGAAAGAACAGAGCAGTAAAACAAGGACTCCAGGGCCTGATTTTTATTCATTCACTTTTTCAACCAGTAAATTTAGTATGTATACATGAACATGGCTCATATTCAGCCTTTACAAGTTACAAGTGAATCACTTCATAATCAAACAACTATTTTTTAGTTGAACAGACCAAAAACAAGTTAAAACTAGTGTTACAACTTATTTTATTTGAAGTAACAGTTTTGTGAACAGTGTCTGGATTTTCAATGAAAATGGCTTTATATTTTTCGATTGCTTATATAGACAGTTAAGTTTCCTTTGTCTTTCTCCCCTGTAGATAGAGGGCAGCATAATGATATCATATTTAGCATGACTCATTATTTCTTGTTTTTTGATACCATAGTTCCAAAAGTACAGAGCAAATGTTGAGAGAAAAAAGAAGTCCAAGAGCTTTAGTTGTTATTCTAGGTAAAATTTTATAGGACTTGGAAGCAATATTTGCTAATGCTAACGGTTCAGCTGAACTGAGTTTGTCCACTTGTCCAATCTATGCATTTGTCATCTGCTTCTTTTCCCTGCTTAAAGTCTAGCATAACTGCCTCCATAGACCAGCTAGAGCTACACATTCCATTACACAAACCAGACACTGCTTTGCTGCACTTGAGTACTAGAACTGAGTGAATATACCTATGCTGAAGCTTCAGCATAATTTGGCAAATAGCAAGGAAGGCTGCAGCCCGCAGTTATTTTAGAAATTGAAAAATCACTTAAATTGGTTTTTGACACTTACTGTTTGTTCTGGTTGTCACCTGTACAGATAAAAATATATTTATTGATATTTGGAGGTCGAAACTAAACATAATCAAGTTTGTCCATTGCGACCAGACTAACAGAGTTTTACCTTATTCCAATCTGAAGTATAATTTATGTTCAACATATTCTACTGGTTATTGCTGTTTGTTGGGTGCAAAAAGAAGGGAGGGTCATATGTCTTGAAGTCAAGACGTTAATGCCAAATTATTTCTTGTAGAAACTGTCTTCCTTTGATATTGATTTTTTTCGTTGTTTGCAGATAAAATTTGCTGATATTTGTCAATCTTTACAACTTAGCTTTTGTCTCCACTCAAAGCATAAACCTTCCTCAATCCTGAGTAAATGAAAACCCACCTGAACATGTCAAACTATCCATGATTAATTTATTTTGTCATTTTCAAAGCATGTGCCAGCCAAAATTTTCATATTGAGTTTGAAAATCCAAAAAAAAAGTTATCCAAAACAGTGCCATATTAAAACTTTGTGATCTATGAGATGTATCAATTAACTACCTGATGCCTGCAGTTTGATTTTCCTGACTATTTTGACCGTTTGCAAATTTCAAAGTCAAAAATATTTACCAACGCTACACATTTAAGTTCTTCATAAGTCTACCATTGACCACTTTGTATTAGCTCTATCTTTGTCCAACGGTTTCATTACTCTCTCATTTCCATTTGCCAATTGCTTGTCCTTGTTATCAGTTATCACTCTCCTGGTTCCTGCAATAGTTGAAGTTAACAATAACATATGTGTGGTTTCAACTCTCTTTGCCACTGACAATAACTCCACATGGTCTTCACCATCTGGTGATTTTACATTTGGATTCCACTGGCTTCCAGGTGAACAAGATCAGTTCCTACTTGCTATCTGATTTGCTAAGATACCTGATGAAACTATAGTTTGGTTTGTAAAGAGAGACAATCAAAAGCTACAAGACAACTTGTACTCAAAGCTCCAAGTGGATTGGAGTTGTGAAGGTCCAACAACAGTGAGAATCGTGAAGTATCAAATGGGGCTATGCTAGACACTGGGAATTTTGTGATGGAAAATTACGAGGGGGGAAATTTCAGCTCCATTTCACTGGTATAGAACAGACATCCTAAAATCTGATACTTAATCAAATATATGTCAACACCAAATATCCTTATGGAGTTTATTATAGTCATCAGGATGTTCTTGAGCTAATCCTGGACAAGTCAGGCTACCTTCAAGTCAAGAACTCATAGGGAAATATATCTAACCTTATATCAGAGGGTGCGGTCTTCAGGACAGATTCTTACTATGGGGCAACACTTGATTTTGATGGAGTTTCAGACTCTATGCTCACCCAAAGCTGGCTTGCCAACTGATATGCTTCTGATAACATCTGCTTGGATATTGGTGGCGATTTTGGAAGTCGCACTTGTGGTTATAACAGCATACTTACTCTGGAAGTTTATGGTAAGCCAGTGTGCCAATGTGCCCCAGGCTTTTCTCTCTTGGATGTAAATAAGAGGAATATTGGCTGCAAACAAGATGATTTAAGCTACATAAGTGAATCTTACAAGATAGGATCCTTAATTTCAGAGGATCAATTTGAATTCTTGGAGATGGAGTATGTTGTTTGGCCTTCAGCTGACAGCCTACAACAGAATCTGCATGCAAGATTTCCTGTGTGGACAATTGTTATTGTGCAGTTGCCATTTTCCAGCAGCCTGAGTATTACAATGGTACAGGAAGACGTTGGAAGAAGAAATTACCACTTTCTCTCGAGAGGCCCAACAGCAGTGCAGTTGAAAGAAAAGTACTGTTCAAGAAATTGAAATTGAATAGCTCCTCACAAAGTCCAGGCCTAGGAAAGCAGAATCAAGCAATATTGATCCTCGCAATCCTCTTAGGTACTTCTGTATTTTTTAACTTCTTTTCTGTAACTGCAATTTCTCTAGTTGTATTCTTCTTGTGGCAAGGAAAACTATCAAATTTCTCCAAAATTGTTCCTATAAAAGATCTTGATATGAATCTACGTTCATTTACATATGAAGATCTTGAAGAAGCTACTGGTGGGTTCAAAGAAGAATTGGGTAAGGGTTCTTTTGGCACTGTTTATAAAGGGGTATTAGCATCTAGTGATAACAAATATGTTGCTGTCAGGAAGCTAGACAAGATGGTGAGGGAAGATGAGAGGGAATTTGAAACCGTCGTGACTGTGATTGGCCAAACTCACCATAAGAATCTAGTTCGGTTACTTGGCTACTGTGATATGGGTGAAGACTGACTTTTAGTGTACAAGTTTATGTCCAATGGCTCATTGTCAAATTTCCTCTTTGGAGTAGTAAGACCAAGTAGGCAACAAAGAATGCAGATTGCTTCAGGAGTTGCTAGAGGACTGATGTACTTACATAAAGAATGCAGCACACAAATCATTCATTGTGACATAAAGCCTCAAAACATACAATTGAATGATTTTTTTACAGCCAAAAATTTCTAACTTTGGACTAGCAAAACTTTTGATGAACCACCAATCCTGAATTCTCACTAGCATCAAGGGGACTAAAGGCTATGTTGCACCAAAGTGGTTTAGGAACACACACTCGCCACAATAAAGGTGGATGTTTATAGTTTCGGAGTCATGTTGTTAGAGATCACTTGCTGTAGGAGATGTGTGGAAATTGAGATGGAGAGGGCAGCAATTCTAATGGAATGGGGCTTATGAATGTTACTGTAATGGTAAGTGGAAAGATTGGTGGAAAATGATGAGGAGGCTCTTAGTGATCTGAAGTGGTGAAGAAGTTACTGATGGTGGCAATTTGGTTTATCCAGGACATGCCATCATAAAGGCCTTCAATGAGGGAAGTTACTCATGCTGGAAGGCATTCTTGAGATTTCTACACCTCCCTGTCCTTTCCTCACAGTTCAACATCTGAACCTGGTTTTCAGTCATCCTAGGTGGGATTTTCAGTCATCTTACGTTTGCTGTGGCTGAATATTGTGGTCTAGGTGAGACTAGCTTGGAGCTCCTTTGGTTATGTTGGCTTTTTCAGGATTTGGGGTCCCTCTTGCTTCTACTACTCCTATATACTATGACAACGGAAGTTCCATTCAAATTGCCCGTAACCATGTCATCCACTAATGGACCAAGCATAATGATATCGATTGTGATCTTCATCATCATCTCCTCTAGGGCTCCCTCCAACTCTACTCTGTTCCATCTGATGATCAACCTACAGACATTTTTCACAAAGTCACACCCTCGTTGTCATTTCCATGACCTCATATCCAAACTGAAGTTGGTCTCTCATCCTCAACCTTGACGTTGAGAAGTATTGGCCCCAAGCTCATTCTTGGGCCTACTGTACTGCTACAAATTCCTTGGTACTCTCTTATACTATTGTACTGCACTGTGCCACCTGTGTAGTTGTATTTTACTACTGGTACTCTTGAGTTGATTGATTTCTCTATATATAGGCTCCCTCTATTTATTACTGTTCATTAAGCAATGTACTTATTCTCAGTTTCTACCTATACAATCCTCCAATTTCTTAAACCCTACATTTGGGCTTGGTTGCTTAATTGTTATCAATTTGCTAGTTGAAGTACTTGGAGATGAAGACATTGTACTATAAAATAATGCTTGGTAGGGAGTTTCATATGAAAAGGGGAAAAACTAATGTTAGGCTGTATATTCCAGCAGATAAGATGCACAAAGATAGCTTAAAGGTTGCAACAAACAACTCTTTTCAGTAGAGAAAGAAGCTGCAATTTTTTGCAGCAAAACAAGGACTCCAGACCTAATTTATATTCTTTCACTGTTTGAGCAAGTACAAATATTTATACATGAACATGGCTCATTTTCAACCTTACAAGTGAAACACTGCATAATCATACGATTAATTCTTTAGTTAACAAAACCAAAGACAAGTTCAGTGAACAGTCTCAGAACACATTGCCCATAACAGGGGACGTGATATTCAGCTGAATGGCTTTTTATGTTTCCATTGCTTAGCTTGACAGCAACTGATTTTAATTTTTACTTCCCTGTAGATAGAGGGTGGCATAATAATATGATTTTACATTTTCACTAGGCTTGTCTTACCACAGCACAATATTTTTTGTTTTTTGAAAGCACAGTTCCAAAAGTACAAAACAAAATGTTGGGAGAAAAAAAAGGACCAAAGAGCTCTATTTGTTTTTCCAGCTATTCATATGAGACTTGGAAGCACTATTTTCTATTGCTACAGTTCGGCTAAAATGAGTTTGTCCAACCTACACATTTGTCATCTGCTTCTTTAACAATTGACGGTCCAGCACAACTGCCTCATGGACCAGCTAGTGTTCCCATTCCATTGCACAAATAAGACACTGCTTTGCTGCTTGGGGGGTATATAACTGAATGCATACCCCTACACTGAATAGCAAGGCAGGCTGCACTTAACAAAGTCAAAAGTCCTGAACAGACCAAGCGAGAACCACGCCACTTCCTTCTCTTGATTTTGGACATAGAAAAATCATATTTAAAAAAATGAGATGACAATTACTATTTGTCCTGTTTGTCACATGTTTTGAAGAATAAACGTTTATGGATACTTATTACAGGTTGAAATCAATCATAATTAAGTCTATGCATTATGACTTAATTATTCTGATTCAAAGTAGAGTTTATTTTTTCTAAAAGCTTCGCTCTATTATTGCAAACAATATAAGTATGACCACTGTTTCATCATCATGATAGTATGCTTCCAAAACGTGATCTTATTAAAATTTAAAGCACCCAATAATATAAGGTATGTTAAGAGTGTCATTTGAGGTGAAAGTTGTGGAAATTGAAGTGTCATTTGCAAAATACATTATATTCATAGATGATATTGGGTTCTTCAACTATGCCCTTAGAAACATAGACTAAATCTTATTATTGAAGAAACAAAAAATAAAAATTGACACACATTACAGATTCATACAGCTCCAAGGTAGGCCTAATATATATATATATATATATATATATATATTTTTTCCCTTCAATTCTTCTCCCATGATTGAATCTGCAAACCACTTAGCCTGACTCTTTCCAAAGCTGGAAAATTCACCGGTAAGATTGCAAAAATCAAGGCTGAAAGAAAAACTGAAATAATCGATCAATTTGGAGTCTGGTTAATGGTCAGGAGTGAAGAAAAATAACAAAAGCAGAGGAAGTAGTCATTGATTCCAAAGAAATTAATGTACCAATCTGGAATGAGGAGAACAATTACTTAGTATGAGAACACAATTACTGAGTCTGATTGTTGGTATCAAGAAGCACTGCTAAAACAGAAAATATGGCCGAAAGATATGCCAAACAAAACGCCAAAAATTTATCATCGATTATGGCCTGGATTGAACAAAAATAGCTAAAACAGAGGGTGAGGTTGAGTCCCAAGAACAGAAACTTCATGCGCTCATTTAGAACGGCGAGAACAATTAATGAGTTTGAGATCCCAAATATCAAAGAATTACAAATGAGGAACAGCCAAAAAAGGCTATCTTTCAAAGCAATGGCTGTCCCTGCTTTGTGTTCACACACTAGTGTGGTATTGGACCGAGTCAGATGAATGGTAACAGGATCATTACTACTCCCTACCGTTGAATTGAAGGGAGTCTGATCATTGGTTCCATTATGACTACTCCCTACCTCTGTGGTATTGATGCACTGACCATTATCTTGCCAAACTCCACCAGAAGGGCTGAGCACCGCTTGAAAGCCGATTGTTACAAGCAGTACTGCAACCACCAAAAGCATACTGCGCTTTTCTTCTGATAAGCTCCTTAATTCACTTTTAATATACAAGCTTGAAAGCGTAGAAGGATTTGGTATTGACAGCCATTCCATTGGATGCCATTTAAATCTAGAAAGAGAAACACCCGAATCAGCTCCAGCACGGCGTAGCATAACTCTAATCTCTTTGTTGTCTACTTCTTGTGTCTGTCCTTGCAAGATGTCCCATGCTGTTTTACCCTACATATTCTTATGATTTACAACGACAAAACGGGAACTCCAAGTGAGTAAGTGTCTCACGGCCTGCGTAATGTAAATCAGTCAAGTCTCGTCCATGGTCCATTCTTAATCCAAATGCGTAAGTTTCTTCTTTTGTATATAAAATTTACAATTATAATTAAAAGGAAAAAAATGATAATATATTATTATTATTATTATTATTATTATTATTATTTGCTGAGAGATCATAATGTATTAAATATAGATGTCAAAAATAAATAAAGTATTAAATATAATTGCAAAGCCACTAGATCATTAAAAGAGAACGAAACTGTACGTAAACCAAAGGAAGCCATCACTCCCTACAATTTTAAACATCTTTATTAAATATTAGATTTAGGTATAAAATATTTTGAATTTTGAAAAATAAAAAGAAAGAAATTTACTTGACCCAAGAGATGAGTTTTGTTTCAAAAGTAAAATGGTCATCTAGACTATTCTGGTTGGTTATTTTATTTTTTTATTTTTTTTTTAATTTTTCATAATTTGTTAACACTTAGTAGATGTTAATGGAGAGAGCTTGCCTGGGTTTGATTTTTTGATACTGCAATGTGCAACACAGTGTTGCCTTCATTGTCCTTCCAGTTCAAGACTACTTTTTCATTAAATGAAGCATTTTTAGAATAATTTCTTTTGAGCCATTCCATCAAGAATTTGAAAGCCTCAAGGTTGTCATATTTGACGGCAATATGCAAAGTCGTCTCGTTTTGCACCGTCACATCTATAATAGAATTAGGACAAACAAATAAAAATTTGTCCAATAGATCAAGGCTATCACTGTTTGTTACTACGTAGTGTAAAGGAGTGATATGCTCTCTTCCTTTGACATGAACAAGGTCTCCATCAAATTGTAGAAGCTGACACACCAGCTCGATATGCCCATTTTGTAGTGCGACGTGAATAGGGCTAAACCCATTTTGATTTAGTTTCCGAGCAAATGAGGGCTTTAAACCTATCATCTCCTTGGCAAATTGGATGTTCCCAACAGATGCAGCTATGTGTAAAGGAGTATTAACAAATGGTAGCTCATCGATGTGCTCCAAAAGTTTTACATCCTCCCCAATTAAGTTATAAAATTCATCAATATCATTATAATCGCTTTGAGTAACTGCAGAAAGAGATGAACCCGATGAAGCTCCAGCATTGTGTAGCAAAATCCTGATCTCTCTGTTGTCTACTTGTGTTTGTCCTTCGAAGATATCCCATGCTGTTTTACCCTCTGAATTCCTATGGTTTACACGGATGAATCCGAAACCCCATGCGAGTAGGTGATTCACAGCCTGCATAATATAAATTATTCAACCTCATCCTTGGTTCATTCTTAATCCAAATGTATAAACTTCTTTTTCTTTTATAATTTGTTAACTAAATTTATAATTAAAGAAGAAGAAAAAATTATCATAATACATACTATTACAAAGCCACTGAATCATTAAAAGATAAAATAATTTTTGATATAATATCAGTGATAAAAATGGAATTGTGCGTAGACCAAGGGAGGCCATCGCTCCCTAAATTTTATACATTTTTAAATTGTACATTTAGATATAAAATATTTTAAATTTTTAAAAGAAAAAAAAATTACTTCTCCTCAAAGAAATATTTTTAGTTCAAATAATTCAAAAAATAAAATGCTCACTTAGACTATTCCTACTTAGTTATTTTATTTTAATTTTATTCCCTTTTATTTATATTTTGTTAATGAAGAGACATAAAACTTACCTGGGTTTCAATTTTTGATACTGCAATGTGCAACACAGTATTACCATCATCATCCTCCCAGTTAAAGACTGCTTTTTCATTAAATGAAGCATTTTTAGAACAATTTCTTCCAAGCCATCTCACCAAGAATTTGAAAGCCTCAAGGTTGTCATATTTGAGGGCAATATGCAAAGCAGTCTCATTTCGCACCGTCACATCTGCAATAGAATTAGGACAGACTAATAGAAATTTGTCCAATAGATCAAGGTTATCACTGTTTGCTACTACATAGTGCAAAGGAGTGATATGCTCTCGTCCTTTGACATAGACAAGGTCCCCATCAAACTGTAGAAGCTTACGCACCAGCTTGTTATACCCATTTTGTAGAGCAAGATGAATAGCGCTAAACCCGTCCGGATTTAGTTTCCAAGCAAATGAAGGCTTTAAACCCATCATCTCCATGGCAAATTGGATGTTCCCAGTAAATGCAGCTATGTGTAAAGGAGTTTGAACAAATGGAAGCTGATCAATGTGCTCCAAAAGTTTTATATCCTCTCCAATTAATTGGTAAAAGGCATTAACATCTCCACTTTCAGCAACCTGCTTCATCCTCTCAATTCTCTCATCCATTTTAGAGAAGGCTGATATATAGGGTTTTTCTTGATTTGAACTTGTTGATGTATGACTTGAATAAGTAGTGCTGCATGCTACAAAGCCAATATTACTGCCTCATCCTAATTAGTTTCAAAGATCTCCAGCATGTCACCTAATTAAAACTTTCGACATGATTTAGATTCTTGTTCCTACGTGGTTTTGACTGCTTCGGAATATTATTTCTGTTTGATTTTTTTTTTTTTTTTTGAGAAGAATTTCTGTTTGATTTAGATTATGCTTCTTGCTAAGCTTGCTTTAGATTAGCATATATTTTAACTCACTCTTTATTCTTTATCTATATCATGCCATATTCGACTTTCTTATTATTTTGAGAGAGAGACAATTTCTCTACTTCAAATCCCCTATTCCATTGTTGTTATTATTGAATCGTCAAAAAATAAAAACAAAAGACCAAAAAAAAAAAAAAGGAAAAAGAAAAAGACTTGGTCATATGTGTGGAATGATCCTAAACGAAACGAAAGAAGTTTTCTCTGTTTTTGTGTTTTTTTTTATTATTATTATTTAAAAAGGAAGGTTTTTTTTTTTTAAGTAGAAAGTGTCATTCTCTTTCAGCTTCTTTTGTAAATATCCTGTTGGCTTCTTGGTGAATATCTTGTATGATGATTTAAAATTCATTTCCCAGAAGGAAAATAAAAGTTCAGCTGGAAAGCTCGGATATGACTACAATTAAATATTTTCAATTTAGAATCGAATAACATTTTTACATCTAAGTAGTCTATACCACTTAGAAGGAATTTTATCATTCAGTGGTGTCATCTTTTAGATGTCTAAAATAGTCTTATAAAAAATTGGAATTGGACAAAATTTTAAGATTTAGATTAAAAATTTTAATCCACTAATTCAACACGCACAGATCAATGTGAAGAATATACCCTAAATGAAAATTGATTAGACCATTAAAATGGCGCAACATGCGTTCTAAATACATGAATAATGCTAATTAAGGAAAATCATATTCCAATATACCTATAATGAAAATTTATCACACCCTCAAAATGTCATAACATGAATATTATATTAAATATATGACAGATGTTAAATATATTAATTATTAATTTTACTACATATATCTTATAATGATGTGTCAACTTTTTTATTAAGAATAAAAAAAGTAACAAGGAATTTATCTAGTTTGGGATGTGACAATTGGTTATCAATATTCCGATCTGAATCTTAGGATCTTACAATCCTAAAATCCTATATACCTAAACCGTCCTGAATCTCACTAGAATCTTTATTAAGGTCAAATTCGTGTTGGATCCCAATATGAATTTTAGAATCTTATAGGATTCCAATCCTATAGTGATACTAAAGATCCTTTGATATAAAGGAAAATTCAAATTTTCTTTTTTCTTTTTTCAAGCCTCCAAACAACCCAAATTGATAAATAAATAAAAAAATGTAATAAATAGATTAGCCTAGTAACCCTAGCACAATTGATTAAAAAAAAAAAAAAACGTATATTAAAAAATGAACCCTAAGGGTCACGTCAATAATAAGCCGTCACCTTAACGACTTACTCTAATAAACAAAATCACAAAAGACATAAGAGAAGAGAGCAGACTAGGTTACCAAAGAGTTGAAGGCAAGTGCAAGAATATGAAAAATTCGACAGTGAAGCCACTGTGAGAAAGACAATCAACAACAACAGTGAGTTTTGTTTTTTGTAATATTTCACTATTAGTTGCTTACTCTTGAGATGTATTGGCTGTCAGTTGCTTACTTTTTATTATGATCAATAAAACTATAATTGATATAATGTGTTCCTGGCTAGTGTATCACTTAATTCATCATAGTTATTTGTTATGAATTGTGATGACTTAATTTTCTAAACTAATCTCATGAGAAATGTTTCCAATGAGGCAGTGATAATGTCTTTAGGAGATTAACAACATTGTGGTGGCCGGAACTTGATGCAAAAGTTGTTATTGATCTGGTTTGTGCTAACAATACCCCTAATAGATATTATACTCCTCTCTTAAATGACTGCAAGGACCTTGCTCACCCGGTTCCAGGGCATAAGGATCAGTCATGTGTACAGGGAGGGGAACAAATGTGCGGACAAGCTTGCTAGGGAAGGCTGCTACTTGATTGATGATTTTGTAATTCTAGACAATCCTTTGTCAAACGATCTTTGTATTTTGTTAGATGCAGATGCTGTTGGCATGTATTCCTTAAGGCTTATAGCTAACTCACAGCCCACGCTATAGTTAATCTATGGATATATCTTTTTAAGCAAATATATATATATATATATATATGATCTTACTATCTCTTGTACTAATCTTACGATTTGATCCGATCCCCGAACTCTCTCACCGATCCCATGTAGGATTTCAATCCTAATAATCTTCATGTATTATATTCATTATCATTTTAGTTTTTAAGTATTTTGTAGTAAATAAAAAAATTTTAAAAAAATAAAAAATAAAAAACATTTCCGGACAAACTTAAAAGTAAAGAAAAAAATCCTAAAAAATCACATTTAGTGATGATTTATATATATAAATTGATGGTTAGTGACGAATTCAAAACCATTAGGAGGAAGAAACAAAAACAATAGAGAAAGAAAAAAGAAGAAAAGAAAAATTCAATGTAAATTTTATCTCAAGGTGCTCGTAGTTCGCCCTTTGCCCCCTTCTTCTTTATATATGTATATAAATTGATGGTTAGTGACAAATTCAAACCCATTAGGAGGAAGAAACAGAAACAATAAAGAAAGAAAAGAATATAAGAAAAATCCAACGCAAGTTTTACCTCAGGTGCTCGTAGTTCGCCTCTTTCTTCTTATTTTTCTTCTCTTCTTCTTTGTCTTGCTGCCAGCACCCTTTGGCCTTTCTCATTGCTTTATAGAAGCTATGTACTCACCTCTACATTACCTATATGTTTTTCTAATTTTTTTTATTATTATTTTAACTTCGTAATTCTCATCCATGGGGCCAACCACTCTTCTCTGTCTCTCTTTTAATCCTGGCAAGCCTTTTCTTTTCTCCATTTTTTTTTTTTTTGTTAATCCTTTTTAAAATAACTTTATCTTTCCTCTCTCTCTCTTTTTTTTTTTTTTTTTTGAATCATTTATAAAATTTGGTTTAAAAAAAAAAAATCATTAGCCCAGTGGCGGAGCCACGTTGAGGCCGGGGCATGCCCAGCCCCCCCCCCCCCCCCCCCCTAGCTTTTCAAAATTTCCACTAGTAGTAGTAACAAAACCGTATTTGATCTTTAAAATTACTTGCTGCCCCCCCAATATTATGAGAAAAATTCAAAAAAGATTATCCCCTTTCAAAATTCCATTTGGTCTCCTTCAAATTTTAAAATTTGGCTCAGAAAAATCCAAAAAAGAAATAACACCTGCCCATTCCTAGGCGACAAAGCCTCTCCAAATTCCATAAATATTAAAAAAAACAAAACAAAAATAAATCTAAATGCTTAGGACTCTATTCAATGTATTAGGATTCCACCAAATACGAAAAAAATATCCTTATAGTTATAGCTAATAGTTGTTGTTTACTCAAAAACAAAAACTGAAAATAAATAATAAAAAAACAAAAAATAAATCCTCCTTACAGTGCTGTAGCTACTTGGCTTAAAACCCCCAATTCATTGTGAGAGAGAGAGAGTAAACTCATGTGTATATTTAAAAGAAATTAAGGAGAGAGAAAGAGAGAGAGTATAATTTGAATCCATATATATGTGTAATTATAATATTTTTTTAATTGGACCGTGTGTCTAAATATATAATCCATATAATCCATATATATATGTCTAAATATATAATCCATATAAATGTGTAATTGTAATATTTTTTAATAGTCTATATCTATATATATAATAGCAGAAGCTGAGAGAAAATGAGTTCCTAGAATTAAGGAGGTAATGACAAATAGGAAAAGTCCCTACTTAAAATTCAGACATGTGTAACCTTAAAAAGCGATACATTATATTGTTTTCCAAATATTAACACCCTTTGGCTGTAATTTTTTATATTAAAAAAAAAAAACCTATTAAAAGAAAAAAAAAACGTAGAAATTTTAAAATATCTGCCGATCTCTTCAGACTACTTAACATTTTCTCTTTCTTAAAAAAAAAAAAAAAAAAAAAAAAACTTCCCAGATTGCGATACAGAGAAAAGGAAAAAGGGAAAATCCTACCCTCTTCACATCAGTCTTCTTAACTTTTTTTCTCTCTAAAAAAAAACCCTAGCCATACTACGATAGAGGCGATCTCTTCACATCAAACTCCGCTAGGAGAAAAAAAAAAAAAAAAAAAAAAAAACTTGCGCCACACTGGAGATTCGATTGATCATCGCTATCCCCTTTTGACTTTTCCAGGTACGTTCTTCTCTCTCTCTCTCCCTCTCCCTCTCCCTCTCCCTCTCCCTCTCCTTCTTTCTATGAGTTTTTGTTGTTTTGAAAATAAAATGGAATGACAGATTCTACTCAAAGAGAGATAATACCGCCCTAACGCCCCTATTAGGTGACCAAAACCACTATACAGAAACTCCACAAGGTGCGAATAAAGAGATCAGAGGGTCACTATTGGTAAAGTTTTCTCTTTCTCCATTAGGTTTTGGCTTTGAGTATTTTGGCCAGATTGGTTTTAATTCAGGTTTGATTTTAGATTTTGGTTTATATATTAAGGGTATTTGGGTTAGAATTGGTTTGGTTTTGCATATTTGTGTTAGATATGTTGATTTGAGTATTTGGGTAATCGAGGTTAGAAAGGAATTAAAATAAATGTACAGTGCAAATACAACCATCACTATTAAATTTCTTTGCATTGTTTAAACAGATCATATTTTTGAAAGTTATTCCATTTTTTTTTTCCATTTATATAACAAATTCATTTCAATAGAACAGGAAATTAGATGTTGATTTTTTTCCCCTTTTTTTTCCTATTCAATTATGTTTCTAGGGTTCTTCTTTTCCCCCCCCCCCCTTTTTTTTCCTATTCATCCAGGGTAAGATAGAGAGAGGCTGGAACCACTACCGGTGAGATTTTATCTTCGCTTTAAGTTTGTTTATTAATTATGAGTAGGTTTTGATATTTTGTTTGGATTGGTATGGATTTGTTTGGGTTCTTATGTTATATTTGGTTCTCATTATGGTATTTGAGTTATAAGTGGTTCTGTTTTGATTGTTTGGGTTAAACTGCGCCGTAGTACATCCACACTCTGCCCCAATCAGACTGTACCTCCATTGATGTAGTCTCTATTTTTTGTTTGTTTAACGTTTGCTATTCGAAGAGAGCGTTGGTAAGGGCATGTGAAAAGAGTTGGAAAGAGAGCAATCTGACATCTTGGGTCAGGCTGCCTAAAACCTTTATAGGTATTATTTAAGTAAATATTGCTTTAAACGTTTGATTTGATTTAGGCTTAAGTTTTGGTACTCAATTGAATTGATTTTGATTAAGATTGTCAATTTGTCATATAATAGAAACTATAATTATTTTTCCTTCATGTATTATTTTTATTTCCTTTCATGCATGTTTTGATCTCATGTTGGATTGATGCAAAGTTGTGATTCCCACTTTATCCTCTATTGCATTTATTTTTAAATGAATTTCCTTTTTGTTTGTTACTGCCTGACTACAAATAAAAAAACCAGAGATCAAAGTCAGTATGAGGTGTTTATTTTTAAATGAATTTCCTCATGCCATCATCATGCCAGAACCAATACTAATATGTGTTTCTTTTTTCCAGTTTGTTCATTAAATATGATCAGAAACTGATATTTTATTTGGAGTGGTTTTGATTTAGGTCTTTAACTTGAAGTTCTGTTTTTCTATTAGCTTTTCAGTTTGTGCATTAAATAGGATCAATTTTTTTTTTTTTTATATTTGTTTGGATTGGTTTCAGTTTAGGTCTTTATGTTATATTTGGTTATGATTAAGTTATTTGGGTTAAATTTGTTCATGTTTATCTATCTATGTTGTCTGGGTTAAAACACAGGGGAACGGATTTAAAGAACTTCAAGTCTCAATCTCTTTTGGACAATTTGAATGTTGAAATAGAGCAGGAGATTATTCTAGACAAAGGAAAAAGTAAATTGAGAGTTTTCCCTTAATGCAAATCCTATAGAAGAAGTAACGTGAATCTCTGTGGAGGGAAGGCTTTTCAATTTCTTCAATTTTTTTTTATCCTGTTAAAGAATGAAAGAATAAGGTGATGAATTCAGAGGGTATAGGTCATATTTTGTTGAGTTCATTTTTATTGCCAATTAATTACATATGGTACAATCTTGGTATTATAGAAATAAAATAATGTCTTACCTTTAATCTTGGTATTATACTGACTCAACTTTTAAGGTATCTTGCAATGAGTTATAGAATGAGCAATGGGTTATAGAGTTAATGAGATTTCATTCATTAGTATCTTTATGAGACTGTTTTGAGGAAGATCAAATTTAACAATGGTGGATGGTATTTGTTACTTTTTGAGGAAGTTAATGAGAATGCTTCATATCTTCCTTATTCTCCTGAGAAGATGACACCCATGGTCATGGACATATATAGAGTTTGAAATTGTGAGACTAAGATTCAAGGCCAGATTGTTGGATGAACTGATCATCCTAATTTAAATGTACATGGTATTAGATAGAGCAATCTACTCTAATGAATTCAATTTTCTCTATACTCTCAGACTGCTAAAGCTAAAGCTTGATGACTAATAAGAGGACAGTGAAGTTCTAAGATTGTAATTATTGTAATTCATTTTTTGCCATTGTGTTTGTTGTGGAAGACTTGAAGCCATCTGATGCGATTATATATGTATGGTCAGGATAGTCCTTATTCATAAGGTACTACAATCATGTGGCTAATATACTCCAAATTAGGTTCCAGACTATCACTAATGTGCATTTGCAGAAATTGTTGTAATGTATAAACGTGTTCCTTTTTTAATATTATTTTATTCACATTTATGCCTCAAAGTTGGATGCTGATATTACTTATATAAAAAAAAAATGTTGTATGTTGATATTGATTTTGCTATTTCATACAGATACTAGAAAATAGCGTTAATTGTGTTGATGGTTCTATAGTTAAAGACATCGAATGCTCTAAACCTCATTGGTGCTTTATTTCTTATCCAAATCATCAAGCAAAGGTATGGGTTTTGCTTTCTCAATCACATTTTCCCTTTTCCTGCATATTTTTGTTACCGTTTGGATTGATATTGTGTTTGAAATACTTCTCTCTTTGTGTAATGGGTATGGCGTGTTTTGTTTGCTATTGTTCTCATCTGTTTTCATGTTGAGCGGTCACAATGTGATTTTCATTGTTCTGATATTTGCCTGTTGTTGAGTCTGAAAATCTTTTCTCAAATGGGTTTGGTGTCTATTTGACTTACTCATTTCACTTGCTTGAGTATTGATGTTGGTTTTCGGTATTGGTTACTGAGTTTTTTTTTTTATAACATAATGTATGTCTCTCAACCATGTGCTCTAGTGTGGATGACTGGTTTCTACATGTTGAAATTTTTTCCCTTGTTCATATCTCTTGTGGAGTGATTTATGTTATCTGCTCTAAATGTTCGTATGCTGTATCTGTTTGCATATCATGGTCATGATAACCTGTCTCATTGACAGTTTTGTCAGTTGTTTTTGTCTATGTCTTTGTGCACTATCACTATTTTGCTGCACCTGTTATTTTGTGCTTCTTTGTATTGTTGGAAGTTTGGTTGGGTCTGCACTATCTTCAGTTTGTATTTATATATTGAAATTGTTTTACTGAATCTTGATTGACATGTATCTTGTGTGGTACTGTTGTTTGGTTCTTTGCTGTGGGCCTGTTATCTTGCAGATGTCTCGTCGATCTTCCAGGGGTAAAGACATTGTTGCTGACGAACCAGTAACACCAGTTGCTAAAAGGACTTATCTATCATTTGAGGCATCTCAAGATCCCAATGAGGATAGGTTCAGACTTCCGCTTAACTCACACGTCTACTCAAACGTGTTTGACAAGTCAACCACTATAGTGGAACAGGTGGTAGAGTTTAACACCTTAGGGACCACTTTCATCCCTCGAATATTTGAGAAACGAGATTGGGCAAACTTGTTCGGGAACTTTGATGATCCAATGGATGAGCTGGTCAAAGAATGCTTCTCCAATGCAACTGATCTTAGACCTCAACTCATTTTCTGGGTCAGAGGAACAGAGTTTAGCATTTCCCCAGACTCCATCGCAGATCTTCTCGGCATCACCAGACCTCAGAATGTGAACCTAACTCCTTACGATGAACGAACTCCAGAAGTTGGAGAAATTCTACAAATCCTAGGATCAGATCATGAAGTATCCAGTGCAGGAACATCCATCAGCACAGTAAAGTTTGCACCAGAGCTGACCACACTGAAGTTGATCATGTTCATCAATCTCTACCCACTGTCCAACACTACATTCATCAATCTTAGGAGAGCTCTATTCCTTTGTGACCTTATTACAGGAGCCCCCATTGATATATGTGCTCACATCTATTACACCTTGAGGAAGACCGCGTGTCGAACTGCAGCTCGAGGAGTTATTCCATTTTGCAGTCTCATCATGAAGCTCATTCTTCGTGAAGGCATTATTCCTCCTGCAGATGGAAAGATGTTGACTCGTCAACGTCCCATTTCCTTGTTCACTCTTCAAGCTAGCAGAAGTCACTCCTCTAAATCACCAAGGAGTGCTCACATCTCTCCGGTTACTCCATCTGCCCCTGAATCAGAGACACCTGCACATACCACATCTACATCTCGTGCTGTTCTTGAAGCTTCACCGGCTAGTATTCCGCAAGCACAGACTGCTCCTCATACTGATAGAGTCAGCAGTGTACTTGAGCATATTCAGAAACGCGTTGATGAGCTTGTGGCACTTCTCTACTCCATAAACAACCATGTCCAAATGCGTCTCGAGACTATGGAGAATCAGTTAGATGATATTCAACGAAAGTTGGACGAGAGCCTTTAGCTATTCGTGACAAAAAGGGGGAGAAAGTTTCAAAGGGAAGTGTGCATAGTGATAGGGGGAGTACACACATACTTTTGTCATACTTTTGTTTTTAGTCTTATCCTCTAAACTTATGGTTTTAGGTTTATGTTTGTTAGACTATTTAATGTTTATATGGGTTTGATACACTGTGTTTTGGTGTATAGTTGTTTTTAACTCTTAACTTATACTCTTGGTTTAAACTTTAATATATTTTGATGATGTTATTCAGGATGTTTTGTGTTTGTACCCATGTGCTTTTGTAAGCTTTTAGGGTTAATGTTTTATGCATAAGTTTGTAGGCTTTATGGTATGTACCTTGCTTATTGCAGCCTTTATGCTATGTTGAAATCAGTACTTTAATCTAAATGTCTTGCATTTTGGTTTATGTACTGTCACTCTTGTGCCCTTGTAGGATTGTTCCTAGATGCATATACCTTGTGTGTTATGCATTGGTTGAGTGTTGAGCATACAAGTGTCTTGCCTTGTGCTTGTTAACTTGTATGTCCTTGTGTTCATTCCAAGTGTGAATGAGCACTGTGTTCACTACCTTGTGATGTTCACTTGGTTGATCAAGCCATGGTTTGTTTCTTAACTCCATCTTTGCTTGATCACATATTGCCTGTTTCATTTGCATTTATAATTTTCTGCTTACAATGATCATGGTGTATTGTTGTGTTTCAGGAGTATTATGTTCATGTGATTCAAGTGCTTCACAGCTTCTAGAGTTAGGTGTGAGTGAGTTTTGTTCAACTGTTCCTAACTCACATGTTAAGTCTAGAGTCTATTTTAGGGTTTTGTCACGGAATAGCCAAAGGGGGAGATTGTAAGGTTGAATTTATTCAACCATCTAATTGGCTTTATTCCGTGCCAAATTTGCTTGTAATTCAGCATTTAGTAACCCTGTATTTAGGTGGGTTTGATGTAAGGGTAGTGAGTGAGATAGAGTGAAGATTGCTCAAGAGTGTGCAAGAAAACAGAGACTCGCGGCTGGGACTCGCGGGTGACTCGCGGCTGCAAGCGGCCAGAAGCAGCACACGTGCCAAGCATGCTGGAAGATGAATAGTCATGCTAGCTGGAGCACTACAGGACAAATCAGGACAACTGGCCATACGGTTAACTCGCGACTGGATCTCGCGACTTAGTCAAGCCGCGAGCCACCCCTGTTTTGTAAAACCTGACGTTTCACATTCCTCTCCCACTCCAGTATAAATACCCCTATTACTCACGATTGAAAGAGAGGTTCCAGAGAGAATTTTGAGAGAGAAACCCTAAAGAAAAACCAGATTGTTTCACCCATAATCTCTACATTAGAGTCTCTTCAAATTCCTCAACTTTCTTCCTCTCCATTGTCAAATCCTTGAGAGGCATTATACCAAACCTGGTTCTCACCATCATCATCACTGTGAGACAGTTGTTTGGATTTCTGGGAAGCAGTTAGGAAGGAACCAATCTTCATTGGTTGATGTTACGGTCTAGTAGCGGAATCCGGGAAGCTAGAAAAGAAAAAGGTTCGGCGCAACCTCGTTGAAGCAAGAAGCTTGGAGGGCTTAGGTGCACTGGGTAGATTAGGCTTGGAGGGTCTATTGCTGTCCATGTATCCCAACTGTATTTTCTAGTGGATTGTTTACCGCTTGGAGGGCGGCGGAGAGGTTTTACGCCGAGGGCTTCGGTTTCCTCTTCGATAACACATCGCGTGTTGTCTTTGTGTTTGCATCTTCCTTCCTCTCTATCTTTGCCTTTTTATTATCTGCTGTGGATTAATTTTGTTTTGGCTTAGATAGCTTTTAACCAATTTCATATTATAGCATATGTTAAGTTTCCGCACACTAGTTGTTTGACATATTGCTTGAATTGGTTAAGTTGTAATTTGGGGGTCTAAACGTTCAAAGGTGTTTTTACACGTTTTTGAACTTTCATTCAGCTTCAGAAGGATCCATTGGTTTAGGAGCAGGACCAATCTCTGCATTTTCTTTCAGCTTCGGACTGCCACATTCTCCACCGAATGATGGTCCAGCTTCGAAAGTATCCATGTCTGCATGGTTTTGGAAAAAAAAAAAAAAATTGTATATATATATATATATCTATATCTATATAATAATAACTAATAGCCGGAATGGTTGAATTTTTGTTAACCATTCTTCATTACGCCACGTGGTTACATAAATTACTGACACGTCTACATTATAGAAAATCTGAAACATTGTATCTTTTCATTTGAACACTTAAGCAAACCGGTTCAGTGAAATTTTTACCACCCGTTGGTGTTGGTGTTGCCTATAGTAAATTAAATGCACAACGTTTTCTCTTGGATAGCAGTTACAAAATATCAAATAAACACTTCTTTTCTTATATCTATACTCCTCTCTCCTTCTCTCTAACTTTTATTTCTAGTGGGTAACCGTGAAACAATTTCTCCAAACCCTCTAAAGCGAAACTTTCCGTATCTATTCATTGTATGTCGTCGAGAAGAAAATCACATAGGGAGAGAAAGTAAGAGAGAAATCCCTGGCCACATCCCACCACCCTCATATTGTCGGAACCAAACCACAACTGGTAAAGGTATTTAAAATAGACAAAAACTTAGGTGTTAAAATAAGATTTAGATTTGGTTATTTAGGTTTGATTAATCTAATGTTGTCTATGGTGAAGGTTGAGACTGCCTTACAGTTTGATTAATCATGGGTGAGATGGCTCCTATGGTTTGATTAAGAGGCAGTTGAACGACATGAGGATATAGGCGTCAAGCCTCCTAAGGTATGCCTTTCCTTCTTTTTATCTCTAATTTACCATATAAAAGTCTTTAAAAATAGTTACGCTTTTGGAATCTGGACATTAGTAATGGATTTATGTGTTTATGTTTTTGAGATTTGTATGATTGTTTACATAGTTGGGCTTTTTACACTTCTTTCATGTCCCGTTTAAAGTTAATCGCATTGAAGAAGTGTCTTTGTTGTTGTCTAGGCTCTATTTATCTTTAAAAAACATACTCTTTTTTAAGTAGTTGTCCTTTTTTATTGGTATCTGCATTAGTTTATTGCCTTTGGTTGTTTTGAACAACATATGATGATTTGTTCACAATGTGTTCCATGTTTTGTTACAGATGGACACCATCACAGAAAAATGTACCTATTCATTTGGCCACTTAAGCAAACTGTTTTAGTACTATTTTTACCACTATTGTTGTCAGTTTCATCATTCCAATGGATAGTTATGAATTTTACACCGTTCCAAATAAATTTCACTTTATATTTCTTTAGACAAAAAACCTAAAACTTTAGTTCATTCTTCATACTCTCTCTCTTTATAGTGAGCTTTTTGTTTTTACAATTTTTTTTATTCAAGTTATTGAGTCATATTTCAATAGTAGAAAAGCTATAATCATGGATTATTCTTTTGAGGGTAATCCTTCTTTTTATTGTATTTTTCTATTTGCATAATTATATATATATATATATATATATATATATTCAATGCTTTTGAAGCTTTGAATCTTTTGAATTTTGAATTTTTTTTTTGGCCTTTTTGAAGTTTTAACATCTTAACTTTTGTGTTCATTTTTTCCATTATTTGAAACTTTCTACAAGATTTCAATAATCTTTATCTTATATTTCTATTCCTAGCTTTTTTCCCATATTTTTTTTTCATCGTGCGTGTTTATTGATCTTTTTATTTTTTTTTTTGTATTTTTACTTTCATAGCATATGTACGTGTTGTGTAGGATCTTTAATTCTTTCTTTAATAGTTTGTGTGAGTATGTGTCATCTTATGCAAAATCTATAATGATGCTTCTTTTTTATAAAGAATCCTGTGTTTTTCATGACATTCGTGCGTCGTATTCTTAAATGATAACAGTGGTTTCCTTTGACGTGGGTTTTGTTCATATTGGTTTCAAAGTTTATTTCATGTGCTATTTCTTGGCTTAAATCATATATTGTAATATATTTATTCATCAAACTATTTGGTTGAATTTTTTTTTTTTTTTTTTTGAAGTTGTTTTCAGCGTTGGACATTATCTTGAAGCATGCATGTTGGTATCATATATTTAAATATTGTTAAGTTGATAATAATAATGATTATATATATATATATATATAGTTTAATAAATGTCTGAAAAGTATAGCTGTTAACTAATGTTTTAGCTATATGGTTTCATTTTACAAATTCAATTTCAGTGTTGTAGTAAAATAAACCAAGATTAAATTATATATTGTACTCAATACCTTTCCCGTGCATCGCATGGGTTAGCGACTAGTATATATATATATATATATAGAGGTACTAATTTAGCATTTTTTTTCAACAAAATTACACTTAGGCTCCCTTAAAAATAGCAAGCTCCAAAAAAAATAAGCCCAATAACAAAATCACCAATAGCAAAGTTACAAATTAATACTTCAGCCCCTCTTAACTCAGATTCTTGGCTCCGTCCCTGATTTCATATCGGTATGCAAACCAGTATGAGAATAACTTACATTCTATCTTAGGTCAGATTTCGGCCTATTTCAGGTCATTCCAGCCAATTTCAACGAATTTCGGCCAAGATGAGGATTTCAGTGGTACTAGATTTTGCCTATTTAAAGAAGGAAAAAAAAAAAAAAAAAAAAACTCCTCAACTACGCTGTTTTGGGCTTCGCTGTTTCTCATTTAGCTTCATCCTTGTCTCTTTGAGCCACCACACTTCTCTATTGTTGACATTTCCTTTGCTAGAGAACACTTACCTATTGGGCGTGTTGGGGTCCAGCCTTGATTGTGTGAGGAAGAGTTAAAACCAAAGAAAGCATTAAAAAAAAAAAAAAAAAAAAAAAAAACAAACAAACAAAGAAGTTTGTGGAGACTGGAGAAGAAGAATGGAGGAGATCAGATGGAAAGGACATGGTAAGTGAAAATGGAAAATACTTGTGGAGTAATGGAGATTGTAAGGAAACTTCTAGGAAATTTCCTAGTTCAAAAACTAATCCTAGATTCTTATTTATTCACAATAATGCCACAAGTAAAATGTTAAAAAAATATTCACATAAATTTTTTATCAACTTTACTTCATTTGCTTTTAAGGTGAAAGAATATATACTGATGGGATGACTTAAGTGTGACTCGTCCTTGGTAATCCGTCCATAGAATGTGAACCTATCCATGTGAGGTCGTCCATAGGATGTAAAAACCATGGTGACTAAACCTACTAGCTCAACCATCTAAATTCTTAAGGGAAACTCGTCCACACCGGACGACCCTCAACACAAGGTTCATCTACATGATCCTGTAAGCTGAACCACATGGTAAGATCATAATGCACCATTATAACCTCCTATCGAACACTTAACTTCCGATAGCAGTTATGGAAGATAAGAGTAAGTATCATAACTTCTGTGACAGTTATAAGAAATGAGTGTAAACGTTCTGACCTCCACAAATGCAGGAGAAGTTACGGGACAAGTAACCGCACCTATAGCACTATATAAACATTGATCCCTGACTAATAAAGGCAGGTTTTTTCCTTTACACAATTCCCAGTTTGGAATTCCATATTTTGGAAGAGAGAAACTGACTTCATCATTAGAGGGTTTGAGGCCGGTCAATCCCTATCTCCTCTAATCCTTTGTTTCTTCTTTTTCAGGCCCTCCAAATCATCAAAGCCTGCACCATCTAGCCTACTGATTTTCTGAGTATTATTAGTTGGCGCCGTCTGTGGGAACTATATATTGTCTTGCGATTTATCTTTCTACAATAGAAGGCTAAATGGTTCGGACCAGATCGAGGGCTACTAGCCCAGGCCACCAGGAGAGTAGAGATGCTTTAAGTAATCCCCATCGTGATCATCAGTTAACATCGGCCATGCAGCCATCCTCCGTTCAACATATGTAGTTTATGGCAGCCGCTATGGTAGAATTAACTCGTCAGAACCAAGAGTTAACAAGGGAGATCAATCTGAGGACGCAACGACATGAGGGGTATGGAGAAAGACAAGCCCAGAGCTAGAAAGATAAAGGAAATGTTGAACCTAAAAGCCAGTCAAAGGGTACCAAGTCAAGAAAGGTGCCACACTTAGAAAGGGAAATGGACCAAATAAGGAGGGTTATGAATGAGATAAGGAGAACATGAGAAGGGAAAATCCTGTAGAGGATTTAGTTCATCGAATAGACTCCCCTTTCAATGCTTCCATCAATGGTCACCCCTTGCCTCCAAAATTCAAGATGCCTTCCTTGGATTCGTATGATGGAATGCGTGACCCATTTGATCATATTGCTACTTTCAAGACTACGATGCACCTTCAAGGGGTCCTAGATGAGATTATATGTGAGATTATATGTAGAGCCTTTCCTACCACCCTCAAAGGGTTGGCATGAGTATGGTTGAGCAAAATACTCCCGATCCTAGATGAGATTATATGTAGAGCCTTCCCTACCACCCTCAAAGGGTTGGCACGAGTATGGTTGAGCAAAATACTCCCGAATTCAGTAAGTTCTTTTAAAGAATTGAGTAAGTTGTTTGTTAACAATTTCATTGGAGGTCAAAGGCACAAATGTTCCTCATCTAGCCTGCTAACCATAGAACAAGGAGAGAATGAGAGCTTGCAGTCCTTCATTACTCGTTTCAACAGGGATGCCCTGACGGTGGACGAGATGGACAACAAGCTACTATTGGCAGCCTTCCATAATGGGGTTAATTTTGACCTATTCATCCAAAAGCTTTATAAGCAAGAGCCTCAAACCATGGCTGAACTCATCCACTCAGCCCAAAACTTCATGAATGCAGAAGATGCAATCATAGCCAAGAAAACGAAGAGAGCTGAGAGAATGGAAGCAAACCCCACATGCCGCTTTGAACAAGGTCCTCGTCCAAAGAAGGGATGAATGAAAGATAAGAAAGACCGAGACAATAAGAAGGCTGGCCCTTCAACAAGAAGTCAACAATACACACCACTGAACATGCCACTTGAGCAAGTTCTTATGCAAATCAAGGACGATCCTTCCTTGAAGTGGTTGGAGAAAATGAAGGGGGATCCCAACAAGCGCAATAGGAACAAGTATTGTTGCTTCCATAGAGACCATGGGCATGACACGGACGAGTGTTTTGATCTAAAACAATAGATTGAGAACCTCATTAGGCAAGGAAAGTTGAGAAATTTTCTTGGACTTGACCATAAAAACGAGAAGTTGAAAGGTAAAGTAGAGAAGTCGTCACGACCCCCGCTTGGAGAAATAAGAGTTATTATAGGAGGAACTTCAACTGGGCAATCTTCCAAGTTAAGGAAGACATACTTAAAGGTAGTCCAGAACGTTCAACTCTCTAGATGATCTCCAAGGATAAGAAACACAGAAGAACAAGCCATCACATTTACAGACGAGGATGCTGAAAGAATTCACCACCCCCATGATGACGCTATTGTCATCACTTTGCTTATTGCTGACTATACAACCAGAAGGGTGTTGGTGGACAATGGAAGCTCGGCGGACACTTTGTATTATCCTACTTTTCAGTAAATGAGGCTTGGACGAGATCAACTTCGCCCAGTTAATTTGCCCTTGGTGGGTTTTGGAGGAATCAAAGTACAACCTATAGGCACTATTACATTACCTGTAGTGGTGGGGGCATACCCATAACAGGTAACCAAGGACGTGAATTTCCTCGTGGTAGATTGTTCGTCCTCCTATAACACTATAATAGGAAGGCCAACTCTAAATAGTTGGAAAGCAGTTACATCTACTTATCACCTGTCAGTCAAACTTCCAACGAAGCATAGGGTAGGACAAGTGCAAGGAGATCAACTCGCAGTAAGAGAGTACTACCTGGCCATGCTGGCCATGGACGAGCAAGTTCAAACAATGAATATTGAGGAAAGAAGAGTTGTAGCAGAGCCTACTGAAGCTCTGGAAGACATTTTCGTGGACGAAAACAACCTTAAGAGGTGTATCAAGGTTGGAGCGGATTTGAAAGAGAAGACTAAGAAGGATCTCATTCGTTTCTTGAAGAACAACATTGATGTGTTTGCTTGGAGTCTTAAGGATATGCCGGGTATAGATCCTAGCATCATTACCCATCGTCTGTTTGAATGTATATCCTTCCTCCAAGCCTGTATGGCAGAAGAAAAGTGTATTTGTCCTTAAGAGAGACAATGCTATCAAAGAAGAGGTCTAGAAGTTGACCACAGCGAAGTTTATTATCCAGACTGGTTAGCCAATGTATTAATGGTCAAGAAGGCAAACGACAAGTAGAGAATATGTGTAGACTTCACTGACCTAAACAAGGCTTGCCCCAAGGACAGCTACCCATTACCGTGCATTGACTAATTTGTAGATTCTACCGAAGGTCATAGGTTGCTTTGTTTTATGGATGCTTTCTCTGGATACAATCAAATAAGGATGGACGAAGTAGACCAAGAGAAGACATCCTTTGTCACCATTCAAGGCTTGTTTTGTTATAAGATGATGCCCTTCGGTTTGAAGAATGCAGGGGCATCATATCAGAGGTTGCTCAGCCATATATTTCATCCACAGATTGGGCGGAACATGGAAGTCTATGTAGATGACATGCTGGTAAAGAGCCTGGGTGAGGGAAAGCACATAAACGACCTGCAGGAGACTTTTGACATACTTAGGCAGTACAACATGAAGTTGAACCCCAGCAAATGCACTTTTGGAGTATCATCAGGGAAATTCCTTGGATTTATGGTTTCGCATAGGGAGATTGAAGGAAATCTTGATAAGATTCAAGTGATACTAGACATGAAGCCTCCGCGAAATATAAAAGAAGTCCAGTCTCTCACTGGACGAGTTGTTGCCCTTAATAGGTTTGTCTCTAAAGCTACTGAAAATGTTTGCCATTTTTTAAGGTTCTTAAAAAGGTGTTTGAATGGACAAACGAGTGTCAGAAGGCTTCCTAAGATCTGAAGACGTACCTCGCTACAGCTCCTTTACTAAGTCCGTCCGTGTTAGGAGAGGAGTTGTATTTGTACTTGGCAGTCACCTCGCATGCCGTAAGTTTAACATTGGTGAGGGAGGAAAGGAAGGTGCAAAAGCTTGTGTACTATACATGTAGAGCACTGAAGGGAGTGGAAGGACGATATCCACTGATAGAGAAATTGGCTTTTGCATTAATAATAGCTTCCAGGAAGCTAAGGCATTACTTCCAAGCTTATGTCATCAATGTCATGACGGACCATCCGCTCAAGAAAGCAATGAACAAATTGGAAGCTATAGGACGACTAATCCAATGGGCTGTTAAGCTCAGTAAATTTGACATTAGGTACCAACCAAGGCATGCAATAAAGGCTCAAGCCCTGGCAGATTTCATTACGGAATTCACACCGAATTATGATGACTTAGATGGGATGGAAGATAGTAAGTGGGTCGTCCATGTGGATGGCTCATCTACACAACATGCAGGAGGAATAGGGGTGGTTTTACAATCCCCAAAGGGAGATAAACTGAAGCATAAGGTCCGTTTGGAATACCAAACAACCAACAATGAAGTTGAGTATGAAGCCCTTCTCAAAGGCTAGAGTTGGCTAGATCTGTGGAAGCAAAATCAATACTCATCCTGGGAGATTCTCAATTGGTCATGAGCCAAAAAAACGGGACATTCGAGGCTAAGGAAGACCGAATAAGGAAGTATCTTAATAAGGTAATAAGGCTTGCGAAGAGATTTAATGAAGCTGATTTCGTTCAAATCCCAAGGGAAGAGAACGTGGAAGCAGATACCTTAGCGAAGGAAGCCTCAATGAATGAAGCCATGGACGAGTTTGATGAAATTCAGTACATACCAAGCATAGATCTTCCAAAAGTGCAACAGGGAGAGAGTGGAGGAAATTGGAAGACACCAATAGTATCATACCTGAAGGACGAGAGGCTTCTAGAGGGGAAAGATGAGGCAGAAAGCACAGGGTCAGATCAGCCAGATACATCCTTATAGACGAGGTATTATATAAAAGAGGTTTTTCTCAGCCTTATCTTGGGTGTTTAGCTCCAGACGAGGCGAATTATGTACTAAGGGAGGTTCATGAAAGAGCATGTGACAATCACTCAAGAGCCAGGTCACTCGTCCATAAGGTCGTACGTGCAGGATACTACTGACCGACTATCCAAGCTAATGCCAAGGCATATGTCAAGGTTTGCAATCAATGCCAATGATTTTGTAACGTCCCCAGACAGCTGTCAGAATATCTCACCTCGATGATGGCCCTATGGCCTTTTGCACAATGGGGACTAGACATCTTGTGTCCCTTCCCACTAGGTATAAGACAAATGAAGTTTTTAGTGGTTAGCATTGATTATTTCACCAAGTGGGTGTAAGCGGAACCTTTAGCAAATATCACACAACAAAAACATTATGTGCAAATTTGGGGTGCCTAGAGTATTCATGTTTGACAATGGACGATAATTTGATAATGCACTTTTCAAAGACTTTTGTGAACACTTCGGAATTCAAAATCATTACTCCTCACCCGCCCACTTGCAAGCGAACGGTCAGGCCAAAGTTGTAAACCAATTTTTGTTGAAGATCATCAAGACTCAGCTTAAGGGGGCAAAGGAAGTATGGTCGGACGAGCTACCAGGTGTTCTTTGGGCCTATAGGACAACGTTCAGAAACCCCATAGGGGAAACTCCATTCAAGCTAGCCTATGAAAGTGAAGCAGTGATATCTGTAGAAGTGCATATGGCCAATTACAGGGTGATGAAGTATGAAGAGAAGGATAATGAAGAACAACTCTGTATTAACCTTGATCTAATAGATGAGGTAAGGATGGACGCAGAGCAAAGGATAGCCAGGTATAAAAACCTTATGGCCAGACAATATGATGCAATGGTGAAACCCAGGCATTTCTTTGGCAACCAGAAACCTAGCTCATGGAAAATTGGGGCCTAACTGGGAAGGACCTTATAGGGTTATCAATTGCAAAAGCAAGGGTCATATTATTTAGAAGCCCTAGATGGGAGAAAGTTGGAGCACCCTTGGAATGTTGAACACCTAAAAAGGTACTACCAATAAGATATTAGCCGAGATGAGCATTGTCTTGGATGAGACCTGTCATTCTAGACGAGCTAGAGTTTATGTTTTCTGTTGCGTGTGTTGTTAATATTATATGTTATGTTTTAACTCCTTAAGGGTGTATTAGTTTTAAATTAACTATGGACAAAGTCATGAACTTTGATGTTTGCATGAATAAAGCACTAGCTTCTAAAGCATGCAACATACTTATGGATGATGATTATATATTACGAGTATAGTTTGGATTTTCAAATACATGTGATGTAAAAATCTTATCTCCATAACTTCATCCACAAAAAGGCTAAGGTCTAAAGACGAAAAAGGCATATTCGTCCAAACAATGGACAAGGTGAAGCCATAAATGTGTTAGTCCAGCCATGGATGAAGTAATGAGCACCAACATGTTGTACATAGGACAGGACACCAGCTAAAACAATCCAATCTTTGGACGAGTAAAAAGTTGGGCCTCAAACTTTATGAACAAAGCGTGAAACCAACTGCCAAGTCTGAGGATGAATGAAGCTAGAAAAGCCATTGCCATTCACAAAGACGAGTTACACTTGTAAAAATTTGAATGGTGAAAAATATTGAATGTGGTTAAACTCTTATTAGGGAACGAGCCAAGATTGAAATCAATATCTTTGGTACAAAAAACATTCGTCCACTCAACATGTTCAGTAAAAAAAAAAAAAAAAAAAAAAAAAAAAAAAGGAAAGAAAGAAATAAAGCATCAATTAAAGGGTGGACGACCCATGTCCAAAAACCCTTATAAAAAGTAAAGCTTAACAAAGTAGTTGTTTTAGAACCCATCCAAAAAACTGTGGACAAGATAAATGTACTTGAGTTACATTAAAAGGTCCAAAACAACGGAGCAAATAAAAAGATAAAGTACAAGTAAGAATATAAAAAGCTTCGTCTTCACTAAGGGGCATCATCATTGGGGTCATTCTAGTTTGGCTGGGTGGTGGCATCATCTTCAATGTTGATATCTTTTGAGCTCATTTGGATGAGGGAGCTTGTAGAAGCACCACTAAGGTTGAGTTTGATGGAGTTAAAGTCAACCTCGGGGAAGTTTTCCATAGTGTCCATCCTAAAATCCTCAAACCTAGCTGCATAGTTGGCATCCAATAAATCAATATATTGCTTGGATGCCTTGAACTCTGCAACCGCGTCTCCCTTAGCTTTTTCAAGAAGGGTACTCAACTCGTCATTCCTCTTTTGGAAATGACCAAGACGAGTATCCTTCTCTATAATATCAACCTTCAACTCCTTAACGTGATTTTGCAACTCCTTAGCCTCGTCCTTGGACTTAGCCGCCACCTCAGCCCACCTTTTGCACTCGTCCTTCACTTCTTGGATCCTCGTCTCCATTAAAATCCTCATCTTGTCTAGTTTCGTAGCCTGCCTGGACACTATAGTGAACTTCGACATTGCCTACAAAAAGTAGGAATAAATTACAGGTTAGACGAGAGAAGTGTAAAGTAATCAAGATGAGACAAAAAACAATACATACCTTGGAAAGATCATGAAGACCAGAATGTTGAAAATCTTTCAATGACATGTCATAGAATACAGCTATGTCCTCGTCAAACACAACATTCCCAAAGCATTCCCAAGCTAAGTCTTCATTTTCAATGATATTCATGAGAATCCTTTAAGAAGGCTGGGATGAGGCAGGCGGAGTCTTGGACGGAGTGACATCCATCAGAGTAGACGAGTCCACATCAAATATTGGGACGTATGGTGGAGGCACAAAAGTATTAGTTTGGACGACCCCTGCCTTGGATGGACCATGCTTGGCCTTCTTCCCTCGACAACTGGGAAGGTTTCCTAAGTCCAAATTCTTGGACAAAGACTTCCTCTTATCCCCAGCAGAAGGACGAGCTTGGGATTGGGTTTCAGGACAGGTCCCCATCATCCACAACTTCTTTCCCCCTGTTTTCTTTCAAAGTTGCCATCCCTGAAAGATGATAAAATAAAATTGAATTTAAACCTGAAAATATAACACGTAATATTTAAGTAAAAACTTATGTCTACGAACTGTAACTTCGTGTGCAATTGCTTTTGCGAACAGTTCAAGGCCTAGTCCCCACTTGACAAGACATCGAAGGGTGATCAGGGAGTGGAAATCCCTATCAACGAGCAGACGAGCCTTATGGACGCGATCACGGTAGAACTTGCTCAAAAAGGGTCGTCCAACAGCCGTAAGACAATGAGTAAAGGTTAGACGTATATAAATAATAGATAAAATTGAAGAAAAAGAAAAGAAAAAGGGGAGGGCATACCTTCAGGACGAAGGTTCCCTAAGTCCCTAGTGTAAGGGGCAAAAGTATCCCTGCCAACGTCTACAGGATTCCCAATCCAAAAATCGGAGACGAAGAAAAACTCCGTCTTCCAATTCCTGTCAGACGAGGCCAGGGACTTAATTAGCCTACAATTTGTACCCCTGGCTGTAAATTGATAAAAGCCAAGGGACAAGATTTCTGAGGGTTTATAGCAAAAGAGGAACTCGTCCACAGTAAAAGGATGATCCCCCCAAATACTTCCCTCCACAAAATTTGCATAGAGATAACTAATCTCCATGCATTAGGATTAAACTAAAACACTGCTAAACCTAATCTAACAAGTAATTCCCTAGCAAAAGTGTTTAAAGGTAATCTAAACCCACCTAAAAAGTAAGCCTCATAGACGCCTATTCCAAAATGAGGATTACAACACCATTCTCCATAGACGGCTTGATGGAAATATGCATGTGCACAGCGGAAAAATAACGAATCTACTTCATTCGTAATAGATAACATGTGCTAAGTAAATTTCAGAATATAAGAACAAGAGAGTGTACCTTGGTGTGATGAATTTCAAAACAAAGATTGTAAGCACTTGGGAATACTTTTAATCTTCTCTCTAATTCCACTAATGCCCAAGATGTGTAGACTCTCAATCAATTTCTATGAATTTGTTCAAAGGAGATGATAGAGTGTCCAACACTCACATACACCATTTCATGCAAGTTGTGTTGGTTACAAAATTTTGTATGTTTCTCTCCTTATAACTGATTATCTAATTGGGCTAGCCTTTTGGGCCTTTCCAATTGGGTTCTAGTATGTGGCTTGGAGTGGGACCAATAAAACACTAGCTCCAATGGGCCTTGGGCTTTTCTGTCAACTCTTGACAAGTCCAAAGTTACCATTAACTATATTTAATACCACTATATAAATATAGTTGCACGCTAGGCCTTATCTATAAATTATATCCGAAGACTTTATTGTACATGAAACCTCTTCATAAAATATTCGTAGTAACACAAAGTCATAAATGTAGACTACCACTTTGTAAATTACTTTATCTTAATCCTTGAGTACCTAGTTTAATCTTTTTAAGTTATTCACCATATATTTATGAAATCCAATTTAATAAATATATACTTTAATAATTTCTTACCAAAGTGGTTATGTCTAACTCTCTGAATAACAAACCCATTAAACTTATCCCAAGGGAATATTTTGTATCTCCGTTAAGAGAATATGAATTCCATCTTGAGAATATATGTTCCATCAACACTAAATGTGGCTGTCCAACATACTGAGGTTTTGGCCGTTACTTTAGATCTCACTCCTGAAATATCAAAGCAACCTACACTTCATGATCAGGTCCATTATTCTCTCAGGATTAAGAGTTCATGCAAATATAAGTCGTGAGATTTATTATTCATACGACAGTCGTTAGGAGAATAATAAATCTCACAGCGGTCCAGTTCAATATGTTTTAACTCTTAAAACATATCAACACATCAACTAAAAGTCTCCACTTCCATGATCAAGACAAATCATCTTAGTTGATATGTTATAGTCTTTGCAGATGAAATGCCCAATTTCATCACCGACTACGAACTAAAATTCTGAGTTTACAAAGAACTTGTTACTTATATCTTCTGTGACTAAATCACATAAATCACATACTATGCATCTCATGGACTATGTGATAACGTCCGAATATTCATGTTACCATTATTTCAGATAATAATAAAACAACTTTATTAAACACAATATTAAGTCATACATAATGTCATACTTAATATTATACATAGCATCATACAATAGGATTTAAGGGCACTAATCCTAACATGGCTAACCTAGGGTTAAGCTCGTCTAGAATTTGGTACCACATCCTAAGGTTGTTGAGTCTTTGTTCATTGGTTTTAGAGTTGACACCTACTGCACAACTGTAGTTTGTTTCCTCCTCGTCCAAAGGACTAGATGGAAGGGCACTCGTCGAAGTGCCAGCATGAGACCCAAAGGCTTCCCTCTTCCTAAGTTGCTCTTGGAGAACCTCTAAAGGGACTCCGAGAACACCAGATGTGTATCCCTCATCCATGCTATTCCCCCTACTACTACTATTACTAGTGAGACTACTAGGAGTACTGTAACTAGTGGCGTCATGATACTCGTCTATAGCCTTATATATACTATTGCTAGACGAGGATATTACAGTTTCAAACATTGAGGAAAACTTAAAGGAAAACCCAAAGATGATAAGGGAGAGAATACCTAGCTTTAGACAGAAGAGGACTATGGACGCAGAGAAACTTCTAAATGAGGCTCTAGACGACAAATGTGAGGGAGGAAAATTTTTGAAATGAGAAGGGTAGGAGAGGAATTCTACTATTTATAGGCAATAAGGATCAACATCCGAAGCGACATGACCAATCAGGATAAGCCACGTGGCATATGTATTGAAAGATGAAAAGCCATGATTGAAACATGCCAATTAGACTACGTGTCAAAAAAAAATGATGAATGATGATGAAAAGAAGGATAGAAGACATTCTTAAGACGGACAACACAAGGACAAAGGGGCAACTGATGGGATGACTAAGTGTGCCTCGTCCTTGGTAATTCGTCCATAGAATGTGAACCTATCCACATGAGGTCGTCCATAGGATGTAAAAACCATGGTGACTAAACCTACTAGCTCAACCATCTGAGTTCTTAAAGGGAACTTGTCCACACCAAGCAAGGCTGTCCGGACAAGGACAACCGTCAACACAAGGTTCATCTACATGATCTTGTAAGCTGAAACACGTGGTAAGATCCTAATGCACCATTATAACCTCCTATCAAACACTTAACTTCTGATAACAGTTATGGAAGATGAGAGTAAGTATCATAACTTCTGTGACAGTATAAGAAATGAGTGTAAAGATTCTAACCTCCACAAATGCGGGAGAAGTTACTGGACAAGTAACCGCAACTATAGCACTATATAAACATTGATCCCCGGCTAATAAAGGCAGGTTTTTTCCTTTATACAATTCCCAGAAGTTTGGAATTTCATATTTTGGAAGAGAGAAACTGACTTCATTATCGGAGGGTTTCTGGCCAGTCAATCCCGATCTCCTCTAATCCTTTGTTTCTTCTTTTTCAGGCCCTCCAAATCATCAGAGCCCGCATCATGGAGCGTACTGATTTTCTGAGTATTATCATATACCATACATTTATTAATTTGTTTACAATTATTCAAAATGGGAATTTTATTCATAAAAAATTAAAAATATTTAAATATTTTTTAATCCCATTTTATTTAAGATTAAAAAAATTAAATTCATTATTTTATATAATAGTAATAATATATATATATATATATATTTTTTTTTTTTTTTAAGAAACTCGAAATACCTTGAAATGGTACGCTAAAATAGGTTGGTACCGAAATATTCCGTTCCACTAGACAAAACGAAACAGATTCCAAAACTAAATTAATAACACTGATTATAACTTTAACTGACAGAGCAAGTAAACAGTTTTTTTTTTTTTTTTTTTGGAGGAAAAACAGTATTGAGTGCACAGGAAAGAAGTATTGTACTCTCCTTTCTTTTATCACAAGCACAAATTGCAATTTTATATTAATATTGGGCAGTTAGAATGTGACCTATAAATTTAAAAACTTAAGAATATTTTTCCTTATCATTTCCTTGCACTTAACCCTCTCTTAATATTTTCGGTAAAATTAAAGAAAAAATTAATTTTTTTTTTTTTTTAAAGTCAAAAAAACTCCACATAATGACATTTCAAACTATACTTGTGATGTTCTCCAAAAAAAAAAAAAAAAACACTATTCTTGTGATATGTTTGTCGTCGTAGGGTATTAAAGATTTTACCTTGTGGGTTGAACCCATAAGATTTTACCTTATGTATGAACTTCGTAAACACTTTTCCTCTTTTTATTTTTTTTAATTTTCCGATAATTTGAAAGAAAATATTAATGGAGGGAATAAAATTTACACTATGAAAATATAATGACAGACATTACGACTTTTAAATTAAGTGTGTATTGTAGCTATCCTACATAAAACTGAAAAAGTAATTGGTGATATAAGCAAAGGAATCAAAATTAAATAGTAACGTGTCTTTCTAAAATTTTCACAATTTCCAAGTAGTTTTTGTCAATTTTTTTACACAACACATGTTAAACCGTTGGCGGACTAAGAGCAATCGCATCAGTTTGTATAAATTTTTTGTCTATTTTGCAAGAAAAACTTTTTTATTTTTTTATTTTACACACTCATTTTTATAAAACACCCAAATTAGTTTGTTTATTCTACCATCTATTTTATTTAAATAATTATTTTTCTCACTTTTTTATTATTATTTCCCACCAATCCCACCACCTTAACAAACTATCCAAAATATCTCTGAGACTCTCTGCCCTATTTGGTACACTCACTCAAATACATATTTTTAGTTTTTAAACAACATTACACGTATTTCCACGTACTTTTTCACCCACATGTATTTCCACACATGTTTTTAAGTGCATGTACCAAACACCCCCTATCTCTTTATTTTCCACCTTCTTCTTGTTTCTTATTATTTTTTTTTTTCTTCTTCTTTTCTTTCTCCTTCTTACATCTTCGGCATCTTCTTCTTCTTCTTCTCATTTTCATTCTTATTCTTTTATTTATTTATTTATTTGAGTTTGATTATGGCCAGTGATTTTGGGTTTGCAATTTTGGTGGTGATTTTGGGTAGACTTTTCCACCACATGAATGGTGATTTACAGTCAATACCATACTGTACCAGCTGGTACGGACAATATTTTCCGTTCCTCCACCTTTGCCAGTACAGAAACACCTTTGTTTCATACTAGTTTGAATAATGGACATACCGGGTTGTTTCATCCATTTCGGAGAAAATATCGAATTTTGGCCGAAAAATATATATCGGACCAAACACAAAACCAAAAGTTACAAAATCAGATTTAAATCTAAAAACTAAAAGTTACTCTCTCTCTCCTCCCAAAGTAACTTATTGTTGCTCATGTTGACGTTGCACCACCATTTTGCCTTCATGTTGTCAGTTAGCTCAGGTTTTGGTGAGCTTAGGCCTTGTTTGAATTTTTTTTTCATCACTCATCACTCCTCACTCAATTTTCGTTACTCATCACTCATCACTATCACTTAAAATACCCAAATTTTCTATACCCACCCGTTTGGCACACTTCACTCACCTTCTCATCACTCAATTTTTCTACTTTTTTGTGGGACCTATTCCTGTAAAGTGGTCAGACCCTTCTGTTAACAAAATCAGCTTCAACCACAAAACAAAAACAGTAACAACAACAACAACAACAACAATAATAGCAGCAACAACACCCATCTCTCCCAAAACACAAATCCGAACCCATAAAATTTTTAGAAGCACCCTCGCCTCATCAGGACCATCATTGGTGAACAACACCCATCTCTCCGATGTGATGGGGTGGTTTTTTTTTTTTAAATAAGCTGTTTTTTTTTTTTTTTTTTTTTTTTTTTTTTTTTTTGTGGATGCACATGTTTGTTGTGTTAGTGTGTTAGAGAAAAGATCGTGAGAAGTGAAAAGAAAAAAGAAAAAAAAAAAAGAAGAAGAAAAAAGAAAAGAAGAAACCCTAGAAACCTAGTGAAAAGGAATGGAAAAAAATGCAACCAAACCCAGAAACCAATGTGAAAAGAAAAAAAAAAAAAAAGGAATATGAAGAAGACCATACCAGCTACGTGAAAGGGAAAAGAAAAATGGAAGAAGAAGAAGACCCGTGTGAAAGGAAAAATAAAAGAAGAAGAAGAAGACCACCTCACCGAACCTAGTGACCAAAAAAAAAAAAAAGGTCAAAAGTTGCGGCTAACCTGACTAGTGGTCTCTCAGTGTATGTTTAATTACGGAAATGTCATTGAAAACAGAGTTATGGAAATTGAAAACACCTAAAATGTGTTTTCAGTTTCTATAACTCATCACTCAAAAATAAGAGAATTGAGTGATGGAAATAATAACTGGAAACAAAATCCAAACAAGTCTCTCAGTCATGAGTCCTACTATTTTTGAGTTATGAGTGATAGAAACAAAATTATGAGTTATGAAAACATGAAATTCAAAGACCCCTTTATCCTCTCTCCTTCTTCTTCTTCTTCATTTTCTTTTTTCTTGGCTCTCTCACCCAAATGCTTTATGTCTTCCAGTCTAGTACATATTAACTTTTCTAATACTTTTTCATATTTCCTCCTTGTTTTTTGTGTCTTCTACCAAACCCACATGAAAGTCACTTTCAAACATTCAGTTTCAAAATTTAACTATTGAGTACCATTTGTCAGTGCCATGATGTCACTGATATGCCATTGGTCCAAAATAAAATAATTTATATTATTATTTTGACTATTATTTTTAGTAGGGTTCGGTTAATGTGTGCCTTTAAAGCACACATTAAGCCATCTATTTTTAGAAACATTTTATCGAGAATTGAAAAAGTTGTCAATACCTTTTCAATTTCTGAGAAAATTTTTTCCAAAAATGGTTAATTATTGACATTAGCAAAATCCTTTTTAGTATTAGAGCATTTCCATCGAGACTTTTAAAAAATTTAGCATTTACCATCTCAAAGCCTATCTTTATAACATATAACACACCACTTTACAATATCCCTTACATCAAAATTTCTATTTTTTTAACAATTCATTTAAATATTCTTTCTTTATTATTTTATTATTTCTCACTCTCCCAGGGTCTCTCCATCTTTCTCAACCCGGCCTAGAAGCTTCTCCCTCCCTCTGATATTTGCTCTCAAAGCCTCCATGACCTAAGCTTTTAAAGCTCATCATCGATAAACCACAACCACAGCCACAGCCACAGCCATAGCCACCACCACCAACCACAACCTCAACCCCCAACCACCAAAATAAAAACATTAAAAAAAAAAAATCACAGCACAAATTGAGAAGCTTTTCCTTCTCTCTGATATTTGCTCTTAAAACCTCCATGGTCTGAGCTTTTCAAGCTCATCACCTCTAACCATGGCCATAGCCACAGCCACAGCCACCACCACCAACCGTAACCTCAACCCCCAACCACCAAAAAAAAAAAAACCCACGACACAAACCGCAGCGAAAACCCACCACAAAACCGCCATAAAACCCACCACCCCAGCAACCCTGATCCTCACCTCAACCTCGATCTTCAACCCACGACCTCAACCAACTCAACCCACAGTCTCAACCAACCCCAACCACCATCGAACCCACCATCGCTAGACCCTCCACCACCGGACCTAGACCCACTTGCAATCATCGAGACCCATCAAACCCACGAAAGGGAGAATCTGAGAAAGAGAGATGAGAGAGAATGAGAATGAGAGAGTGATAGTCTGAAGAGAGAGAAAGAAAAAATATTAAAAAAAGATAACAGCTTGCTACAGTGTGGTCTCAAAAATGAGAGTGCACTGTAGCAAGTTTGTAATTTTTTTAGCATATACCAGGTTTGATGGAGTGGGGTTTTTGGGTTTAGATGCTAAAAAATAGCATTTATAGCATTTAGGAGGATTGATGAGAATGCTCTTAGTATTTGGATTCTCAGCAGGAAAAAAAAAAAAAAATCAATTGTATGTTTTGAGGCTTTATGTCATATTGAATGATTTGTGTGTTGCATTCTTTATGTAAGTACATTAGTCCTCTAGCAACTCCTGAATCAATTTGCATTCTTTGTTGCCTACTTGGTCTTACTACTCAAAAGAGGAAACTTGACAATGAGCCATTGAATATAAACTTATACACTAAGGGTCTCAGCAGAATGCTCTTAGTGTTTGGATTTTCAGCAGAAGGAAAAAAAAAAAAAAATCAATTGTATGTTTTGAGGCTTTATGTCATATTGAATGATTTGTGTGTTGCATTCTTTATGTAAGTACATTAGTCCTCTAGCAACTCCTGAATCAATTTGCATTCTTTGTTGCCTACTTGGTCTTACTACTCAAAAGAGGAAACTTGACAATGAGCCATTGAATATAAACTTATACACTAAGGGTCTCAGCAGAATGCTCTTAGTGTTTGGATTTTCAGCAGAAGGAAAAAAAAAAAAAAATCAATTGTATGTTTTGAGGCTTTATGTCATATTGAATGATTTGTGTGTTGCATTCTTTATGTAAGTACATTAGTCCTCTAGCAACTCCTGAATCAATTTGCATTCTTTGTTGCCTACTTGGTCTTACTACTCCAAAGAGGAAACTTGACAATGAGCCTTTGAATATAAACTTGTACACTAAGGGTCTGTTTGAATACCGCTTATTTTACTGAAACTGGAAACTTATTGCTAAAAGTACTTTAAATAAAGGTAAAAGTTAATTGAAATAGTACAGTGAGACTTATAAATAGTACCAAAAAGTGCAGTGGAACTCATAAATAGTAGCAAAAATAAGCTAAATAGTGAAATAATTTATAATTTTCATTACTTCCCAAATGCACACTAAAAGTCAGTCTTCACCCTCATCACAGCAGCGAAGTAACCAAACTAGATTCTTATGGTGAGTTTGGCCAATCACAGTCATGTCAGTTTTAAATTCCCTCTCATCTTCCCTTACCATCTTATCTATAAGCAATGCAAACATATGAAGAGATTTTGGGCTGAAAATTTTGAACTTGTTCACAGAACTGTTACTTCAAATACAAAAATAAGTTCTAAACTAGTTTTACCTTGTGTTTGGCTTGGTCAACTAAAAAATAGTGTATGATTATGAAGTGGTTCCCTTGTAACTTTTATGGTTGAAAATGAGCCATGCTCATGTATACATACTAAATTTACTCGGCGAAAATAGCCAAATATCACATTTTGATAAAATTTGTGGCAAATTAGCACTGTTTCAAAAATAGTGTATGATTATGAAGTGGTTCCCTTGTAACTTTTATGGTTGAAAATGAGCCATGCTCATGTATACATACTAAATTTACTCGGCGAAAATAGCCAAATATCACATTTTGGTAAAATTTGTGGCAAATTAGCACTGTTTCAAAAATATGTAGCAATATACAACTTTTTAGTACTCGAGTTTCTCAAAATCGAGTTCCAAATAGTCCTCGATTTCAGTAAACTCAAGTTCCTAGGTGAGTCGCAATACCAAGAGAAAACTAATGTGGTACTCGATAATGGGGAAATCGAGTACTTTAGATAGTACTCAATTTCATTGGGTTTTTTTTTTTTTTTTCGTAGTAGAAGACTGTTGAAACTTTTGACTGCAATGTAAAGAAAGAGAAAAGGGGAAAGAGCTTTTAATAATTCTAATAATGACTTTGAAAAGTCAGTTGTCAAAAAAAAAAAAAAAAGTGGCAGTTGATTGTAAAGGGTGAAAATAGCCAAATACAAAACAAACAAGTGAGAATGGAGAGAGAAAACTTGAAGCGCTCTGATGAGGAAGCTGATACTCTGGCCCGTAGCACAAAGAAATTCAAAGATAGCCATCAGGCAGCAAATGATATGGAAGATAATTTACATTACAAGGCAGGTAGCTACAGAGATAAGTTGGTGGGATCAATCCCTGGAGCTTTTGGATTTGCTTGTGACATGCAAGAAGATTTAGAGTCTGATGATGAAGAAGAACAAGCAGAAGAGGGCTGCCTCAGAGTGTGCTTCTCCAGGGATGAAAAATCCCATATGAGAGCACCCTGGCATCAAGCACTCATAATCAAACCTTTTGGGCGAAAGGTGGGTTACACTTTCCTTGCTGCCAAGATTCGGAGCATGTGGAATCCAAGGGGAGGAATGGACTGCATTGATTTGGGATTTGATTTTTATCTCATTAAATTTGAGAACAGAGAGGATGTGGACAACATTCTTAAGGGAGGCCCTTGGTTTACAGGGCAACACTTCCTTGCCATTAGACAATGGGAACTTGAATTCCATGCATCTACAGCTACTCTCTCTTCAGTTGCAGTGTGGATTAGGCTACCGGAATTACCTATAGAGTTCTATGAGTATAATGCGTTGATGAAGATAGGCAGAGCTATTGGTCCTGTTCTACGAATTGATGCTAACACTGCCAATGGAGTTAGAGGGCATTTTGCTCACCTATGTGTCCAGGTTAACCTTGACAAACCTCTGCCTAAGTCCATCTATTTGGGGCGGCTGAAGTAGAGTATTATGTACGAAGGTATTGGCACCCTTTGCTTTGAATGTGGACGAATTGGGCATGGAAGGGAAGTGTGTCCTTTCCTAGTTCGGGGGCAGAGCAGGGGTGTCTAGGAGGAGCATGGCAGTGGAAGTCAAGAGGTTCAGAGTGGCGTAGCTGCAACGCCTGTGGTTGAAGAAACTGCTGCCAGCTAGCAGGATGAGTATGGGGAGTGGATGATCGTTACTAGACGAAAATCTTTTAGCAAAATTCGAGACAAGCAAAGTGGAGCTAGGAAGCTAAGCTGATGATAAGACCTTGCATAGGGCAGAGGATAATGATAGGGCGGCTGGGAAAAGAAAAGCTCCGATTTTACAGGGCGACAGGCCGCATAGGGAAGAGTTCAAGAGCTCCCCGTCGCATCACAACAAGACTTTTGACAGAAAAAGCACTGCTAGGAATGGTAGCCGTGTAAGCTCCAAGCAGAAGACCAAAGTGACCGTTGGTTCTCAAATTAGTGAAATGGGCCTGAGTAAGGAAAAGAAGTTATTTGTATTTGGGGCGAATGCAGGCCCATTGAGTGATGATGGGCTGGACCAAAGGCCTTGCACCTCTTCTATTGCAGCTAAGGCAGTAACTAAACCTGGGTTAATGAATAAGGTGAGGGAGTCGAACACCCTGAAGATCAAAAACCATGGAGAGAGCAGAGAGGTGGGCGTTGTTCTACAAGGGAAAAATCATTCCAATCGGAGAAGAGATGATCAGATGGATAAGGCAGGATCCAACGGAGGTTTGGGGATGGTTCGATTTGGAGTTGATGCCGGCCTGGAAAAACATGTTTCCGTTGACGGAGGAGAGCAGAACGTTAGGCTATCTTCTTGCGATGAACAGAGCATGGGAGCTGACACCGAATCCATGGTGGAGATTTGTCATGGACCAACCAGCTTTCCAAACCCCTCTACCAGTAAACTCAAGCTCGTCAGCGACAAGATCAAGTGTGCAACACTCGGAAAAATTACTGACAGAGGCGGAGAACAAATGGATGAGAAATTTGATTGTTGTGAGGAAGAGTCCACAGGACAAACCTGTGGAATGCTTGTTGAAGGGGAGCGTCCACATGAAGATGTTTCAGCTGACAGAAGCAAAGAGCTTAGGCACCATTCTCACCAAATCCTCAGTAGGGGAGAGGGGGATAATCCAACACTCGGTTACCTTGTTCCGAGAAAGGTTGCTGAGCAAGGAGGAGGTGATGGGAGCATGGAGATTGAGAGACATTGAGGATGCTTCTACCTTGGTGCCGTGTGACTCCTCTGAAGTTTCTTTGAAGATGATGAACATCCTAATCTGGAATTGTAGGGGTGCTATGAAGCCCCAATTCAGAAAGACAGTGTTGGACTTAGTAGAGTGGCATGCTCCTTTGCTGATGATTATCACAGAGACCAGAATGAGTGGTGCTCAGGCTATAGAGTTGATTGAGTCCCTGCCTTTTGATGGCTCTGTGGTTGCTGATACTATTGGTTTTGCTGGGGGCATATGGATGCTATGGAGGACTGACTTGGTGCATGTGGAAGTTCTGGCCTCAACGGAGCAGGAGATCCATGCCATTATCCAGGTAAGATCTTAATCCCTTTCCTGGATCATGAGTGCTATCTATGCTAGTCCTAGGTTTGCTGAAAGATACATGTTATGGGAAAACCTTAAATTAATAGCTACCTTGCATGACCTTCCTTGGGCACTTATGGGTGATTTCAATGAGGTTATCTCTGAGGAAGAAAAGGCTGGGGGTAATCCTATTTGTCAAAGAAGAGTGAGGGCTATTCTTGATTGTATGAATGAGTGTCAAATGTTGGACTTGGGTTTCTCAGGGCCTAAATTTACCTGGACTAATAAGAGAGAACTGGGGGGTCTCATCCAATGTAGGCTTGATAGAGTTTGGGCAAATCCTGTATGGAAAGCTTCTTTCCCTTAAGCAAATGTAACTCATTTGGCCAGGGTTAATTCGGATCATTGCCCCTTATTACTAAATCTATGCCCTAATCTGTCTAATGCTTCAAACCGTCCATTTAGGTTCCAACCTATGTGGTTGAGCCACAATGATTTTCCAGCCATTGTTAGGGATTCTTGGAATGGTATGGAATATAATCTTACTAGAGCTGTCACTAGGTTCACCCATAAGGTCCAAATTTGGAACAAAGAAGTCTTTAGAAATATTTTTGTGAGGAAAAGGCAGATCATGTCTAGACTGCTAGGAGCCCAGCGTGCTCTTGCCTTTAACCCTAATAACTTTCTCATTAACCTCCAAGATCAATTATCAGAAGAATATAATGAGATTCTGCAACTTGAAGAGGAGCTGTGGGCTATGAAATCTAGGGTTAATTGGACTATTTTTGGGGAAAGAAATACTGCCTACTTCCATTTGACTACCTTGGCTAGAAGAAGTAAGAACAGGATCACTAGCATATTGAATGATGAAGGGTTTTGGGTTCATAATGTGGAGCAAGTTCAAGAAGTTTTTTCCAAAACCTTTATTAAGCTATACCAGACAGATCAAACTGCTTGTCCTTGGTTTCAGAGATGGGATACAGAGTGGTGCATGAGGCTAGAGGCTGAAGAAGCTAATGCTTTAGGGCTGATGCCTTCTAATAAAGAAATTTAGGATGCCCTTAAGTCCATGAAGCCTTACAAGGCCCCTGGAAATGATGGTATGCACGCTGTATTCTACCAGAGGTTCTGGCTGGTGGTTGGGGAATCTGTGAGGAATGAAGTGAAACAAATTTTTGCCAACCAAAAAATCCCTGATGATCTTAACCAAACCTTGATAGCTTTGATCCTGAAGCAATTGGGACCTGAAACAGTTAGCCACTTTAGACCTATTAGCCTTTGTAACACTGTGTATAAAATCGTATCTAAAATCCTCGTTCATAGAATTAAACCCCTTCTACCTAAACTTATTTCTCCCATGCAAGTTGCTTTTCTGGAAGGGAAGAGAGGTTCAGATAATGTAATCATTGCTCAAGAGCTTATCTATTCACTTGGAAATAGAAGAGGTAAAGATGGGTATATGGTGGTGAAGATAGACTTGGAGAAAGCATATGATCGATTAGAATGGAGTTTTATCAGGATGATTCTTATACAATTTGGTTTTCCTAAAAACATCATCAAGCTCATCTTAAGTTGTGTGGCTACGTCATCTACTTCCCTTCTCTTCAATGGAAGTAAACTTCCAACCTTCTGCCCTTCAAGAGGAATAAGGCAAGGAGATCCCATTTCTCCCTATCTTTTCCTCTTATGCATGGAGTTTTTTGGAGCTCAAATAACCAAGATGTGTGAGGATAAGAAGTGGGATACGGTTAAAGCTTCTAGAAATGGGCCTAGCTTCTCTCATGTCCTTTTTACTAATGATATTCTGCTTTTTGCCAAGGCTAATACTAAGAATTGTAATGCTATAATGGAAGTTCTTAATAACTTTTGTAACCTGGCTGGGCAGAAGGTAAACTATGGAAAATCTAGAATTTTCTTCTCTTCAAATGTTCTTGCTAGAAGGCAGAGGACTTTATGCAGGAAAATGGGAATCATTGCTACCAACAACCTTGGTAAATATTTGGGCTTCCCCATCATCCACAAAGGCAGAGTTGGTACTGCTTTCAATTTTATTTTGGACAAAATCCAAAGTAAGCTAGCTAGTTGGAAATCTAAAGTTCTGTCTAAAGCTGGGAGACTTGTGCTTGCCAAGACTGCTGCTGCTCCCATTGCCGAGTACTACATGCAGTGCCATAGCCTTCCAGTCAAAGTGTGTGATGCCATTGACAAAATGATGAGGGATTTCATCTGGGGGTCAACAGAGGAAAGGAGGAGAATGCATATGGTGAAGTGGACCACTATTACTTTGCCTAAAGAGTTGGGAGGTCTGGGGCTTTTTTCAATGAAGCATAGAAATGAAGCCATTTTAGCCAAGCTTTGTTGGAGGCTTGGCCAAGAGGAGGAGAAACCATGGGCAAAGATGATAGCAGCCAAATAACTCTGTCCTAACAGAGTTACTGATGTAGGCAGGCATTTGCCTTGCTTTCGGATATGGGCTGCTTGTAAGAAGGGAGGGCCTACATATGTCAAAGGCTTAAGATGGACCATAAGAAATGGGGAGACTGTGAGCATGTGGAGGGATTTTTGGCTGCCTTGTGGGAGATTAAGGAAGCTAATTGAAGGACCACTAACCCGGGAGGAGGAAGTGTTGACTGTTAGGCAATGCTTTGATGATAACCTTGTGTGGAGGCCTTCAAGCATTTCCTTTGAGCTTCCTGCAAGTGTGCTAAACACCATTAAGGCCACTCCTTTCTCTTTTGTTAACCAAGAATGTGATAGTCTCATGTGGGCATACTCTAATAATGGATTATTCTCTATCCAAGCTGCATATCTGCTTGCAAGGGGTTTAAATCCCCTGAACCCGGATACTTTGTCATTTAAATGGGTTTGGAAGTCTGAAACTTTGCCAAAGATCCAATTCCTTATATTGCTGTGTCTTCATGATAGTCTTCCTACAGCACAAGTGTTGGGTTCAAGAGGTTTAAGCCTTGATCCTTTGTGTAAAATGTGTTGCAAGCATAATGAATCTATTGAACACTTATTCAGGAGCTGTGAGGTTGCTCATCAGTTTTGGTCACAACTGCAAGTGCCCCATTGCACCATGAATTCTTTCAATTTGCCCTTTAAAACTTGGCTGGAAATCAATTGTAAAGATGGCATGAATGCTGCTGTGAAAGGAATTCCTTGGAGAGTGCTATTTCCTATGGGTTTGTGGCACCTATGGAATCATAGAAATAATTTCATATTTAGGACTGGTGTTGTGGATTCTCAGTTTTGGAGAAAATGTATCCAAGCCGGTACTGAATTTTTTGCCATTGGTCTTGCTTCTAAGATCAAACAACAAAAAACCATTGTGCCCGTGGGTTGGGAGAAGCCACCGAGGGGTTGGATGAAACTTAACACCGATGGTTCAGCAATGAGGAGTCCGGATAGAGCTGGTGGAGGGGGTTTAATTAGAGATCATGATGGGGCTTGGCTGAAGGGGTTTGCTAGAGGCCTTGGGTTCACTAATAGTGCCTTGGCTGAGCTTTGGGCACTTAGAGACGGGCTGCTGCTAGCTAAGGAAATGGGAATTCAACAACTTATTATTGAACTTGATGCTTTGAGCATTGTTATTCTAATGAACAATGAAACTGAAAATCTCTTAATGGAGCCTCTCTTATCTGATTGCAGGAGCCTCTTGAAGGAAATCCCCAGCAAGCGCGTGATCCATGCCTTCCGGAAAGCAAACCAATGCGCTAATGCTTTGGCTAAATTAGGAGTGCAATTTTTGTCTAGCTTTGTAACTTTTTGTAACCCACCGTCTGTGGTGGAGGTTATATTAGCTTTTGATAAGGTTAATTTACGTTGTAATAGACTTGTGAATTCCTAAGTAATGATTAAGCTTGTTTTACCGAAAAAAAGAAAAGTCAGTTGTCCTGTGGGAGTGGGAGTGGGATGGATGGACAAAAAGCAAAAAGTAGAAACAAAATGTAGAACCAGTCTTTGAAAAGTCAGTTGTCCAGAGTCACTTGCTTGGAAGTTTCAGCAGTTTTCTACTACGAAACAGAAAGTAGAAAAAAAAAAAAAAGTACTCGATTTCAGTGAAATTAATCGAGTACTTTCTACAGTACTAGTATCTCATTAGTCTTTTTTTCCCCCTTGTATTAAGGAACATGGGTACTATTTAGAACTCCATTTTAAAAAATTAGAATACTAAAAAAGTGATATATTGTTAAAAATTTCTATAACAGTATTAATTTGTCACAAATTTTATCATAACGTAATATTTAGTTATTTTCATCTATAGCTTCACTTAAATCACTTCGGAAGGCGATGGAGACCACAGACCTTCAAGGTTATTGATTCTTTTATAATAAAATTTTAAAGAGCCAGTAAGCTTTAAAAGATAAAAAGTTCTGTTTTTCTTTTTAAACTTTTCATACAGAAAATTATATTATAATTGGTATCATTAGCCAACTGATTTGATATGTCTCTTGCAGAATCAACCATCGTGCGAAATTTGAGTCACCTTTATCTAATCCGCCACTGATTGAGCCGGTAGAAAAACGTGGAATTGCACGTATGGGTCTGTGTCCGTGTATGGTTGTTACACTTTGGTTCTTGCTTGATGCAATATGGGCCATGCCGTTGGCAGCTAAATGAATAATTCCACTGGCACACTTTCATACCTACTTTAACAAATAGCCGAAGTGTGTAGATTGGCTTATTCATTCTACCAACCGGAACTTTTCACACCATAGCAAAAGCCCTATCTAACTGGGAAAACAGAATTTCATTGACTTTGAAGTAGAAGGAAACAAGGAATGAAAAACGTGGAATTGCACCTATGGGTCTGTGTCCGTGTGTGGTTATTACACTTTGGTTCTTGATTGATGCAATATGGGTCATGCTGTTGGCAGCTAAATGAATAATTCCACCGACACACTTTCACACCTACTTTAACAAATAGCCAAAGTGTATATATTGGCGTATTCATTCTACCAACCGGAACTTTTCACACCAAAGCGGAAAAAATAGCTAAATATCATGTTTTGGTAAAATTTATGACAAATTAGCTCTGTTTCGAAAATATATAAAAATGTACCACTTTTTAGAACTCGAGTTCTTAGGTGAGTTGGGGACATAAAAAATTAATGTGGTACTCGATAATATGGAAATTGAGTACTTTGTTTTGTTTTTTTTTGTTTTTTGTTTTTTTTTTTTTTTATTTTCTCTACTTTTTGCTTCATAGTAAAAGACTGTTGAAACTTTTGACTGCAATGTAAAGAAAGAGTTTTTAATGAAGCCGCTGACTGCAATGTAAAGAAAGAGAAAAGAGAAAAGAGTTTTTAATAATTCTAATAATGACTTTGAAAAGTCAGTTGACCTGTGGGAGTGGGATGGATGGACAAAAGCGAAAAGTAGAAACAAAAAGTAGAACCAGTCTTTGAAAAGTCAGTTGTCCAGAGTCACTTGCTTGGAAGTTTCAGCAGTCTTCTACTACGAAACAGAAAGTAGAAAGAAAAAAAAAAAAAATACTCGATTTCAGTGAAATTAATCGAGTATTTTCTACAGTACTAGTATCACATTAGTCTTTTTTTTCCCTGTATTTAGAACTCGATTTTGAAAAATTAGAATACTAAAAAAGTGATATATTGTTAAATTTTTTCATAACAGTATTAATTTGTCACAAATTTTATCAAAACCTGATATTTGGCTATTTTCATCTATAGCTTCACTTAAATCACTTTGGAATAGGGGTGTGCATGGGTCGGGTTGGGTCGGGTTGAGGGGATTTTTTGACCCAACCCACCATGGTGGGTCAAAAAAAATTCGACCCAACCCAACCCATCACATAAGTCCAACCCAACCCAACCCAACCCACGTGGGTCGGGTTGGGTCGGGTTGAACCCATGGGTTTGACAATTTTTTTTTTATTATTAAATTGAGTAGAAAAAAAATATAAATATTAATATATTAAAAAAAACCTAAAGATTAGTATCAATGTAACTCCTCAAAAGCTCAACACTAATGACTAAACAACAATAGTAATTTATTAGAATTTGTGTGAACTAATTGGCTTTTATATAGGATAGGAAGAATTGGTTATTTAAAAAAATTTATTAATTATATAATATATTTTATATATATATATAATTAGTATCAGTAGAAGGAATTGAGGAAATGCAAATTATCAAATATAATATATATATATATATATATATATATAAAAGTGCCCTACAATTGATTTTTTTTTTTTAAAATTATTAAATATAAAATATATTTTAAATATATATTAAATATGGGTGGGTCGGGTCGGGTTTGGCGGGTTTGTAATTTTATGACCCAAACCCAACCCGATCCGCCATAATAATTTTTTTGGTAACCCAACCCAACCCACCAAGCCTTAAAAACCGACCCAACCCGGTGGGTCGGGTCGGATTTGACGGGTCGGTGGGTTTTCTGCACACCCCTACTTTGGAAGGCGATGGAGACCACAGACCTTCAGGGTTATTGATTCTTTTATAATAAAATTTTAAAGGGCCAGTAAGCTTTAAAAGATAAAAAGTTCTGTTTTTCTTTTTTAACTTTTCATGCAGAAAATTATATTATAATTGGTATCATTAGCCAACTGATTTGATATGTCTCTTGCAAAATCAACCATCGTGCGAAATTTGAGTCACCTTGATCTAATCCGCCACTGATTGAACCGGTAGAAAAACGTAGAATTGCACGTATGGGTCTGTGTCCGTGTATGGTTGTTACACTTTGGTTCTTGCTTGATGCAATATGGGCCATGCCGTTGGCAACTAAGGCTGTGTTTGGTTGCCGTAAAACGTTTTCCGGAAAATACATATTTTTCGGAAATGCTAATTTTTGGAAAAGGAAAATATTTCTGTGTGTTTGGTTGCATTTCAAAAAATTTTCCGGAAAATATTTTCTAGTGTTTGGAAAAGAAGAAAGGAAAACACAAATCTAGACACAAGCCACAACCCAGAAAACACAAATCTAGAAAACACGATCGCGATCCGAGATTGCGATCTCGCCGGCGCGATCTCGCGAAGGCGAGATCACGATCAACGTCGCGATCTCACGTTCGCGTGATCGCGATCGACGCTTCACGAGATCGCGATCAACGGTGCGATCTCGCGAACGATGCTTCGCGAGATCGCGCCGTCGATCGTGATCTCGATCCGGCGCGATCTCGCGAAGGCGAGATCGCGATCGACGGCGCGATCTCGCGAAGCGTCGATCGCCGTTGTCGGACTAGTCTTATCCTCTCACGGACTGGAGCTCGGACTGGAGATCGGTGCGGACTAGTCTTCTCCTCTCGCGCACGCGCGCTCTCTCTCTCTCTCTCTCTTTTTCCGAAAATCCTTTGAAGTGAAAATAGAAGCGGTAATTGATTTCCGTGGTCAAAGGCCTTTTTTTTCGGTCAACGGATTTCAATTTCTGGAAAATAGAATTTTCTGGACCAACCAAACACACCTATTTTCCGGAAAATCATTTCCGGAATCACTTTGAAGTCGATTCAAACGCAGCCTAAATGAATAATTCCACTGGCACACTTTCACACCTACTTTAACAAATAGCCGAAGTGTGTAGATGGGCTTATTCATTCTACCAACCGGAACTTTTCACACCATAGCAAAAGCCCTATCTAACTGGGAAAACAGAATTTCATTGACTTTGAAGTAGAAGGAAACAAGGAATGAAAAACGTGGAATTGCACCTATGGGTCTGTGTCCGTGTGTGGTTATTACACTTTGGTTCTTGATTGATGCAATATGGGTCATGCTGTTGGCAGCTAAATGAATAATTCCACCGACACACTTTCACACCTACTTTAACAAATAGCCAAAGTGTATATATTGGCTTATTCATTCTACCAACCGGAACTTTTCACACCAAAGCAGAAAAAATAGGTAAATATCATGTTTTGGCAAAATTTATGATAAATTAGTACTATTTCGAAAATATATAGAAACGTACCACTTTTTAGAACTCGAGTTCCTAGGTGAGTTGGGGACATAAAAAACTAATGTGGTACTCGATAATATGGAAATCGAGTACTTTGTTTTGTTTTGTTTTTTTTTTTTCTCTACTTTTTGCTTCATAGTAGAAGACTGTTGAAACTTTTGACTGCAATGTAAAGAAAGAGTTTTTAATGAAGCCGCTGACTGCAATGTAAACAAAGAGAAAAGAGAAAAGAGTTTTTAATAATTCTAATAATGACTTTGAAAAGTCAGTTGACCTGTGGGAGTGGGATGGATGGACAAAAGCGAAAAGTAGAAACAAAAAGTAGAACCAGTCTTTGAAAAATCAGTTGTCCAAAGTTACACCAGTCTTTGAAAAGTCAGTTGTCCAGAGTCACTTGCTTGGAAGTTTCAGCAGTCTTCTACTACCCAAAAAAAAGAAAAAAAAAAAGAAAAAAAGAAAAGGTACTCAATTTCAGTGAAGTCTATTACTGTCTACAGTACTTGATTTTCCTATTATCCACTATCACATTAGTTTTTTTTTTTTTTTATCCTCCATATTTTCCAGCAGTGCCATGCTGGTAACTCACCTAAGAACTCGAGTACTATTTAGAACTTGATTTTGAAAAACTCGAGTATTAAAAAGTGATAGATTGCTAAATATTTCCGAAATTTGTCAAAATGTGATATTTGACTATTTTCACCAAATTTGCTGGCTGAAACAGTGAATGAATTAAAACCAGGCCCTGGAGTCCTTGTTTTACTGCTCTGTTCTTTCTCTGTTGGCTGTAGAAAATCACAGCTTCTTTCTCTGCAATGAGGGCTGGTTTGTTGCAATCCTTAAGCAGTTAAGCTATCTTTTTGTCCCAAGCTACATTTTATTGTACAATGTCTATGGTTCTAGGTGGTTGTTGCGATTTTTGTCTTTGGCTCTAGGTACTTTAATTTGCAAATTGATTGCAATGCTTAATGCCAGGTATACATTCTTAGACATTGGATAATTTAATAAATCGAAGCCATTCTATTTTATGTGGTAGACATAGCTTTATAAATTCCCGTGAGGTCTACAACCATGACTCCCCACCTCCACTATCACCTAGTTATTCTCACCACCATTATCACCTGGCCCATATGATCATTTTCAAAATGTTCTATTTTTTTTAGTATTAATTCTACTCATTCAATTGTTAGAAATTTGAGGCCCCGTTCAGTAGAGTGGTTTAACAACATGTTTTCAGTTTTTAAACAATATTACACGTATTTTTATATACTTTTTCAACCACACGTATTTAAAAAAAATGCAAACAATGTTACTACAACAGTGTTACCAAACAGCCCCTGAGTTGACAAAATTTCAATTTCATTAATTAATTTAAAATCCTTCATTTTAATAATTCTAAAAATTCCTTTAAAGTATTTTGTTAACATCAAACAAATATCCAATCATCTAAACACTGTGACAGAAACTAGAGTACAAGATTACCTGTTCTAGTTCCTCCAACGAAAGTATCATAGCCAAAACCCCACTTCCTTTTCATTCTTTTCCTCTATAGCTAATTTGCCCGAAAAGGGCAAAGGGCAATTTTGTTCGATTGATGTGTGTTTAACCTAGATCTAAATAATTAAGTTAAGTAATAACTTGGCTAATATATTAAACAAACTGAGTTTTCCAAGGGACTAAACTTTAACATTTTCCTTTTTTTAATATTAGTATTAAAAAAAAATCACATGACATGGTGAGTGGAAAGACACCATGGATGTGAAGTTTTTTTCTTGTTGTAGTCTAGGTTTTCTTAAATAATGCAAATTTTATATTGAAAATTATTTAGCTACAAACTTATGAGCTAGAATGAAACACTTTCCAAGAAGGCACTTTCGAGCAGGGAAAGCAAAATCGATGCAAATCTTTGGCCCTTTGTTGAAGTGAGGTCATTTTTTAAGAACATACTGGATAGGGATTAGGAAAGCACCACTGACGCCAAAGACTTTGGCAGCGTCATTTTGAGTTTAGATTTTGTTAAATAATGCATAGCTCATAATGCTATTAGTATGGGCTGGCTAGTTGTCCCTAAGCTTTTTTGAAGAAAGTAAAAGATACGACACTGGAAAAGCACCATTGACTGACTGTAAAGAATATATTCATCAAAAGAATATTATGAATTATCTTCTTCCCCATTTTTATTTTATATTACTAATTAGAAAAAGATTGTCACGGTATTGGGGTGGAAAGATGATATGAATGCCAAGTCTTGGTCTAGGTCTTCTTAAGTCTTAATTAAAACAAAAACTTTCGAATTTCGATGAAAGCACAAGTTCGTTCTGGAGAAACCTCCATTTTATCAGTAATGGATGTAACTTTTTGCTTGTTGATGGTTTGTGCGTCTTAACTAATGCAAAAACTTTTGATGGTTTGCGCGTCTTTTCTGCTGGAATATACAGCTTAACATTGGTTTTTTTTCAAGCATCATTTTATTGTACAATGTCCGTCTCCAAGAACTTCAACTAGCAAATTGATGACACTTAAGCAATCAAGCCCAAGTGTAGGCTTTAAGAAATTGAAGGATAATAAATGGGCGGCTCTACTTGAACCCCTTGACTTCAAAAAAAAAATTATATATATTTATAATATTTTTTTTGGTTAGTTTAATACTTTAGTTTATTTAAAAGAAATATTTTTTTTTTTGCACACCCTAACATAAATATTGTACACCCTTACTACAAGTATTTTCAACTTTAAGAATACGAGTAAGAGTTTGTGAACGGTAAGTGTCACTCTTTATTATTGTTGTGAAAATTTTAAAATACTCGCAAGTGTACGAACCGTACCGGAGTATAGTTGGACAAGAACGAGGTCGAACTCACAGGGACTTGTATGAATGTAGGAAAATTAATTAAACCTTAACCAAATTACGAAATTCAGGTGATGTTCATTAAAGCTCGACAGATTTATCTATCGAGAATTACGAAATTCAGATTTCTAGATATGTTTTTCACGGATATCCAAGCTATTTGTGTAGGGTTTTTTTTCTCACAACCTTAGACATATATAAGGGTTATTTTAAGGGCCTTCAAAGGGATGCAATTGGATGCAACTTGATGCAAAGTGATTATTCACTTAAATTGTGACCGGAGACAATTTGTCTTAGTTAATCTTTCTCTTGTAGAAGCTGCTGTATTTGTACGTCGTAAGCTTTCGTAACTAAGGAGCTTCTTGATCTTTATCGTTTGGATGAACTAAAGAACTTTGCAGTCAAAATCCTTCTCAGGTTGGTGTGTTAGTCACATATTGAGATCTGTGCATTGATTGGTTAGTCATGTACTTGGAGTCGTGCATTGAAAGAAGAGATTGTCACTATATTACAAGTCCAATTGTGTATTTGGGTAAGGGTTCAACTGTAGGTTGGTATAACGTACTAGGATTCCTTTACTTGAAATCGCTTGTTTTGATAATAGTGAATTCTTGGAAGTGGTGACCTTAAATTCACCCAGTGGGGTTTTGTCTCGGTGGTTTTCCCCATTTGTAAACAAATTACCCGTGTCAAATTTAATTTCTGCTGCATTTAGTTATTTGGTGATTTGTTTTTGCTACCACGCATATTGCATGTTAAATTGACTTAATTAATTCACTTGGCTAATTAACTGGTTAATTTGCCTAAGGGTCAATACATTCTTGACCTATCAATCCAGTTAGGCCAATATGGTTTCTTCTTAGAGTCCTATCCTTAATATCTCATATATTCATAGCAGTTTTTTCTCTAGTGAAAGCATATAGGCTAGGCCTTTTAATCTTTTTCCATTCCTTAATGAAATTCTTTATTTAATGGAAGAAAAGAAATTATCTTCTTGAAAACTTTTTTCCTTTTAAATATTAGTATTAAGAACGTGAAAAGACATGTGAGTTTTTTACTTTCGTGGTCTTAGTGGCGACTTTAGGATTTTTTTAGGGAGGGTCAGCAGTGGTGGAGTTAGGAATTTGTTTGGGCGAGTAAAAAATAAAATTATTAATTTTATTTTCTTATATATACAACTTGGATAGTATAGAAAATAATCTAAAACAGAATCTAAAATAGTATTCTAACTACAATTTAGTATACAATACAACTATATTGTACAATAGTTTAAAAAACTTATTAATAGTTTAAAGATTAGTAAAACAACAACCATTGAATAAAAACAAATATAATTAAATAACTAATCATACATTTTTTTTTGGGTCAAATTAATAATAACTTATTGTATTTATATGTAATAAAAATTAAATAATAATATAAAATAAACAAAAATAGTAACACACCTAAGAGTAGGTCTAGGAGCAAATGTGAAACTAAGCAAAAAAAACATTAACTAATATAAGTTTTTGCTTTTTAAGTGTGTGGATTTTAAACCATACATGTGGTCACCCTCTTAAAATTGGAGCAAGCACTAAAAGACATCTTGGAATTGGAAATCAATAGAGCATTTATCAAACTACTTGATCAAACAAAGGGAAAGGCTAAGAAATCATAGAAGGGAGAAAGGGAGATAAAGAGAATGAGGAAAGAATCACGTATATAGATACAAATATGTTGGTTGTAACGGTGTTGTATTTGTTTTTTTTTAATTTTTTGATGAAGAAGAAAAATTTAGGGAAAAAAAGCTTCATTTCTGCTATCAATGGCAAAGTAACCAAGAGTCCTCGAGAGAAGGTTTATTTATTTTTTAAGAATGAGCAAAACTTTGAAACATTTTTTTTTTTATTTCTTATAAAATTAAATATTTTAAGAGTAGTTTTACATACACAACGCTTTTATAAAAATTTCACAACAAAATCTAGATGGCAATTTATTAAAGGTAGGTAAAAAAAAGTGATGTATTAGCCAAAATAAATATAAAAAATTGATGTCAGTTGTAGGTTTAGATAAAAACCAAGTACAACTTGCCACTTAACCTTTATTGTGAAATTATTATACAAAATTTATGAAAGTAGCGTTAAAATGATCATAGTTAAGCGTTAAAATAAATATGGACTAAACAAAAATCACGCACAAAATAAGAAACACTCATTTTGTATGTTATACTTTGTTGATGTGTTTTATAATATGAAATGTTTAAGAAATACTTATTTTATATGTAGTATTTTGTTGAATATGAAATAGATGCTGGTTTTTACTTTCATAATTTTTTTTTTGGTTTTAAGCTTTGCCCCCCTCAGGTATGAATCCTGGTTCCGTCCCCGGTAACATCGCCCCTGTGTGGTCTAGGTCTTCCTAAATAATGCAAAGTTCATAATGCCAGTAATATGGATTAGTGTTCACTTTTCACTATGAAGCACTTTTCAAGAAAGTATTTACAAGTTGAGTAAGCACAAATGATGAGCCAAGTCTTCGGCCTTTTATTTAATCTAGGTCATTTAAATAATGCAAAGCTTATAATATTATAAATATATTTGAACTAGTCATCATTATGAAAAAATTTCTAAAGAACGTGTTAAATAATACCATTATTCGGTATGGGCTTGAGAAAGAAGGCAAATCAACCTTTTCATTTTATATTAGTAAAAATATGGGGCCGTGCTATGTGTTAGTCAGGTGTTCACATGAACACCTTTATTAAATGAAAAACTGTCTGAAATTTATTGACTCGATAATGTGTGAACTTAGTATTCAGGTCTATTGATGTTTGGTGATAGTTGGAAAATAGCTTTAAAGGGAACACACTTTGCACTATTAATTTATTAAAACAATTGATAGCATTCACATTCATTTAAGATTTAGCCAAAAAGATTTCTACAATTCTAAAAGAAGAATCTTTTTTTTTTTTTTTAGTAACTAACTATTTTTAGAATGAAAATGTTAACCTTTAAACTAGTCTGGAGGAAAACTCTTCCAGCTCTTGTGATAGTTGCGATAAAATAGCGATAAAAGTATAAATTAAATCAGAACATGTGGTAATTAGGCAACATATATATATATATATAGAGAAGGTAGTAACATGATAACATATCCACTTGGTGTAACCAAAACTTCTAAAATCTTTTATTATATGGTATTAGTATTATGCCCATGCAATGTATGCCTTAATAATAATAAAAAAATAATTTTATATGTAAATTAAATTAATATTTCAATATATAATACAATTAAATTGAAGTTTTCTAGCTTGTGAAAGAGATTTTAACTCTTAAGGTAGGTACATTTTGGATGGTGATTGATTGAAAGAAAATGAATTATCTTCTTCAAACCCTTTTTTTCTTTTTAAATATTATTATTAAAAATGTGGAAAGACACATAAAGTTTTGACTATGGTGGTGGTGTAGGTCTTATTAAATAATGCAAAGTTCCAGTGATATGGATCAGTGTTCACATTTTACCATGATGCACTTTCCAAGAAAGCACTTACAAGTTGAGAAAGCATAAAATTTACTCACCAAGACTTTGGCCTTCTGTTGAATCAAGGTCATTTAAATAATCCAAAGCACATAATATTATTAGAATATGTGAGGTAGTCATCATTATAAAACATTTTCTAAGAAGGTGCTAGATAGGGATTAGGAAAGCGCCATTTAGAGTGGTATTCCCATATTCCAAGATTCTTTATCGTTTCCTTGAATCATTGGGTTTAGACATTACTTCAATCTCATCATATGACATCATCAGAGTTCTACTTGCGTTGAGTACTGAAAAATCTAGTTCATGTAGGTTTCAGTTAGTTCAATTATATTAAACAAAATTGAAAATAGAGGAAGGGAAATTGTTAGGATTAATATGGTTAAGTTGAAAAACTTTGCGAGAGTTTACCTTTTGCCAACAACTTCATAGTTTTTTTTTTTTTTTTGGTTAGAAGGCCAAATTTTTAAGTATGTTGCATAGCTCACTAATATAATGATAACATTCACATTTCTTTTTAAAAAAGAAAAAGAAAAAGATAACATTCCTATAAAAATAAAAAAATGAATAAAGTGAAAAATATAAATCTGGGTTATCCGAAATTTTTGGAGTTTACTAAAATAAAATTTGTGTGTTAAAAATAAAAATAAAATAAATCTTGTTCGTAGATGAAAGTATTAAGAAAAAAAATTGATAAAAACAAATAAAATAGCAGTAAAAGTATAAATTAAATCAAAACATGTAGTAATTAGGTATCATATCCAAAAATAATTTTGAGGTAACATATCCACTTGGTATAACCAAAAATTTTAAAATTTTTTTGTTTTACGATATATATTAGTATTATGCCCATGTGATATATGCCTTGATAAAAAATAATTATATGCAAAAATATTAATATGATGGTTATTTCTTATTTTATATATATATATATATATATTTTTTTTAGTAAATCTTATTTTATATTGATATTTATATAATATATATATATAACAATATTCCAATTTCCATAGCTATATCCACCAACATGCATAGAAATTAGAAACACTAAAATGTTCTAAAATATTTCGTTTAAAAAGAGAAAGAAATTACAGCTAAAATAATAACTTGGTTCTTGGCACGAAGCATAATGGGTTTATACAGCCCCAAACCGCTAAACCAGTTGGAGCAAATCCTTCTAGAAAATTCAGCAATGAAAGATACAAATAAAATTTTTAAATAATTCCTATAATAAAAAAATTAAATAATTAATGTAAAAAACAATGAAATACGCATTACACAAAACAAAAGCACAAACAAATTTCTTTGTAATGCAAGAATTACCTTGGTTATTTCATAATCCACGCTTCAAACATGAAGAATTTTCAAATAGCCTATCATCTTATCCAATTATTGTGATGAATCATAGAACTTAACTATATAAACTTTTCCAATGACATAAATAAAATAAAATAAAAAGTTCAACATTAACTCTATTTGCCACAACGAAGAAAACACATTAAAAAAAGAAAAAAAAATTAACTGTATATCTTTATACTAACATAGATGTATAAAAAGTAAAATGAAATATCTTAAAGAATATGAACCCTTTTGAAACATAAATTAAATGTGTAATTAAACATAACAAATTAAAAAATTTGTCATGTAAGTTTTTAAGCATTTTTTTAGTAAAATTTGTAATAGTTTATATATATTATTTGGTTATTGATAGTGTGAAAAAAAGAAAAAAAGAAAAAAAAGAATAGAAGGGTAGGAAAACAAGAATGCTATAAAAATCAAAGAAAAATTGATGAGACATCCATCTTTTTTTGTTTTTGTTTTTTGCACAATTTAAGTTCATCTAGTAACTCTAGATATGAAGGCTAAAATTAAAAAAATAATAAAATAAAAAATCAGTAGTTCATACAAACATATGCCCTTCCAAAATCTCACTATAATCAAAAAGCTTTGAACTTTTTACAAAGCAGGTGTAGATGGGCTTGGATTTTCTATTAGTAAATAGTAACTTGGGATATGGGGTCTGTTTGGATATAGCTGAAAACTGAAAATGAAAACTGAAAAATACTATAGCAAAATAATTTTTAAATGTGTAAATAGTACTGTGGGACCCATTTTTAATGAAAAAGTTTTTGAAAAGTGAAGTTTGTGGGTCCGAAAAACAGTACACGATGTGCACTGATTAGCTGAAAAAAAGTTAGAAAAGTCAAACTTTGCAGCTATTGTTCATTGAACAGTGTATGAACAGTAGCCGCAAGTCTCAAAAACATGTGAAAAAAAAAAAAAAAAGGAAAAACACGGACGCAGACACGGTGGAAATCAGCCCAATCCAAACGTACTAATGGGGTCCGTTTAGATATAGTTGAAAACTGAAAACTGAAAAACACTGTAGAAAAATAATTTTTAAATGTGTAAATAGTACCGTGAGACCCATTTTTAATGAAAAAATTGCTGAAAAGTGAAATTTGTGGGTCCGTAAACAGTACATGATGTGCACTGATTGACTGAAAAAAAGTTAGAAAAGTCAAACTTCGCGGCTACTGTTCATTGAACAGTGTATAAACAGTAACTGCAAGTCTAAAAAACACGAAAAACAAAAAAAAAAAAAGAGGGAAATCTACCGATGCAGACGCGGTGGAAATCAGCCCAATCCAAACGTACTCATGTACAATAATTAAATAGTAGCCTGGGATTTTAAAAGAAAAAGTGTGAAAAGATAAGGTTATTTAAGGTTATTTAAAAAAAATAAAAGGAGTAGAGAAAAGGTTTGCTACGATTTAAGGAGAGACAGAGAAGAGTGGTCGGCCCCATGAATGAGAATCACGAAGTCAAAATTAAAAAAAAAAAAAAAAAAAAAAATTAGAGGAAAGAGAGCGCATGGATTGTATAAATCAGTGAGAATAGCGCAGCCGGTGTACAAACTGAAAAGAAGAAGAAGAAGAAGAAGAAGAAGAAGGGAGCGAATTACAAACACCTGAGGTAAGACTCATGTTGGATTTTTCATCTGTTTTTTTTTATTTATTTGTTGTTTTTGCTTTTTCCTCTTAATGGGTGTGAATTCTAGCAGTTAGGGTTGGGTTGATTGAGCATAAAATTTTCCATAGCAGTTTGAGTGTGTAATAAATTTTCATTTTGAGGTATATAGGAGTATGATTTTCCATAGCATCACTTATACATTCAGCATGCATATTGCCTCATTTTGAGGTCTAATAAAATTTCATTCATGGGTATATTAGCCTCTTTAAGTTGATCTGTGCAAGTGCGTATGTTTAGTGGGTTTAAAAAAATTACTCTAAATCTTGAAATTTTGTCCAATTTTTTTAATGATAATTACATTTCTCTCCCTTGATGTTTAGGAGGATGACACTTTACCACAAACTTGACCCAGAAAAAAAATCCCCCCCCCCCCCACCCTTGATATCCGTTTGACCAAGCTTTGTTAAATTAATATTAACAATATTGTGTACTAACTTGTCCTTTACTTAATGGCAGGTTTCCAAAAGTATCCTCAGTTTCAGTATTAAAATCCATTTTTAAAAATCAGTATTAAAATCCATTTTTAAAATTTTTAATTAAGATGTATTTTAAAATATTAATTATGATTTTTTTTTTCAAAGGGTTGTTGATAGATTTGTCTATCAAGTCTTTTGGTGCTTGATACATTTTTCTTTTTTATTCTAAAATTATCAATTACTCCAATATATTTTTACTAATCTTGGTTAAACTTTTGTAAAAAGTTTTTTTATATAAATTTGGAATATTTTATTACTAATATAAACAAAAGTTGAAATGTGTTAATTTCTTCAAATTTCAAGGAATGAAAGTGTTTTATTTGTTTATTAGACTATTTTAGACATCTAAAAGATGACACCATTGAAGGATAGAATTCCTTTCTGGTACAGACTACTTAGATGTAGAAATAAATGTTATTCTACAATGATTTTTAAATTGAAAATATTTAATTGTAGTCATATCCGAGCTTTCCAATTGAGCTTTTATTTCCTTTTCGGTAATAAATTTTAAATCGTTATATAACATATTCACCAAGAAGTCAACATGACATTTACAAAAGAAGTTGAAAGAATGACACTTCTACTCAAAAGAACCCATTTTTTTTAATTTAAAAAAAAAAAAAATCATTCATAAGTTTCTTTTGGGATCGAGATCATTCCACACTTATGGAAGTCTTTTGCTTTTTACTTATTTTTGTGCGGATAATTCGATAATAACAACGGCAATAAAGAATTTTTTTTAGATAAAGGCAATAAAGGATTTGAAGTAGTGGAAGCGTCTCTCTCACAAATAAGAAAGAATATACCATGATATAGAGAAATAATAAATGGTAACCTAAAATATATGCTACTCTAAAGCTGGCTTGCCATGAAGCAAAGTCTAAATCAAATAGAAATAATATTCCAAAGCAGCCAAAACCACGTAGGAATAAGAATATAAAACATTCTGATGTTTTAATTAGGTGACTTGCTGGAGATCTTCGAAACTAATTAGGATGAGGGGGTAATATTGGCTTTGTCGTATGCAGCACTCTAATTCAAGGCACGCATCAACAAGTTCAGACCAAGAAAAACCCTGCCTTAATATAACACCCTTCTCTAAAATGGATGAGAGGATGAAGCAGGCTGCTGAAAGGGGAGATATTAATGCCATGTACCAATTAATTGAAGAAGAAGAAAATCTTTTGGATAACATTGACCACGCACCAAATCTTTTTCGTGTCTTTGGAAATGAGCTTATCACTCTTTTGCATTATGTTGTAGCAATAGGTGATCAACACATTGATCTATTGGAAAAATTTCTATTAGTCTGTCCTGATTCTATTAGAGATGTGACGGGGCGAAAAGAGACGGCTCTACATATTGCCTTAAAAAAAGAACAACTCAAGGCTTTCAAATTCTTGGTGGGATGGCTCGGAAGAAATTTCTTGAAAAATTCTTTATCAAATGTAAAAGAAGTTCTGGACCAGAAGGATGATGAAGGCAATACTGTATTGCACATTGCAGTATCAAAAAATCTTAACCAGGTAAGCTTTCTGTCTCTCCATTAACATCTACTTAGCATTAGCAAAATATGAATAATAATAATAATAATAATAATAACTACTGAATAGTCTAGATGACCATTTTATATTTTGAATTTTTTTTGAACCAAGACTCATTTTTTGGGCCCAAGTAATTAATTTTTTTTTTTCAAAATTTAAAATCTTTTATATCTAAATATACTATTTTAAAATGTTTAAAATGTTAGGGAGTACGTAGAGTTCCATCACTGGCAATAAATAAAAATATTATCATAATTTTTTAATGATTCAGTGGCTCAATTTGCAATTGTATGTAATACATAATGATCATTCTTTTTTTTTACTTCTTTAATTATAATTTTAGTTAAAAGATTATAAAAGAAGAAGAAGATTATGCACTTGGATTAAGAACGGACAAAGGACGAGACTTAAGTAATTTACATTATGCAGGTTGTGAGTCACTTACTTGCTTGGGGTTTCCAATTTGTCGATGTAAACAGTACAAATTCAAAGCGTAAAACAGCATGGGACATCTCACAAGGACAAACACAAGTAGACAACACAGCATGGGACATCTCACAAGAACAAACACAAGTAGACAACAGAGAGATCAAGCTTATGCTACTTAGTGCTGGAGCTTCATCGGGTTCATCTCTTTCTAGTGATAATAATATTGATGAATTTTACAACTTAATTGGAGAGGATGAAAAACTTTTGGAGCACATTGATGAGCTACCATTTTTTAATACTCCTTTACACATTGCTGCATCTTATGGGAACATCCGATTTGCCCTGGAGATGATGAGTTTAAAGCCCTCATTTGCAAGGAAACTAAATCAAAATGGGTTTAGCCCTATTCACCTCGCTTTAAGAAATAAGCATAAAGTGTTAGTGCGTAAGCTTTTACAAATTGATGGGGACCTTGTTCGTGTCAAAGGAAGGGAGTGTCTCACTCCTTTGCATTACATGGTAGAAAGCTTTGAGGACCTTGCTCTATTGGAATTATTTCTAGAAGTCTGTCCTGATTCTATTACAGATGTGACAGTGGAAAACAAGACGGCTTTGCATATTGCCCTCAAATATGACAAGCTCAAGGCTTTTAAACTCATTGTGGAATGGCTTGCAATAAATTGTTCAGAAAATGATCAATTTAATGAAAGAAAAGTCCTGGGCTGGAGGGACAATGAAGGCAATACTGTGTTGCATATTGCAGTATCAGAAAAGAAAACCCAGGCAAGCTCTCTCCATTAACATCTACTAAATATTAATAAAATACTTCATTTGTCCCACTTTTTTTTGTCCTCTATTCCATTTTGAGATGTCCTAAAATATTGTTTTGTTTCTAAAAATAAAAGTCATTAATTTACTAATATTCCTATTATACCCCTATTAATTTACTAATTCAATTTTTTGATAAATTTTTTTAAGGGTAGTTTTGGAAACTTAAACATTTTTAAAAAGTAAACAAAACAATAAATGATGTTTTCTTAAAAATTTTGACTTTTCAAATAGAATAAAAAAAGTGGGATGGAGAGAGTATGAATAAAGGGAAATAGAAAAACACAAAATAACCAACCAGAATAGTTTAGATGACTATTTCATTTTTTGAACCAAAACTCATTTTTGGTTCAAGTAAATTTTTTTTTTTTCTTTTTCAACATTCAAAATATTTTATACTTAAATATACTATTTAAATATGTTTAAAATTTTAGGGAGTAACGGCTTCCCTTGGTTTACTTACAGGTCTGTAACCCACATAATATATAGTAAAAAAATTAAGTAATATTACAGCCACAAACTATTTTACAACATTCTTATAAAATGTTGATGTAATCAACTTCTTATTGGTTTTCATTTAGGTTCACCATTAATATCACATTTTCAATTATCAATAATCATACACTGCATCAGCTGTTTGTAAAATTTTTTGTAAAATAATTTATATCTCTAGCATTATTCAAAAAAATTATCTTATCTTTTAATGATTCGGTGGCTTTGCAATTATACTTAATACATTATCTCTATATATTAATAGGTTTCTGAAAGTTAGTTATCACTATCTAAATTATCAAAAATACACCTAATTTAATTAGATAATTCAATAAATTTGTTTATAAAAAAAAAACTGTCAGATAAATTTCCTATAATGATCATTATTTTCTTCTTCTTAATTATAATTATAATTATAATTATATATATATATATATATATATATTTATATATAAAAAAGAAGAAGAAACTTATGCATTTGGATTTAGAATGGACCAATGACGAGACTTGACTGATTTACATTACGCAGGCGGTGAGACACTTGCTTGCGGTTCCAGTTTTGTCAATGTTAAACCATATAAATATGGAGGGTAAAACAGCATGGGACATCTTGCAAGGACAGACACAAGAAGACAACAGAGAGATTAGGGTTATGCTATGCCGTGCTAAATTTAGATGGCATCCAATGAATTTGCTGTCAATGCCTAATGTTGTGATCCGTTTGAATACAAAAATTAAACGTGAAGTATGGAAATTAACAGACGGAAGTCGCAATATGTTTCTGGTGGTTGCAGTACTGCTTGTAACAGTCAGTTATCAAGCGGTACTCAGCCCTCCTGGTGGACTTTGGCAAGATAATGGTGAGTGCATCAACCTCACTGAATATAATAAGCATTCTAATGGAAGCAATTATCTGACTCCCTTCAATCTAACAACAATAGGGAGTAGTAATTATCCTGTAACCATTGATCTGACTGAGTCCAGTGCCACACTAGTGTGTGAACACTTAGCAGGGACAGCCATTGGTTCGAAAAATACCCTTTTTATAGTGTTCATCATTTTTAATTCTTTGACATTTGCGCTCTCAAACTTATTAATAATTCTCCTCATTCTAAATGGGTGCATTAAGCTTCTGTTCTTCGGACTCAGTATCACCCTCTGCTATAGCTATCTTTATTCACTTCTGGCCATATGCGATATTCCAGATATGCTAAGTGTGCCTGTGATTTTTACGGCCTATTATTGTATGTTGGTACAACTTTTATCCTGGTACCAATGATCAGACAGTGCAATACAACAGCAGCACAAAAAGCAGGGACATTTGGGTTCTCATACTCAGTAATTGTTCTCCTCATTCCAGATGGGTACATTAATTTCTTCGAAATCAACACCCACTTCCTCTGGCTTTGTTACTTTTGTTCACTCCTAGCCCCAGATTGGTCGATTATTCCTGTTTTTCTTTTGGACCTCTGATTTTTGGAAAGAGTCAGGCTATAAGTGGTTTGTGGATTCAATCATGGGAGAAGAATTGATGGAAAAAAAATAATAATAATAAGCCGACCTTGGAGCTGTATGCATTTGTAATCTGTGTCAATTTTTATTTTTGCTTCTTTGATAATAAAATTCAATCTACGTTTCTATGGGCATAGTTGAAGTACTCAATTAATGTATTGCCTTTATTGAAATAAAGCAGTGTGATTGCGTTTTCCTAGCATTTCTTAATCTTTGAATTTATAATCAAATTTCTCACCTATCTTGTATTAGAACCATATCCCTTCTCCTTTGTATTAGAAACAGTGGTCATACTTATATTGTTTGCAATAATAGAGTGAAGCTTTTAGAAAAGAATAAACTCTACTTTGAATCAGAATCCGGTGGCCTGGTCATAATGCACAAACTTAATTATGATATTGATTTCAACCTCTTTAAGTATCCATAAACGTCTATTCTTCAAAACAAGTGACAAACGGGACAAATAGTGATTGTCATCTCAATTTTTTTAATATGATTTTTCAACGTCCAAATTAAGAGAAGGAAGTGGCGTGGTTCTAGCTTGGTCTGTTCAGGACTTTGACTTTGTTAAGTGCAGCCTGCCTTGCTATTCAATGTAGGGCTATGCACTCACAAGCAGCAAAGCTGGTCCATGGGCATGGAGGCAGTTGTGCTGGACTTTCAATTGTTAAAGAAGCAAATGACAAATGTGTAGGTTGGACAAACTCATTTCAGCTGAACTGTTAGCAATAGCAAATAGTGCTTCAAAGTATTATATGAATAGCTGGAAAAACAAATAAAGCTCTTTGGTTGTCTTTTTTTTCACCAACATTTTGTTTTGTACTTTTGGAACTATGGTATCAGAAAATAAAAAATATTGTGCCATGGTAAGACAAGCCTAGTGAAAATGTAAAATCATATCATTATGCCACCCTCTATCTGCAGGGGAATAAAAATGAAAATCCATTGCGGTCAATCTAAGCAATGGAAACATAAAAAGCCATTCAGAGCTGAATATCATGTCCCTTGTTATGGTTAATGTGTTTTGACCCTGTTCACTAAACTTGTCTTTGGTTTTGTTAACTAAAGAATTAGTCGTATGATTATGAAGTGGTTCACTTGTAAGGCTGAAAATGAGTACTTGCTCAAACAGTGAATGACTATAAATTAGGTCTGGAGTCCTTGTTTTGCTACAGAAAATTAGAGCTTCTTTCTCTATTGAAAAGGGTTGTTTTGTTGCAACCTTTAAGCTATCTTTGTGCGTCTTATTTGCTGAAATATACAGCCTAACATTAGTTTTTTCCCTTTTCATATGAAACTCCCTGTCAAGCATCATTTTATAGTACAATGTCTTTGTCTTCAAGCACTTAAACTAGCAAATTGATAACAATTAAGCAACCAAGCCCAAGTGTAGTCTTTAAGAAATTGGAGGATTGTATAGGTAGAAACTGAGAATAAGTACATTGCTTAATGAATAGTACTATATAGAGGGAGCCTATATATAGAGAAATCAATCAATTCAAGAGTACTAGTAGTACAATACAACTACACAAGTGGCGCAGTGTAGTACAAAGTATAAGAGAGTACCAAGGAATTTGTAGCAGTACAGTATGCCCAAGAATGAGCTTGGCACTTAAAAGTTCAAATAGTGTATAAAAAACCTTGAACGTTTAGACCCCTAATCTACAAATTATCAATTCAAGCTTATTATCAAACAATATATGTGCGGAACATGAACATAAGCTAAAACAGAATTGATAAAACAATCTAAACCAAATAAAATCACAATCACAGTAGAAATTAAATGACAAAGATTAAGGGAAGAGAGATGCAAACACAAAGACAACACAGTAATGTGTTATCGAAGAGGAAACCGAAATCCTTGGTGTAAAACCTCTCCGCCGCCCTCCAAGCGGTCAATAATCCACTAAAGAATGAAGTTGGGATATATGAACAGCAGAAGACCCTCCAAGCCTAATCTACCTAATGTACCTAAGCCCTCCAAGCTTCTTGCTCCAATGAGGTTATGCCGAACCTTTGTCTTTTTTAGCTTACCAGATTCCACTATAGCCCATAGCATCAAAAATATCAATTGGTCCATTCTTAACTGCTTCCCAAGCACCAAATAGCCTTCTCACAGATATAGGTATAGTGAGAAAAGGTTTTGGCTAATAGAGCTCTCAAGGATGTAACAATGGAGAGGGTGAGAGTTGAGGAATTTGAAGAGTCACTATGTAAAGATTGTGGATGAGTCAATCTTGTTTTTCTGTAGGGTTTCTCTCTTAAAATTCTCTCTGGAAGCTCTCTACATTTCATGGGTATAAGGGGTATTTATACTAGTGTGTGTTTGGAATGCGAAGAGTCAGTTTTTTCAAAACAGAGCTGGCTGACGACTTGGCCTCACGACTTGACTGAGTCGTGAGTTCAAGCTGCGAGCTAACCGAATGGCTAGGGTGGACATTTTGTCCTATAGTGCTCTAGCTGGCGTGACTGTTCAGCTTCTCTGCATGCTTCACTTGTGTGCATCACTTGGCGACTTGCCAGTCGCGAGCCACTCGCGAGATCTAGTCGCAAGTCCTTGCTTCAGTGCATAACCTTGAGCTTTTCTTCACACTCTCTCACACACTACCCTTACATGATTCCCACCTAAATATAGGGTTTCTAAGTTTTGAATTACAAGCAAATTGGCATGGAATAAAGCCAGTAGAATGGTTGATTAAATTCAACCTTACAGGGCTGATACTTCTCAATGTCAAGGTGGAAGATGAGAGACCAACTTCAGTCTTGGGTGAGCATAGAATTTGAAAACTCCATCAAAATCAAGTTTTGCCCTATAGTAAGAGTCAGTCTTGAAGACCGCACCCTCTGATGTAAGGTTAGATATATTTCCCTATGAGTTCAAGACTTGAAGGTAGCCTGACTTGTCCAAGATTAGCTTAGAAACATCCTGATGACTATAATAAACTCCATAAGGATATTTGGTGTCAACATCTATTTGATTAAGTATCAGATTGTAGGAGGTCTGCTCTATGCTAGTGAAATGGAGATGAAATTTCCCCCCTTGTATCTTTCTTTGGACATGTTAGAGAATAGGTTGCTCCCAGAATCTAAGACTTGGGTTGGTAAGATTGTATTGGTTGGTTCGTTGAAGCTAACCCATATGATGCTTTAGTTTGTGCTTTTTATCACAAAATTCCTAGTGTCTAGCGTAGCCCCATTTGATACTTCACAATTCTCACTATTGTTGGACCTCCACCACTCCAATCTACTTGGAGCTTTGAGTACAAGCTGTCTGGTCAACTTTTGATTATGTCTCTTTGTAAACCAAACTATAGTTTCATCTGGTATCTTAAGGAACCAGATAGCAAGTAGGAACTGATCTTGTTCACCTGGAAGCCAGTGGAAACCAAATGCAAAATAGACAGATGGTGAAGTCCATATGGAGTTATTGTCAGTGGCAAATAGAGTTGAACCCACACTTATGTTATTGTTGACTTGAGCTATTGTAGGAACCAAGAGGGTGATAACTAATAACAAGGATAAACAATTGGCAATGGAAATGAGGAAGTAATGAAGCCATTGGAAAAAGATAGGGCTAATACAAAGTGGTCAATGGTCGACTTATGAAGAACTTAAAAGTGTAGCCTTGGTGAATATTGTTGAGTACTAGTGTCTACTTTGAAATTTGCCAATGGTCAAAATAGTCAGGAAAATCAAACTGTAGGCAACAGGTAGTTAATTGATACATCTCATAGATCACATAGTTTTCAAATGGCACTGTTTTGGATAACTTATTTTTTGGATTTACAACCTCAATATGACAATTTTGGCTAGCACATGATCTGAAATTGACAAAATAAATTAATCATGGATAGTTTGACATGTTCAGGTTTGTTTTCATTTACTCAGGATTGAGGAAGGCTTATGCTTTGAGTGGATACAAAAGCTAAGTTGTGAAGATTGACAAATATCAGCATATTTTATCTACAAACAACCAAAACAATCAATATCAAAGGAAGACAGTTTCTACAAGAAATAATTTGGCATTAACATCTTGACTTCAAGCCACATGACCCTTCCTTCTTTTTGCACCCAACAAACAGCAATGACTAGTAGAATAAGTTGAACATAAATTATACTTCAGATTGGAATAAAGTAAAACAGTGTTGGTTTGGTTGCTACGCACAAACTCAATTCTATTTAGTTTTGAATGTTCAAATAGCGTATAAAACACTGTGAACGTTTAGACCCCCAATTAACAAATTACCAATTCAAGCTTATTATCAAACAATTGATGTGCGAAATATGAACATAAGCACATAACAGAATTGATAAACAATCTAGACCAAATAAAATCACATCCACAGTAGAAATTAAATGGCAAAAATTAAGAAAAAAGAGATGCAAACTCAAGGACAACACAACGATGTGTTATCGAAGAGGAAACCGAAACTCTCGGTGTAAAAGCTCTCCGCCACCCTCCAAGCGGTAAATAATCCACTAAAGAATGTAGTTGGGATACATGAATAGCAGAAGACCTTCCAAACCTAATCTACCTAGTGTACCTAAGCTCTCCAAGCTCCTACTCCAACGAGGTTGCGCCGAACCTATTTCTTTTTTAGCTTATCGAATTCCACTATAGCCAATAGCATTAACCAATATCAAATTGGTCCCTTCTTAATTGCTTCCTAAAGCACCAAATAGCCTTCTCACAGATATGGGTATGGTGAGAAAAGGTTTTGGTAATGTACCTCTCAAGGATGTAACAATGGAGAGGAAGAGAGTAGAGGAATTTGAAAAGTCTCTATGTGAAGATTGTAAATGAGTCGATCTTGTTTTTCTCTAGGGTTTCTCTCTCAATATTCTCTCTGGAAGCTCTCTACGTTTCATGGTTATAAGGGGAATTTATACTGGAGTGAGAAAGGAATGTGAAGAGTCAGTTTTTCCAAAACAGAGCTGGCTAGTGGCTTAGCCTCACGACTTAACTGAGCCGTGAGTTCTAGCCACGAGGTAATTGAACGGCCAGTCTGGATTTTTTGTTTTGTAGTGCTCCAGCTAGCATAAGACTTCAACTTCTCCACATGCTTGGCATGTGTACAACTTTTGGCAGCTTGCCAGCTGCGAGCCACCCACGAGTTCCAGTCGCGAGTCCCTGCTTCACCGCATAATCTTGAGCATATCTTCACACTCTCTCACACACTACCCTTACATGATTCCCACCTAAATACAGGGTTACTAATTGCTAAATTACAAGCAAATTTGGCATGGAATAAAGCCAACAAGATGGTTGACTAAATTCAACCTTACAATATCTCCCTTTGGCTATTCCGTGATAAAACCCTAAAACAAACTCTAGACTTAACATGTGAGTTGGGAATAGTTGAACAAAACTCACTCAGACCTAACTCTAGAATCTGTGAAGCTCTTGAATCATAAGAACAAGTATATCCTGAAACACAACAACATAACTTGATCATTGTATGCAGAAAACTTGTAATGCAAATGAAACAAGCACAATGTGATCAAGCAAAATGGAATAAAGCAATAAACCATGGCTTGACCATATAAGCAATCACTATAAAATAGTGATCACAATGCTCATTCACATATGAAATGAACATCCAGACATACAAGCTAATAAGCTCAATGCAAATCACTTGCATGTCCAACATTCAACCAATGCACAATACATGAAGTATATGCATCTAAGAACAAGATCCTACTAGGGCACAAAAGTTTGAGTACTTAAGGAAAATGCATAACATTTAACTAAAAGTACCAGGCTATGAAGCAATAGGTACAAAACATAAAGGCTGTTGCGTAAGCATGGTACAAACCATTAAAGCCTACAAATTGCATGGAAACAAACCCCAAAAGCAACATGGGCACAAATCCCAAAGTACAAAGTAAAACTAAGTCATGTTGTAAGGTTGAATTTAATCAACCATGTGTTGGCTTTATTTTGTGACAAATTTGCTTGTAATACAGCACTTAGAAACCCTGTATTTAGGTGGGAATCATGTAAGGGTAGTGTGTGAGAGAGTGTGAAGAAATGCTCAAGACTGTGCAGTGAAGCAGGGACTCGTGGTTGGATCTCGTGGGAAGCTCGCGGCTTGCAAGCCGCCAAAAGTTGCACACGCGCAGAGCATGCAGGGGAGCTGAACAGTTATGTCAGCTGGAGCACTACAGGACAAAAATCCAAACTGGTCATTTAGCTAGCTCGCGGCTTGAACTCGCGACTCAGTTAAGTCGCGAGGTCAAGTCGCCAGCCAATCCTATTTTTGGAAAAACTGACTCTTCGTATTCCATTCTCACACCAGTATAAATACCCCTCATTCCCACAAAATATGGGTGGCCATTCAGAAAGAAAAACCCTAAGAGAGGTTTCTTCAAAACACCCACCCAATTAGAGAGAGCTACTCATTCTTAGAGAGAAATCTTTGTAGTCTCTTCTCATTCCCTCTCTCATTGTCATACCTATTGAAAGGAGATTTCTATCCAAACACTACCCACACCCATTTAGAGTGTTGAGTGTTTTTGGAGCTTTGGGAAGCATTGGAAAATGCCAAGGATGGCGGATGCTATGGTCTAGTAGCGGAATCTGGTAAGTTAGAAAAGAAAAAGGTTCGGCGCAACCTCGTTGGAGCAAGAAGCTTGGAGGGCTTAGGTATATCGGGTAGATTAGGCTTGGAGGGTCTATTGCTGTTCATGTATCCCAACTACATTTTCTAGTGGATTATTGACCGCTTGGAGGGCGGCGGAGAGGTTTTACGCTGAGGGCTTCGGTTTCTTCTTCGATAACACATCGTGTGTTGTCCTTGTGTTTGCATCTCTCTTCCCTTTATCTTTGCCTTTTATTTTTTGCTGTGGATGTGATTTATAATTGGCTTAGATTGATTTCCAATTCTGTTTATAGCTTATGTTTATTTTCCGCACACTAGTTGTTTGACATAAAGTTTGAATTGGTTAATTTGTAAATTGGGGGTCTAAACGTTCAAAGGTGTTTATACACATATTTGAACTTTCACATGTGATAACAAATAAACACAGCATTAGACAAAGGTAGCTTTTTCTCAGCATCAATACTCCCCCTATCATCATAATCTCCCCCTTTTTGTCATGGAATAGCTAGTCCTTAGATTCTTCTAGCTTCCTTTGGATTTGGTCCAATTGGGTTTGGAGAGAAGTGAACTTTGTATCACAACAGATGTGGTGATGGTGCAGGAGAATAGCAAGCCCGGACATCTTGGTGCTAATGTCTTGGATGGATACCAAATTTTATCCAATCTCTCATCATCGATGGACGAGGCAAAATGTGAACCAGTAGGAGGTGCTGAACTTTTTGTCTTGATTCCCTTCTGACTATAACCAATGCTAGCATTGAGTGTGCGAATGTTGATTGGACTTTGCTTCGGGTAAGGAGACTCATTGTCAAATGGATGAATACCTTTGAGCTTCAAAATCCTTGAAATGAGGCAGCAAAAAGGAATGCATGCCCTTGAATCAGTTCATAGAACCGTTTTGCACAAAAGATGAAAGATATGAGCACAGATGTCGATCTTTTCATCCAAAATCAAATCATGAAGGAACAAGGCTCTCCCTAGATTCATATATCCGATGCTAGAAAGAGGATATAGATTGTGGAACATGATTATGGTAAAGCACCCTCAGTTTAGGAGATAGGGAAGAAACATTGATTGATTTCCCAATTTGGGAGAATTCCAAGTTTCGTCCAAGGGATTCCCGAAGTAAATCCTCGTTTGGATTTAAATCATCATATACCGATGTTGTAGCAAGCATGTGTAGGATATCTGCCAAATAAACAGGAGACACGGAGAAACTCTTTCCTCTAACCCAGCATTTGAGCTCATCTCCTTCAACAATGGCATTAGCATAAAATTCTCTCACCATGTTCACGTATGCAACATCAAGGTCAGAGAGAAGAAAGTTCCAATCTTTGGTGGCAAACCATATGGGAATGTTGGTTTCACAAAGAGATGGTTGGTCAACAGCCCGTTCAACTAGTGGTGTGGCGTCTCTGAAATAATTTTCATGGGTCTTAAGTGCAGCATAGGATCTAAATTTGTGAGGATCATATACTCCAGATGGTGATCGGGTCCTCTTTGGCCTAGGAGATGGATCATCAACATCAATGACATGTTCTTTGCCTTTACTGTTCTCCCCTTTCACAACTGCTCTCTTAAAGGGAGACATTGTCACACTGCATCAATGTACACAAAGGTGCAAGAAGAACCACACAAGACAACAAGCTTTATTAGCACTGGGTTAGTCCTAAATCAGAAAACTGAAATAAAACCCTAAATTCATGGGAATTAGGTCACAATCATGACAATGAGTGTGTGTGTGTCACAAATAACACATTATACAAGCAAAGCAGAAAGAATCACTACAAAACCACCAAAACACACACACCAATTTCATTAGAAATCAAATACCCATATTCAAGTATCAGATACACAATAAAACCACAAAACACACAATCCAAGAGGTATAGGACAAGATATGTCAAACATATTAAGAAGGAAGTAGAACCCATACCTTTTCTTGAAGATTGGTGAAGAGGGAGAGAGAATATGGAGAATTTGTGTGTGAACACAGTGATTTTGAAAGAGGTTCAAACGAGGAAGACAATGAATAGTCAAAAAAGATCGAGGGAAAAACCTAAATGTTTTAAAAACTGAACAATTTTCGCAAAACATGCGATTTTCGCAACTGGGTTAAGTCGCGAACAAGTCGCCAGGGCCAGTCACCAGAACACTCAAAACAAAAATTTTGAAAAATTTTCTAAGTGTTTTTCATGATTGGAAGTTCTACTCGCGAGAAAGTCATGAGGTAAGCTGTGAAAATCTCTGTGTACCCTCGCGACTAGAACCTCCACTCGCGAACAAGTCGCCTCTCTAAGTCGCAAGAAACATTAAAAATCCAAAATTTGAAAAATATACTAAGTAACATTAAAAATCCAAAATTTGAAAAATATACTAAGTATTTTTCACGACTGGACATTGACCCGCCAGTGAGCCATGAAAAATCTTTATATGGGCTTGCGACTAGGGCATGCAACTGGACCAACTAGCGAAGTCGCCAGAACAGGGCAACACAGTTTTTGAAGTTTTTGACACTTTTTGTAAAAGAAAAAAATACTTTCCTAAAACAACTAAAACACTCAAAAATCTTTTTAGTGTTTGATCAGCAAAGACTGAGCATGTGAAAACATATTTAAGCAAGTACAATCACACAAATGAATATGGCATTCATTGATCATAGGCTTGTGTGATGTGTGTGGATATCAACAATGAGATAGTCCTTAGTCTAATGTGAAGTTTCAATGATCAATTCAACCAAGACATACACAAGTAGCACTAGATAATGTGACCCATCTCAATTATAGAAATATGCATATATGACCTCCCACAAAACTTGATAACATAACTTTGAAGCTTTTCATTTGGCTCTATATACAACATATCATTTGACCTTTTTGAATCAAAACATCTCATTGTGAGATCGATGCCTGAAATTTTTGATATTTCAATTGATGAGCAAGCTTTTGGCTTTTTGGGCATCATACATTTTTCAAAATAGTCACTTTCCCTTTTTCCTTGTCAAATACTAGCATATGCGATAGGCTTTTGCAGCTCAATATCTCTTTTCATTTGGAGATTTACATTTGGTAAGCTCTTTTAAGCAAAAACAATAAAATAAATGAGTGGGAAGATATATAGGCACAAGTTTATGCATGTCTCAAGATCAACAAAACCATTCACTAACCATTCATGACAAGTTTGAAGATCTATTTACAACAATCACATAGATGTCAAGAGATCTCCCACAATGATAATAAGTGCATAGGGAACAAGCTACGCTCGTAGATGCACAAGGCCATTAGTACAAAGGTACAAGGCAAAACATGCTTTGAGACAAAACTCAACAGAGTTGATCAAACTTTTTGATTTTCTACTTTTTATGTGTTTTTGGATTTTTGACACAACAAAAAATGATCAAAGCCAGTAATGTAAAAACATTTAGAGCAAAAGCAAACAAACACAACATGTAAGACCTAAACAACAAATGTGTAGAACTGAACACAATGAGGTCATAAGGAGGATAGAGTTCAAGGGATGATACCGATAACAATGGTCTTACGCAATGATTCAAACCTCGAGCCATTGAGAGCTTTAGTGAAAATGTCTGCCTTTTGGTTGTCGGTGTTGATGAACTCTAGACACACAATCTTGTCCTCCACCAAGTCCCAAATGAAGTGATACCGGATCTCAATGTGCTTTGATTTCTAATGTTGGACTAGATTTTTTGACAAATTTATGGCACTCGTGTTATCACAAAACACACACATAGTGTCTTGCTATATATTCAGCTTCAGCTGTTGAAAGAGAGACTGAATTCTGCTTCTTGCTCATCCAAGAAACCAAGTTATTCTTAAGATAAAAACAGCCCCTGGAAGTGCTTTTCCTATCATCAATGCACCCAGCCCAATCAGCATCTGAGTATCCAGCCAAGCAGTTATTTGAATCTTTGGAGTACCAAATCCCATAATCAGATGTTCCATTGATATAGCGAATAATACGCTTGACTACTGTCAAATGAGACTCTTTAGGAGCTACCTAAAACCTTGCACAAACCTCGACACTAAATGCAATGTTTGGCCTACTTGCAGTAAGATAAAGAAGACTACCAATCATGCTTCGATAGAGTGTTGGGTCTACGTTGACACCGGCTGCATCTAGGCTCAATTTTGTCGAGGAGCTCATGGGAGTAGAAGTGTGCTTCTTGGAATCTAGGCTAAATCTTTTGACAAGATTTTTGGCATATTTCTCTTGGGAGATAAATATTCTATCCTTCCTTTGTTTCACTTGAAGCCCTAGAAAGTAGTTTAACTCCCCCACCATGCTCATCTCAAATTCCCTTTCAATTTCCTTTGAAAAGTCATGAGCTAGTGTATCAATTGTGGATCCAAACACAATATCATCCACAAATACCTAAGCAACAAGTAGAGACTTCTCATCCCTTTTGACAAACAACGTTCAATTGGCTTGGCCTCTCTTGAATCCACGATCCAATAGGTATGTGGTGAGGCGATCATACCAAGCTCTCGGTGCTTGCTTCAGCCCATACAATGCTTTCTTCAACCTTAGCACATTATCTAGAAAATGCAGGTCTTGAAACCCCTTTGGTTGCTTAACAAATACTTCCTCATTCAGGAAGGCACTTTTCACTTCCATTTGGTATAGCTTGAAATCCATACTACATGCTATGGAGAGAAGAATTCGGATTGACTCTAGCCTCACTACCGAAGCAAATGATTCATCAAAATCTATACCTTCAAGTTGAGTATAGCCTTGGGCCACCAATCTCAACTTGTTGTGGACAACTTCACCATCCTCATTAGTCTTGTTATTAAAGATCCACTTTGTGCCAATCGCATGTGTGTCTTTAGGCCTTGGAACCAACTCCCACACATCATTTCTAACAAACTAATGCAGCTTTTGGTAAATGGACTCTACCTAATTCTCAATTTTTAGAGCCTCCTTTACCTTTTTGGGTTCGAATTGAGCAAGATAGCAACTATACATCACATGATTCACACTATACTTTGGTCCTCTTCTCAAACGAAGTCCTTCACTTACATCACCAATGATGTTGCTTGGTGGGTGATTGAGAATTACCCTTGACAATGGTCTCTTGGAAGTGGATGACTCCTCATCACGAGAGATTGGAGGTTGGACTTCTGGAGGTGTGAGTGGGCTTGTAGATCCTTCTGTTGATCTAGTCTCTCTTCTTGAGATAAGGGGTGTAAACTCCTTTTCTGGTGATTCTTTCTCAACATCATCACCTAGAGACACATTATCATCATCCTCATTCTTCTCAAGATTGATCCCCTTGCCATCATCATCAATGTCCTTTCCAGAAATTGTGTCATTTATGACCACATTTATTTACTCCATGACCGTCTTTGTGCGCTTGTTGTACACTCTATACACTCGGCTATTTGTGGAGTATCCTAGGAATATCCCTTCGTCACTCTTGGCATCAAACTTTCCGAGATTTTCCCGGTCATTAATGTCATGCTTTATGCTCATTGTAAAGTAGGTACTCAATACATATCTAATGAGCCAAGATGGAGGTAGTAGTCTCCAAATCCATCCACTTTCTAGCTACTAATTTCCCTCAACTACACAGAATATCCCCTTCAGGCTATCTTGCAGGTTTGTTAGGATGTTACCTTTAATCCTTTTTTGATGCTAAGTGCTTTTCAACCATTGCAAATGAAGAAAAGAAGAAGTTCAATATTGTTTTTTGTTCTTTTGAATCAAAGTAGTATAAATCTCAATCACAACTCTAATGCGAGTCCGATTGACAACTATAATCAAACACATTCAAGGCAACTCATCAAATGACAAAACTCCCAAATCTACTTTTTAATTAGCACACATTGTTGCTTTCAACAGTATATGGATAAATTTTAATGAAGAGCCATGCTAAAAACAAATCATGAACTTATGCAAATTATTCTATTAAAAAAATGCAAATTAGAAAATTTCAAAACTGTGGTGCTTACTAGCTTCTCTTCAAACTTGCCAAAAATCTTCAGTTGGGCTTCAACACTTTCTGATTAAAATCCACTTCGTTCTTCAAAAATTTCGTCTAATGCAAATGTGCCCCTATCAAACCAAAGTATTTCAAAGATTTTAAGAATTAAAAACAAAACTTTACAGGTAACGATTTTGGCAATCTGACTGTGTGTGAAGATTTTGATTTTTCTTTCTCTACTTTAAAATCTCAAATCTCTACGTCATTATTTTAAAAGCCCCAATTTTTTCTTGTTTGATACTGAAACAGTTTTTTATAGCAACTGAGGTTTTTCCTTTCAACAGAAATTGCCATAGAACGGTTGCAAACAAAAAAAAAAAAAAAATTAAGAAGAAAGAAAAGAAAAACCAAATAGAATTCAGAGAATAAGAAGAAAGAAAGAAGAGAACAATAGGATTAACAAAAAAAAGGAATATACAAATCTTAAAAATAAGAATTAGAGCTGATTTTTTTCCTTAAAACTTTTAGTCTCTCTCATTCCGATGTGCGCCTTAAGAACTGTTTCTCTTTGTGATTGTGGTTCCGGTGGTCTAAGTCTGGCGAGGGTAAAGCAATCCAACCAAAAAATTCAAATCTGAATCATATTCAATCCCCAGATCTTAAAAAAAAAAAAAAAAAAAAAAAAAAAAAAAAAAAAAAAAAAATTTACTGGTTATGGGTATACGGCAAAAAAACCTAAAATAAATATCAATGCAACATTCAACTCTATACTTATTTAATCCCAAAGATTTCATTAAGATTAGAAACAGAAGTACCCAAACTAAAATCAATATTTTTAGTGATATCTGTAATCTAAAAAAACAAAACAAAAGCAAATATCTAAAATTGAGAAAACAAACATTTTGATAGAGAATCCAAAAACCCATAACAAAAAGGAATCAAATCTAAACTTTATACCCAAACCTACAAAATTGAGAAAAAAATGTACCGTTGTCAATGTCAATTCTGGCAATCTGGTGGTCAAAATCTGGAAAGGGAGCGGACGGTGGTGGGAAACTGAACTCTGCCTCTTTCTCTGTTTCTTTCTCCGTGTCCTAAGCCTCATCGCCTCTCTCTCCCTATTTCTATCTCTGTGTGATAGTATTTTAACCGATTAATTTTTGAAATTGAATGATTTAATTCCAAAATAAACGAACTGAAAAAAATCTATTTCCCAAAAAATTAAAAAAGAATAGTCACATATTAGAACCTGATTTCCTTAGCCCTAATTTTTGAATCCAAATCTAGAACCAAATTGAAAAAATTGAATGCATATAACAGATCTAATTTACCTAAAAAAAAAAATCAGAGAAAGAATAGAACCCATCAGAGGCGTTGTTTGTGGGTAGAGAGGCGTTTTGTCAGAAACAGAGAGGCGATCTCTTCTTTCTCCGTGTACCAGGATCGCCTCTCTCTTTTTCTGTTTGTTTCACCGTGTCTTCATCACTTCTCTCTTTTTCTGTTTCTTTCTCCGTGTCTTCATAGCCTCTCTCTTGATTTCATTACCTCTCTCTCAATACCTCTAGGACGAACGTTTGATCGCACGATTCTTCACTGGATTGCAAGGTTTTTTTTTTTTTTTTTTCCTTCCCTTTCTCTGTATCGTAGTATCTCTTTTTTTTTTTTTTTTTTTTTTTTTTTTTTTTTTAGAGAGAGAAAAAATGTTAAGCAATTTGATGAAAAGAAATTGGTAGGGCTTTCTTAGTTGCAATGCTTTTATTTTTTTTTTTAATGGGGTTTTCTTCTAACCGATTTTTTAATTGCAAGCGTGGCAGAGTTCTGAAAGGCCAAACGTTGTAACGTGTGGCTGTTTTACTTAAAAGTTGTATACGTGGCAGCATTTTAAGGGATCTTTTTTCCTATTTGTTAATACCTCCTTAAATATAGGAATCAACTTTCTCTCAACTTCTACTATTATATATAGTATATGATATAGATATAGATTGGTTGTAGTCTAAGGCTACAATCTTATTCAAATCCTTTTATTGAAGCTAAATTTTGACAAATCCACAACTCAATTACATGTTCTTTTTATATCCTCCCTGCTTGCAAAATTTCTAGAAAATTAATGATCAATTGCTATGTCATTAATAAATTATTTAAATTGTAAGTTTTTGTAGTTTAAAATTATGCATAAAATATAAACTTATAGATCATGTAGTAAATAATATCTGATTGGCATAAATTTTCATATATGTATTAACAGCTTAAAAACCATGTAATTCTATGGTTAGATTTTCAAAATATGTAGTAATATTTATTTTATTAAGTAAGGTAGTAACGTAATAATGTTTACTTTGTAGCTAAAATTTGTCCAAAAAAATTAATAGTATAAAAATTCATAAAAGATTATTCATTTAATGTGAGATATCATTTATAGGTGTATACCCAATAAGTAATCGCTCGATGATTAGCGATATATTTTCATTGTTTGTTTGGAAACAACTTATTTAGTTGAAATTGAAAACTTTTTGCTAAAAGTACTGTAAATAAAGTTAAAAGGTAGCTGAAATAGTATACTGAGACTCATTATTAGTACCAAAAATTGCAATGGAATCCATGAAGAGTAGCGAAAATGAACTGAATGGTAAAAAAAACTAGATTTTTAAGCAAATGCTAAACACACACTAGCTACCCACTTATTCTACTGTTCACTATTAGGTTAACATTCGACCAAAATCAAATGTCTAAAAGTCAATAGTCAACATGTTAATGCGAAAGTTTTTCTCTTTTTTATTTATTTTTTATTTATTTTTTTTTTTGAAGCTGTCTTCCTTTGACGTTGATTGTTTTGGTTGTTTGAATATAGTATATTCTTTACATAAATTCAATCATGTTCACTATGGCCACACAAAGTTCATCATAATAAGACCACCATTTACAACTTACGTATTAGCTCTTTCTCCAATGGCTTCAGCAATTGCTCTTTTTCACAATCATTTACTTGTCTTTGTCATCACTCTCCTGGTTCCTGCAATAGCTCAAGTTAATACCAACGTAAGTGTGGGTTCAGCTCTCTTTGCCATTTATGATAACTCCACGTGGACTTCACCATCTGGTGATTTTTCATTTGGATTCCACCGCCTTCCAAGTCAACAAGATCAGTTCCTTCTTGCTATCTTGTTTGCTAAGATACTAGATGAAAGTATAGTTTGGTCTGTGATAGTTTTTAGACCCCTTAAAACCACAATTGGATTAACCTAGTTAATTAGCCAAGTTATTACTTAGTCCAAATTTCAAGTCTAGGTTATCACAATCAAACAATCATATCATGCATAACAGCAGAAAGATGAATAACACAATGATATGATCACCCAAGAAACCAAACCGATAAAAACCTGGGGAGGATTTAACTTAGCTATCCTTAAGGTAAACCTAAATCCACTTATGAAAGAATCGAAGTTGTTCAACAGGACTTAGACCACTAACATCTTATTGCTACCCACCAATAGAAACTTATTGACACGACCACGCGCAAGCTCTGAGACCACGGACTCCTTCTTTCTTGGATTCTTCAGCAAGTACAAGCACACCTGTTTGTGTTTCTTTAAGTTCTTATGGCAGTAACTGAATGATCATCAAGTTCTTGAACGAATCTCCTTCTTGATAATCCTAAGCTTGCGTAAAGGAAAGTTCCTCAAAATCTCACAAGCGATTTACACAAACAGCAATATAAGCAACACTAAAGCATGGCTAGGGTTTGCCTTATATACCTAGGGCAAAAACACGAAACCCTAAACGTTTTAAATAAACTAGGGCTGAGTTGGAATTCTGTAGAAAATGCATTCTACCCGATTTTCGACTGATTGAGCCTAAGCTTCGATCGATCGAACCAGGCCGAAATGCTTTAATAAATCTGCATTAACTTAAATCCAACTTTACATAAACGAACCAACTTTGAGCGAGTCCAAACACGACTAAACATCTTGTTTTGATCATGGTTTGCCAACAATACATATTAGAGTTCTAAATACATAAGATCCTAAGTCTTTAGAACCTAACAAACTCCCCCTTTGGCAATCCGTAACAAAACACAACTAAAAGCTCAAAGTTTACAAAGAAAAAACCTTTACAAAAAAAAAAAAAAATGCTCATAAAAACAAATCCAATCCTAACTACCATCCACTAGTTGCAAGTGTAGATAGCAGCTCAATTGAATCAATTTGTATGTTCCTGAAACACTCAAACAAAATGCATAACCGCATGTGTGGAAAATACAAGTAAACAAAATAAATTCTTGATTTCAATCAACACACAATAAAGACCTACATCAATGAATAACTCATAAATATAAATCAATAAGCAGTTGAAACAAGAAACATATAAAACAATAAAAGTATCTCCCCCTAATATGAATAGCCTAAACAAAAACAAAAACGAGCTAAAAAAGGAAATACAAAGTGAAGCACCTAGATACAATCTAAACTCCACAAGCTCCAATAAAAAAAATGCTCTCCCCCTGAAATCAAAAACTCTACAAGTGTCCTAAAAGTACTCCCTTTTTTGTGACGAAATGCCAAAGGGCAATCAAAATCCATCATCAAAAGGAGGTGGCGGTGAGGATCGTCGAAACTGTGCCAGCTCTGAGTGCGAAGCATGAATCTCATCGAGCACGTCCACCAAAATCTGTCCATGAGCCGCCTGAACGGTCAAGACATGATCCAACGTACGTCGAATGTTTGAATCATCCGAAGTAGTCGGTGGAGGAACATCGGCATCAACAGCAACAACACTAGACGCCTCAGCCATCTCAGCACCTGTAGAAGAGGGAGGAGGGGGAACAACACCAGATGATGCACCTCTAGGACGCGTAGAGCCAACTCTCAAGTTAGAAGTCATCTGCCTAAGGAAAGTGGCACTTATGGGAGCTATGACATGAACGGGCTCACTAGCAAGGAAATCAGCTAGACTAAGAAACAACATAATCCTATGAATGAAAATAGGATGGCTAAGAGCATGCACTATGGCAAAACTGCTATGAACTTCGTTCAAAGAACGAAGAAACAGATGTGGAAAGCTGATAGAAGCACCGGAAACAAAAGCGTACAAAAACACACATTGCTCAAGAGGGATGGGGTGGAGATGAGAAATAGGCCACAAAGAATGACACGCTATCCTAAAGAAAAGATAGGCAATCTCAGTAAGCTCAGCAGATGTGATCCGAGGATCAGAACCCCATTGGATAGAAGACCTAGTGATATATGACATAACAACATCTAAGGGTGGAGACTCCTCGTAGGGATAGACAAGCTCCCTAACGACCGGAACCCCAAGAGTATCAACCACTATCCGAGAGGTAATGGTAAACTCAACACCTCGTATCCAACTCCTAACAAGGGTGTTGGAATCATAGACGTGGCAAGAGAGATTCGAGAAGAACTCTCTAATCAGGGCGGTCGGGGGTGGATGATCTATCACTAACAAAGACAACCAACCTCTACTATCAAGGTTTGCCCTAATGGCAGGATCTACCTCATCTAACACAACAAAATGCTTAGCCCAAATCTTATGCTTACAGTTCAGTTTCTCATAGGCCTCTCTGCTTTTATCATTCCTAAGCGACTCACTCCTAGAAGGAGACTCAAAGGTAATTGAGGGGGTCCTATGGGCTCTAGTCTTCCTAGGCATGGTGCTAGGATAAGGACAAAACACAAAACAAAAAAAACAAAAACCAAGGGCAAATTGCAAGTTAGCACAAAAAATATAGAACAAAAATCTATATGATGCATGAATAGTTTAAATGTCATGATGCATGCTCTAATGCAGTGCAATTAATTTCAAATTGAATTCAAGTTCACAAAATTGGCTTGAGCATAGAGTTTCTAACCAAAAACCCAAAAATTGAAAAACCACTTGTTCATTTTGTAAAAAATTGACCAATTGATCATTACATAGATAGATTACAAAAAAAAATAATGATCAATTACATCAATTCAACAAGCCAATTGAAATCAATTTGAACAAATCCCCAATTTCGGATAAAAACAAGCCCTAGAATTTTCAATTTCTCACAAAACACCAAATTAATCATCATAGATCATGATTATAACATTATATGAACAAAACCCAAAGATAAATTTCAGAAAAAGAAGCTTGAAACAACAAAAATCCCAATTTGAAAAGTTCAGAAAATACCCATGAAATTCATGTAAAAATGCATGTAATCATGAAATAAAATGCAAAAGGAAGGGAAAAATAGACTTACCGACTTAGAGAGAGGAAAACCTTGCAAAAAATCCGAAGGAAAATGACAAAAAATTGGTAGATGAGCTTTGTCCAATTCGGAGAGAGAGAAAAGTTTGAAGAGAACTTTTGAAAAGAAAGTCTGAACAAGTCAAATCTGCTTTAAAAAAAAAATGATTCACGACTTTCGATTGATTGAAAATCAGTTTCGATTGATCAAAACAAACAAAGGCTTCTTTTAAAAATTTTAAAACAATTTCAATTGATCAAAAAATAGATTGGATCAATTGAAGCAGATAGAGGCTTCTTTAAGACTTTTAAAACAATTTCGATTGATCGAAAAACAGATTGGACCAATCGAATTAGACAGAGGCTCACAAAAGTTTTGAGAAAAAAAAACACAGTTTTTGAAAATAACAAAAACACATTTTAGAAACACCTTAAAGCATTGAAATTGATGAACAAAATGCATGAGTATGTGATGAAATGGATTTCAAAAACGAAGTTTTAAACCCAGTTTTCCCAAAATTAAGATTTTCATCCATTTTCCATAAATTCTCAAGCATCAAAATTTGTTTTGCAAAAAAAAACTCAAAGTATTTGCAAACTTGATTGGTCAGACCAAAGACACACACAGTAGCATGTACAATGTTTAATAAAAAGTAACTTGTGTAGTATGTGCAACTAGCAAAAGTTTCAGATACATGTGAGGTGATATGTGTATAGCAATTAAACACAAACTCTACAAAATTCATCACATAGAATTTGAAAGAGACTATTACCAAAAGAGTTACATCATATAACTCCCAAATCTCCTAGATCATAAGCTTGCAATCATGTAAGTTTTTTGATTTTGCCTCATATTGTACACACAAATTTTAATTATTTAGAAACTTATTAAAATAGCCGGGATAATGTACACACCAATTTTAGCAATTATTTGATTTAGCTTTAAGTCCAATAATGTACACACCAATTTTAGTATTTAAACCGAGGCTACACCTTATGATCTTTTTGTGCATGTGCTACACTTTCTCGAGCACAAAATCTTACGATATGCACTAAGGTGTTTATGATTGGCTAGTGAATAGTGGTGAGATGGTTATTTATGCCTTTCTCAAAAGGTTCAAGTCTAACAGTCAAAGACATGTGACTTCAAGATCAAGACAAAGTGATCAACAACTATAAACATCTCCCACACAACATGCACTGCAAAGCTCAAACTAGTAAAGTGCAATAAAAGAAGCTAGTCCAAGCTATACAAGGTACACAAACATGTTATGCAAAGATAATATGGCCACTCCTTGATTATAAATCCAAGATGTGAAATACAAAACACAAACATCTTTTTGGTTTAAAAAAAATTTATGACTAAAACAAAAAGCACACATTATGCTAAATGAACAATGCAAATGCAATGCATAACAATTCTTAACTAAGCTATAGAGGGTACAAAAACAAGAAATATCAATTTTTTAATTAACCCTTGAGTACATGTACAAACTAGTACATACTCATACAAAATTAGAAATAGCTTAGCACTTATATAACATATACTATTTAAGTTTCTCCACAGTGTCAAGCATATTATAAATCAAGAGAGAGATATCATAATTTATGTAATCCTCAAGAAAAAATAAAACAAGACACAAAATAAAGTATTTTTGTCTTTTTGAAATTTTTCAATGTTTTTGGATTTTTTTTTATATATAAAAACAATCTAAAAAACAAAACAACCAAAAACAAAAACAAAACATGTCCACAAACAATTGAAAGAATTAAACTAGGGACAAGTAAACAATACTCATCTTAGCAAGTCTTTTCTCACCCATATAACACAAGTCTTTGACTTTGTAGGTGAAAATCCATGAGAGGCAGAGTGTATTTGAGGGATTACACCAATCTTCTGAGAGAGACTGAAATCCTGCAAATTCCTTTCACAAGCCAACAAGCTCAAATTTTTCAAAAGAATATGAAACAATTTATATGGACTTATGGTAGGAGAAATATCATCACATATCCTAGACTGAAACACTGAATGCTTAAAATTCAATTTATGACAATTAGGATGAATGTGACTAGAGACACCACAAAAGTGACAAACAGGAACAAATTTAGGAACATTAGTATTCCTAACAGCAAATCTAGTCTCAGATTTTGGTTTTTGCCTCAACAAAGAACAATTTGGTTTAATATGACCAACAGCACCACAAAGGTGACAAGTAAGTAGAAAAACAGATTTATTATGCTCTTTAACAGTAGGTTTAGACTTAGATTTAGAAACTTCAGAATCTACAACAGAACCTTTACCTTTGTCTAACCTAGCAAAATAAGTCTTTTCTTTATTATTCCTCTTAAAAGGAGGGATATAAACTTTCTCAGTTTTAGGCTTAAGAGAAACAGAAACACTTCTGTTATCAACATCAGGCTTGGTACTAGTCAAATTTTCAATTTTAGCTTTAGATTCAACTAACTCTTGTTCCAAGCTTTTCATCTTCTCATCTTGAGAGGAAATTTGATTTCTCAAAAATTCTTTCTTTTTAATTGATTCATCTAATCTAACAACCAATTCCTCTTTTTCAAGATTAGCCAATTTTAACTCTTCCTTGAATTTCTTAGCAATTTTCATAGATTTCAACAATTCCTTACGAAGAGTTTCATAAGCATCAATAAAATCAACAGAAGCATGAGTAGAAACATGATCAGAAAGACACTTCAAATTATCCATGACAACAAGTGAAAGTTCAAATAGTGTAAAAACACCCTTGAACGTTTGACCCCCAATTTACAAATTACCAACTCAAGCTTTATATCAAACAATTAATGTGCGGAACATGAACAAAAGCTTAATACAGAATTGGTAAACAATCTATGCCAATTAAAATCACATCCACAGCAGAAAATAAAAGGCAAAGATAAAGAGGAGAGAGATGCAAACACAAGGATAACACACGATGTGTTATCGAAGAGGAAACCGAAGCCCTCGGCGTAAAACCTCTCCGCCGCCCTCCAAGCAGTAAACAATCCACTAGAAAATGTAGTTGGGATACATGAATAGCAATAGACCCTCCAAGCCTAATCTACCCAATGTACCTAAGCCCTCCAAGCTTCTTGCTCCAACGAGGTTGCATCGAACCTATTTCTTTTCTAGCTTCCCGGATTCCGCTACTTGACCATAGCATCAACCAATGTAAATTGCTTCCTTCCTAACTGCTTCCCAGAACACCAAACAGCTCTCTCACAATAATGGATATGGTGAGAAAAAGGTTTTGGTAAAATGCCTCTCAAGGATTTAACAATGGAGAGGAAGAAAGTTGAGGAATTTGAAGAGTCTCTTATGTAAAGATTGTAGATGAATCAATCTTGTTTTACTCTAGGGTTTCTCTCTCAAAATTATCTCTGGAAGCTCTCTTTCTTCCGTTGGTATAAAGGGTATTTATACTAGGGTGAGAATGGAATGTAAAACGTTAGGTTTTTCAAAATAGGGCTGGCTCACAGCTTGGCCTCGCGACTTGACTGAGTCGCGAGATCCAGCTGCGAGATAACAGAATGGCCAATTGTCCTATTTTGTCTTGTAGTGCTCCAGCTAGCATGACGCTTCAACTTCTGGCATGCTTGGCACATATGCTGCTTCTGGCGGCTTGCAACCGTGAGTCACCCACGAGATCCAACCGCAAGACTCTGTTTTCTTACACACTCTTGAGCATTCAACACTTTATCTCACTCACTACCCTTATAACAAACTCACCTAAATACAGGGTTACTAATTGCTAAAATACAAGCAAATTTGGCACGGAATAAAGCCAATAAGATGGTTCACTAAATTCAACCTTACAATCTCCCCCTTTGGCTATTTCGTGGCAAAACCCTAAAACAGACTCTAGACTTAACATGTGAGTTAGGACCAGTTGAGCAAAACTCACTCACACTTAATTCTAGAAACTGTGAGGCACTTGAATCATATGAACATGAAACCCCTAAAACACAACAATACACCATGATCATTGTATGCCGAAAACATGAAATGCATATGAAACACGCATAAAGTGCAAGCAAAGATGAAGTTAAGAAACAAACCATGGCTTGATCAAACAAGTAATCATTACAAGGTAGGGATCACAATGCTCATTCACACTTGGAATGAACACTTGAACATACAAGCTAACAAGAACAATGCAAGTTACTTGTATGCCCAACACTCAACCAATGCATAATACACTAAATATATGCGTCTTGGAACAATCCTACAATGGCACAAGAGTGACAGTACTTAAAATAAAATGCATGACATTTAGATAGAAGTACTGAATAAACAATGCATAAAGGCTGCATAAAAGCATGGTACACACCATAAAGCATACAAGAAATGCATAAAACATAACCCTAAATGTTTACAAAAGTAACATGGGTACAAACTACAATATATACTGAAAAACATCAACAATATATATATATATATATATAAAGAGTAAACCAAGTTTCAACCATCCATGTGTTATGAGTTAGAAACAAACATAAACCATAACCACAGTGTATCAAACTCATATACAACAGATTATCCAAAACATAAACAAAATAATCAAGTGTTTTTGACTGCTCCCTTTTTGACTGCTCCCCTTTAACATAGTGCTCCCCCTCAAGGTCTGTTTCTCAAAAATATCTCCCCCTTTTTGATCGGAATGGCCAAAAGGTCACTAACCATGATGTGTGGTGAAGCTGTCAAGTTTTGCGGAGAGAATATCAAGCTGATCCTGCATGGCTGCCATCCTTTCAGACTGTACTGTTTAGACCTCTCTAAGTCCATTAAATCTTTCCAGGATGACCTGAAATGCATCTAGAGGTGCAGCTGTTGAGGTAGAAGCCCTGTTCCTCTTTGCTCTGCTTCTGGATGTAGAGGACTGTCCTGCAGCCTCTACTTCAGTATCCATTGGATCACCTTCTTCTTGTTCAGCCCCTTCTTCATCTACATCACCCAAAAGCTGTACTTGTATCCGTATGATTGTTTAGTTGTTGATAGCTGAGGGTGTAGGCATTAGGCTGAGGCCTTGAGGAATTGGAATACCTTTTGCTCTAAAAATCCGCATGAGAAGGCTAGGAAAAATCAGTTTTGCTCGGGAAGTTGTTTTGGTCTCATCCATTATTGTATCAAATATATGGGAGCTGATATCAATGAATGTTTTCTCCTTTAGTTCCATAAGAAAAATGGCTCTGGCATTGTTGACTGTAGTGAGCTTCTTCACAGGATACAAGTTGTTCATCATGATGATGGTGAGGCACCTCATGTCAACTGGAAAAGCTGTGGTATTAAGAGATTTCCCTTCTCTCTGTCCACCAATGCAATTTTGGACAGTTTCTAAAGACAACATCCTGTCTTTGTAGTTGATAAACTTATACTCCTCTAAACCCTCAAGACCAAGGACCTCATCAATATCATGGGCATCTAGAGTGAATTCATGCCCTCTTACCCAACAATCTAGCTTATCTTCTCTAATCTTCACATTAGAGTAAAATTCTCCTATCAGAGGCTCACACACACACCTGGTAAACCACTTAACAACTTTTCCCAACCTCTGCCCTCAAAATAGGTGGGAATAAATGTGTCTTTTAAGTCCACTAGATCCACAAATCTCTCTTGAATTATGGTTCCCTTCATGAAAGAATCATTGTATCTCTCAAAGTGTTGAACGGACCTAAACAAATCATAATCCATTTTCAATCTTTTGTCAGCCTTTTTTGCAGGAGTTTTCTTCTTCGGAGGTGAGGGAGCCATCTGTAATCAAGCAGAAGAGGCCACAACAAATAGATAGCACAATAGATAGAATTATAAACATTAGGGATTATGTCATAGGTATTAAAAATGAGCAATTTGGTGAAACAGATACCACATAGTATAGACACAATCAGAGAGTAATGAGGATAATATTATGCAATCACAATATTATGCTACCACACTAACCTCATAAATAGTGCATACAACACATGAAAAGACATGATACGGTTCTAAATGCAACTAATCATGAGCTACTTTAATCATATAGCAAACAGAGACATCAAACCAGATTCACCACATATGAAAAATCAGAGAACACAAAAGACCCACACGAATTAGGTTCAAGTAGAATGGGTAAAAGAGGCCAACATGTGATAGTACATCAAACACAAATCAGGCAATCATATAATCTCAAGAAAACAAATACTAGAACATATATGAAACCATCAACTGAAATAAGTTTGCATGGGAATAATACCTTAAATAATCCAAACAAGAAAAATCCCAAAAACCTCGAAACAAACCCATAACAAAATTCAAAAACACCAACACAAATACTCACGAAAATGAAGATCAAAATAAGAGATATGAGGTGAGAGAATAAGAGCCCATCCCCTTTTTCTTGAAGATTTGGAGGTGAACAAGTGCAACAATGGAGTTTGTAGAGAATGACACGGAGTGTTTGGGTAAGAACAGTTGAGAGAGAAAGTGAACAGTCACAAAAAGTTTGAGGAAAAACTGAAAAAAAATTTAAAAACTGACCCAATTTTTGCCAAACACGAGTTTTTTGCGACTGAAGTGAGTCGCCAACAAGACGCCAGGTCTAACCGCCAAAACACTCAAAGACAAAATTATGAAAAATTTTCTAAGTGTTTTTCGCGACTGGAAGGTCTACCTCCGAGGGAGTCGCGAGCTGAGCCGCGAAAATCTCTGTGTAACCCTCGCGACTAGACCTTTCACTCGTGAACAAGTTGCCAAAATTAACACGCAAGGTCGCGGTTGAATTTCGCGACTTGGGCAACCCACGACTGAGTCGCCAAAACAGGACACACTGTTTTTGAAGATTTTCAGTTTTTTGTAAAAACAAAACACTTTTCCAAAAACAACTTAAACACTCAAAAACCTTTTTGTGTTTGAATTAACAAAGATTGACCATGTGAAAACACATTTTATCAAGTACAATCACATGAATGAATATGGCATTCATAGAACATAAACTTGTGTGTTGTGTGTGGATATCAACAATGAGATAGTCCTTAGTCTAATGTGAAGCTTTAATGATCAATTCAATCAAGGCATACATAATTAGCACTAGATTATGTGACCCATCTTAATTATAGAAGTATGCATATATGACCTCCCACAAGACTTGATAACATAATTTGGAGCTTTACATTTGACTCCACTTTTAAGCATAACAGTTGATCTTTTTGATCCTTTTGAAACAATCACCTCTCATTGTGAGAGTGATAATTGATATTTCATCCTGATGTGATAGCCTTTGGCTTTTTTGAATAAACATTCACTTTAATTTTTGGTTGCTTTCCCTTTTTCCTAGTCGAATACTAGTATGTGCGATAGGCTTTTGCAGCTCAATATCTCTTTTCATTTGGAGATTCACATTTGATGAGCTCTTTAGCAAAAACAAAAATAAAGAGTGGGAAGATATATAGGCACAAGTCTATGCATGTCTCAAGATCAACAAAACCATTCACTAATCATCCATGACAAGTTTGAAGATCTATTTACAACAGTCACATAGATTTCAAGATTTCTTTCATAGTGATAAAAGTGCTGAAAGTTCAAAAACGTGTATAAACACCCTTGAACGTTTAGACCCCCGAATTACAACTTAACCAATTCAAGCAATATGTCAAACAACAAGTGTGCGGAAACTTAACATAAGCTATAATATGGAATTGGTTAAAAACTATCTAAGCCAAAACAAAACACAATCCACAACAGATAATAAAAAGGCAAAGATAGAGAGGAAGGAAGATGCAAACACAAAGACAACACGCGATGTGTTATCGAAGAGGAAACCGAAGCCCTCGGCGTAAAACCTCTCCGTCGCCCTCCAAGCGGTAAACAATCCACTAGAAAATACAGTTGGGATACATGGACAGCAATAGACCCTCCAAGCCTAATCTACCCAGTGCACCTAAGTCCTCCAAACTTCTTGCTCCAACGAGGTTGCGCCGAACCTTTTTCTTTTCTAGCTTCCCGGATTCCGCTACTAGACCGTAGCATCAACTAATGAAGATTGGTTCCTTCCTAATTGCTTCCCAAAAATTCAAACAGCTCTCTCACAGTAATGATAATGGTGAGAATCAGGTTTGGTATAATGCCTCTCAAGGATTTGACAATGGAGAGGAAGAGAGTTGAGGAATTTGAAGAGACTCTAATGTATAGATTGTGGGTGAATCAATTTTGTTTTTCTTTAGGGTTTCTCTCTCAAAATTCTCTCTGGAAGCTCTCTTACAATCGTGGGTAAAATGGGTATTTATACTGGAGTGGGAGAGGAATGTGAAACGTCAGGTTTTACAAAACAGGGGTGGCTCGCGGCTTGACCTCGCGGCTTGACTAAGTCGCGAGATCCAGTCACGAGATAACCGTATGGCCAGTTGTCCTGTTTTGTCCTGTAATGCTCCAGCTTGCATGACTGTTCACCTTTCAGCATGCTTGGCACGTGTGCTGCGTCTGGCGGCTTGCAGCCGCGAGTCATCCGCGAAGCCCTACCGCGAGTCTCTGTTTTCTTGCACACTCTTGAGCAAACTTCACTCTATCTCACTCACTACCCTTACAACAAGCCCACCTAAATACAGGGTTACTAAATGCTGAAATACAAGCAAATTTGGCACGGAATAAAGCCAATTAGATGGTTGTGTAAGGTTGAATTTATTCAACCATCTAATTGGCTTTATTCCGTACCAAATTTGCTTGTAATTCAGCATTTAGTAACCCTGTATTTAGGTAGGTTTGATGTAAGGGTAGTGAGTGAGATAGAGTGAAGTTTGCTCAAGAATGTACAAGAAAATAGGGACTCGCGGCTGGGACTCGCGGGTGACTCGCGGCTGCAAGCCGCCAGAAGATGCGCACGTGCCAAGCATGCTGGAAGATGAACAGTCATGCTAGCTGGAGCACTACAGGACAAAACAGAACAACTGGCCATACGGTTATCTCGCGACTGGATCTCACGACTTGGTCAAGCCGCGAGGTCAAGCCGCGAGCCACCCCTGTTTTGTAAAAACCTCACGTTTCACATTCCTCTCCACTCCAGTATAAATACCCCTTTTACCCACAATTGAAAGAGAGCTTCCAGAGAGAATTTTGAGAGAGAAACCCTAAAGAAAAACAAGATTGTTTCATCCACAATCTATACCTTAGAGTCTCTACAAATTCCTCAACTCTCTTCCTCTCCACTGTCAAATCCTTGAGAGGTATTGTACCAAACCTGGTTCTCACCATCATCATCACTGTGAGACAGTTGTTTGGATTTCTGGGAAGCAGTTAGGAAGGAACCAATCTTCATTGGTTGATGCTACGGTCTAGTAACGGAATCCGGGAAGCTAGAAAAGAAAAAGGTTCGGCGCAACCTCGTTGGAGCAAGAAGCTTGGAGGGCTTAGGTGCACTGGGTAGATTAGGCTTGGAGGGTCTATTGCTGTCCTTGTATCCCAACTGTATTTTCTAGTGGATTGTTTACCGCTTGGAGGGCGGCGGAGAGGTTTTACGCCGAGGGTTTCGGTTTCCTCTTCGATAACACATCACGTGTTGTCTTTGTGTTTGCATCTTCCTTCCTCTCTATCTTTGCCTTTTTATTATCTGCTGTGGATTTTATTTTGTTATGGCTTAGATAGTTTTTAACCAATTTCATATTATAGCATATGTTAAGTTTCCGCACACTAGTTGTTTGACATATTGCTTGAATTGGTTAAGTTGTAATTTGGGGGTCTAAACGTTCAAAGGTGTTTTGTACACGTTTTTGAACTTTCAATTGGTATCAGAGCGGGTACACTGATATTGGTTTCATTACCATTGTGTGATCCTTGACTCCCTTTTGAGATGGATAGGTCTCAATCCCTAAATGCACCTCCATATTTTGATGGTAGTAATTATGCTTTTTGGAAGGTTCGCATGAGAGCTTTTCTATGTTCTATTGATGAATCAGTTTGGGATGCTGTTGAGATTGGTTGGACCAAACCTGAGGCAGCCAAATCCACATGGGATAAGGCAGCACTTGCTGCATCTAATGCTAACAGTAAAGCACTCAATGCTATTTTCTGTGGTGTGTCTCCAGATGAATTTCACAGGATTTCTCATATTACCGTTGCCAAAGAAGCATGGGAGATCTTGGAAACTACCTATGAAGGCACGAAGAAAGTGAAAGACACCAAGTTACAAATGTTGACCACCCGGTTTGAGGAGCTCAAAATGAGTGAGGATGAGTCTTTTGACTCTTTCTATGGGAAGCTAAATGAAGTGGTTGTCAGCAAGTTCAACTTGAGGGAGAAAACGGAGGACTCAAAGATTGTAAGGAAGATCCTTCGATCATTGCCGGAAAGTTTTCGTGCTAAAGTGACAGCAATTGAAGAGAGCAAGGACCTTGATGACATCAAAGTACAGGAGCTGGTTGGTTCTCTACAGACTTATGAGATGTCGCTGCCAAATCAACGGAAGAGTAAATCTCTTGCTCTAAAAACCATTAATGAGAAGGTGGAAGATCAAGACTCATTGGGAGAAAATGGGGTTGACAAAGATGTTGCTTACCTTGTCAAAAATTTCAGAAAGTTCTTGAAATTCAAAAATAATGGCAAATTTGATGATAAAAGAAAATTCCAAAGTTCTGGAAGGGAGAAAAGGGAATTCAAAAAGAAAGATGGAAAAGAATCCCAACCTACACAAGGTGTCACTTGTTTCGAATGTAACGGGTATGGACACTTTAAGAAGGAATGTCCTAATTATTTGAAATCAAAAGGTAAAGTGTATACCACGACCTTGAGTGATTCGGATTCGTCTGACTCAGAATCTGAAGAGAGCTGTGATGGAGAGGGGAACTATTCAGCTTTTATGACTATTGCTCATGTTGAGTCTTCAGAAGAGTTGAATTTGCTTGTGCGAGACCTTGGAGAACATAGTGATGATGAATCACTAGGAATTGTTGAAGAATCGGATGCTGAAGAAGATGGAAGCACAGCAAATCTTCAGGAGAATTATAAATCACTCTTGGAGAAGTCGGGGGAGTACACAAGGGTGGCCAAGGCTGCTGTGAGAAAAATGAGGAAGGTTGAGGAGGACTACAAAAGTCTCCTAATCCGATATAAGGAGGCAAAATGTGAGATAGAAACACTGAATGATGAGTTTTCCGAAGCTTACACAAAAGTGAGATTTCTTGAGAATGAAGTTGTGCAAGCAAATGCTAAAATAGAAAGGGTCACCACCAAAAAGCTAGATGATGTCATCTCATCTCAAAAGAGCTTTTCAGACAAATCCGGATTGGGATATACCGGAGGAAGTAGTTCATCTGGAAATGTCATTAAAGAAGTAAAGTTTGTAAAGGCCAAAGATCCAGTTGTAGCTAACCTTACTGGTGAGAAGCTAGAGGTGGAGGAGAAGAAGAATGTGGTGAACCAACGGATGTTAAATCCCCGTAATCAGTTTGTAGGCAGGTCTGAATCTCGTGCCAAGTCACGTCCACGACCACAAAGAGGTCATAGAGGAACTTATGTGTGCCATTATTACGGACTTCAAGGGCATACTCGACCAAATTGCCAAAAGCTGAGAGCAAAGAATAGTGCAACTCCTCAAAGGTCAGGAGGACCCAGAAATGCTAGGAGAATTTGGGCAGGTGATCAATCTAGAGATGAAAATGGAGATCCCGGAATGATGAACGTGATGAAGATGATTGGTGCATTCACCCCAAACGCAAGTGACGTGTGGGTGAAAAGGGGTACTCATGCATAAGCATTACAACATGTCCATGCATTAATACTTCCTATGCTTTGTGACAATGTTTGTTTGTTTTGCTTGCTGTGTTTTTGCTGATTGGTTGTTTGTTTGTCTACTTGTGCATATTTCTATTTTTGTCTTATCAATCTTTTTGTTTCTTGTGTCAAAAATCCAAAAATCACATAAAAAATTAGAAAATCAAAAAGCTTGATTGACATTGTTGAGTCTTTGTCTCAAAACTTGTTTTGCCTTGTACCTTTGTGCAAATGGCTTTGTGCATTTTCGAGCATTGCTTGTTTTCATGCACTCATATCACTGTGGGAAAAATCTTGAAATCTATGTGATTGTTGTAAATAGATCTTCAAACTTGTCATGAATGATTAGTGAATGGTTATGTTGATCTTGAGACATGCATAGACTTGTGTTTATATATCTTCCCACTCTTTATTTTTGTTTTGCTAAAAGAGCTCACCAAATGTAAATCTCAAAGTGAAAAGAGATATTGAGCTGCAAAAGCCTGTCGCACATTCTAGTATTTGACTAGGAAAAAGGGTAAGCGACCTTATTTTGAAGTGAATGTTTATTCAAAAAGCCAAAGGCTTATTCATTAAAGTGAAATATCAAATATTACTCTCACAATGAGAAGTGACTGACTCAAAAGATCAAAATGATCAAATATTATGATTAAAAGTGGAGTCAAATGTAAAACTCCAACTCATGTTATCAAGATTTGTGAGAGGTTATATATACATATTTCTATAATTGAGATGGGTCACATGATCTAGTGCTAATTGTGTATGTCTTGGTTGAATTGATCATTGAAGCTTCACATTAGACTAAGGATTATCTCATTGTTGATATCCACACACAACACACAAGTTTATGTTCAATAAATGCCATATTCATTTGTGTGATTGTACTTGATGAAATGTGTTTTCACATGCTCAATCTTTGTTAATTCAAGCACAAAAAGATTTTTGAGTGTTTTAAGTGTTTTTGGAAAGTATTTTGTTTGAAAAATCTGAAAATTTCAAAAACCCAGTTTTGCCCTGTTTTGGCGGCTCAGTCGCGGGTATGTCAAGTCGCGAGACTCAGTCGCTACTTCGCTGGTCATTTTTGGCGACTTATTCGCGAGTGGAAGGTCCAGTCGCGAGGTTCACTCAGAGATTTTCGCGGCTCAGCTCGCGACTCACTCGCGGGTAGACCTTCCAGTCGCGAAAAACACTTAGAAAAATTTTTCAAATTTTTGGTCTTGAGTGTTTTGGCGGCTTGAGCTGGCGACTGTGTGGCGACTTAATCAAGTCGCGAAAATCGCGTGTTTGGCACAAACAGGAGCAGTTTTTAAATCATTTTCAGTTTTCCCTCGAACTTTTGGTAACTGTTCATTTTCTCTCTAAACTTCCTCCATTCCAAACACTCCGTGAATCCTTTTTCATACCTCATTGGTGTTTCATTTCTTATCCAAATCATCAAGAAAAGGTATGGGTTTTTGCTTTCTCAGTCTCATTTTCATTTTCCTTTTTCCTGGATATTTCTGTTACAGTTTGGATTGATATTGTGAAGTGGGTATGGCGTGTCTTGTTTGGTATTTTTCTCATATGTTTTCGTGTTGAGCGGTCACAATTTTTTTTCTTTTCATTGTTCTGATATTTGCCGGTTGTTGAGTGTGCAACTTTTTTTTAATAGGTTTGATGTTTATTTGACTTGCTCATTTCACTTGCTTGCATATTAATTTTCGTTTTCGGTGTGGGTTACTGAGTTGTTTTGAGAACATAATGTGTGTCTCTCAACCGTGTGCACAGTGTTTGAATGATGTGGTACTTCATGCTGAAAATTTTTTTTCCCATGTTCATATCTCTTGTGGAGTGTTTTATGTTATCTGCTCTAAGTGTTCGTATGACGTTTGCATATCATGGTCATGATAACCTGTCTCATTGACAGTTTTGTCATTTGTTTAGTTTTTCTACGTCTTTGTGCACTATCATCATTTTGATGCACTATCTATGATATTGTTGGAAAGCTTTGTTTGGTTCTGCACTATCTTCAGGTTGTATTTATATATTGAAATTTTTTTTGAATCTTGTTGACATTTATCTTGTGTGGTACGGTTGTTTGGTTCTTTGCTGTGGGTTTATTTTTCTTGCAGATGTCTCGTCGATCTTCCAGGGGTAAAGACATTGTTGCTGACGAACCAGCAACACCAGTTGCTAAAAGGACTCGACTATCATCTCAGGCATCTCAAGACCCCAATGAGGATAGGTTCAGACTTCCGCTTAACTCACATGCCTACTCAAAAGTTTTCGACAAGTCAACAACTATAGTGGAACGGGTGGTAGAGTTTAACACCTTAGGGACTACTTTTATCCATCGTATCTTTGAGAATCGAGATTGGGCAAACTTGTTCGGGAACTTTGATGATCCAATGGATGAGCTGGTCAAAGAATGCTTCTCCAACGCAACTGATCTTGGAGTTCAACTCATTTTCTGGGTCAGAGGAACTGAGTTTAGTGTTTCCCCAGACTCCATTGCAGAACTTCTCAGCATCACCAGACCTCAGAATGTAAATCTAACTGCTTATGATGAACGATCTCCAGAAGTTGGAGAAATTCTTCAAATCCTAGGATCCGATCATGAAGTATCCAGTGCTGGAACATCCATCAGCACCGCAAAGTTTGCACCTGAGCTGACCACACTGAAGTTGATCATGTTCACTGATCTCTACCCACTGTCCAACACTACATTCATCAATCTTGGGAGAGCTCTATTCCTTTGTGACCTTATTACAGGAGCCCCCATTGATATATGTACTCACATCTACTACACCTTGAGGAAGACCGCGTGTAGAACTATAGCTCGAGGAATTAATCCATTTTGCAGTCTCATCATGAAGCTCATTCTTCGTGAAGGCATTATTCCTCCTACAGATGGAAAAATGTTGACCCGTCAGCGTCCCATCTCCATGTTCACTCTTCAAGCCAGCAGAAGTCACTCCTCTAAATCACCAAGGAGTGCTCACATCTCTCCGGTAACTCCATCTGCCCCGGAATCAGAAACACCTGCACATACCACATCGACATCACGTGCTGTTCCTGAAGCTTCACCGGGTAATATTCCACAAGCACAGACTGCTCCTCATACTGATAGAGTAAGTAGTATGCTTGAGCATATTCAGAACCGCGTTGATGAGCTTGTGGCGCTTCTCTACTCCACAAACAACCATGTCCAAATGCGTCTCGAGACTATGGAGAATCAGCTAGATGATATTCAACGAAAGTTGGACGAGAGCCTTTAGCTATTCGTGACAAAAAGGAGGAGAGCATTCAGCAAGGGGGAGAGGAAGTTTCAAAGGGAAGTGTGCATAGTGATAGGGGGAGTACACACACACACACACATACTTTTGTTTTTAGTTTTTAGTCTTATCCTCTAAACTTATGGTTTTAGATTTATGTTTTGGGTACTCTTAATGTTTTTATGGGAGTGATACACTATGTTTTGGTGTATAGTTGTTTCTGACTGTTTTCTTATACTCTTGGTTTAAACTTTAATATATTTTGATGATGTTATTCAGAATGTTTTGTGTTTTGTACCCATGTGCTTTTGTAAGCTTTTAGGGTTAATGTTTTATGCATAGTTTGTAGGCTATATGGTTTGTACCTTGCTTAGTGCAGCCTTTATGCTTTGTTGAAATCAGTACTCTAATCTAAATGTTATGCATTTTGGTTTATGTACTGTCACTCTTGTGCCCTTGTAGGATTGTTCTTAGATGCATATACCTTGTGTGTTATGCATTGGTTGAGTGTTGAACATACAAGTGTCTTGCCTTGTGCTTGTTAACTTGTATGTCCTTGTGTTCATTTCAAGTGTGAATGAGCACTGTGATCACTACCTTGTGGTGTTCACTTGGTTGGTCAAGCTATGGTTTGTTTCTTAATTCCATCTTTGCTTGATCACATATTGCCTGTTTCATATGCATTCTATAATTTTCTGCCTACAATGATCATGGTGTATTGTTGTGTTTCAGGAGTATTATGTTCATATGATTCAAGTGCTTCACAGCTTCTAGAGTTAGGTGTGAGTGAGTTTTGTTCAACTATTCCCAACTCACATGTTAAGTCTAGAGTCTGTTTTAGGGTTTTGTCACGGAATAGCCAAAGGGGGAGATTGTAAGGTTGAATTTATTCAACCATCTAATTGGCTTTATTCCGTGCCAAATTTGCTTGTAATTCAGCATTTAGTAACCCTGTATTTAGGTGGGTTTGATGTAAGGGTAGTGAGTGAGATAGAGTGAAGTTTGCTCAAGAATGTGCAAAAAAACAGGGACTCGTGGCTGGGACTCGCGGCTGGGACTCGCGGGTGACTCGCGGTTGCAAGCCGCCAGAAGATGCGCACGTGCCAAGCATGCTGGAAGATGAACAGTCATGCTAGCTGGAGCACTACAGGACAAAACAGAACAACTGGCCATACGGTTATCTCGCGACTGGATCTCGCGACTTGGTCAAGCCGCGAGGTCAAGCCGCGAGCCACCCCTGTTTTGTAAAAACCTCACGTTTCACATTCCTCTCCACTCCAGTATAAATATCCCTTTTACCCACAATTGAAAGAGAGCTTCCAGAGAGAATTTTGAGAGAGAAACCCTAAAGAAAAACAAGATTGTTTCATCCACAATCTATACCTTAGAGTCTCTACAAATTCCTCAACTCTCTTCCTTTCCATTGTCAAATCCTTGAGAAGTATTGTGCCAAACCTGGTTCTCACCATCATCATCACTGTGAGACAGTTGTTTGGATTTCTGGGAAGCAGTTAGGAAGGAACCAATCTTCATTGGTTGATGCTACGGTCTAGTAGCGGAATCCGGGAAGCTAGAAAAGAAAAAGGTTCGGCGCAACCTCGTTGGAGTAAGAAGCTTGGAGGGCTTAGGTGCACTGGGTAGATTAGGCTTAGAGGGTCTATTGCTGTCCTTGTATCCCAACTGTATTTTCTAGTGGATTGTTTACCGCTTGGAGGGCGGCGGAGAGGTTTTTCGCCGAGGGCTTCGGTTTCCTCTTCGATAACACATCGCGTGTTGTCTTTGTGTTTGCATCTTCCATCCTCTATCTTTGCCTTTAAATTATCTGCTGTGGATTTTATTTTGTTATGACTTAGATAGGTTTTAACCAATTTGGTGTTATAGCATGTGTTAAGTTTCCGCACATTAATTGTTTGACATATTGCTTGAATTGGTTAAGTTGTAATTTGGGGGTCTAAACGTTCAAAGGTGTTTTTGTACACGTTTTTGAACTTTCAGGTTGAATAAATTCACTCTTACAATCTCCCCCTTTGGCTATTCCGTGACAAAACCCTAAAACAGACTCTAGACTTAACATGTGAGTTGGGAACAGTTGAACAAAACTCACTCACACCTAACTCTAGAAGCTGTGAAGCACTTGACTCATATGAACATAATACTCCTGAAACACAACAATACACCATGATCATTATAAGCAGAAAATCATAAAATGCATATGAAACAGGCAATATGTGATCAAGCAAAGATGGAGTTAAGAAACAAACCATGGATTGATCAACCAAGTGAACACCACAAGGTAGTGATCATAGTGCTCATTCACACTTGGAATGAACACAAGGACATATAAGTTAACAAGCACAAGGCAAGATACTTGTATGCTCAACACTCAACCAATGCATAATACACAAGGTATATGCATCTAGGAACAATCCTACAAAGGCACAAGAGTGACAGTACATAAATCAAAATGCAAGACATTTAGATTAAAGTATTGATTTCAACATAGCATAAAGGCTGCATTAAGCAAGGTACATACCATAAAGCCTACAAACTATGCATAAAACATTAACCTTAAAAGCTTACAAAAGCACATGGGTACAAACACAAAACATCCTGAAAAACATCATCAAAATATATTAAAGTTTAAACCAAGAGTATAGGTTAAGAGTTAGAAACAACTATACACCAAAAACACAGTGTATCAAACCCATAAAAACACTAAAAGTCCAACAAACATAAACCTAAACCTATAAGTTTAGAGGATAAGACTTAAAACACTTAAAACAAAAGTATGACAAAAGTATATGTGTACTCCCCCTATCACTATGCACACTTCCCTTTGAACTTTCTCCCCCTTACTGAATGCTCTCCCCCTTTTTGGCACGAATAGCTAAAGGCTCTCGTCCAACTTTTGTTGAATAGCATCTAGTTGATTCTCCATAGTCTCAAGATGCGTTTGGACATGGTTGTTTGTGGAGTAGAGAAGTGCCACAATCTCATCAATGCGTTTCTGAATATGCTCAAGTACACTGCCGACTCTATCAGTATGAAGAATAGTCTGTGCTTGCGGAATACTAGCTTGTGAAGCTTCAGGAACAGCACGCGAAGTAGATGTGGTATGTGCAGGTGTTTCCGATTCAGGGGCAGATGGAGTAACCGGAGAGATGTGAACACTCCTTGGTGTTTTAGAGGAGTGACTTCTGCTAGCTTGAAGAGTGAGCATGGAAATAGGACGCTGACGGGTCAACATTTTTCCATCTGCAAGAGGAACAATGCCTTCACGAAGAATGAGCTTCATGATGAGATTGCAAAATGGAATAATTCCTCGAGCTGCAGTTCGAACCGTAGTCTTCCTCAAGGTGTAGTAGATGTGGGCACATATATCAATGGGGGCTCCTATAATAAGGTCACAAAGGAATAGAGCTCTCCCAAGATTGATGAATGTAGTGTTGGACAGTGGGTAGAGATTGGTGAACATGATCAACTTCAGTGTAGTCAGCTCTGGTGCAAACTTTATGGTGCTGATGGATGTTCCTGCACTGGATACTTCATGATTGGATCCTAGGATTTGTAGAATTTCTTCAACTTCTGGAGTTTGTTCATCGTAAGGAGTTAGATTCACATTCTGAGATCTGGTGATGCTGAGAAGATCTGCGATGGAGTCTGGGGAAACGCTAAACTTTGTTCCTCTGACCCAGAAAATGAGTTGAACTCCAAGATCAGTTGCATTGGAGAAGCATTCTTTGACCAGCTCATCCATTGGATCATCAAAGTTCCCGAACAAGTTTGCCCAATCTCGTTTCTCAAAGATTCGAGGGATAAAAGTGGTCCCTAAGGTGTTAAACTCCACCACCCGTTCCACTATAGTAGTTGACTTGTCAAAAATGTTTGAGTAGCCGTGTGAGGTAAGCGGAGTTCTGAACCTATCCTCATTGGGGTCTTGAGATGCTTGTGATGATAGTCGAGTCCTTTTAGCAACTGGTGTTGCTGGATCGTCAGCAACAATGTCTTTACCCCTGGAAGATCGACGAGACATCTGCAAGAGAATAAGCCCACAGCTAAGAACCAACACCAGTACCACACAAGATAAATGTCAACATGATTCAGTGTTAATAGAAGTAAGGAAAATTTCAATACATAAATACAAACTGAAGATAGTTCAGACCCAATCAAACTTCCAACAATACTAAGGAGCACAAAATGACAGGTGCAGCAACATGGTGATAGAGCACAAAGGCATAGAGAGACAAAACAACTAACAAAACTGTCAATGAGACAGGCTACCATGACCATGATATGCAAACAGATACAGCATTCGAGCATTAAGAACAGATATCATAAAACATTCCACAAGAGATATGAACATGGGAAAATATTTCAAAATGAAGTAACAAAGCATCCAAACTAGAGCACATGGTTGAGAGACACACATTATGTTATCATAAAAACTCAGTAGCCCAAAACCGAAATCCAACATCAACACTCAAGCAAGGGAAATGAGCAAGTCAAATAAATACCAAACCCATTTAATAAAAGGTTTTCAGACTCAACAACAGACAAATATCAGAACAATGAAAAAGCACATTGTGACCACTCAACATGAAAACAGATGAGCACAATAGCAAACATAACAAGCCATACCCATCACACAAAGGAAGAAATGTTTTGAACACAGTATCAATCCAAACGGTAATAGAAATATCCATGAAATTAGGAAAATGAGATTGAGAAAGCAAAACCCATACCTTTTCTTGATGATTTGGATAAAAAATGAAGCACCGATGAGATTTGAAAATGGATTCACGGAGTGTTTGGCAAGGAGATAGTTTAGAGAGAAGATGAACAGTCACAAATGTTCGAGGGAAAACTAAAAAAGATATAAAAACTGCTCCTATTTCTGCCAAACACGCGTTTTTTGCGACTTGATTAAGTCGCCACACAGTCGCCAGTTCAAGCCGCCAAAACACTCAAGGACAAGAATTTGAAAAATTTTTCTAAGTGTTTTTTGCGACTGGAAGGTCTACCCGCGAGTGAGTCGCGAGCTGAGCCGCGAAAATCTCTAAGTGAACCTCCCGACTGGACCTTCCACTCGTGAGCAAGTCGCCAAAAATGACTCGCGAAGACACGACTGAGGCTCGTGACTTGACATACCCGCGACTGAGTCGCCAAAACAGGGCAAAACTGGATTTTTGAAATTTTCAGATTTTTCAAACAAAATACTTTCCAAAAACACCTAAAACACTCAAAAATCTTTTTGTGCTTAAATTAACAAAGATTGAGCATGTGAAAACACATTTCATTAAGTATAATCACACAAATGAATATGGCATTTATTGAACATAAACTTGTGTGTTGTGTGTGGAAATCAACAATGAGATAGTCCTTAGTCTAATGTGAAGTTTCAATGATCAATTCAACCAAGACATACACAATTAGCACTAGATCATGTGACCCATCTCAATTATAGAAATACGTATATATGACCTCCCACAAAACTTGATAACATAACTTGGAGCTTTACATTTGACTCCACTTTTAATCATAACATTTGATCTTTTTGATCTTTTGAGGCAATCACCTCTCATTGTAAGAGTGATATTTGACATTTCACTTTAATGAACAAGCCTTTGGCTTTTTGAAAAAACATTTTCTTTAATATAAAGTCGCTTACCCTTTTTCCTAGTCGAATACTAGAATGTGCGACAGGCTTTTGCAGCTCAATATCTCTTTTCATTTGGAGATTTACATTTGGTGAGCTCTTTTCAACAAAACAAAAATAAAGAGTGGGAAGATATATAGACACAAGTCTATGCATGTCTCAAGATCAACAAAACCATTCACTAATCATTCATGACAAGTTTAAAGATCTATTTACAACAATCACTTAGATTTCAAGATTTCTTCCACAGAGATATGAGTGCAAAGAAACAAGTAGTGCTCGAAAATGCATAAAGCCATTAGCACAAAGGTACAAGACAAAACAAGTTTTGAGAAAAAATCTCAACAAAGTCAATCAAGCTTTTTGATTTTCCAATTTTTATGTGATTTTTGGATTTTTGACACTAAAAGCAAAAAGATTGATAAAACAAAATTAAAAATACGCACAAGTAGACAAGCAAACAACCAACAGCAAAAACAGCAAGCAAACAAACAAACATTGTCACAAAGCATAGGAAGTATTAATGCATGGACATGTTGTAATGCTTATGCATGAGTACCCTTTTTCACCCACACGTCACTTGCGTTTGGGGTGATTTCCTTATAGGATTGGGTACGGGAGTTAGGGCTTTCAAACCTTTGTGAGAAGCTTTCCAAGCAGTTGGTGAATGCACCAATCATCTTCATCACGTTCATCATTCCGGAATCACCATTCTGATCCCTAGATTGATCACCTGCCCAATTTCTTCTATCATTTCTAGGTCCTCCTGACCTTTGAGGAGTTGCACTATTCTTTGCTCTCAGGTTTTGGCAATTTGGTCGAGTATGCCCTTGAAGTCCGCAATAATGACACACATAAGTTGCTCTAGGACCTCTTTGTGGTCATGGGCGTGACTTGGCACAAGATTCAGACCTGCCCACAGATTGATTACGGGGATTCAACATCCGTTGGTTCACTACATTCTTCTTCTCCTCCATCTTGAGCTTCTCATCAGTAAGGTCAGCTACAACTAGATCTTTGGCCTTTACAAACTTCACTTCTTTAGTGACATTTCCAGATGAACTACTTCCTCCAGTATATCCCAATCCGGATTTGTCTGAAAAGTTCTTTTGAGATGAGATAACATCATCTAGCTTCTTGGTGGTGACCCTCTCTATTTTAGTATTTGCTTGCACAACCTCATTCTCTAGAAATCTCACTTTTGTGTAAGCTTCGGACAGCTCACCATTCAGTGTTTCTATCTCACATTTGGCCTCCCTATATCAGATTAGGAGACTTTTGTAGTCCTCCTCAGCCTTCTTCATTTTTCTCACAGCAACCTTGGCCACCCTTGTGTACTCACCCGACTTCTCCAAGAGTGAGTTATAATTCTCTTGAAAATTTGCTGTGCTTTCATCTTCTTCAGCATCTGATTCTTCAACAATTCCTAGTGATTCATCATCACTATGTTCTCCAAGGTCTCGTACAAGCAGATTCAACTCATCTGAAGACTCAACATGAGCAATAGTCATAAAAGCCGAATAGTTCCCCTCTCCATCACTGCTCTCTTTAGATTCTAAGTCAGATGAATCCGAGTCACTCAAAGTCGTGGCATACACTTTGCCTTTCGATTTCAAATAATTCGGACATTCCTTCTTAAAGTGTCCATGCCCGTTACATTCGAAGCAAGTGACACCTTGTGTAGGTTGGGACTCTTTTCCATCCTTCTTTTTGAATTCCCTTTTCTCCCTTCCAGAACTTTGGAATTTTCTTTTATCATCAAATTTGCCATTATTTTTGAATTTCAAGAACTTTCTGAAATTTTTGACAAGGTATGCAACATCTTTGTCAATCACATCCTCTCCCGATGAGTCTTGATCTTCCACTTTCTCATTAATGGTCTTAAAAGCAAGAGATTTACTCTTCCGTTGATTGGGCAACGACATCTCATAAGTCTGAAGAGAACCAACCAGCTCCTGGACTTTGATGTCATCAAGGTCCTTGCTCTCTTCAATCGCCGTTACTTTAGCACGAAAACTTTCCGGCAATGATCGAAGGATTTTCCTTACAATTTTTGAATCCTCCGTTTTCTCCCCCAAGTTGAACTTGCTGACAACCACCTCATTTAGCTTCCCATAGAAAGAGTCAAAAGACTTATCCTCACTCATTTTGAGCTCCTCAAACCGAGTAGTCAGCATTTGCAACTTGGTGTCTTTCACTTTCTTTGTGCCTTCATAGGTGGTTTCCAAAATCTCCCATGCTTCTTTGGCAACGGTAATATGAGAAATCCTGTGAAATTCATCTGGAGATACACCACAGAAAATAGCATTGAGTGCTTTACTGTTAGCATTAGATGCAGCAAATGCTGCCTTATCCCAAGTGGATTTGGCTGCCTCAAGTTTGGTCCAACCAATTTCAACAACATCCCAAACGAATTCATCAATAGAACACAGAAAAACTCTCATGCGAACCTTCCAAAAAGCATAATTGCTACCATCAAAATATGGAGGTGCATTTAGGGATTGAGACCGATCCATCTCAAAAGGGAGTCAAGGATCACACAATGGTAATGAAACCAATAGCAGTGTACCCGCTCTGATACCAAATGAAAGTTCAAAAACATGTATAAACACCCTTGAACGTTTAGACCCCCAAATTACAACTTAACCAATTCAAGCAATATGTTAAACAACAAGTGTGCGAAACTTAACATAAGCTATAATATGGAATTGGTTAAAAACTATCTAAGCCAAAACAAAACACAATCCACAGCAGATAATAAAAAGGCAAAGATAGAGAGGAAGGAAGATGCAAACACAAAGATAACACGCGATGTGTTATCGAAGAGGAAACCGAAGCCCTCAGCGTAAAACCTCTCCGTCGCCCTCCAAGCGGTAAACAATCCATTAGAAAATATAGTTGGGATACATGGACAGCAATAGACCCCCCAAGCCTAATCTACCCAATGCACCTAAGCCCTCCAAGCTTCTTGCTCCAACGAGGTTGCACCGAACCTTTTTCTTTTCTAGCTTCCCAGATTCCGCTACTAGATCGTAGCATCAACCAATGAAGATTGGTTCCTTCCTAACTGATTCCCAGAAATTCAAACAGCTCTCTCACAGTAATGATAATGGTGAGAATCAGGTTTGGTATAATGCCTCTCAAGGATTTGACAATGGAGAGGAAGAGAGTTGAGGAATTTGAAGAGACTCTAATGTATAGATTGTGGGTGAATCAATCTTGTTTTTCTTTAGGGTTTCTCTCTCAAAATTCTCTCTGGAAGCTCCCTTACAATCGTGGGTAAAATGGGTATTTATACTAGAGTGGGAGAGGAATGTGAAACGTCAGGTTTTACAAAACATGGGTGGCTTGCGGCTTGACCTCAGGGCTTGACTAAGTCGCAAGATCCAGTCGCGAGATAATCGTATGGCCAGTTGTCCTGTTTTGTCCTGTAGTGCTCTAGCTTGCATGACTGTTCACCTTCCAGCATGCTTGGCACGTGTGCTGCGTCTGGCGGCTTGCAGCTGCGAGTCACCCGCGAAGCCCAGCCGCGAGTCTCTGTTTTCTTGCACACTCTTGAGCAATCTTCACTCTATCTCACTCACTACCCTTACATCAAACCCACCTAAATACAGGGTTACTAAATGCTGAATTACAAGCAAATTTGGCACAGAATAAAGCCAATTAGATGGTTGAATAAATTCAACCTTACAAGTGCAAAGGAACAAGCTATGCTCGAAAATGCACAAAGCCATTAGCACAAAGGTACAAGGCAAAACAAATTTTAAGACAAAACTCAACAATGTCGATCAAACTTTTTGATTTTCTATTTTTATGTGGTTTTTGGATTTTTGACACATAAGAAGAAAAAGATTGATCAAAAACAAAAATGAACAAAAGTATGCACAAACAGACAAACAAACAACCACCAACATAATCAATAAGCAAACAACCAAACACAGTCACAAAGTATAGGAAGTATTGATGCATGGACATGTTGTAATGCTTATGCATGAGTACCCTTTTTCACCCACACGTCACTTGCGTTTGGGGTGATTTCCTTATAGGATTGGGTACGAGAGTTAGGGCTTTCAAACCTTCGTATGAAGCTTTCTAAGCAGTTGGTGAATGCACCAATCATCTTCATCATGTCCATCATTCCGGGATCACCGTTTTGATCTCTTGATGGTTCACCAACCCGATTTCTCCTATCATTTCTAGGTCCTCGTGGCCTTTGAGGAGTTGCACTATTTATTGCTCTCAGCTTTTAACAATTTGGTCAAGTATGCCCTTGAAGTTCGCAGTGATGACACACATAATTTGATTTAGGACCTCTTTGTGGTCGTGGACGAGACTTGGCTCGTGATTCAAACCTGCCCATGGATTGATTACGGGGATTCAACAACTGTTTGTTCTCCACACTCCTCTTCTCCTCTATCTTGGGCTTCTTAGCAGTAGGGCCAACTTCAACTGGCTCTTTGGCCTTTATAAACTTCACTTCTTTTGTGACATTGCCAGATGAGCTACTCTCTCCGGTATATCACAACCCGAATTTGTCTGAAAAATGCTTTTGAGATGAAATAGCATCATCCAGCTTCTTGGTGGAGACCCTCTCTATCTTGGCATTTGCTTGCACAACCTCTTGCTCAAGAAATCTCACTTTTGTGTAGGCTTCTGACAGCTCACCATTCAGTATTTCTATCTCACACTTGGCCTCCTTGTAACGAATTAGGAGACTTTTGTAGTCATCCTCTGCCTTCTTCATCTTTCTCACAGCTGCCTTTGCCACCCTTGTGTACTCACCCGACCTCTCCAGGAGTGAGTTATAATTTTCTTGAAGATTGGCTATGTTTTCATCTCCTTTTGCATCTGATTCCTCAACAACTCTAAATGATTCTTCATCACTATGTACTCCAAGCTCTTGTACAAGCAGATTCAACTCGTCTGAAGAATCAACATGAGCAATGGTCATAAAAGCGGAGTAATTCCCTTCTCCGTCACAGCTTTCCTCATAATCAGAGTTGGATGAATCCGAGTTACTCAGTGTCATGGCATACACCTTGCCTTTTGATTTCAAATAATTTGGACATTCTTTCTTAAAGTATCCATGCCTGTTGCATTCAAAACAAGTGATACCTTATGTAGATTGGGATTCTTTTCCATCTTTCCTTTTAAATTCTCTTTTCTCCCTTCTTGAACTTTGAAATTTTCCTTTGTCCCCAAATTTACCATTATTCTCGAATTTCAAGAATTTTCAAAAAAATTTCACAAGGTATGCAACATCCTTGTCAACCACATCTTCATCCGATGAGTCATGGACTTCTACCTTCTCATTAATGGTCTTAAGAGCAAGAGATTTGCTCCTCCGTTGATTTGGCAGTGACATTTCATAAGTCTGAAGAGAACCAACCAGCTCCTGGATGTTGATGTCATCAAGGTCCTTACTCTTTTCAATTGCTGTTACTTTGGCACGAAAGCTTTTCGGCAATGATCAAAAGATCTTCCTTACTATTTTAGAATCCTCCGTTTTCTCCCCCAAATTGAACTTGCTGACAACCACCTCATTCAGCTTGCTATAGAAAGAGTCAAAAGACTCATCCTTACCCATTTTGAGCTCCTCAAACCGAGTGGTCAGCATTTGCAACTTGGTGTCTTTTACTTTCTTCGTGCCTTCGTAAGTGGTCTCCAAAATCTCCTATGCTTCTTTGGCAATGGTAATGTGAGAGATCCTGTGAAATTCATCTGGAGAGACACCACAGAAAATAACATTGAGTGCTTTACTGTTAGCATTAGATGTGGCGAGTGCTGCCTTATCCCATGTGGTTTTGGCTGCCTCAGGTCTGGTCCAACCTATCTCTATCGCATCCCAAACAGATTCTTCAATGGAACATAAAAATGCTCTCATACGAACCTTCCAAAAAGCATAATTATTACCATCAAAATATGGCGGTACATTTAAGGATTGAGACCGGTCCATATTAAAAAGGGTCAAGGATCACACTATGGTAACGAAACCAACAAAAGTGTACCCGCTCTGATACCAATTGAAAGTTCAAATAGTGTAAAAACACCCTTGAATGTTTAGACTCCCAATTTACAAATTACCAACTCAAGCTTTATATCAAACAATTAATGTGTGGAACATGAACAAAAGCTTAATACAGAATTGGTAAGCAATCTATGCCAATTAAAATCACATCCACAGCAGAAAATAAAAGACAAAGATAAAGGGAAGAGAGATGCAAACACAAGGACAACACACGATGTGTTATTGAAGAGGAAACCGAAACCCTCGGCGTAAAACCTCTCTGCCACCCTCCAAGCGGTAAACAATCCACTAGAAAATATAGTTGTGATACATGAACAGCAATAGACCCTCCAAGCCTAATCTACCCAGTGTACCTAAGCCCTCCAAGCGGTAAACAATCCACTAGAAAATATAGTTGTGATACATGAACAGCAATAGACCCTCCAAGCCTAATCTACCCAGTGTACCTAAGCCCTCCAAGCTTCTTCCTCCAACGAGGTTGCGTCGAACCTATTTCTTTTCTAGCTTCCCAAATTCCGCTACTTGACCATAGCATTAACCAATGTAAATTGGTTCCTTCCTAACTACTTCCTAGAACACCAAACAGCCCTCTCACAGTAATGGATATGATGAGAAAAGGTTTTGGTAAAATGCCTCTCAAGGATTTAACAATGGAGAGGAAGATAGTTGAGGAATTTGAAGAGTCTCTTATGTAAAGATTGTGGATGAATCAATCTTGTTTTACTCTAGGGTTTCTCTCTCAAAATTCTCTCTAGAAGCTCTCTTTCTTTCGTGGGCATAAGGGGTATTTATACTAAAGTGAGAATGGAATGTGAAACGTCAGGTTTTTCAAAACAGGGTTGGCTCACGGCTTAGCCTCGCGACTTGACTGAGTCACGAGATCCAGCCGCGAGATAACAGAACAGCCAGTTGTCCTATTTTGTCCTGTAGTGCTCCAGCTAGCATGACGCTTCAACTTCTAACATGCTTGGCACATGTGTTGCTTCTGGCGGCTTGCAGCCACGAGTCACCTGCGAGATCCAGCCGCGAGACTCTATTTTCTTGCACACTCTTGAGCATTCAACACTCTATCTCACTCACTACCCTTACAACAAACCCACCTAAATACAAGGTTACTAATTGTTGAAATACGAGCAAATTTAGCACGAAATAAAGCCAACAAGATGGTTGATTAAATTCAACCTTACAATAGGGGTCAAGGATTAGCTCTTAGATCAAAAGATTTAAAACAAAAGAGCTACCTGCTCTAATACCACTTGTTTGTTTTTAGACCCCTTAAAACCATAATTGGATTAACCTATTTAATTAGCTAAGTTATTACTTAGTCCAAATTTTAAGTCTAGGTTATCACAATCAAACAATCATATCATGCATAGTAGCGGAAAGATAAATAACACAATGATATGATCATCTAGGAAACCAAACCGGTAAAAACCTGGGGAGGATTTAACCTAGCTATCCTCTAGGTAAACCTAAATACACTTATGAAAGAATCGAAGTTGCTCAACAGGACCACGGACAAGCTTCGAGACCACGAACTCCTTCTTTCTTGGATTCTCCAGCAAGTACAAGCACACCCACTTGTGTTTCTTTAAGTTCTTACGGCAGCAATTGATGATCATCAAGTTCTTGAACGAATCTCCTTCTTGATAATCCTAAGCTTGTGTAAAGGAAAACTCCTCAAAATCTCACAAGAAATTTACACAAACAGCAATATGAGCAACACTAAAGCATGTCTAGGGTTTGCCTTATATACCTAGGGCAAAAACACAAAACCTTAAACGTTTCAAATAAACTAGGGCTGAGTTGAAATTCTGCAGAAAACGCATTCTGCCCGATTTTTAATTAATCGAGTTTAAGCTTCAATCAATCGAACAAGGCCGAAATGCTTTAATAAATCTACATCAACTTAAATCCAACTTTACATAAACAAACTAACTTTGAGCAAGTCTAAACACGACTAAACATTTTGTTTTGATCATGGTTTGCCAACAATACACATTAGAGTTCTAAATACATAAGATCCTAAGTCTTTAGAACCTAATAGTCTGCAAACGGAGATTACCCAGCAGAGAGAGAATCAAAAGTTGAGCTTAACACAGCTGGACAACTTGTACTCAAAGCTTTAGGTGGATGGTGTTAGGACATATGTGATTCACTTGTTAGGAACATATGTCACTATTTTATGTAATTGGCTAATCCTTTAACAAAATGCACTTTACTTGTATTTGGGTAGATCTATGATATGTTTAATACTTCAAGAAATGTTGTTTCAAGACCAAGTGTTAAAACCATGCAAGTTTATCCAAGATTTAAGCTGAGAAAGTGCCTATCATTAAAGCTCGACAGCTAGTATCTATCGAGCTTTAAGAGCTGTTCCAGCCCCGTGGCTCGACAACCGCTCGACAAATAGCTATCTGTCGAGGTTTATGAAAAACAGAGTTTTAGATATGTTTTGAATCTAATCTGTGATTATGTGTTTAGGCTTTCTTTTCTCACAACCATAGACATATAAAAGGATTATTTTAAGGGCCGTTAAAGGCGGAACAAGTTGTACAAGTGTTGAGTAAAGTTTGTTCAAGCAAATTGTGACTGAAGACAGAATTTGCCCTAATTCATCGTTCTTGTGAAGAAGTTGCTATGTTTGTGCACCGTTGGGTTTTGTGACCAAACATCTTCTTGATCTTCATCGTTTAGATGAACTGAAGAACTTTGCAGCCAACAACCTTCTCTAGTTGGTGATTGAAATTACATACTAGGATCTGCGCAATTGGTTAATCACATACTGAGAGTCGTGCATTAAAAGGAGAGATTGTCACTACAGAACAAGACCAATTGGGTATTGAAGTAAGGGTTCAACTGTAGGTTGGTATAAGGTACTAGGATTCCTTTACTTGTAACCGCTTGTTTTGATAATAGTGGATTCTCGGGAGTGGTGACCTTAAAATCACCAAATAAGGTTTTTGCCGTATTGGTTTCTGAAAGTTCAAAAACGTGTAAAAACACCTTTGAACGTTTAGACCCCCAAATTACAACTTAACCAATTCAAGCAATATGTCAAACAATTAGTGTGCAGAAACTTAACATGTGCTATAATATGAAATTGGTTAAAAGCTATCTAAGCCAAAACAAAATTAATCCATAGCAGATAATAAAAAGGCAAAGATAGAGAGGAAGGAAGATGCAAACACAAAGACAACACGCGGTGTGTTATCGAAGAGGAAACCGAAGCCCTCGGCGTAAAACCTCTCCACTGCCCTCCAAGCGGTAAACAATCCACTAGAAAATACAGTTGGGATACAAGGACAGCAATAGACCCTCCAAGCCTAATCTACCCAGTACACCTAAGCCCTCCAAGCTTCTTGCTCCAACGAGGTTGTGCCGAACCTTTTTCTTTTCTAGCTTCCCGGATTCTGCTACTAGACCGTAGCATCAACCAATGAAGATTGGTTCCTTCCTAACTGCTTCTCAGAAATCCAAACAACTGTCTCACAGTGATGATGATGGTGAGAACCAGGTTTGGTATAATGCCTCTCAAGGATTTGACAATGGAAAGGAAGAGAGTTGAGGAATTTGAAGAGTCTCTAAGGTATAGATTGTGTGTGAATCAATCTTGTTTTTCTTTAGGGTTTCTCTCTCAAAATTCTCTCTGGAAGCACTCTTTCAATCGTGGGTAATAGGGGTATTTATACTGAAGTGGGAGAGGAATGTGAAACGTTAGGTTTTGCAAAACAGGGGGTGGCTCGCGGCTTGACCTCGCGGCTTGACTAAGTCGCGAGATCTAGTCGCGAGTTAACCGTATGGCCAGTTGTACTGTTTTGTCCTATAGTGCTCCAGCTAGCATGACTGTTCATCTTCCAGCATGCTTGGCACGTATGCTGCTTCTGGCGGCTTGCAGCCGCGAGTCACCCGCGAGTCTCTGTTTTCTTGCACACTCTTGAGTAATCTTCACTCTATCTCACTTACTACCCTTACATCAAACCCACCTAAATACGGGGTTACTAAATGCTGAATTACAAGCAAATTTGGTACAGAATAAAGCCAATTAGATGGTTGAATAAATTCAACCTTACAATCTCCCCCTTTGGCTATTCTGTAACAAAACCCTAAAACAGACTCTAGACTTAACATGTGAGTTGAGAACAGTTGAACAAAACTCACTCACACCTAACTCTAGAAACTGTGAAGCACTTGAATCATATGAACATAATACTCCTGAAACACAACAATACACCATGATCATTGTAAGCAGAAAATTATAAATGCATATGAAACAGGCAATATATGATCAAGCAAAGATGGAGTTAAGAAACAAACCATGGCTTGATCAACTAAGTGAACACCACAAGGTAGTGAACACAGTGCTCATTCACACTTGGAATGAACACAAGGACATACAAGTTAACAAGCACAAGGCAGGACACTTGTATGCTCAACACTCAACCAATGCATAACACACAAGGTATATGCATCTAGGAACAATCCTACAAGGGCACAAGAGTGACAGTACATAAACCAAAATGCAAGACATTTAGATTAAAGTACTGATTTCAACATAGCATAAAGGCTGCAATAAGCAAGGTACATACCATAAAACCTACAAACTTATGCATAAAACATTAACCCTAAAAGCTTACAAAAGCACATGGGTACAAACACAAAACATCCTGAATAACATCATCAAAATATATTAAAGTTTAAACCAAGAGTATAGGTTAAGAGTTAAAAACAACTATACACCAAAACACAGTGTATCAAACCCATATAAACATTAAATAGTCCAACAAACATAAACCTAAAACCATAAGTTTAGAGGATAAGACTAAAAACAAAAGTATGACAAAAGTATGTGTGTACTCCCCCTACCACTATGCACACTTCCCTTTGAAACTTTCTCTCCCTTTTTGTCACGAATAGCTAAAGGCTCTCGTCTAACTTTCGTTGAATATCATCTAGCTGATTCTTCATAGTCTCGAGACGCATTTGGACATGGTTGTTTGTGGAGTAGAGAAGTGCCACAAGCTCATCAACGCGTTTCTGAATATGCTCAAGTACACTGCTGACTCTATCAGTATGAGGAGCAGTCTGTGCTTGCGGAATACTAGCCGGTGAAGCTTCAGGAACAGCACGAGATGTAGATGTGGTATGTGCAGGTGTCTCTGATTCAGGGGCAGATGGAGTAACCGGAGAGATGTGAGCACTCCTTGGTGATTTAGAGGAGTGACTTCTGCTAACTTGAATAGTGAACAAGGAAATGGGACGTTGACGAGTCAACATCTTTCCATCTGCAGGAGGAATAATGCCTTCACGAAGAATGAGCTTTATGATGAGACTACAAAATGGAATAACTCCTCGAGCTGCAGTTTGACACGCGGTCTTCCTCAAGGTGTAGTAGATGTGAGCACATATATCAATGGGGGCTCCTGTAATAAGGTCACAAAGGAATAGAGCTCTCCCAAGATTGATGAATGTAGTGTTGGACAGTGGGTAGAGATTGGTGAACATGATCAACTTCAGTGTGGTCAGCTCTGGTGCAAACTTTGCTGTGCTGATGGATGTTCCTGCACTGGATACTTCATGATCTGATCCTAGGATTTGTAGAATTTCTCCAACTTCTGGAGTTCGTTCATCGTAAGGAGTTAGGTTCACATTTTGAGGTCTGGTGATGCCGAGAAGATCTGCGATGGAGTCTGGGGAAACGCTAAACTCTGTTCCTCTGACCTAGAAAATGAGTTGAGGTCCAAGATCAGTTGCATTGGACAAGCATTCTTTAACCAACTCATCCATTGGATCATCAAAGTTCCCGAACAAGTTTGCCCAATCTCGTTTCTCAAAGATTTGAGGGATGAAAGTGGTCCCTAAGGTGTTAAACTCTACCACCCGTTCCACTATAGTGGTTGACTTGTCAAACACGTTTGAGTAGACGTGTGAGTTAAGCGGAAGTCTGAACCTATCCTCATTGGGATCTTGAGATGCCTGAGATGATAGATGAGTCCTTTTAGCAACTAGTGTTGCTGGTTCATCAGCAACAATGTCTTTACCCCTGGAAGATCGACGAGACATCTGCAAGATAATAGGCCCACAGCAAAGAACCAAACAACAGTACCACACAAGATACATGTCAATCAAGATTCAGTAAAACAATTTCAATATATAAATACAAACTGAAGATAGTGCAGACCCAACCAAACTTCCAACAATACAAAGAAGCACAAAATAACAAGTGCAGCAAAATGGTGATAGTGCACAAAGACATAGATAGACAAAAACAACTGACAAAACTGTCAATGAGACAGGTTATCATGACCATGATATGCAAACAGATACAGCATACGAACATTTAAAGCAGATAACATAAATCACTCCACAAGAGATATGAACAAGGGAAAAAATTTCAACATGTAGAAACCAGTCATCCACACTAGAGCACATGGTTGAGAGAAATACATTATGTTATCAAAAAAAAAAACTCAGTAACCAATACCGAAAACCAACATCAATACTTAAGCAAGTGAAATGAGTAAGTCAAATAGACACCAAACCCATTTAAGAAAAGATTTTCAGACTCAACAACAGGCAAATATCAGAACAATGAAAATCACATTGTGACCGCTCAACATGAAAACAGATGAGAACAATAGCAAACAAAACACGCCATACCCATTACACAAAGAGAGAAGTATTTCGAACACAATATCAATCCAAACGGTAACAAAAATATGCAGGAAAAGGGAAAATGAGATTGAGAAAGCAAAACCCATACCTTTGCTTGATGATTTGGATAAGAAATGAAGCACCAATGAGGTTTGAAAATGGATTCACGGAGTGTTTGGAAAGGAGGAAGTTTAGAGAGAAGATGAACAGTCACAAATGTTCGAGGGAAAACTGAAAAAGATTAAAAAACCGCTCCTGTTTCTGCCAAACATGCGATTTTCGCGACTTGATTAAGTCGCCATACAGTCGCTAGCTCAAGCCGCCAAAGCACTCAAGAACAAAAATTTGAAAAATTTTTCTAAGTGTTTTTTGCGACTGGAAGGTCTACCCGCGAGTGAGTCGCGAGCTGAGCCGCGAAAATCTCTAAGTGAACCTCCCGACTGGACCTTCCACTCGTGAGCAAGTCGCCAAAAATGACCCGCGAAGACGCGACTGAGGCACGCGACTTGACATACCCGCGACTGAGCCGCCAAAACAGGGCAAAACTGGATTTTTGAAATTTTCAGATTTTTCAAGCAAAATACTTTCCAAAAACACCTAAAATACTAAAAAATCTTTTTGTGCTTGAGTTAACAAAGATTGAGCATGTAAAAACACATTTCATCAAGTACAATCACACAAATGAATATGGCATTTGTTGAACATAAACTTGTGTGTTATGTGTGGATATCAACAAAGAGATAGACTTTAGTCTAATGTGAAGTTTCAATGATCAATTCAACCAAGACATACACTATTAGCACTAGATCATGTGACCCATCTCAATTATAGAAATATATATATATGACCTCCCACAAAACTTGATAACATAACATGGAGCTTTACATTTGACTCCACTTTCAATCATAACATTTGATCTTTTTGATCTTTTGAGGCAATCATCTCTCATTGTGAGAGTGATATATGACACTTCACTTTGAAGAACAAGCCTTTGGCTTTTTGAATAAACATTCACTTTAATATAAGGTCGCTTACCCTTTTTCCTAGTCAAATACTAGAATGTGCGACAGGCTTTTGCAGCTCAATATCTCTTTTCATTTGGAGATTTACATTTTGTGAGCTCTTTTTTTTTGCAAAAAAAATAAAGAGTTGGAAGATATATAGACACAAGTCTATGCATGTCTCAAAATTAACAAAACCATTCACTAATCATTCATGACAAGTTTGAAGATCTATTTACAACAATCACAAAGATTTCAAGATTTCTCCCACAGTGATATGAGTGCATAAAAACAAGCAATGCTCGAAAATGCATAAAGCCATTAGCACAAAGGTACAAGGCAAAACAAGTTTTGAGACAAAAACTCAACAAAGTCAATCAAGCTTTTTAATTTTCTAATTTTTATGTGATTTTTGGATTTTTGACACAAGAAACAAAGAGGTTGATAAGACAAAATTAAGAATATGCACAAGAAGACAAACAAACAACCAACAGCAAAAACAACATGCAAAACAAACAAACATTGTCACAAAGCATAGGAAGTATTAATGCATGGACATGTTGTAATGCTTATGCACGAGTACCCCTTTTCACCCACACGTCACTTGCGTTTGGGGTGATTTCCTTATAGGATTGGGTACGGGAGTTAGGGCTTTCAAACCTTCGTGAGAAGCTTTCCAAGCAGTTGGTGAATGCACCAATCATCTTCATCACGTTCATCGTTCCGGGATCACCATTCTGATCTCTAGATTGATCACCTGCCCAAATTCTTCTATCATTTCTAAGTCCTCCTGACCTTTGAGGAGTTGCATTATTCTTTGCTCTCAGCTTTTGGCAATTTGGTCGGGTATGCCCTTGAAGTCCGCAATAATGACACACATAAGTTGCTCTAGGACCTCTTTGTGGTCGTGAGCGAGACTTGGCACGAGATTTAAACCTGCCTACAGATTGATTACGGGGATTTAGCATCCGTTGATTCACCACATTCTTCTTCTCCTCCACCTTGAGCTTCTCACCAGTAAGGTCAACTACAACTGGATCTTTGGCCTTTACAAACTTCACTTCTTTAGTGACATTTCCAGATGAACTACTTCCTCCGGTATATCCCAATCCGGATTTGTCTGAAAAGCTCTTTTGAGATGAGATAACATCATCTAGCTTCTTGGTGGTGACCCTCTCTATTTTAGCATTTGCTTGTACAACCTCATTCTTAAGAAATCTCACTTTTGTATAAGTTTCGGACAACTCACCATTCAGTGTTTCTATCTCACATTTGGCCTCCCTATATCGGATTAGGAGACTTTTGTAGTCCTCCTCAGCCTTTTTCATTTTTTTCACAGCAGCCTTGACCACCCTTGTGTACTCACCCGACTTCTCTAAGAGTGAGTTATAATTCTCTTGAAGATTTGCTGTACTTTCATCTTCTTCAGCATCTGATTCTTCAACAATTCCTAGTGATTCATCATCACTATGTTCTCCAAGATCTCGTACAAGCAGATTCAACTCATCTGAAGACTCAACATGAGCTATAGTCATAAAAGCCGAATAGTTCCCTTCTCCATCACAGCTCTCTTCAGATTCTGAGTCAGACAAATCTGAGTCACTCAAAGTCGTGGCATACACTTTACCTTTCAATTTCAAATAATTCGGACATTCCTTCTTAAAGTGTCCATGCCCGTTACGTTCGAAACAAGTGACACCTTGTGTAGGTTGGGATTCTTTTCCATCTTTCTTTTTGAATTCCCTTTTCTCCCTTCCAGAACTTTGGAATTTTCTTTTATCATCAAATTTGCCATTATTTTTGAATAGCATTGAGTGCTTTACTGTTAGCATTAGATGCAGCAAGTGCTGCCTTATCCCATGTGGATTTGGCTGCCTCAGGTCTGGTCCAACCAATCTCAACAGTATCCCAAACAGATTCATCAATAGAACACAGAAAAGCTCTCATGCGAACCTTCCAAAAAGCATAATTACTACCATCAAAATATGGAGGTGCATTTAGGGATTTAGACCTATCCATCTCGAAAGGGAGTCAAGGATCATACAATGGTAATGAAACCAATAGCAGTGTACCCGCTCTGATACCAAATGAAAGTTCAAAAACGTGTAAAAACACCATTGAACGTTTAGATCCCCAAATTACAACTTAACCAATTCAAGCAATATGTCAAACAACTAATGTGCGGAAACTTAACATGTGCTATAATATGAAATTGGTTAAAAGCTATCTAAGCCAAAACAAAATTAATCCACAGCAGATAATAAAAAGGCAAAGATAGACAGGAAGGAATATGTAAACACAAAGACAACACGTGATGTGTTATCGAAGAGGAAACCGAAGCCCTCAGCGTAAAACCTCTCCGCCGCCCTCCAAGCGGTAAACAATCCACTAGAAAATACAGTTGGGATACAAGGACAGCAATAGACCCTCTAAGCCTAATCTACCTAGTGCACCTAAGCCCTCCAAGCTTCTTGCTCCAACGAGGTTGCGCCGAACCTTTTTCTTTTCTAGCTTCCTGGATTCCGCTACTAGACCGTAGCATCAACCAATGAAGATTGGTTCCTTCCTAACTGCTTCCCAGAAATCCAAACAACTGTCTCACAGTGATGATGATGGTGAGAACCAGGTTTGGTATAATGCCTCTCAAGGATTTGACAATGGAGAGGAAGAGAGTTGAGGAATTTGAAGAGTCTCTAAGGTATAGATTGTGTGTGAATCAATCTTGTTTTTCTTTAGGGTTTCTCTCTCAAAATTCTCTCTGGAAGCACTCTTTCAATCGTGGGTAATAGGGGTATTTATACTGGAGTGGGAGAGGAATGTGAAACGTCAGGTTTTACAAAACAGGGGTGGCTCACGGCTTGACCTCGCGGCTTGACTAAGTAGCGAGATCCAATCGTTAGTTAACCGTATGGTCAGTTGTCCTGTTTTGTCCTGTAGTGCTCCAGCTAGCATGACTGTTCATCTTCGAGCATGCTTGGCACGTGTGCTGCTTCTGGCGGCTTCAGCCGCGAGTCACCCGCGAGTCCCAGCCGTGAGTCTTTGTTTTCTTGCACACTCTTGAGCAATCTTCACTCTATCTCACTCACTACCCTTACATCAAACCCACTTAAATACAGGGTTACTAAATGCTGAATTACAAGCAAATTTGGCACGGAATAAAGCCAATTAGATGGTTGAATAAATTCAACCTTACAGTTTCCCCAATTTGTAAACAAATCACTGTGTCAATTTAATTTCCGCTACACTTAGTTTAGTTGGTGATTTGTTTGTGCTACCACGCACTTTGCATGTTAATTTGATTAATTAATAAACTTGGCTAATTAATCAATTGATTAATCACAAGGGGTCAATACGTTTTTGCCTATCAGATGGGAATTATGTAAGTCCAACAACAATGAGGGGTCAATAATGTTTTTGCCTATCAGATAGGAATTGTGGAAGTCCAGCAACAATGAGAATCCGAGTATCAAATAGGGCTATGCTAGACACTGGGAATTTTGTTATAACAAGCAAAAACTAAAGCATCATATGGAATAGCTTCAATGAACTAACCAATACAATGTTACCAACCCAAGTATTGGGTTTTGGGAGCAGCCTTTTCTCTACCATGTCCAAAAAAACCTACGGGGTGGGTAAATTTTAGCTCCATTTCAGACAACAAAATATATCAAATTCCTCATAAGATTTGATACTTAATCAAATAGCTGTCTACACCCAAAATACTTATGGAGCTCATTATGCTGAACTTAATGTTTCTGAGCTGATCATGGACAAGTCAGGCTACCTTCTAGTCAAGAACTTACTGGGAGCCATGTCTAACCTTTCATCAGAAGATGAGGTCTTAAGAACAGACTCTGACTCCTACTACAGGGCAACACTTGACTTTGATGGTGTTTTCAGACTCTATACTCACCCAAAGAATTCTACTGGAAACCAAACCTGGTCTGTAACTTGGTATGTTCCTGAAAACATCTGCCTGGATATTTTGGACACTTTTGGAAGTGGCCCTTGTGGTTATAATAGCTTATGTTCACTGAGAGCTTATGGTAAGCCAGAGTGTCAATGCGCCCCAGCTTCTCTCTCTTGGATGTAAATAACAAGTATAGTGGCTGCAAACAAGATGATGTAAGCTACATGCATGCATGAATGTAATGAGATGGGTACTGTGATTTCGAAAGATTAGTTTGAAATCTTGGAGATGGAGAATGCTGATTGGCCTTTAACTACCTATGACCTACTTCAACCCACAACTGAATTTGAATTCAAGAAATCCTGTCTACATGATTATTTTGCAGTCACCATTTTCCAGGATCCGAACTATAATAATGGCATAGGAAGATGTTCGAAGAAGAAATTACCGCTTTCTAGTGGGAGGTACGACCGTGGTGCCGTTGATAGCAAAGCTCTATTCAAGATATTGAAATTGAATAGCTCTTCACAGAATCCTACAAATCCAAATCCAGGCTAAGGAAAACATAGTCAAGCAATATTGATCCTTGCAGTCAGGGACAAAGCTATGCTTTGGCATTGGGGAGCAATGCACCACACCCCCCCCCCCCCAACTTTTTTGGAAATTTGATTTATGCATATATATATATATATATATATATATATATATAGACACAAGTTTAATATTTGACTTCAAAATATATACGCTTAGCCCCCCTCCAAAATATTTACAAATTACCCAATGAAACATCCCTAAAAAAAATAAAAATGAACTAACCTTCCTTTTTGCCCCCCAAGAATAATTGAAAAACCTTTAGCCAAAACCTTAGAACCAGAAAAACAAACCACAGTCCTCTCTCTGTGATGTGTTGTGTGAGGAAGAGACTCTAGCTGCTCTGCCCCTTTTTTTAGTTTTATGAAACCCAGTCTTCATCTCCCAGCTCTTGCTTGTCTTTCTACTTGTATGCAGTGACAAAGTATTGAACTAGTAGTGATGCGGATAGTAACTGATATTTCTCAATATTCAAGTATAAAGGTGTGGCCTCTAATATTTAGACCAAAAAGGAAAAGAAAAGGTTTTTAATAAAAACAAACTTGTGGCTATCGTTAGAGGACTAGAGTGGTAGTGCTGTAGAGACTAATAAGAAGATGAAAAAAAAGAAAGAAAAGAAATTGGTTGTTTGTTTGACTTTTGTGGTCTTAGGATAGTAGAAAAGTTGTTTACTTAATGTTTTGTAATGAATTGTTAATGTGGGGTGCAAATGATTTGCGGGCCAGGCCCATCTACCCAGGGAGAATACAAAGGCCCAAGCCGAGGAGGATTATGGCCCGAGTTCAACAAAATAGCCTTTGGGTACCGCCGAGGGTAGTTCAGTCCTCGGCAGACCCACAGTACCCCCAAAGGGAAGGGTAAAAACGGTATAGGATCGGAACTTAGAAGAAAGACCTAAAATATCAAGGGAAAGCTGCCCTTACTGCCATTCAATGCTCTGAACCTGACAGAGCCGCATTCTTTGGCTTTTACAACCACCCCTAATGACTTTGAATATAAGCTGATGGGACAAATATCAGCCTTGGAAATGTTGACCCCATACGTGGACGAAGGACAGTGGACACCGGCGAATATAAAAGGAAAAATCAGTAACCTAAGGAGGGGCTGGGAAAAATGGCCAAAAAACAAGAGCCTCCCAGCCCACCTCCAGGAGAACGACTCTAGGGGTGACGATCATTTAACCTTGTATGAACGCCATGAAAAACCCACCGCCTATCGATCAAGGCCTAGCCTTTCAAACCCACGCTCTACAAATGATATTGTTAGGGCCGTTTACGTGCGAACCCGACACCGTTACGGTCCGCCACGAATCGTGACCCTACAGTTAATATTAATATTGTTGTGACTTTATTATCAATAAATTATTAACATTAAATTTGTTATGTTATGTGGGCATGTTTATTTGGGTTTTTGTTTAGGATTAATTTCGTGGGGAATGTTGTGGATTTGGGTGTCCCTAGCATTATTCAAAGAAAAGTTATAAATAATTCATAAACTAACAATGATGATTTAGTGTTGCTAACCTCTAGTGTTGATGTCCTAATTTTTGAAAATCCTAAAATAAAATCTTGAAAAATCACCAACAATGAAATTGGTATTAGTTTATATATTGTAGTGTGATTTTGGATTGCATTTGCAAATATGAGATTATGATGTTAATGAACATGATAAAATTCGATAAGCTTACATTAAGCTTGGCCCCCCCAGGTTCGAAGTCTGGCTCCGTCCCTGCTTGTAGTCCTCCTAGGTACATGTATTTTTTAGTTTCTTTTCTGTAGCTGCAATTTCTCTAGTTGTCTTCTGTTTGTGGCAAGGAAAACTGCCAAATTTCTACAGAACCTTACATACAAAAGATCTTGATATGAATCTTTGTTCATTTACATACAAAGATCTTGAAGAAGCTACTAGTGGGTTCAAAGACGAATTGGGCAGGGGTTCTTTTGGCACTGTTTATAAAGGGGTAATAGTATCAAGTTATAGCAACTATGTTGCTGTTAAGAAGCTAGACAAGATGATAAAGGAAGGTGAGAGGGAATTCAAAACTGAAGTAACTGTGATCGGCCAAACTTATCATAAGAATTTGGTACAGTTACTTGGCTATTGTGATGAAGGTGAGCACCAAATTTTGGTGTATGAGTTTATGTACAATGGTTCATTGTCGAGTTTCCTCTTTGGAGTAATAAGACCAAGTTGGCAACAAAGAACATGAATTGCATTAGGAATTGCCAAAGGACTAATGTACTTACATGAAGATAGCAGCATGCAAATCATTCATTGTGATATAAAGCCTCAAAACATACTCTTGGATGATTTTTTTACAGCCAAAATTTCTTATTTTGGATTGGCAAAGCTTTTGATGAACCACCAAACCAGTACTCACACTGGCATTAGGGGGACGAAAGGCTATGTTGCACCTGAATGGTTCAAGAACACACCAGTCACCATAAAGGTGGATGTTTATAGTTTTGGTGTCATGTTGTTGGAGATCATTTGCTGCAAGAGATGTGTGGAAGTTGAGATGGAGAGGGCAGCAATACTTATAAAGTGGGCTTATGATTGCTATAGTAGAGGGAAAGTTGAAAGATTGGTGGAAAATGATGAAGAGGCTATTAGTGATATGAATTGGGTGAAGAAGCTAGTAATGGTGGAAATTTGGTGTGTACAGGATGTGCCATTATCGAGGCCTTCAATGAGAGAAGTCACTCATATGCTAGAAGGCATTCTTGAGATTTCTATACCCCCGTGTCCTTTTCTCTACGATTCAACTTTCGAAGCTAAAAAGTCATCCATAGGATTTTCAAATAATAGTATGAAGAAATGAACCTCCCAATGTTGGGAGGCTCATTACTTCAACTAGTCTCCGTGTAGTGTCTAAGTGAAGTGGTGTCATAACAGGCCAAATAAGCTTTTCCATGATGTCCTTTGAAAGTTTAGTCATTTGGAAAGATTGTCTTAATAAAGAGTTCTTGTCATGAATTTAAGCTTAGTACTACTACTTAAATGGATTGAAATGCTACTCAAATGTGGCTCTATGGGGGTTGTTGGTGTATGTAGTCTATATATAGTGTGTAGATTGTATGATTTTTTTTTTTTTTTTTTTGAGATAAGGAGATTAGTGAATTTAAACTACTATAAGTCTTTCATATTGATTATATTGAATGGTATTAGTGTGTCTGAAAATGAATTACTTTCATCTATGTCATGGTTGAGCATAGCTTCCACTTTTCAATCTCTTTCTACTTCAAAACTTTCTAATCCTGCACTTCCTCCCTCATCCAATTATTATCTGAATAGTTCTCCACAGTTTCCACAATGATGATGATTGTAAGGTTGAATTTATTCAACCATCTAATTGGCTTTATTCCGTGCCAAATTTGCTTGTAATTCAGCATTTAGTAACCCTGTATTTAGGTGGGTTTGATGTAAGGGTAGTGAGTGAGATAGAGTGAAGTTTGCTTAAGAATGTGCAAGAAAACAGGGACTCGCGGCTGGGACTCACGGGTGACTCGCGGCTGCAAGCCGCCAGAAGATGCGCACGTGCCAAGCATCCTGGAAGATGAACAGTCATGCTAGCTGGAGCACTATAGGACAAAGTAGAACAACTGGCCATACGGTTATCTCGCGACTGGATCTCGCGACTTGGTTAAGCCGCGAGGTCAAGCCGCGAGCCACCCCTGTTTTGTAAAAACCTGACGTTTCACATTCCTCTCCACTCCAGTATAAATACCCCTTTTACCCACAATTGAAAGAGAGCTTCCAGAGAGAATTTTGAGAGAGAAACCCTAAAGAAAAACAAGATTGTTTCATCCACAATCTATACCTTAGAGTCTCTACAAATTCCTCAACTCTCTTCCTCTCCATTGTCAAATCCTTGAGAGGTATTGTACCAAACCTGGTTCTCACCATCATCATCACTGTGAGACAGTTGTTTGGATTTCTGGGAAGCAGTTAGGAAGAAACCAATCTTCATTGGTTGATGCTACAGTCTAGTAGCGGAATTCGGGAAGTTAGAAAAGAAAAAGGTTCGGCGCAACCTCGTTGGAGCAAGAAGCTTGGAGGGCTTAGGTGCACTGGGTAGATTAGGCTTGGAGGGTCTATTGCTGTCCTTGTATCCCAACTGTATTTTCTAGTGGATTGTTTACCACTTGGAGGGCGGCGGAGAGGTTTTTCGCCGAGGGCTTCGGTTTCCTCTTCGATAACACATCGCGTGTTGTCTTTGTGTTTGCATCTTCCTTCCTCTATCTTTGCCTTTAAATTATCTACTGTGGATTTTATTTTGTTATGGCTTAGATAGGTTTTAACCAATTTGGTGTTATAGCATGTGTTAAGTCTCCGCACATTAATTGTTTGACATATTGCTTGAATTGGTTAAGTTGTAATTTGGGGGTCTAAACGTTCAAAGGTGTTTTTGTACACGTTTTTGAACTTTCAATTGGTATCAGAGCGGGTACACTATTATTGGTTTCATTACCATTGTGTGATCCTTGACTCCCTTTTGAGATGGATAGGTCTCAATCCCTAAATGCACCTCCATATTTTGATGGTAGTAATTATGCTTTTTGGAAGGTTCGCATGAGAGTTTTTCTGTGTTCTATTGATGAATCCATTTGGGATGCTGTTGAGATTGGTTGGACCAAACCTGAGGTAGCCAAATCCACATGGGATAAGGCAGCACTTGCTGCATCTAATGCTAACAGTAAAGCACTCAATGCTATTTTCTGTGGTGTGTCTCCAGATGAATTTCACAGGATTTCTCATATTACCGTTGCCAAAGAAGCATGGGAGATCTTGGAAACTACCTATGAAGGCACGAAGAAAGTGAAAGACACCAAGTTACAAATGTTGACCACCCGGTTTGAGGAGCTCAAAATGAGTGAGGATGAGTCTTTTGACTCTTTCTATGGGAAGCTAAATGAAGTGGTTGTCAGCAAGTTCAACTTGAGGGAGAAAACGGAGGACTCAAAGATTGTAAGGAAGATCCTTCGATCATTGCCGGAAAGTTTTCGTGCTAAAGTGACAGCAATTGAAGAGAGCAAGGACCTTGATGACATCAAAGTACAGGAGCTGGTTGGTTCTCTACAGACTTATGAGATGTCGCTGCCAAATCAACGGAAGAGTAAATCTCTTGCTCTAAAGACCATTAATGAGAAGGTGGAAGATCAAGACTCATCGGGAGAAGATGGGGTTGACAAAGATGTTGCTTACCTTGTCAAAAATTTCAGAAAGTTCTTGAAATTCAAAAATAATGACAAATTTGATGATAAAAGAAAATTCCAAAGTTCTGGAAGGGCGAAAAGGGAATTCAAAAAGAAAGATGGAAAAGAATCCGAACCTACACAAGGTGTCACTTGTTTCGAATGTAACGGGCATGGACACTTTAAGAAGGAATGTCCTAATTATTTGAAATCAAAAGGTAAAGTGTATACCACGACCTTGAGTGATTCGGATTCGTCTGACTCAGAATCTGAAGAGAGCTGTGATGGAGAGGGGAACTATTCAGCTTTTATGACTATTGCTCATGTTGAGTCTTCAGAAGAGTTGAATTTGCTTGTGCGAGACCTTGGAGAACATAGTGATGATGAATCACTACGAATTGTTGAAGAATCGGATGCTGAAGAAGATGGAAGCACAGCAAATCTTCAGGAGAATTATAAATCACTCTTGGAGAAGTCGGGGGAGTACACAAGGGTGGCCAAGGCTGCTGTGAGAAAAATGAGGAAGGCTGAGGAGGACTACAAAAGTCTCCTAATCCGATATAAGGAAGCAAAATGTGAGATAGAAACACTGAATGGTGAGTTTTCCGAAGCTTACACAAAAGTGAGATTTCTTGAGAATGAAGTTGTGCAAGCAAATGCTAAAATAGAAAGGGTCACCACCAAAAAGCTAGATGATGTCATCTCATCTCAAAAGGGCTTTTCAGACAAATCCGGATTGGGATATACTGGAGGAAGTAGTTCATCTGGAAATGTCACTAAAGAAGTAAAGTTTGTAAAGGCCAAAGATCCAGTTGTAGCTAACCTTACTGGTGAGAAGCTAGAGGTGGAGGAGAAGAAGAATGTGGTGAACCAACGGATGTTAAATCCCCGTAATCAGTTTGTAGGCAGGTCTGAATCTCATGCCAAGTCACGTCCACGACCACAAAGAGGTCATAGAGGAACTTATGTGTGCCATTATTGCGGACTTCAAGGGCATACTCAACCAAATTGCCAAAAGCTGAGAGCAAAGAATAGTGCAACTCCTCAAAGGTCAGGAGGACCCAGAAATGATAGGAGAATTTGGGCAGGTGATCAATCTAGAGATGAAAATGGAGATCCCGGAATGATGAACGTGATGAAGATGATTGGTGCATTCACCAATTGCTTGGAAAGCTTCTCACGAAGGTTTGAAAGCCCTAACTCCCGTACCCAATCCTATAAGGAAATCACCCCAAACGCAAGTGACGTGTGGGTGAAAAGGGGTACTCATGCATAAGCATTACAACATGTCCATGCATTAATACTTCCTATACTTTGTGACAATGTTTGTTTGTTTTGCTTGCTGTGTTTTTGCTGATTGGTTATTTGTTTGTCTACTTGTGCATATTTCTATTTTTGTCTTATCAATCTTTTTGTTTCTTGTGTCAAAAATCCAAAAATCACATAAAAAATTAGAAAATCAAAAAGCTTGATTGACATTGTTGAGTCTTTGTCTCAAAACTTGTTTTGCCTTGTACCTTTGTGCAAATGGCTTTGCGCATTTTCGAGCATTACTTGTTTTCATGCACTCATATCACTGTGGGAAAAATCTTGAAATCTATGTGATTGTTGTAAATAGATCTTCAAACTTGTCATGAATGATTAGTGAATGGTTATGTTGATCTTGAGACAAGCATAGACTTGTGTCTATATATCTTCCCACTCTTTATTTTTGTTTTGCTAAAAGAGCTCACCAAATGTAAATCTCCAAATGAAAAGAGATATTGAGCTGCAAAAGCCTGTCGCACATTCTAGTATTTGACTAGGAAAAAGGGTAAGCGACCATATATTGAAGTGTATGTTTATTCAAAAAGCCAAAGGCTTATTCATCAAAGTGAAATATCAAATATTACTCTCAAAATGAGAAGTGACTGACTCAAAAGATCAAAACGATCAAATGTTATGATTAAAAGTGGAGTCAAATGTAAAGCTCCAACTCATGTTATCAAGTTTTGTGGGAGGTCATATATACATATTTCTATAATTGAGATGGGTCACATGATCTAGTGCTAATTGTGTATGTCTTGATTGAATTGATCATTGAAGCTTCACATTAGACTAAGGACTATCTCATTGTTGATATCCACACACAACACACAAGTTTATGTACAATAAATGCCATATTCATTTGTGTGATTGTACTTGATGAAATGTGTTTTCACATGCTCAATCTTTGTTAATTCAAGCACAAAAAGATTTTTGAGTGTTTTAAGTGTTTTTGGAAAGTATTTTGTTTGAAAAATCTGAAAATTTCAAAAACCCAGTTTTGCCCAGTTTTGGCGGCTCAGTCGCGGGTATGTCAAGTCGCGAGACTCAGTCGCTACTTCGCTGGTCATTTTTGGCGACTTATTCGCGAGTGGAAGGTCCAATCGCGAGGTTCACTCAGAGATTTTCACGGCTCAGCTCGCGACTCACTCGCGGGTAGACCTTCCAGTCGCGAAAAACACTTAGAAAAATTTTTCAAATTTTTGGTCTTGAGTGTTTTGGCGGCTTGAGCTAGCGACTGTGTGGCGACTTAATCAAGTCGCGAAAATCGCATGTTTGGCAGAAACAGGAGCAGTTTTTAAATCATTTTCAGTTTTCCCTCGAACTTTTGGTAACTGTTCATTTTCTCTCTAAACTTCCTCCATTCCAAACACTCCGTGAATCCTTTTTCAAACCACATTGGTGTTTCATTTCTTATCCAAATCATCAAGAAAAGGTATGGGTTTTTGCTTTCTCAGTCTCATTTTCATTTTCCTTTTTCCTGGATATTTCTGTTACAGTTTGGATTGATATTGTGAAATGGGTATGGCGTGTCTTGTTTGGTATTTTTCTCATATGTTTTCGTGTTGAGCGGTCACAATTTTTTTCTTTTCATTGTTCTAATATTTGCCGGTTGTTGAGTGTGCAATTTTTTTAATAGGTTTGATGTTTATTTGACTTGCTCATTTCACTTGCTTGCATATTAATTTTCGTTTTCGGTGTGGGTTACTGAGTTGTTTTGAGAACATAATGTGTGTCTCTCAACCGTGTGCACAGTGTTTGAATGATGTGGTACTTCATGCTGAAAATTTTTTTTCCCATGTTCATATCTCTTGTGGAGTGTTTTATGTTATCTGCTCTAAGTGTTCGTATGACGTTTGCATATCATGGTCATGATAACCTGTCTCATTGACAGTTTTGTCATTTGTTTAGTTTTTCTATGTCTTTGTGCACTATCACCATTTTGATGCACTATCTATGATATTGTTGGAAAGCTTTGTTTGGTTCTGCATTATCTTCAGGTTGTATTTATATATTGAAATTTTTTTTTGAATCTTGTTGACATTTATCTTGTGTGGTACGGTTGTTTGGTTCTTTGCTGTGGGTTTATTTTTCTTGCAGATGTCTCGTCGATCTTCCAGGGGTAAAGACATTGTTGCTGACGAACCAGCAACACCAGTTGCTAAAAGGACTCGACTATCATCTCAGGCATCTCAAGACCCCAATGAGGATAGGTTCAGACTTCCGCTTAACTCACATGCCTACTCAAACGTTTTTGACAAGTCAACAACTATAGTGGAACGGGTGGTAGAGTTTAACACCTTAGGGACTACTTTTATCCCTCGTATCTTTGAGAATCGAGATTGGGCAAACTTGTTCGGGAACTTTGATGATCCAATGGATGAGCTGGTCAAAGAATGCTTCTCCAATGCAACTGATCTTGGAGTTCAACTCATTTTCTGGGTCAGAGGAACTGAGTTTAGTGTTTCCCCAGACTCCATTGCAGAACTTCTCGGCATCACCAGACCTCAGAATGTAAATCTAACTCCTTATGATGAACGATCTCCAGAAGTTGGAGAAATTCTTCAAATCCTAGGATCCGATCATGAAGTATCCAGTGCTGGAACATCCATCAGCACCGCAAAGTTTGCACCTGAGCTGACCACACTGAAGTTGATCATGTTCACTAATCTCTTCCCACTGTCCAACACTACATTCATCAATCTTGGGAGAGCTCTATTCCTTTGTGACCTTATTACAGGAGCCCCCATTGATATATGTGCTCACATCTACTACACCTTGAGGAAGACCGCGTGTAGAACTACAGCTCGAGGAATTATTCCATTTTACAGTGTCATCATGAAGCTCATTCTTCGTGAAGGCATTATTCCTCCTACAGATGGAAAAATGTTGACCCGTCAGCGTCCCATCTCCATGTTCACTCTTCAAGCCAGCAGAAGTCACTCCTCTAAATCACCAAGGAGTGCTCACATCTCTCCGGTAACTCCATCTGCCCCTGAATCAGAAACACCTACACATACCACATCGACATCACGTGCTGTTCCTGAAACTTCACCGGGTAATATTCCACAAGGACAGACTGCTCCTCATACTGATAGAGTAAGTAGTATGCTTGAGCATATTCAGAAACGCGTTGATGAGCTTGTGGCACTTCTCTACTCCACAAACAACCACGTCCAAATGCGTCTTGAGACTATGGAGAATCAGCTAGATGATATTCAACGAAAGTTGGACGAGAGCCTTTAGCTATTCGTGACAAAAAGGGGGAGAGCATTTAGCAAGGGGGAGAGGAAGTTTCAAAGGGAAGTGTGCATACTGATAGGGGGAGTACACACACACACACACATACTTTTGTTTTTAGTTTTTAGTCTTATCCTCTAAACTTATGGTTTTAGATTTATGTTTTGGGTACTCTTAATGTTTTTATGGGAGTGCTACACTATGTTTTGGTGTATAGTTGTTTCTAACTGTTTTCTCATACTCTTGGTTTAAACTTTAATATATTTTGATGATGTTATTCAGAATGTTTTGTGTTTTGTACCCATGTGCTTTTGTAAGCTTTTAGGGTTAATGTTTTATGCATAGTTTGTAGGCTATATGATTTGTACCTTACTTAGTGCAGCCTTTATGCTTTATTGAAATCAGTACTCTAATCTAAATGTTATGCATTTTGGTTTATGTACTGTCACTCTTGTGCCCTTGTAGGATTGTTCCTAGATGCATATACCTTGTGTGTTATGCATTGGTTGAGTGTTGAACATACAAGTGTCTTGCCTTGTGCTTGTTAACTTGTATGTCCTTGTGTTCATTTCAAGTGTGAATGAGCACTGTGATCACTACCTTGTGGTGTTCACTTGGTTGGTCAAGCTATGGTTTGTTTCTTAATTCCATCTTTGCTTGATCACATATTGCCTGTTTCATATGCATTCTATAATTTTCTGCCTACAATGATCATGGTGTATTGTTGTGTTTCAGGAGTATTATGTTCATATGATTCAAGTGCTTCACAGCTTCTAGAGTTAGGTGTGAGTGAGTTTTGTTCAACTGTTCCCAACTCACATGTTAAGTCTAGAGTCTGTTTTAGGGTTTTGTCACGGAATAGCCAAGGGGGAGATTGTAAGGTTGAATTTATTCAACCATCTAATTGGCTTTATTCCGTGCCAAATTTGCTTGTAATTCAGCATTTAGTAACCCTGTATTTAGGTGGGTTTGATGTAAGGGTAATGAGTGAGATAGAGTGAAGTTTGCTCAAGAATGTGCAAGAAAACAGGGACTCGCGGCTGGGACTCGCGGGTGACTCGCGGCTGCAAGCCGCCAGAAGATGCGCACGTGCCAAGCATGCTGGAAGATGAACAGTCATGCTAGCTGGAGCACTACAGGACAAAACAGAACAACTGGCCATACGGTTATCTCGCGACTGGATCTCGCGACTTGGTCAAGCCGCGAGGTCAAGCCGCGAGCCACCCCTGTTTTGTAAAAACCTGACGTTTCACATTCCTCTCCACTCCAGTATAAATACCCCTTTTACCCACAATTGAAAGAGAGCTTCCAGAGAGAATTTTGAGAGAGAAACCCTAAAGAAAAACAAGATTGTTTCATCCACAATCTATACCTTAGAGTCTCTACAAATTCCTCAACTCTCTTCCTCTCCATTGTCAAATCCTTGAGAGGTATTGTACCAAACCTGGTTTTCACCATCATCATCACTGTGAGACAGTTGTTTGGATTTCTGGGAAGCAGTTAGGAAGGAACCAATCTTCATTGGTTGATGCTACGGTCTAGTAGCGGAATCCGGGAAGCTAGAAAAGAAAAAGGTTCGGCGCAACCTTGTTGGAGTAAGAAGCTTGGAGGGCTTAGGTGCACTGTGTAGATTAGGCTTGGAGGGTCTATTGCTGTCCTTGTATCCCAACTGTAATTTCTAGTGGATTGTTTATCGCTTGGAGGGCGGCGGAGAGGTTTTTCGCTGAGGGCTTCGGTTTCCTCTTCGATAACACATCGCGTGTTGTCTTTGTGTTTGCATCTTCCTTCCTCTATCTTTGCCTTTAAATTATCTACTGTGGATTTTATTTTGTTATGGCTTAGATAGGTTTTAACCAATTTGGTGTTATAGCATGTGTTAAGTTTCCGCACATTAATTGTTTGACATATTGCTTGAATTGGTTAAGTTGTAATTTGGGGGTCTAAACGTTCAAAGGTGTTTTTGTACACGTTTTTGAACTTTCAATGATTTTTATAATTTTAAAAACAGATGCAGTTTCTATCAAATAATGAAGAAAAAGAATTGACTATTCTATTACTAATCAATTATATAGGAATTTAACAACCATTTTGGGTGCGCATTTGCTTGCCTTAGACATGATTGGGAGCAAGGCTTTGTCATCCACAGTTATGATGAAAAGAATGCAATGTAAATCATCAAAAATTATGATACAATGCTAACTGGTTTTGAAGTTTCATATTGATAATGTCCTTTAAAGCAGATTTCTTAATTGACCAAGGAAACTCTAGTAATATTAGGAATTTCTGTGCTTCATTGTTTTCTTTTTGGGATAGATTTTGGGTTTCTTTTCATTTGCAACAAGAAAAAATGACCAAGGAATCCGGGTAGAAAACACATTTGTATCTCTACGATAAAATTTCATATCTTCACAAGAAGAAAACGTTTGACATAGATCATACTTAACCGAGCATCTAAGAAATCAATATCATCAAATAATACCAAAATGCCAGAAGAAGAGAGTATAACACTAATCCGGTAAAAAGAATAAACTAATAAAGACTTATACTGCATGTTCCCATAAGATGCAGCTATGTGTAAAGGAGTATTAATAAATGGTAGCTCATCGGTGTGCTCCAAAAGTTTTACATCCTCTCCAATTAAGGTGTAAAATTTATCAATATTATTATCATCACTTCGAGTAACTGTAGAAATCGATGAACTCTAGCATTGTATAGCATAAGTGTAATTTCTCTGTTGTCTACTTGTGTTTGTCCTTGTGAGATGTGCCATGCTGTTTTACCATCCAAATTTGTACTGTTTACATCGACAAATTGGGAACCACAAGCGAGTAAGTGACTCACAAGCTGCATAATGTAAATTAGTTAAGTCTCGTCTTTGGTCGGTTCTTAATCCAAATGCATAAGCTTCTTCTTATTTTATAATTTTTTAATCAAAAATTATAATTAAAGAAATTTAAAAAAAAAATGTTCATTATGTATTACATGCAGTTGCAAATTAAGCCACTGAATCATTATGTATTATATTTAGATATAAAAGATTTTAAATTTTGAAAAGAAAAAAAAAAATTACTTGGCCTCAAAAAATGAGTTTTGGTTCCAAAAAAAATTCAAAAAATAAAATGGTCATCTAGACTATTTTTAGTTTTTTTTTTTTTTTTTTTATTATTCATATTTTGTTAATGCAAAGTAGATGTTAATGGGGAAGAAAAAGAGCTTGCCTGGGTTTGAATTTTTGATACTACAATGTGCAACAAAGTATTGTCTTCACCGTCCTTCCAGTTTAGGACTAGGTCTTCATTTAATGAAGCATTTTTAAACCAATTTCTTAGAAGCCATTCCACCAAGAATTTGAAAGCCTTGAGCAGGTCCTTTTTTAGTCCAATATGCAAAATGTTCTTAGTTTGCTCAGTCATGTCTGTAATAGAATTAGGACAAATTAATAGAAATTTGTCCAATAGATCAAGGTGGTGATCACCTGTTGCTACTACATAATGCAAAGGAGTGAGACACTCCTTTCCTTTGACATGAATAAGGTACCCATCAAATTGTAGAAGTTGACGAACCAACTCATTATGCCCATTAGGTATAGGCACAGAACAAAAGTGGGAATGGAAGTTCCCACGGTAGGTATAGGCACAAAAGTAGAAAAAAAAAATTAGGAGTTTTAAGTGATTCCCACGATAGGCATAAATACAAAAGTTGCAATGGAAATGTATAAGTATTAGAACAAAATCAACTTTGTAAGGTTGAATTTATTCAACCATCTAATTGGCTTTATTCCGTGCCAAATTTTCTTGTATTTCAACATTTAGTAACCCTGTATTTAGGTGGGCTTGTTGTAAGGGTAGTGAGTGAGATAGAGTGAAGTTTGCTCAAGAGTGTGCAAGAAAACAGAAACTCGCGGCTTGGCCTCACGGGTGACTCGCGGCTGCAAGCCGCCAGATGCAGCACACGTGCTAAGCATGCTAGAAGGTGAACAGTCATGCTAGCTGGAGCACTACAGGACAAAACAGAACAACTGGCCATACGGTTATCTCGAAACTGGATCTCGCGACTCAGTCCAGTCGCGAGGCCAAGCCGTGGGCCAGCCCTATTTTGAAAAAACCTGACGTTTCACATTCCTCTCTCACCCTAGTATATATACCCCTTATACCCACAAAAGAAAGAGAGCTTCCAGAGAGAATTTTAAGAGAGAAACCCTAAAGAAAAACAAGATTGATTCACCCATAATTTTTACATTAGAGTATCTTCAAATTCCTCAACTCTCTTCCTCTCCATTGTCAAATCCTTGAGAGGCATTTTATCAAACCTTGTTCTCACCATATTTATCACTATGAGAGGGCTGTTTGGATTTCTGGGAAGCAGTTAGGAAGGAACCAATCTACATTGGTTGATGCTACGATCTAGTAGCGGAATCTGGGAAGCTAGAAAAGAAAAAGGTTCGACGCAACCTCGTTGGAGCAAGAAGTTTGGAGGGCTTAGGTGCACTGGGTAGATTAGGCTTGGAGGGTCTATTGCTGTTCATGTATGCCAACTATATTTTCTAGTGGATTGTTTACCGCTTGGAGGGCGATGGAGAGGTTTTACGTCAAGGGTTTCAGTTTCCTCTTCGATAACACATCGCGTGTTGTCTTTGTGTTTGCATCTGCCTTCCCTTTTATCTTTGCCTTTTTATCTGCTGTGGGTTGTGATTTTAATTTGGCTTAGATAGTTTTTCCAATTCCATATTATATTTTATGTTAATTTTCCGCACACTAGTTATTTGACATAATGCTTAAATTGGTTAAGTTGTAATTTGGGGGTCTAAACGTTCAAGGGTGTTTATACACATATTTGAACTTTCAATTGGTATCAAAGCGGGTACACTTTTATTAGTTTCAATACCATTGTGTGATCCTTGACTCCCTATTGAGATGGATCGGTCTGAATCCCTAAATGCACCTCCATATTTTGATGGTAGTAATTATGCTTTTTGGAAGGTTTGCATAAGAGCATTTCTTTGCTCAATTGATGAATCTGTTTGGGATGTTGTTGAGATTGGTTGGACCAGACCTGAGGCAGCCAAATCCACATGGGATAAGGCAGCACTCCCTGCATCTAATGCTAACAGTAAAGCACTCAATGCTATTTTCTGTGGTGTGTCTCCAGATGAATTTCATAGGATCTCCCACATTATCATTGCCAAAGAAGCATAGGAGATATTGGAAACCACCTACGAAAGCATGAAGAAAGTGAAAGACACCAAGTTGCAAATGCTAACCACTCAGTTTGAGGAGCTCAAAATGAGTGAGGATGAGTCCTTTGACTCTTTCTATGGGAAGCGAAATGAGGTGGTTGTCGACAAGTTCAATTAGGGGGAGAAAACGGAGGATTCTAAAATTGTAAGGAAGATCCTTCGATCATTGCCGGAAAGTTTTCGTGCTAAAGTGACAGCGATTGAAGAAAGCAAGGACCTTGATGACATCAAAGTCCAGGAGCTGGTTGGTTCTCTTAAGACTTATGAGATGTCACTGCCCAATCAACAGAAGAGTAAATCTCTTGCTCTTAAGACCATTAATGAGAAGGTGGAAGATTAAGACTCATCGGGAGAAGATGTGGTTGACAAAGATGTTGCATACCTTGTTAAAAATTTTAGAAAGTTCTTAAAATTCAAAAATAATGGCAAATTTGGTGATAAAAGAAAATTCCAAAGTTCAGGAAGGGAGAAAAGGGAATTCAAAAAGAAAGATGGAAAAGAATCCGAACCTACACAAGGTGTCACTTGTTTCGAATATAACGGGCATGGATACTTTAAGAAAGAATGTCCGAATTATTTGAAATTGAAAGGCAAAGTGTATGCCACAACATTGAGTGACTCGGATTCATCCGACTCAGAATCTGAAGAAAGCTGTGATGGAGAGGGGAACTACTCAGCTTTTATGACTATTGCTCATGTTGAGTCTTCAGACGAGTTGAATCTGCTTGTACGAGACCTTGGAGAACATAGTGATGAAGAATCACTGGGAATTGTTGAAGAATCAGATGCTGAAGAAGATGAAAGCACAGCCAATCTTCAAGAGAATTATAACTCACTCCTGGAGAAGTCGGGTGAGTATACAAAGGTGGCCAAGGCTGCTGTGAGAAAAATGAAGAAGTTAAAGGAGGACTATAAAAGTCTCCTAATCCGATATAGGGAGGCCAAATGTGAGATAGAGACACTGAATGGTGAGCTGTCAGAAACTTACACAAAAGTGAGATTTTTTGAGCAAGAGGTTGTGCAAGCAAATGCTAAAATAGAGAGGGTCACCACCAAGAAGCTAGACGATGTTATTTCATCTCAAAAGAGTTCTTCAGACAAATCTGGATTGGGATATACCGGAGGAAGTAGCTCATCTAGAACTGTCACTAAAGAAGTGAAGTTTGTAAAGGCTAAAGATCCAGTTGAAGTTGACCTTACTGCTGAGAAGCTCAAGATGGAGGAGAAGAAGAAGAATGTGGAGAACCAACGGTTGTTGAATCCCCACAATCAGTATGTGGGCAGGTTTGAATCTCGTGCCAAGTCTCGTCCACGACCACAAAGAGGTCCTAGATCAACTTATGTGTGTCATCATTGCGGACTTCAAGGGCATACTCAACAAAATTGTCAAAAGTTGAAAGCAAAGAATAGTGCAACTCCTCAAAGGTCACGAGTACCTAGAAATGATAGAAGAAATTGGGTAGGTGAACAATCTAGAGATCAAAATGGTGATGCCGGAATGGTGAACGTGATGAAGATGATTTGTGCATTCACCAACTGCTTGGAAAGCTTCTCACGAAGGTTTGAAAGCCCTAACTCCCATACCCAATCCTATAAGGAAATCACCCCAAACGCAAGTGACGTGTGGGTGAAAAAGGGTACTCATGCATAAATATTACAACATGTCCATGCATTAATACTTCCTATGCTTTGTGACAATGTTTGATTGATTGCTCGTTGTTTATGTTGATGGTTGTTTGTTTGTCTACTTGTGCATATTTTTGTTTTGTTTTTTGTTTTTGATCAATCTTTTTCTTCCTATGTCAAAAATCCAAAAATTTACATAAAAATCAGAAAATCAAAAAGTTTGATTGACATTGTTGGGTTTTTGTCTCAAAACTTGTTTTGCCTTGTACCTTTGTGCTAATGGCTTTGTGCATTTTCGAGCATTGCTTGTTTCTTTGCACTCATATCACTGTGGGAGAAATATTGAAATCTATGTGATTGTTGTAAATAGATCTTCAAACTTGTCATGAATGATTAGTGAATGGTTATGATGATCTTGAGACATGCATAGACTTGTGTCTATATATCTTCCCACTCTTTATTTTTGTTTTTGCTAAAAAGAGCTCACCAAATGTAAATCTCCAAATGAAAAGAGATATTGAGCTGCAAAAGTCTGTCGCACATTCTAGTATTCGACTAGGAAAAAGGGTAAGCGACCTAAAATTAAAGTGATTGTTTATTCAAAAAGCCAAAGGCTAGTTCATTGAAGTGAAATATAAAATATCACTCTCACAATGAGAGGTGATTGTCTCAAAAGATCAAATAGATCAAATGTTATGATTGAAAGTGGAGTCAAATGTAAAGCTCCAAGATATGTTATCAAGTTTTGTGAGAGGCCATATATACATATTTCTATAATTGAAATGGATCACATGATCTAGTGCTAATTGTGTATGCCTTGATTGAATTGATCATTGAAGCTTCACATTAGACTAAGGAATATCTCATTGTTGATATCCACACACAACACACAAGTTTATGTTCAATAAATACCATAATCATTTGTGTGATTGTACTTGATGAAATGTGTTTTCACATGCTCAATCTTTGTTAATTCAAACATAAAAAGATTTTTGAGTGTTTTAGGTGTTTTTGGAAAGTATTTTGTTTCAAAAATCTGAAAATTTCAAAAATCCATTTTTGCCTTGTTTTGGTGACTTAGTCGCGAGTAAGTCAAGTCGCGAGCCTCAGTCGCGTCTTCGCGGGTCATTTTTGGCGACTTGTTCGCGAGTGGAAGGTCCAGTCGCGAGGGTTACTCAGAGATTTTTGTGGCTCAGCTCGCGACTCCCTTGCGGGTAGACCTTCCAGTCGCGAAAAACACTTAGAAAATTTTTTCAAACTTTTGTCTTTGAGTGTTTTGGCGGCTTGAACTGGCGACTTGGTGGTGACTCACTTCAGTCGCGAAAAACACGTGTTTGGAAAAAATAGGGGCAGTTTTTAAATCTTTTTCAGTGTTTCCCTCGAACTTTTGTGACTATTCATCTTCTCTCTCAACTGTCTCCTTTCCAAACACTTCGTGCTCCCATTTCCAAACTCCATTGTTGCGTATTTTCTGCTCAAAATCTTCAAGTAACAGGTATGGGTTTTCATTCTTGAACTCCTTTCTACTTGATTTTGTGTTTTTCCCCCTTGATTATTTGCATTTGTTTATGTTTTCTAGATGGGTTTGTGTTTCGGCTATTGCTCTATGTTCATGCTTAGCTTGTGGATGTTGTTGCTTGAGTTTGAAATTATTTTAGTTGTTGTTTTTTTTTTTGGTCTTCATCATGTGCTTAGCTAAGTTTCTTTTTTTTTATCTGAACTTGTGCTGATGAGTTAATTCAAAATGTTCTTATTGTGGATGTGAAGTTTACTGTGCTGAATGTGCATGTTCTATTGTGTGAATCTATTGAGAGCTTCTGTGAGTTTTACTATGCTATTTATGAGTCATGTCATTCTCATCACATTGTATGTCTCATTGACATATATCTGTCTTTAGGATGTTTTCTATCTCTGCTGCTTTAATACTCCCCTGCATTCTCCCTGTTGTTCTTGTGTTTTCTTTTTTAGGCTTGTTCATCCATGTGTATGATTTAAGTAGAATAAGGTTTAAGTGTTTAAGTTCATTTGTGTGGTTGCATTTTTTGTTATTATTAATGACATAGTACTGATTAGTTCTGCACATGTATTGCGCTATGTTGTTGTGGCCTCTTCTGATTGTTCACAGATGGCACCTTCATCCCCAAAGAAGAAAACACCTGCAAAGAAGGCAGATAAGAGGATGAAAATGGACCCTAACTTGTTCAGGTCTGTTTCCCACTTTAAGAGATACAAGGATTTCTTCTTAAAAGCAGGAATTATTCAAGAAAGGTTTGTGGATTTGGAGGATTTAAGGAACACTTTTATCCCCAGCTATTTTGAAGAGAGAGGATGGGAAAAGCTTCTGAGTGATCTCTCTGTAGTGTGTGAACCCTTGATTAGGGAATTTTATTCAAATGATGTGATAAGGGAGGATGATCTAAGCTGCTGGGTTAGAGGTAAAGAGTTCACTTTGGATGCACATGACATTGATAATGTGCTAGGTCTTGAAGGATTAGAAGATCAGGAGTTTGTCAATTACAAAGATAGGATTGTGTCTATTGAAACTATTCAACAAAGGATAGGTGGACAGAGAGAAGGGAAATGTCTGAATACCATAGCTTTTCCAGTGGACATGAGGTGTCTAACTATAATCATGATGTTTAACCTATATCCTATAAGGAAGTTGACTACAATCAACTGTGCAAGAGAAATTTTTCTGATGGATCTCAAAGAAAATTCATTCATTGACATCAGTTCCCACATATATGACACTATTGTGGATGAGACTAGAACCACTTCTAGGCCAAAACTGATCTTCCCTAGTTTGCTGATGAGGATCTTTAGAAAGAAGGGTGTTCCAATCCCTCGAGATATCAGTCCCATGTCCACACCTTCTGCAATTAACAAGCTTACCTTCAAAAGGATAAGTGTTCGGCTTCCAAGTGAAGAAGATGAAGGTGATGAAGAAGAGGGTGTCCCAATGGAGACTGAGGCAAAGGCAGCAGGGCATGCATCAACCTCAACACTCAGGAGGACTGGCAAAAGGACTAGAGCATCAACTTCTTCAGATACACCTCCAGATGCATTTCAAGTCATTTTGGAACGACTTGATGGAATCAGAGGGGTCCAGACCGAGCACTCTGAGAGAATGAGAGCCATGCAGGACCAGATAGACATTCTGTCTGGAAAACTTGACAGCTTCACCACCCAGCATGGACAGTGATCCTTTGGCCATTCCGGTCAAAAAGGGGGAGTAATATGTTGAGGGGGAGCAATTAAAATCAAACATTGTCTTTTCTGTGGTTATATTTTGTTTTTGAACTTTTAGTGTTTATATGGGTTTGATACACTGTGGTTTTGTTGTATTCTTGTTTCTAACTCATAACTTATAATCTTGGTTTAATCTTTTATATATATTGTTGATGTTTTTCAGGATATATTGATCTTGTACCCATGTTGCTTTTGTAAGCTTTTAGGATTATGTTTTATGCATAGTTTGTAGGCTTTATGGTTTGTATCATGCTTTATGCAGTCTTTTATACTTTGTTTAAATCAGTATTTCTATATAAATGTATTGCATTTTCTTTTAACTACTGTCACTCTTGTGCCCTTGTAGGATTGTTCCTAGATGCATATACTTAGTGTATTATGCATTGATTGAGTGTTTGGCATGCAAGAGACTTGCATTGAGCTTGTTAGCTTGTATGTCCTAGTGTTCATTCCAAGTTTGAATGAGCATTGTGGTCACTACCTTGTAGTGATTACTTGGTTGATCAAGCCATGATTTGTTTCTTAACTCCATCTTTGCTTGATCACATATTGCCTGTTTCATATGCATTTCACGATTTTCTACTTACAATGATCATGGTGTATTGTTGTGTTTCAGGAGTCTTATGTTCATATGATTCAAGTGCTTCACAACTTCTAGAGTTAGGTGTGAGTGAGTTTTGCTCAACTGTTCCCAACTCACATGTTAAGTCTAGAGTCTGTTTTAGGGTTTTGTCACGGAATAGCCAAAGGGGGAGATTGTAAGGGTGAATTTATTCAACCATCTAATTGGCTTTATTCCGTGCCAAATTTGCTTGTATTTCAGCATTTAGTAACCCTGTATTTAGGTGGGCTTGTTGTAAGGGTAGTGAGTGAGATAGAGTGAAGTTTGCTCAAGAGTGTGCAAGAAAACAGAGACTCGCGGCTTGGCCTCGTGGGTGACTCGCGGCTGTAAGCCGCCAGATACAGCACACGTGCCAAGCATACCAGAAGGTGAACAGTCATGCTAGCTGGAGCATTACAGGACAAAACAGAACAACTGGCCATACGATTATCTTGCGACTCAGTCAAGTCGCGAGGCCAAGCCGTGAGCCAGCCCTATTTTGAAAAAACCTGACGTTTCACATTCCTCTCTCACCCTAGTATATATACCCCTTATACCCACAAAAGAAAGAGAGCTTCCAGAGAGAATTTTAAGAGAGAAACCCTAAAGAAAAACAAGATTGATTCACCCACAATCTATACATTAGAATCTCTTCAAATTCCTCAACTCTCTTCCTCTCCATTGTCAAATCCTTGAGAGGCATTTTACCAAACCTTGTTCTCACCATATTCATCACTGTGAGAGGGCTGTTTGGATTTCTGGGAAGCAGTTAGGAAGGAACCAATCTACATTGGTTGATGCTACGGTCTAGTAGCAGAATCCGGGAAGCTAGAAAAGAAAAAGGTTCGGCGCAACCTCGTTGGAGCAAGAAGCTTGGAGGGCTTAGGTGCACTGGGTAGATTAGGCTTGGAGGGTCTATTGCTGACATGTATCCCAACTATATTTTCTAGTGGATTGTTTACCGCTTGGAGGGCGGCGGAGAGGTTTTACGCCGAGGGCTTCGGTTTCCTCTTCGATAACACATCGCGTGTTGTCTTTGTGTTTGCATCTTCCTTCCCTTTTATCTTTGCCTTTTTATCTGCTATGGGTTGTGATTTTAATTTGGCTTAGATAGTTTTTCCAATTCCATATTATAGCTTATGTTAATTTTCCACATACTAGTTGTTTGACATAATGCTTGAATTGGTTAAGTTGTAATTTGGGGGGTCTAAACGTTTAAGGGTGTTTATACACATATTTGAACTTTCAAACTTAAGGGATAAAGTCAAGTTCAACATGCATTTAAAAAATTTTCAAGAATTTTTCACATATATAAAAACAAATTTTGCAATATTTTTTATGGTTCATGTATAAATCTCATTAGGTATTATATTTGAAATTAGTTATACTTCATGTCATTTGAAAAATAGGAAATGTAAATTATTATAATCAATATAATTCAGTATATAAACATATAATTTGAATTTCTCGCGAATATTAAGTTTTTTTTACTGATTTAATTGCAAAATTAATTTCTATATTTTTAATGGTCATATTATAAAATTTTCCTTTGTGTTTTGTTCGTTTTATTTCAATTGTTGCTAAAACAGTTAAACTTTAGTAGGAATGTGATATTCAAAATTAATTTTTTTTAAATATAAATATTAGATAAATAATAATATTAATTATCAAGACCCTTGTATCATGGTGATTTTGTTTGGAAGAACCCAAATTCAGACCCTCCTTCTCAAAAAAATAAATAAATAAATAAATAATGCAGTATCTCATTAAACACATAAAATAAATTAATATTATTTTTTTTAAACACAATTATTTTTTTCTAAATAGAAAAGAATATGAAAAATGAAGCTTTCTTTGATTTTCCAACAAAATTAGAAAAATAATTAAAAAGTTTAGGTGATTCTCGCATTAGGCATAGAGTCATAGACACAAAAGTTGGAATGAAAGTGTAAAAGTTTTGGAACAAAACCAACTCTAGGGATTACTTCAATTTTGACCTGTATGTAAGAAGTTTCAAGAATTTTTGACGTGTTTCATGAGGAACTAGCAGATGTTTCGTGAGATGTACAAATACATTATAGGTTTATATAAAAATATATTGTAAAAAATATTGTTTATAGTTCATGTATATTACTCATTAAGTAGGATTATATTCGAGAATTAATTATATTACATGTCATTAAAAAGAGGAGAAAAGTAAATTGTTATGATTAATATAATTTAGTATACGAACATATTATTTGAATAAACTCATAAATATTCAATTATAAGTTTTATTTAGTTTCCATATTTTGTTTAGGTGTATTATTAAATTTGCATTTGTGTTTTCTTTATTTATTTCAATTGTTTCTAAACTTAAGAAGGATTGTGATATTCAAAATTATTTTTGTAATATAAGTTTTAGAAAAAATAATATGAATTACCTAGACTCGTGACACTGCTTGGAAGAACCCAAATTTAGGCCCTCCCTCTCGTTTATTTTGGAAAAAGAGAATGTTGACACCCCATTTTACAACTTGCATTTAACCTCACATGGAGAGTAAAAGGCTAATTTCGCCTTGGAAATATGAATCTTGATTCTGATCACTAGATCCTTAATCTCACTTCACCAAAATGATCTTGATATTGTAACGATCAAATCGACTAGTCATAAGTCTTAATCGAACCATCAAATTGAAAGTTATCATCAAATCAATTTTTAATGGCCGAGATGCACTATTACCAATTGAGTTCGACTATATGTGATTATAAACAATTAATTCCAATTGGTTATAATTATAATCAATTTTGGATTAATGATGTGTCATAATTTGATTGGTTAGGACTGCATTTTATGGTGAGGTTGCATACACCTATTAATTAGATAGATAAACATTAATTATTCAATGAGTAATTGATGCAATTATCTTTTAATTAGGGTAAATTTAGAACCAATTAAGTCTGAAATGGGAGCGATTGAAGCCATTTAATGTTAAATGGGAGCTAAATTGGGACCTATTAATGTTAATTGTGCTGAAATCATTTTCTAACAAATGACATCTGCTCACCATTTCATCAATATCTCTCAAAATATTTTGAATCTGTGAATAAGGTTAATTTTCTCAGAAACTAGACATCTGGAGCTTCAATTTGAGCACAAGAACAAGACAATTCCAATCAAATTTGAGTCCGATATGATTTTTTGAAGTTGGCTCTATAGGCTATTACAGCGGCTACGGGGAAACCGAATTTTGGCTTGCTCCTCACTCCCACCAATCTCTCCACTTAATGCATCAGATTTTCCCCAAGGCTAAAATGAGGTCTAGGTTCATGATTCTTTGTCAACCCTCATTAAATGACCTTCCATTCATATTTACTCAACCACTACTATATAAATCTCTCTCTCCACCATTCCAAAACACAGAAAAAACCCCCCTTTCTTGAGTTCTAGGAAGTTAAGTAGTCATGTCATATCTTGGTCTTCTTTAGACTCAAGGTATTAAGTGAGACTCGCTCTTCCTCTCTTAACTCTTTTTTTCCTCCACCCTTAGGACCTCCCTCAAAAGTCTTCTCCTCCCCCATATGGATCTTGCATGAAGGTATAATTCATTTCCCTAATTGTTTTTTGTGTTGCCATGATGAAAATTTAAGATTAAAGCATGATAATAATCATTTAAATTCCTTTGAATATGTTTGAATGTTCTTAATTGTTCTTATATGTTCTTCACGTGTTCTTAGTTGTTTATCACATGTTCATGCATAACACTAGTTTCAATTTTAAATCCACATCAAAAACATGAAAAATAAGTTTGTTTAATAATTCTTTTAAATTCTTGAATGTAGGATATCACCATCCACACACATTCACTAGAATTTATTTTTCAATCAAAATGAAATGCTTAATAAATTGAATTAGGGTTTATTACATGCATACACTTTAAATTCAACATACAAATTGATCGATAACATATTGGATGATGTGATATGAATGTTGGATACCATAGTCTAGAAGACTGGTTTCACCGGGCAAGGTGGGTGCCTAACACCTTCCCACCTTGTAACATAGCCTCCGAACTTAGATCAAGGGTTGATAGACCAATATTTATCCTTGTAATTTTCAATTTTTAGATTATAACTAGAAAACAAAGCTATGTACTTTATCTTAGATTGTATCTGGGACCAAAGCCATGTACTTTTCCTAAGATCAATGTAAATTCAATTAAAAATTAATAAAATGAGGAATTTTTCAATTTTGGTTTTCTTATTTATCCCAATAATTAAATAAGTAGCGACTCCATTGTAAAACCCTCAATCTAAAGGAGAAAATATAACTAATCGAACCTCCATTTTGAGAGGCAATAATACGACTCCACCCATTCATGTGGGTTTGGCCCAACATCCATAAAAATGAGTCGGGGGTGCGGTCTCTCACAGTGGGGACTCCACTGGGGATATTGAAAGGCTTAATAAATGAAATGCTTAATAAAATTTATTTTATTTATGTGCAAGCCCGGTAGTATTAGCCATGGATTGTGGTCTTCCTGAGACTTACATACCCAACAATGAACCTACCATCCACCACAACAAGGATCATAATAGTTATGCAATGGTGGTTCATAGAGATAAACTGTATCATTCGGATTAACGCAATGCTCCTAGCGTCACAAGTTGGGAGGTACGACATCCTAGCTTGTGGGGACCTTTAACCTACCTTCTACCCATTTTGTAATGATCCATAGGACCTACCTTTAGGTCTGTCCGTGTAAATTGCATTGCATTACACATATGTATGGACATTGTTTGAACCATGATGACTCAAGTCCAACGCTTGAGCCCATCATAATTGTTTGAACCTTGTATGTTGTGAATGAACTTAAGCCCAAAAGCCTACGATTGAACTCTAATTGGTATGGAAATTCAAAATCGTTTCTTGAATCATTCTAAGCCCACCACTTTAGCCCATCAAAGGTGTATACGCATGATCAACATCAAAGGCCAAAAGCTCACAAGATACATCCCTTCCAAGTGTAAGGTTCAAGCCTTCCAAAAGATCATAATCAAGGTTCAAGCCATTTCAAGCAAATACCGAAAGATCTTAATCAAGGCTCAAGCTTTCCAAGTGCATGCCCAAGCCATTTCAAGCAAAGAACATTTCATCATAATCAAGGTTCAAGCCCACCAAGCCTCAAGCATCCTAAATGGACCAAGAAGAAGCAAGTGGCCCAACTTTGCCTCAATCCACATTTGGTTCGCAACATCATGGTTAAGCCTAAAGTTTGTTTGTTTATTCCATGTTTTTATGTTTCTTTGAATTCAAATTTTTCATGTAGCATTTAATGAGCTTTGTCTGTGTATATATATAATAATAATAAAAAGACATGAAAGTTCAAATAGTGTAAAAACACCCTTGAACATTTAGACCCCCAATTTACAAATTAACCAATTCAAGCTTTATGTCAAACAACTAGTGTGCGGAAAATGAACAAAAGCTATAAAACAGAATTAGTAAAAAATCTAAGCCAATTTAAAATCACAACCCACAGCAGATAATAAAAGGCAAAGATAAAAGGGAAGGAAGATGCAAACACAAGGACAACACGTGATGTGTTATCAAAGAGGAAACCGAAGCTCTCGGCGTAAAACCTCTCCGCCGTCCTCCAAGCAGTAAACAATCCACTAGAAAATGTAGTTGGGATACATGAACAGCAATAGACCCTCCAAGCCTAATCTACCCAGTGCCCCTAAGCCCTCCAAGCTTCTTGCTCCAATGAGGTTGCGCTGAACCTATTTCTTTTCTAGTTTCCCGGATTCCGCTACTTGACCATAGCATCAACCAATATAAATTGGTTCCTTCCTAACTGCTTCCCAGAACACTAAACAGCCCTCTCACAGTAATGGATATGGTGATAAAAAGGTTTTGGTAAAAGGCCTCTCAAGGATTTAACAATGGAGAGGAAGAGAGTTGAGGAATTTGAAGAGACTCTTATGTAAAGATTATGGATAAATCAATCTTGTTTTACTCTAGGGTTTCTCTCTCAAAATTCTCTCTAGAAGCTCTCTTTCTTTTGTGGGTATAAGGGGTTTTTATATTGAGGTGAGAAAAGAATGTGAAACGTCAGGTTTTTCAAAACAGGGGTGGCTCGCGGCTTAGCCTCGCGGCTTCCAGCCACGCAATAACAGAATGGCTAGTTGTCTTATTTTGTCCTATAATGCTCTAGCTAGCATGATGGTTCAACTTTTGGCATGCTTGGCATGTGTGCTGCTTCTGGTGGCTTGCAGCTGAGAGTCACCCGCGAGATCCAGCCGCGAGACTCTGTTCTCTTTCACACTCTTGAGCATTCAACACTCTATCTCACTCACTACCCTTACAACAAACCCACCTAAATACAAGGTTACTAATTGCTGAAATACAAGCAAATTTGGCACGGAATAAAGCCAACAAAATGGTTGATTAATTTCAACCTTACAAAAGAAAAAACAAAAAAAATAAAAAAAAATTTCAAGATTTCTAAATCTTTCCCAAAAATTCAAAAAAAAAAAAAAAATTCAATACAATCAACTTGTATTGAGAAAGGATTAATTTCATTTGATTTGTGTAAACACTTTTGCTAAATTACTTTGAATAAAAGAAGAAATGGTCTTACAAGGCAATCAAAAAAAATCTATCCATCAGAAAATTCAAAAAGCTCATGCATTCATTCCAAATTTCTGAAAACTTTTGTGTCTCTAATAGAGCATTCATACTTTTTCTTTTAAGAGGAATTTATTAAAAGAGCTCAAGTCACTGTGCCTACAAGCAAGCATTGCTAGAGATAGAAGGCCATCTTTGGTAAAAAAAGATTATACCTTAATACCTAGAATGATCATTATCCATTGCTAGCCCATTTGAGCCTTTAAACACTTAGCCTCTTCTTCACATGAACCCACTAAAATCTAAACTTGGGGTGGGAAAAATTCAAAGTATGCATGCTTAACTCTCATATTAAAGAGGATTCGACCTTGTCGCTTTGAAAAAGACATGAAAGATAAGTAGAGAATTCATTAAGCTAAAGATAAGAGATCATCAAAGAAAAATGAGCTTTCACTCAATCTTGGAAAGAGAAATGAAATTCCATTAATGTGAGAGAAAAAACAAAGTGTGCATCCAGTTTGAAGAGCCTAAAATTCATCATTCCAAGAGGAATACAAGATTCATCTAAAAGAGATTTCATCAAAAAAGGAAAGATTCATCAAGCACAGAAAAGGTGCAAGTGCATCGAGGCAAGAAATGAGTCTAGAGAGTGCATCACAATGACCAAAAATCATTAATCTGAGAAAAACAAGGAGGGAAAAATGTCCCCAAAAGTTCATTCAATCAAGAGATGAAAGAAAAAAAAAAGAAAAAAAAAAAGAAAAGAAAAGAAGCCCTCTAGGCTGAAAACCCAAAAGGGCAATCTAGGCAAAAGTTAGGGCCAAAGAAAATAAGAAGAAGAAGCAGAAGAAGAAAAGAAAAAATTGGAAAATCCTACAAAGTTGGAAACTTGAAGATGCAACCTAAAAAGAGAAGAATTTTACAAGATGAAAGTCTAGAGGTATGATTCAAAATGAATGAGCATAAAAACAAATGTTGATACAAGTGAACAATGAAGACTAGTGAGAAGATGACAATGAAGAAATGAGAAAACTCATCCAATACTTGATTTTTGAGTAATGCATACTTGGGGGAACATCATAGGGAATTTTGAGCCTTTTTATATCATTTATTTCATAACCTAAACCCGGCCTACATTACAACCCATAAATAAGACCTCCTTGAAGCCTTGCTAATTGTAGGCACATCTTAAACTCTAATAATATTTTTCTCTTGAATTAAAAAGGAAAAATGCTTAAAATTGTCAAACCCCATAGGATGATATGTCCAAGGACAAAATTTCTCAAATTCTCAAATCCTCAAAATGACTCAAAAGAACTTCCAAACCTGGATCACTCTCCTTGTTTGCACCCAACAATGTGATTCATAAATATTATCACATTTCATTTCTTGATTGCCTTTGGAGACTTAATCTGACGATGTTCAAAAGAAAGAAGCAAATTTTTATTACATGAGTTTAATGATCTTGATCCTTCATAATCAAAGAGATTTGTTTGGTTCTTAAACACTATGATTTGCCAAAATGGTTGTTCAAAGGATCACCTCTTGTTCATATATAAATATATAAATATATATATATATATATATATAACAAAAATAAAAAAGAGTAAGAAAGAAAGAGAAATCTCATTTCCAAAAAAAAAAAGAAAATCATTCTTTTTCAACATCCAGTTCTCTTGAACTACATCTTGACTTGATCCTCTACGAGAGAGGTACGTAGGCAGCCTTTCAAAGGCCCGGTCCCAATCACCCAAACAATCTTGGGGAACAAATTCAAACCAATGTGACGAAATTGTTTGGGTCCATGTTAGGCTCAGCTCATTTGTTTTGCATCAAGCATGCTCAAACTTAGGGCATTGTCCTATTTATATTGTGTGCAGATATGTCCTTCTCGCATGAAAGCATGTCTTCATTTGAGGCATAAATCCCTTTTTTTATTTATTTATTTTTTTTTTGCAAGCATGCCCACACTAGGGGTATTGACCCATAATAATTGGTTTCTAACAAGCTAGAGAAAGAAAGCCATTTTGTAGGAACCAATGATGGCAGACCATGATCTTCTTTCATGTTCCCCAATGGTCGTAATATCAAATTAACTCAGCTTCCATCCAAGCAAGGAATCCAAACTTGGGGCATTGGCTAAGTGCTTCCAATTTCTTGTAATGAATGACTCCATTGCTGATTGAAACTTGCTTTTTTGCAAGAATCAAGGTGAAAGATCCTTTATCTCATTCAACACAAGTTATCTCAAATATGTACCCTCATATGGTCGGATAATAGCATGACCTATATGCCATGTAGGATTGATAGTAGCTCTTTTACCTTCATGGGATTGACCTTAGTTCTCTCGAAACCCAAAGGATCGAACTTAGCTGTCCTATACACTGTAGGATCGACAGTAGCTCTCCTACTTTCAAGGAATCGATCTTAGTTCTCTCGAAACCCATAGGATCGACCGTAGCTCTCCTATACACTATAGGATCGACAGTAGCTTTCCCACCACCAAGGGATCGACCTTAGTTCTCCCAAAACTCACAGGATTGACCTTAGTTCTCTTATACATTGTAAAATCGATAATAGCTCTCCTACCTTGAAGGGATCGACCTTAGTTTTCTCGAAACCCATAGGTTCGATCTTAGCTCTCCTATACACTATAGGATCGACACTAGCTCTCCTACTTTCAAGGATTGACCTTAGTTCTCCTAAAACCCATAGGATTGACCTTAACTCTTCTATACACTGTAGGATCGATAGTAGCTCTCTTACCTCTAAGGGATTGACCTTCGTTCTCTCGAAACTCATAGGATCGACCTTATTTCGCCTATACACTGTGGGATCGACAGTAACTCTCCTACTTTCAAGGGATCGACCTTAGTTCTCCCAAAACCCATAGGATCAACCTTAGCTCTCTTATACACTGTAGGATCGACAGTAGCTCTCTTACATTCAAGGGATTGACCTTAGTTCTCCCGAAACCCATAGGATCAAGCTTAGCTCTCCTATACACTGTAGGATCGACAGTAGCTCTCCTCCTTCAAATGATTAACCTTAGTTCTCCCAAAATCCATAGGATCGACCTTGGTTCTCCTATACAATGTAGGATCAATAGTAGCTCTCCTACCTCTAGGGGATCAATCTTAGTTCTCCTGAAACTCATAGGATCGACCTTAGTTCTCTTATACACTGTAGGATCGACAGTAGCTCTCCTACCTTCAAAGGATTGACCTTAGTTCTCCCAAAACTCATAGGATCGACCTTAGTTTTCCTATACAATGTAGGATTGACAATAGCTCTCCTACCTCTAAGGGATCGACCTTAGTTCTCCTGAAACTCATAGGATCGACCTTAGTTCTTCTATACACTGTAGGATCGACAATAGCTCTCCTACCTCCAAGGGATCGACCTTAGTTCTCTCGAAACCCGTAGGATCAATTTTAGTTCTCCTCTATACATTGTAGGATCGACAATATCTCTCCTACCTTCAAGGGATTGACCTTAGTTCTCCCAAAACCCATAGGATCGACCTTAGTTCTCTTATACAATGCAGGATCAACAGTAGCTCTCCTACCTCTAAGGGATCAGCCTTAGTTCTCCTAATACTCATAGGATCGACCTTAGTTCTCCTATACACTATAGGATCCACGATAGCTCTCCTACCTTTAAGGGATCGACCATAGTTCTCCCAAAACCTATAGGATCGACTTGAGTTCTCCTACCTTTCATAAATCCATCGGACCTTTGGTAAGCACATCCAAATTTCAAATCCATGGACCTCTGGGATGCACATCCAAATTCAAATCCATCGGACCTCTGGGAAGCATGTCCAAACTTCAAACCATCGGACCTCTGGGAAGCATCTCCAAAATTCATGATCATGACTAAAAGCTTCATTTTGTCGTGACCACTAGTAAGCATGTCTTGTACTCATTTCCCCCCCCCCCCCCCCAAAAAAAAAAAAAAAAAAAAGGTTGTGTGTATGAACTACGTTTGGACCTGATCCTCACACCAAGAGGTACGTAGGCAATTTCCCTTGAGATTCAGTCCACATTTTGATCCACAACATGACGGTCTACATTCTTATCGACATGCATCATACACTCACCACGGTTAAATACTGATTGCAAAGTTAGGTGTCTTTTTCATACATTGACATTCGCTTTTCAAGCTCTATCAATGAGGGGCATTCTGTTGACGCCCTATTTTGCAACTCGCATTTAACCTCACATGGAGAGTAAAAGGGTAATTTCGCCTTGGAAATATGCATCTTGATTCTGGTCACTAGATCCTTAATCTCACTTCACCAAAATGATCTTGGTGTTGTAATGATCAAATCGACTGGACATAAGCCCTAATCGGACCATCAGATTGAAAGTTATCATCAAATCAAGTTTTAATGGCCGAGATGCACTATCACAAATTGAGTCCAACTATATGTGATTATGAAAAATTGATTCCATTGGTTATAATTATAATCAATTTGGGATTAATGATGTGTCATAATTTGATTGGTTAGGACTACATTTTATGGTGAGGTTGCATACACCTAATTAATTAGATAGATGAACATTAATTATTCAATGAGTAATTGGTGCAATTATATTTTAATTAGGGTAAATTTGAAACTAATTAAGTCTGAAATGGGAGTGATTGGAGCCATTTAATGTTAATTGGGAGCTAATTTGGGACCTATTAATGTTAATTGTGCTGAAATCATTTTTTAACAAATGACCTTTGCTTACCATTTCATCGATATCTCTCAGAATATTTTGAATCTGTGATCCGGCGCTTCAATTTGAGTATAAGAACGAGACAATTCCAATCAGAGTTGAGTCAGATATGTTTTTTTGAAATTGGTTGTACAGGCTGTTACAACAGCTACGGGAAAACCGAATTTTGGCTTGCTCCTCATTCCCACCAATTTCTCCATTTAATGCACCAGATTTTCTCTAAGGCTAAAATGAGGTCTAGGCTCATGATCCTTTGTCAACCACTACTACATAATCTCCCTTCTCCTCCATTCCAAAACACGGAAAAAAACCCCCCTCTCTTCTCCTCTCTTGAGTTCTAGGAAGTTAAGTAGTCTGTCATATCTTGGTCTTCTTGTGACTCAAGGTTTTAAGTGAGACTCACTCTTCCTCTCCTAACTCTTCTTTTCCTCCACCCTTTGGATCTCCCTCAAGAGTCTCCTCCTCCCCCATATGGATCTTGCATGAAGATATAATCCCTTTCCCTAATTGTTTTTTATGTTGCCATGATTAGAGTTTAAGGTTAAAGCATGATAATAATCATTTAAATTCCTTTGAATATGTTTGAATTTTCTTAATTGTTCTTAGTTGTTCATCACATGTTCATGCATAACACTAGTTTTGGTCTTAAATCCACATCAAAAACATGAAAAATATGTTTGTTTAATAATTCATTTAAATTCTTGAATCTAGGATATCACCATCCACACACATTCACTAGAATTTATTTTTCAATCCAAATGAAATGCTTAATAAATCGAATTAGGGTTTATCACATGCATACACTTTAAATTTAACGTGCAAATTGATTGATAACATATTGGATGATGTGATATGAATGTTGGCCACCATAGTCTAGAAGAACGGTTTCATCGGGCAAGGTGGGTGCCTAACAACTTCCCACCTTGTAACATAGCCTCTGAATTTAGATCAAGGGTTGATAGACCAATGTTTATCCTTATAATTTTCAATTTTTAGAATGTAACTAGAAAACAAAGCTATGTACTTTATCTTAGATTGTATCTAAGACCAAAGTCATGTAATTTTCCTATGATCAATGTAAATTCAATTAAAAATTAATAAAATGAGGAATTTTCCTATTTTGGTTTTCTTATTTATCCCAATAATTAAATAAGTGGCAACTCCATTGTAAAATCCTTAATTTAAAGGGGAAAATATAACTAGTCAAATTTCCATTTTGAGAGGCAATAACACAACTCCACCCATTTACGTGGGTTTGGCCCAACATCTATAAAAATGGGCCGGGTGTGCAGTCTCTCACAGAGAACCATATAAGTTCCTTTTTTCTTATATATTAATCATTAGTCTGTCACCTATAAAAATCTAATTATACTTAGAAATAAATACATGTACCTCATGAAACACATAAAAATCAATTAATTTTTTTCTTAATTTTTTTTTTTCAAAATAGAAAAGAATACAAAAAACAATTAACCTTTTTTTTTCTTCATATTCTTTGATCTTTCAAAAAAAAAAAAAAAATGGAAGTCCCAAATACTTCTCAAACTCTTTGATTTTGGGAACACTGAGAGCCTCTTGAATGGATTGGTATGTCATCATCACTGTCCAAACATTTGAATTTAACTCTTTGTGGTGGGCCTTTTGTGATTTTGGGCTGGACTATCTCTTGCTGTATTGTGGCCCAAATATTCTGGATAGAAGAGCTAGGACCAGTCCAGTTGTAACCCACCTTGAATCGGCTTGTGTACAAACTATGCCCCATTTGTCGAAACTTTAATCACGTGCCCACGGCAGATGCAGTTGCTATAGGAGAGTTACGGCAGACAAATATGATAAAACAATGATGATAGAAATAAGTTACTGTTAAGGCAAGACAAGCGAGAAATCCTTAGTTAAAGCAGGGAAAGAAAACACATTATGAGTGAGGTTATAAAGACAAGATGAGGAGTAATAACAATAAGTGAGAAAATTGAAGAATGAAAGATCAGTTTGCCACGTTTGATTGTGCTTAAGGGGTAAGGCCAAGAAGGAAACCACTTTCTCGACATGTGTAACTTCATAGGATGATCTTGCCATGGAAATTACCCACTCTAAGGGTATGGGCTTGAATGGCTTGTGCCCAAATGAGTCATTTTCCCTAATAGAGGGTAGGCTTTTAAAGGGAGAGAAGGGATTAGCCTATTGGTGCATGCCTGCCATTCTACCCATTTTGTTTTCTCTTCCTGATTCTCTCTTTCTTCTTTGTTTTTGTTGTTTATAATCCTTTTTCTCTGCTTTTCTTTTCTCGATGCTTACCTATCTAGCAATGCTGTGATTCTCTCCTAGTGGTTACTATTGCCATGATGATGATCCCCCTCACTGTGCACGGCAATGGTCCTTTAGATATTGCTTGCCGTGACTAGCTTTTACCATTTTAGCCTTTAACTACCTTTGTCTGGTCTGGGTGTCCTTACCGACCACCACTGATTTGTCAGTTGTCCAGCCACCACCACTTATCTGTGCTGGCTGTGCCACTCCCCATCACCAGAAAAAGAATATTATTTTGTTTGTTTGCTCACTGTAGCATCCTTATCCACCATGGTGTGGGTATTCTCTCTTCTTATCCCTCATGGCATGCATATAGTGGTTCCAACTCATCCTTTCTTCTTTTGGGTAGTATATCATCCCAGTAGGACATTTCTTCCAAAAGAACTTGAGTGGGAACCCTAGAATAGGCTTTCCCCTCTCCCTACCGCCAGACCATACCCTCTCTTACCTCTGACCCATGACCCACCACTTCCTGTATTGGCTGGGTACAGGTTGGTGATGTCTGGGACTTATGCATGCTCCACTTATGTGCACGTCCAAAACTTGTCCACTGCTCATGTGTTTGTCATGTTCTGGAGGCTCATCTATGCATTCTATTGCTCATCCTTGACCACTCATGGTGTGAACTACTTTTTGATTTTTCATTCCTTACAACATGCTTCTTTCAAGGGCTAGGCCTTACTTGATTATGGGCATTTCCCTTCTTGAGCCCTTTCTTTGCTCTTTTCATAATCCTACTGCCGTTTTCTGCCATACCACTTTGCTGTTCCTGCCATGGTGTTATTTAACATGTGCCTGTTCGACCCTTTTTGGGCCTGCTGCTTATTCTTCTCCTAATGACTCAATATGGTCATTGGTTTTATACTCATGCTACTTTGGGCTTTTCTTGACCCATTTCATTGCTTGTCGATTCTTTTGTCCCATTTCTTTCTTCTTGAGCATCCTTGGCCTATTTACTTTCCTTGGGCATCCTTGGCCCATTTTCTAATTCTGCATACTTATGGGCTTTTACTAACTCACTTGGGCTTCCCTAGCCCAATTACCTTATTCCTCATCCTTGGGGCTTATAGGCTTCCCATCAATCCCTTACTTTCTTAATTCATTACTCTGGGTCTGCTGTGGTCCATTCTTACTTTGCTACATCACATAATGCCTATGGGTTTTTTACTTCTCTTTCTAGGCTCCTTAGGCACATTTTCTTTCTTCAATTTGCTTTCCTCAAGGCCCATTTATGTACTTTATGGGTCTATGAACCATTGCTCCCGCCATCCAGGCTTAATGGTTCTTCTAACCATCCGCTAACTCTTCTCTGCCCATATTGTTGGGCTTCTTCCTGTTATTGGGCCTCAAAATGAGCATCAACACTCTTCAACAATTCAGTAGATAGTCATTCGAGGATATTTAGGAAGGATTTGTTGTGGGGGAGTGGTTTTACCAATTTCCTTTAATAGGTCGTGGATCATAGGCCTATGAAGGGTGTAAGGAGTATTAAAGGATCAGGCCCAGCCCAAAGTGCATAAAGGATTGAGCATGTCCATAAGTTTGATGCAACCCAATGCTTAGCCAACTTATCACCCACCTCAGTTCGCATAGTGGAGATGTTAGGCAGAGGTATAGTTGCAACTTGATTAGCATAGGCCAAGGAATTAGAGTTTAGATGTTCACCTCCGCATTATTTAGATGTTCATCTCATAACATAGGTTACATTTATTACTAAATGACCAGCCTGAATAGTGCTCTATACCTACTCAGCCTGTCCAAAAGGTGGAGGAAACACCTCATGGGACAAGTATCTTATGAGCTCCCTTAATATAATCCACTACTAAAGGGAGGATCAACTAGTATTAATAGGATCTCTTCCCATCTGAATAAGGGGTTAGAAATATAGAGAGAGAAAGAAAAGAATTTTGAGAGAGAGAGAGATTGCATTCACTTGTTAGTGCTCAAGTGAAATCTCAACAACTCAATCTTCATGATTTATTTTTAGTTCCATTTTTTGTATACGTCAATTTTGAATATAATATATTTTGAAAATATTACCAACAAATTACATGTCGTCTGTATTGTTAACACTGAAAAGTTTTACTTTCCTCCCCTGTGGTTTTCCATTATTACACTTCCCTTTTTAGTTTGGAATAAAACACGCACTTCTAAAAAAAATGCAAACTATTTACACTAATCTCCCTGGATGATAAAAAAAAAGGCTTTTAAAAAATTGATATGTATGACAATTTTCCCTCCCATTTTTAATTAGATGTGTGACATGTGTCATTTATATGAATTTTAAACACCACATGACTTACATCTAAAAAAATTAAATTTGGAGGGTATTGGAGAATTCAATGGGTGATGGTCTTATCTCATTCACTTTTTGATCAACAAACTCAACTTTTTTGCATACTTTTAAAATACAAAAATACTTGAAATTTAAGAAGAGTTTAGTGGGGTAAATGAATTTATTTTCACTTATTATTGATTATGTATAGGTGGTGTGCTAATTATTTATGTAATATACATTACATTCATGGCCAAAATGGCCAAATACCACCATTTTCAGGAATTTGTAGCAAAAAAACACTATTTCAAAACTATATAGGGAAATACCACTTTTCTAGAACTTGAGTTTCATAAACACGAGTTCCAAATGGTACTTGAGTTTATGAAACTTGAGTTCCTCATCAATTTTGCCACTGTGGCACAGCTGAGGTAAAAATTGGTGCGTTTATTTTATTTCTAAGATACTCGAGCTCACCAAGATCGACTACCTTGTAATTTTTTTTTTTTTTTTTTTTTTTTGGGATGATCGACAATAAACATAAACAAAAAATGGTGCGTTTATCTTATTTCTAAGGTACTCAAGTTCACCAAGCTCGAGTACCTTGTAATTTTTTTTTTTTTTTTTTTGGGATTATCGACAAATAAAAATAAACATAAAATGGTGCATTTATTTTATTTCTAAGGTACTCGTGCTCACCAAGCTCGAGTACCTTGTAAATTTTTTTTTTTTTTTGGGATTATTGACAAATAAATATAAACATAAAAATAAGTAGTTTTTTTTTTTTATGTTTTTATTTATTTAAATACTTCATTGTAAAATATAGAGATTTTAAATCTAGACAAAAGAATCGCCAAAATAAAAAATTGAGTGGCATTGTTGCTGTACTTAAATAAGTTGTCACAAGCAACATAAATTGAGCGGCATTGTTACTGTATATTCGAATTTGCTTACTGCATTCATAAAATCTATTTTCTGCATTAATTAAAACTGTTCATTGTTTTCTCATAAAAATTGTCCACTATTTTCTGTATAAACTATTTCTAGCATTTTGCATAAAATTATTTTTTGTTCAACATTATTTAAAAAATTGTTCACTCTTTTTTCTACATAAATTATTTTCTATTCACTATTTAAAAAATCGTTCACTGCTTTCTCATAAAACACCTAGTGAAATCATGTTTTCTAAATTTAAAAGCCAAATCCGAATGCTTTTTCATATTTGAATTTCAAAATAATTGAATCTATTTTTCTGCATTGCTAAAATTTGTTTCTACATTAATAAAATTTGTTCTTTGCACATCATGTTTACTGTATATTCGAATTTGGTTACTGCATTCATAAAATCTATTTTTTGCATTAATTAAAAATGTTCATTGTTTTCTTATAAAAATTGTTCACTGTTTTCTGCATAAACTATTTCTAGCATTTTGCATAAAATTATTTTACGTTCAACATTATTTAAATAATTGTTCACTCTCTTTTCTGCATAAATTATTCTTTGTTCACTGCATAAATTGTTCACAGTTTTCTCATAAAATCTGTTTTCTGCATTAATTAAAACTGTTCATTATTTTCTCAGAAAAATTGTTCACTGTTTTCTGCATAAACTGTTTCTAGCATTTTGCATGAAATTATTTTTTGTTTAGCATTATTTAAAGAATTGTTCACTCTTTTTTCTACATAAATTATTTTCTATTCACTATTTAAAAAATTGTTCACTGCTTTTTCATAAAACACCTAGTGAAATCGTGTTTTCTAAATTTAAAAGCCAAATCTGAATGCTTTTTCATGTTTGAATTTCACAATAATCGAATCTATTTTTCTACATTGATGAAATTTGTTTCTACATTAATAAAATTTGCTCTCTTGTTTACTGTATATTTGAATCTGCTTACTGCATTCATAAAATCTACTTTCTGCATTAATTAAAACTGTTCATTGTTTTCTTATAAAAATTGTTCACTACTTTTTGCATAAACTATTTCTAGCATTCTGCATAAAATTATTTTATGTTTAGCATTATTTAAAAAATTGTTCACTCTCTTTTCCGCATAAATTATTCTCTGTTCACTGCATAAATTGTTCACTGTTTTCTCAAAAAACACCTAGTGAAATCATGTCTTCTAAATTTAAAAGCCAAATCTGATTGCTTTTTCATGTTTAAATTTCACAATAATCGAATTTATTTTTTTGCATTCATAAAATCTATTTTGATACACACTTTGTCAAAATTATCCAACAATGATAGACTGTGATTGGTTGTTTATCACTATCTAATAAACTCACTATTTTTTCTACTTCACCTACAGTCTACCATGTAGAAGTATAGGACAAGTGTGACAAAATGAGTAGAAATTAGAGATGATTTGAATAAAATGAATCGTGATGTATTGAAAATATCCCTTTATGACATTTTATTATTATTATTATTACTCCTTATTTAGTTTATCTAAAAAGTTAAACATTTTTGGGTTTATCCAAAAATCTATGCCACGAAATACATGGCAGGAAATCTAGACAAAAGAACCACGAAAATAAAAAATTGACCAGCATTTTGCTGTACTTAAATATGTTGTCATAAGTAGGGATGGCCATGGGTAGGGTATGGATCGGGTATACCCATACCCAACCCGAAAAATTTACCCATGGATATCCGATTATCAATACCCGATAATATCCATACCCGAATATTACCCGAACATATTATCCATGGATATCCATATCCTACCCGAAACCCAAAACCCATTTAATTTTTTTTATTCAAAACATTATAACATAAAACTAACCAATCTTAAAAAAAGAAAAAACTAATCAATAAAAAAAATGAAAAAAAAAATGTGATAAATGAAACCAAGAAAGTTTCATTTATATATCATAATAGAGTCACACTATATCTAAACCTTCATAACACATTCATATATCAAAACATAAAGATTGCAAATAAGAGAAGAAAGCATAAGAAGTTTATAACTTTATAGAAATGTAATGTTAACATCTGTTAACATTACATGCATCCTTGAAATTTCTATAGGTCCTTTTATTTCATTTGGAAGATAGATTTTTTTTTTTTTTTTTTTTAAAGGCTACTAACAGAAAAATTAAGGTTGAAGCAGCATCACCATTAAGTTCTAATTATTTCAATAATAACATCATGTGAAGTCAACAGTTTTCTGGGTTTAGACCATCATAGCAGTTGAAAATATCAAGAAGCTAAACAGCATGGTGAAACATGCAGTTCTAAGCAACCCGAACAGAAATGAAATGCCACCGACTTGTCAAGTCACATAAGAACAGAAATGTACTACAGAATAGTCTACAGAAATATCAAAATGAATCTGCACAAATTCAAATTTTCTTAATGAAGAGAACAAAGTAAATGTCGACTTAATATACCCAAGAGTATATATGACACCACTTGGAAGCCGTTTACTTATTACTTCGCTGCACCAATAAAGGGAATTCATAAATTTAAGTATTTTTTTTTTTTTACGGGTCGGGTATGGATATTATCCATACCCTATCCGAAAAATTCGGATAAAATCCATACCCTACCCGGTTGAGCTCTACCCATTAAGAACCGGGTATTACCCGAAATATTTGGATCGGGTAGGGTTGGATATCCATTACCCAATGGGTATGGCCATCCCTAGTCATAAGCAGCATAAATTACCAACCAACCAAAAAAAAATAGAAACTACATCCACCTGATCAAATAAAGGTGGTAGCTTGGGTTTTTAGTTTTCACATACAACTTTGAAGCAGGTTCTTGACCAAATATTTTGTTTCTTTAAAGTCTTTCAATATTAGATTTGTTATATACTTTTCCTCTTGACCAACTTCGAAGCATGTAATGTGGAAAATTGGGATAAAACAATAAGCCATTATTATGAGTGTATAACCATATGCACATTCTAAACAATATTTTCTCTTTGTGGGAAGGTAGGCATGGCACTGCAAGGGTGGCGTAGTGACATGAATCTCAAGGGGTCTAGAAGTAAGAAGAAAAAAATGGTTGACAATAGCGATTGGAGGCCATGGTCAGAGCTCCCTAAGGCTTTGTTTGATCGGAAAACAAAGTTAGAGCTCCCTAATGGTTCATAAAATCTGTTTTTTGCATTAATTAAAATTGTTCATTGTGTTCTCTAAATTTAAAAGCCAAATCTGTATGCTTTTTCATGTTTAAATTTCACAATAATCGAATCTGTTTTTCTGCATTGATAAAATCTATTTCTACATTAATAAAATTTTCTCTTTGCACATCATGTTTATTGTATATTTGAATCTGCTTATTGCATTCATAAAATCTATTTTCTACATTAATTAAAACTGTTCATTGTTTTCTCATAAAAATTGTTCACTGTTTTTTGCATAAACTATTTCTAGCATTCTGAATAAAATTATTTTATGTTAAGCATTATTTAAAAAATTGTTCACTCCCTTTTTTGCATAAATTATTCACTATTCATTGCATAAATTGTTCACTATTTTCTCATAAAATCTGTTTTCTGACTTAATTAAAACTGTTTATTATTTTCTCATAAAAATTGTTCACTATTTTCTGCATAACCTCTTTCTAGCGCTCTGCATGAAATTATTTTCTGTTCAGCATTATTTAAAAGATTGTTCACTCTTTTTTCTGCATAAATTATTTTCTATTCACTATTTAAAAAATTGTTCACTGCTTTCTCATAAAACACCTAGTGAAATCGTGTTTTCTAAATTTAAAAGCCAAATCTGAAAGCTTTTTCATGTTTGAATTTCAAAATAATCGAATCTATTTTTTTGCATTGATAAACTTTGTTCCTACATTAATAAAATTTTCTCTTTGCACATCATGTTTACTATATCTTCGAATCTGCTTACTGCATTCATAAAATCTATTTTTTGCATTAATTAAAGCTGTTCATTGTTTTCTTATAAAAATTGTTCACTGTTTTCTGCATAAACTATTTCTAGCATTCTGCATAAAATTATTTTATGTTCAGCATGATTTAAAAAATTGTTCACTCTTTTTTTTGCATAAATTATTCTCTGTTCACTGCATAAATTGTGCACTGTTTTCTCATAAAACACCTAGTGAAATTGTGTCTTCTAAATTTAAAAGCCAAATCTGAATGCTTTTTCAAGTTATTTTGGGAAGCTTGGTGCTACATTATTCATATTATTCTTGTCATGTTGTTAATGAAATTGATTTTGCAGAAATTAAATGGAAATTCTCAATTATGCATGTTTTGTAAACTATTCCTCATTATGAAACTTACATTTCCCAACCCCCCCCCCCCCAAATTAATTATGCTACTTACTAGGCTTTAACCCATCCCACCCTCTTACAGCTTTTCAAATCAATTAACTATACCTCGGGTATGGAGCTTACCTTTTTTGGTGGGGATTGGAGTGCTATGTTAAATTGTGAGACTTTTGCTGTAAACGATTAGTGACTCATTCTTGCTACATTCAACGAGGCCATAATTAATTCTACTAGAGGTTGGGCATTTAAGGTTGCTTATTCTTGATAAGATTCTGACTTTGTGTAATCCATTTGGAGTTTTGTAATATATTCATGTATTTTATGGAGGCACATGATTGTTTGTATATGTGTTATAGAGCTCTAACTTGTAATTTGGAGATTTTAGTATGGTTATATATTCTAATCATTTGGGGGGAAAAATATATATATCTCCTACAGTTTCTCTCTTGATGTTTTTTTTTTTTTTTTTTTTTCTCATACTTTGGACCCTTTTGGGTTTGGGGCATGACAATATTTATTTCGAAAAAACTCCAAACATCTTGACAGCCTTTGGTAGTCTGCATACCTATTATATGTAGAAAGAGAGATGAACCTTTGTAAGGTTGAATTTATTCAACCATCTAATTGGTTTTATTCCGTGCCAAATTTGCTTGTAATTTAGCAATTTAGTAACCCTGTGTTTAGGTGGGTTTGATGTAAGGGTAGTGAGTGAGATAGAGTGAAGATTGCTCAAGAGTGTGCAAGAAAACAGAGACTCGCGGCTGGGACTCGCAGGTGACTCGCGGCTGCAAGCCGCCAGAAGCAGCACACGTGCCAAGCATGCTGGAAGATGAACAGTCATGCTAGTTGGAGCACTACAGGACAAAACAGGACAACTGGCCATACGGTTATCTCGCGACTGGATCTCGCGACTTGGTCAAGCCGCGAGCCACCCCTGTTTTGTAAAAACCTGACGTTTCACATTCCTCTCCACTCCAGTATAAATACCCCTTTTACCCACGATTGAAAGAGAGCTTCCAGAGAGAATTTTGAGAGAGAAACCCAAAAGAAAAACAAGATTGTTTCACCCACAATCTGTACCTTAGAGTCTCTACAAATTCCTCAACTCTCTTCCTCTCCATTGTCAAATCCTTGAGAGGCATTATACCAAACCTGGTTCTCACCATCATCATCACTGTGAGACAGTTGTTTGGATTTCTGGGAAGCAGTTAGGAAGGAACCAATCTTCATTGGTTGATGCTACGGTCTAGTAGCGGAATCCGGGAAGCTAGAAAAGAAAAAGGTTCGGCGCAACCTCGTTAGAGCAAGAAGCTTGGAGGGCTTAGGTGCACTGGTTAGATTAGGCTTGGAGGGTCTCTTGCTGTCCTTGTATCCCAACTGTATTTTCTAGTGGATTGATTACCGCTTGGAGGGCGACGGAGAGGTTTTACGCCGAGGGCTTCGGTTTCCTCTTCGATAACACATCGCGTGTTGTCTTTGTGTTTGCATCTTCCTTTCTCTCTATCTTTGCCTTTATATTATCTGCTGTGGATTTTATTTTGTTGTGGCTTAGATAGGTTGTAACCAATTTAGTATTATAGCATGTGTTAAGTTTCCGCACACTTGTTGTTTAACATATTGCTTGAATTGGTTAAGTTGTAATTTGGGGGTCTAAACGTTCAAAGGTGTTTTGTACACATTTTTGAACTTTCAATTGGTATCAGAGCGGGTACACTGCTATTGGTTTCATTACCATTGTGTGATCCTTAACTCCCTTTTGAGATGGATAGGTCTCAATCCCTAAATGCACCTCCATATTTTGATGGTAGTAATTATGCCTTTTGGAAGGTTCGCATGAGAGCTTTTCTGTGTTCTATTGATGAATCTGTTTGGGATGCTGTTGAGATTGGTTGGACCAAACCTAAGGAAGCCAAATCCACATGGGATAAGGCAGCACTTGCTGCATCTAATGCTAACAGTAAAGCACTCAATGCTATTTTCTGTGGTGTGTCTCCAGATGAATTTCACAGGATTTCTCATATTACCATTGCCAAAGAAGCATGGGAGATTTTGGAAACCACCTATGAAGGCACGAAGAAAGTGAAAGACACCAAGTTACAAATGCTGACCACTCAGTTTGAGGAGCTCAAAATGAGTGAGGATGAGTCTTTTGACTCTTTCTATGGGAAGTTAAATGAAGTAATTGTCAGCAAGTTCAACTTGGGGGAGAAAACGGAGGACTCAAAGATTGTAAGGAAGATCCTTCGATCATTGCCGGAAAGTTTTCGTGCTAAAGTGACAGCAATTGAAGAGAGCAAGGACCTTGACGACATCAAAGTACAGAAGCTGGTTGGTTCTCTGCAGACTTATGAGATGTCGTTGCCTAATCAACGGAAGAGTAAATCTCTTGCTCTAAAGACCACCAATGAGAAGGTGGAAGATCAAGACTCATCGGGAGAAGATGTGGTTGACAAAGATGTTGCATACGTTGTCAAAAATTTCAGAAAGTTCTTGAAATTCAAAAATAATGGCAAATTTGATGATAAAAGAAAATTCCAAAGTTCTGGAAGGGAGAAGAGGGAATTCAAAAAGAAAGATGGAAAAGAATCCCAACCCACACAAGGTGTCACTTGTTTTGAGTGTAACGGGCATGGACACTTTAAGAAGGAATGTCCGAATTATTTGAAATCGAAAGGTAAAGTGTATGCCACGACCTTGAGTGACTCGGATTCGTCTGACTCAGAATTTGAAGAGAGCTATGATGGAGAGGGGAACTATTCGGCTTTTATGACTATTGCTTATGTTGAGTCTTCAGAAGAGTTGAATCTGCTTGTACAAGACCTTGGAGAACATAGTGATGATGAATCACTAGGAATTGTTGAAGAATCGGATGCTAAAGAAGATGGAAGCACAGCAAATCTTCAGGAGAATTATAACTCACTCTTGGAGAAGTCGGGGGAGTACACAAGGGTGGCCAAGCCTGCTGTGAGAAAAATGAAGAAGGCTGAGGAGGACTACAAAAGTCTCCTAATCCGATATAGGGAGGCCAAATGTGAGATAGAAACACTGAATGGTGAGTTGTCCGAAACTTACACAAAAGTGAAATTTCTTGAGAATGAGGTTGTGCAAGCAAATGCTAAAATAGAAAGGGTCACCACCAAGAAGCTAGATGATGTCATCTCATCTCAAAAGAGCTTTTCAGACAAATCCGGATTGGGATATACCGGAGGAAGTAGTTCATCTGGAAGTGTCACTAAAGAAGTGAAGTTTGTAAAGGTCAAAGATCCAGTTGTAGCTAACCTTACTGGTGAGAAGCTTGAGGTGGAGGAGAAGAAGAATGTGGTGAATCAACGGATGTTAAATCCCCGTAATCAGTCTGTAGGCAGGTCTGAATCTCGTGCCAAGTCACGTCCACGACCACAAAGAGGTTCTAGAGGAACTTATGTGTGCCATTATTGCGGACTTCAAGGGCATACTCAACCAAATTGCCAAAAGCTGAGAGCAAAGAATAGTGCAACTCCTCAAAGGTCAGGAGGACCCAGAAATGATAGGAGAATTTAGGCAGGTGATCAATCTAGAGATCAAAATGGAGATCCCGGAATGATGAACGTGATGAAGATGATTGGTGCATTTACCAACTGCTTGGAAAGCTTCTCACGAAGGTTTGAAAGCCCTAACTCCCGTACCCAATCCTATAAGGAAATCACCTCAAACGCAAGTGACGTGTGGGTGACAAGGGGTACTCATGCATAAACATTACAACATGTCCATGCATTAATACTTCCTATGCTTTGTGATAATGTGTGTTTGTTTTGCTTGCTATTTTTGCTGTTGGTTGTTTGTTTGTCTACTTGTGCATATTTCTAATTTTGTCTTATCAATCTTTTTGTTTCTTGTGTCAAAAATCCAAAAAATCACATAAAAATTAGAAAATCAAAAAGCTTGATTGACATTGTTGAGTCTCTGTCTCAAAACTTGTTTTGCCTTGTACCTTTGTGCTAATGGCTTTGTGCATTTTCGAGCATTGCTTGTTTTCATGCACTCATATCACTGTAGGAAAAATCTTGAAATCTATGTGATTGTTGTAAATAGATCTTCAAACTTGTCATGAATGATTAGTGAATGGTTATGTTGATCTTGAGACATGCATAGACTTGTGTCTATATATCTTCCCACTCTTTATTTTTGTTTTGCTAAAAGAGCTCACCAAATGTAAATCTCCAAATGAAAAGAGATATTGAGCTGCAAAAGCTTGTCGCACATTCTAGTATTTGACTAGGGAAAAGGGTAAGCGACCTTATATTGAAGTGAATATTTATTCAAAAAGTCAAAGGCTTATTCATTAAAGTGAAATATCAGATATTACTCTCACAATGAGAAGTGATTGACTCAAAAGATCAAAAAGATCAAATGTTATGATTGAAAGTAGAGTCAAATGTAAAGCTCCAACTCATATTATGAAGTTTTGTGGGAGGTCATATATACATATTTCTATAATTGAGATGGGTCACATGATCTAGTGCTAATTGTGTATGTCTTGGTTGAATTGATCATTGAAGCTTCACATTAGACTAAGGACTATCTCATTGTTGATATCCACACACAACACACAAGACTATGTTCAATAAATGCCATATTCATTTGTGTGATTGTACTTGATGAAATGTGTTTTCACATGCTCAATCTTTGTTAATTCAAGCACAAAAAGATTTTTGAGTGTTTTAAGTGTTTTTGGAAAGTATTTTGTTTGAAAAATCTGAAATTTTCAAAAACCCAATTTTGCCCTGTTTTGGCGGCTCAGTCGCGGGTATGTCAAGTCGCGAGCCTCAGTCGCATCTTCGCTGGTCATTTTTGGCGACTTGTTCGTGAGTGGAAGGTCCAGTCGCGAGGTTCACTCAGAGATTTTCGCGGCTCAGCTCGCGACTCACTCGCGGGTAGACCTTCCAGTCGCGAAAAACACTTAGAAAAATTTTTCAAATTTTTGGTCTTGAGTGCTTTGGCGGCTTGAGCTAGCGACTGTGTGGCGACTTAATCAAGTCGCGAAAAACGCGTGTTTAGCAGAAACAGGAGCAGTTTTTAAATCTTTTTCAGTTTTCCCTCGAACTTTTGGTAACTTTTCACCTTCTCTCAAAACTTCCTCCTTTCCAAACACTTCGTGAATCCATTTTCAAACCTCATTGGTGCTTCTTTTCTTATCCAAATCATCAAGAAAAGGTATGGGTTTTTGCTTTCTCAATCTCATTTTCCCTTTTCCTGGATATTTTTGCTACTGTTTGGTTTGATATTGTGTTCGATATACTTTTCTCTTGTGTAATGGGTATGACGTGTCTTGTTTGATATTGTTCTCATCTGTTTTCATGTTGAGCGGTCACAATGTGATTTTCTTTGTTCTGATATTTACCTATTATTGAATCTGAAAATCTTTTCTTAAATGGGTTTGGTGTCTGTTTGACTTACTCATTTCACTTGCTTGAGTATTGATGTTGGTATTCGGTATTGGTTACTGAGTTCTTATGATAACATAATGTCTGTCTCTCAACCATGTGCTCATGTGTGGATGATTGGTTTCTTCATGTTGAAATACTTTCCCCTTGCTCATATCTCTTGTGGAGTGTTTTATGTTATCTGCTCTAAGTGTTCGTATGCTGTATCTGTTTGCATATCATGGTCATGATAACCTGTCTCATTGACAGTTTTGTCATTTTTTTCAATCTATGCCTTTGTGCACTATCACCATATTGCTGCACCTATCATTTTGTGCTCCTTTGTATTGATGGTAGTTCGGTTGAGACAGCACTATCTTCAATTTGTATTTATATATTGAAATTTTGTTTACACTGAATCTTGTTGACAGTTATCTTGTGTGGTATTGTTGTTTGGTTCTTTGTTGTGGGCCTGTTCTCTTGCAGATGTCTCGTCGATCTTCCAGGGGTAAAGACATTGTTACTGACGAACCAGCAACACCAGTTGCTAAAAGGACTCGACTATCATCTCAGGCATCTCAAGATCCCAATAAGGATAGGTTCAGACTTCCGCTTAACTCACACGCCTACTCAAACTTTTTTGACAAGTCAATAACTATAGTGGAACGGGTGGTAGAGTTTAACACCTTAGGGACCACTTTTATCCCTCGTATCTTTGAGAAACGAGATTGGGCAAACTTGTTCGGGAACTTTGATGATCCAATGGATGAGCTGGTCAAAGAATGCTTCTCTAATGCAACTGATCTTGGAGTTCAACTCATTTTCTGGGTCAGAGGAACAGAGTTTAGTGTTTCCCCAGACTCCATCGCAGAACTTCTCAGCATCACCAGACCTCAGAATGTAAATCTAACTCCTTATGATGAACGAACTCCAGAAGTTGGAGAAATTCTTCAAATCCTAGGATCCGATCATGAAGTATCCAGTGCTGGAACATCCATCAGCACCGCAAAGTTTGCACCTGAGCTGACCACACTGAAGTTGATCATGTTCACCAATCTCTACCCACTGTCCAACACTACATTCATCAATCTTGGGAGAGCTCTATTCCTTTGTGACCTTATTACAGGAGCCCCCATTGATATATGTGCTCACATCTACTACACCTTGAGGAAGACCGCGTGTAGAACTACAGCTTGAGGAATTATTCCATTTTGCAGTCTCATCATGAAGCTCATTCTTCGTGAAGGCATTATTCCTCCTGCAGATGGAAAAATGTTGACCCGTCAGCGTCCCATTTCCATGTTCACTCTTCAAGCCAGTAGAAGTCACTCCTCTAAATCACCAAGGAGTGCTCACATCTCTCCGGTAACTCCATCTGCCCCTGAATCAGAGACACCTGCACATACCACATCTACATCACGTGCTGTTCCTGAAGCTTCACCGGCTAGTATTCCGCAAGCACAGACTGCTCCTCATACTGATAGAGTCAGCAGTGTACTTGAGCATATTCAGAAACGCGTTGATGAGCTTGTGGCACTTCTCTACTCCACAAACAACCATGTCCAAATGCGTCTCGAGACTATGGAGAATCAGCTAGATGATATTCAACGAAAGTTGGACGAGAGCCTTTAGCTATTCGTGACAAAAAGGGGGAGAGCATTCAGTAAGGGGGAGGAAGTTTCAAAGGGAAGTGTGCATAGTGATAGGGGGAGTACACACACACACATACTTTTGTTTTTAGTCTTATCCTCTAAACTTATGGTTTTAGATTTATGTTTGTTGGACTATTTAATGTTTTTATGGGTTTGATACACTATGTTTTTGGTGTATAGTTGTTTCTAACTTTTTACTTATACTCTTGGTTTAAACTTTAATATATTTTGATGATGTTATTCAGGATGTTTTGTGTTTGTACCCATGTGCTTTTGTAACTTTTAGGGTTATTGTTCTATGCATAGTTTGTAGGCTATATGGTTTGTACCTTGCTTAGTGCAGCCTTTATGCTATGTTGAAATCAATACTTTAATCTAAATGTTCTGCATTTTGGTTTATGTACTGTCACTCTTGTGCCCTTGTAGGATTGTTCCTAGATGCATATACCTTGTGTGTTATGCATTGGTTGAGTGTTGAACATACAAGTGTCTTGCCTTGTGCTTGTTAACTTGTATGTCCTTGTGTTCACTCCAAGTGTGAATGAGCACTGTGATCACTACCTTGTGGTGTTCACTTGATTGATCAAGCTATGGTTTGTTTCTTAACTCCATCTGTGCTTGATCACATATTGCTTGTTTCATATGCATTCTATGATTTTCTGCTTACAATGATCATGGTGTATTGTTGTGTTTCAGGAGTATTATGTTCATATGATTCAAGTGCTTCACAGCTTCTAGAGTTAGGTGTGAGTGAGTTTTGTTCAACTGTTCCCAACTCACATGTTAAGTCTAGAGTCTGTTTTAGGGTTTTGTCACGGAATAGCCAAAGGGGGAGATTGTAAGGTTGAATTTATTCAACCATCTAATTAGCTTTATTCCGTGCCAAATTTGCTTGTAATTCAGCAATTTAGTAACCCTGTATTTAGGTGGGTTTGATGTAAGGGTAGTGAGTGAGATAGAGTGAAGATTGCTCAAGAGTGTGCAAGAAAACAGAGACTCGCGGTTGCAAGCCGCCAGAAGCAGCACACATGCCAAGCATGCTGGAAGATGAACAGTCATGCTAGCTGGAGCACTACAGGACAAAATAGGACAACTGGCCATACGTTTATCTCGCGACTGGATCTCGCGACTTGGTCAAGCCGTGAGGTCAAGCCGCGAGCCACCCCTGTTTTGTAAAAACCTGACATTTCACATTCCTCTCCACTCCAGTATAAATTCCCCTTTTACCCACGATTGAAAGAGAGCTTCCAGAGAGAATTTTGAGAGAGAAACCCAAAAGAAAAACAAGATTGTTTCACCCACAATCTATACCTTAAAGTCTCTACAAATTCCTCAACTCTCTTCCTCTCCATTGTCAAATCCTTGAGAGGCATTATACCAAACCTGGTTCTCACCATCATAATCACTGTGAGACAGTTGTTTGGATTTCTGGGAAGCAGTTAGGAAGGAACCAATCTTCATTGGTTGATGCTACGGTCTAGTAGCGGAATCCGGGAAGCTAAAAAGAAAAAGGTTCAGCGCAACCTCGTTGGAGCAAGAAGCTTGGAGGGCTTAGGTGCACTGGGTAGATTAGGCTTGGAGGGTCTATTGCTGTCCTTGTATCCCAACTGTATTTTCTAGTGGATTGATTACCGCTTGGAGGGCGGCGGAGAGGTTTTACACCGAGGGCTTCGGTTTCCTCTTCGATAACACATCGCGTGTTGTCTTTGTATTTGCATCTTCCTTCCTCTCTATCTTTGCCTTTATATTATCTGCTGTGGATTTTATTTTGTTATGGCTTAGATAGGTTGTAACCAATTTAGTATTATAGCATGTGTTAAGTTTCCGCACACTTGTTGTTTAACATATTGCTTGAATTGGTTAAGTTGTAATTTTGGGGTCTAAACGTTCAAAGGTGTTTTGTACACGTTTTTGAACTTTTTTTTTTTTTTTTTTAACTTTTGACTCATGGGTGCAAAGCAACCAACAGGAAATCCAAAACAGTGAGATTTTGCAGCCTTTGTGATATATGAGACGTATCAATTAGGCTAATATTCCTGCTGCCTGCATTCTGGACTTCCCGACTATTTTGACCATTGTAAAAAAATTCAAATTAGGCTCCTAAACTCAATCATGTTCACCATGGCTATACAAAGTTCTTCTTTACAAGACCACCATTTACCACTTACGTATTAGCCCTATCTTTTTCTAATGGCTTCAACAATTGCTCTTTTTTCACTATCATTTGCTTGTATCTGTCATCACCCTCCTGGTTCCTGCAATAGCTCAAGTTAATACCAACACAAGTGTGGGTTCAGCTCTCTTTTCCACTGATGATAACTCCACTTGGACTTCACCATCTGGTGATTTTTCGTTTGGATCCCGCCACCTTCCAGGTCAACAAGATCAGTTCCTTCTTGCTATCTGGTTTGCTAAGATACCAGATGAAACTATAGTTTGGTCTGCAAACGGACGCTATCCAGCAGAGAGAGAATCAAAAGTTGAGCTTAACACAGCTGGACAGATTATACTCAAAGTTCCAGGTGGATGGGAGTTGTGGAGGTCTAGCAACAATGACAATCCTCAAGTATCAAATGGGGCTATGCTTGACACTGGGAATTTTGCTATAACAAGCACAAACTCAAGCATCTTATGGAATAGCTTCGATGAACCAACCAATACCATGTTACCAACCCAAGTATTGGGTTTTGGGAGCAGCCTTTTCTCTACCATGTCCGAAAAAAGCTACGGGGTGGGTAAATTTCAGCTCCGTTTCAGACAACAAAATATATCAAATTCCTCATACGATCTGATACTTAATCAAATAGGTGTCTACACCCAAAATACTTATGGAGCTTATTATGCTGAACTTAATGTTACTGAGCTGATCATGGATAAGTCAGGCTACCTTCTAGTCAAGAGCTCACTGGGAGCTATATCCAACCTTTCATCAGAGGGTGAGGTCTTGAGGACAGACTCAGACTCCTACTACAGGGCAACATTTGACTTTGATGGTGTTTTCAGACTCTATACTCACCCAAAGAATTTTACTGGAAAACAAACCTGGTCTGCAATTCGGTATGTTCCTAAAAACATCTGCTTGAATATTGTTGACACTTTTGGAAGTGGCACTTGTGGTTATAACAGCAAATGTATCATAGGAGCTTATGGTATGCCAGAGTGCCAATGCGCTCCAGGCTTTTCTCTTTTGGATGTAAATAACAAGTATAGTGGCCGCAAACAAGACTATGTAAGCTACATAAATGAATGTAACGAGATTGGTGGTACTGTGATTTCAGAAGATCAATTTGAAATCTTGGAGATGGAGAATGCTGATTGGCCTTTAACTGCCTATGAACTACTAGAACCCACAACAGAATTTGAATGCAAGAAATCTTGTCTGCACGATTGTTATTGTGCAGTTGCCATTTTCCAGGATCCGAACTATAAAAATGGCACAGGAAGATGTTGGAAGAAGAAATTACCGCTTTCTAGTGGGAGGTATGACCGCGGTGCCATTGATAGAAAAGCTCTATTCAAGATATTGAAATTGAATAGCTCTTCACAGAATCCTACAAATCCAAATCCAGGCCAAGGAAAACAGAATCAAGCAACATTGATCCTTGCAGTCCTCCTAGGTACTTCTGTATTTTTTAATTTCTTTTCTGTAGCTGCAATTTCTCTAGTTTTCTTCTGTTTGTGGCAAGGAAAACTACCACATTTCTACACAACCTTACATACAAAAGATCTTGATATGAATCTTCGTGCATTTACATACAAAGATCTTGAAGAAGCCACTAGTGGATTCAAAGAAGAATTGGGTAGGGGTTCTTTTGGCGCTGTTTATAAAGGGGTATTAGTATCAAGTCATAGCAAATATGTTGCTGTCAAGAAGCTAGACAAGATGATAAAGGAAGGTGAGAGGGAATTCAAAACTGAAGTAACTGTGATTGGCCAAACTCACCATAGGAATTTGGTACGGTTACTTGGCTATTGTGATGAAGGTGAACACCGAATTTTGGTTTACGAGTTTATGTACAATGGCTCATTGTCGAGTTTCCTATTTGGAGTAATAAGACCAAGTTGGCAACAAAGAATGCAAATTGCATTAGGAATTGCTAGAGGACTAATGTACTTACATGAAGAATGCAGCATGCAAATCCTTCATTGCGACTTAAAGCCTCAAAACATACTCTTGGATGATTATTTTACAGCCAAAATTTCTGACTTTGGATTGGCAAAACTTTTGATGAACCAACAAACCCGAACTCTCACTGTCATCCGGGGGAATAAAGGCTATGTTGCACCAAAATGGTTTAGGAACACACCTGTCTCAATAAAGGTGGATGTTTGTAGTTTTGGTGTCATGTTGTTGGAGATCATTTGCTGCAGCAGATGTGTGGAAGTTGAGATGGAGAGGGCAGCAATACTTATAGATTGGGCATATGAATGCTATAGTAGAGGGAAAGTTGAAAGATTGGTGGAAAATTATGAAGAGGCTATTAGTGATATGAAGTGGGTGAAGAGGCTAGTAATGGTGGCAATTTGGTGTGTACAAGATGTGCCATTATTGAGGCCTTCCATGAGAGAAGCCACTCATATGCTAGAAGGAATTCTTGAGATTTCTGCACCTCCATGTCCTTTCCTCTACAGTTCAACGTCCTAAGCTGAAAAGTCATCGATGGGATTTTCAAATAATAGTAGTGTCTAAGTGATGTGGTGTCATAATTGGCCAAATAATTTCCAAATAAGCATTTTCGTGACTGCCTTTGAAAGTTTAGTCATTTGGAAAGATTGTATTAATCAATAGATCTTGTCTTGAATTTAAGCTTAGTACTGCCACTTACTGTGTTGTGTACTGTAAACTACCATGTTTGTCTTGTAAATGTGTTTTGATATTTAGTTGTAATTTTGGGGGTTGTTGTTGTCTATAGTCTATATATAGTGTGGATATCTACGAATTTAAACTAGTGTAAGTCCTTCATGTTGATTCTATAGAATATTATTAGTGTGTCTGAGGATGACTTCCCTTCATGTATCTCAATGTTGGGCGTAGCTTTCATTTATCAATCTCCTGCTCCAGAATTTTCTAATCCTGAACTTCCTCCCTCATCCAAGAATTATCTGAATACTACTACAGTTTCCATAATGCTGACTTTTATAATTCTAATAACTGACAGGAAGCCGTTTCTGTCAAATAATGACAAATAAGAATTGATTATTCTATTACTAATCAATTATATAGTAATTTGACAATCATTTTGGTTGAGCATCTGTTTACCTTACACATGATTGGGAGCATGCTTCATTTCTTTTTGGATAGATTCTGGGTTTCTTTTCATTTGCAACAAGGTCTTAAGTCAAGAAAAACAAATGACCATGGAATCAGTGTAAAAAACACATTCGTATCTCTACGATAAATTTTCATATCTTCACAAGAAGAAAACATTAGATGTAGATCATACTTTACCAAGCATCTAAGGAAATCAATATTAGCAAATTATACCAAAATGACAGAAGATGAGAGTGTGACACTCTGAACCAGTAAAAAGAATCAATTAATGAAGACATTATAAGCAGTTCTGAGTGAGCTGTAGCAAAAAACATTGCATTAAAGTTGCCCCCTTAAGGAAGCACAACTGTAATCAAGAAGGCAGGCTATCCAAATCTTGGGAAATCCTCAAATTCAGATCACCTTTTAACTATTGATGTCATCTGCTTCTGTCCTGTTTAGCTTGTGGGCAATGCTCCCTAGAAAATTGACAGGCTAGATATTGTAGTCTCAACCAAAAGCATCATCATCTGTATAAGAGGAAATGGAGACCCTATGAGCTAGTGAGACACCTCCTTCCACATGATATGAATGAAAGCATGCGCTTCTCAATCAATCATGCTAAGAAAGTAATTTTGTTTCTTAGGCATGATTGCAGCAACCAGAGCTCAATGCCAAAGCACTAACAAAAATCATAAATATCAGCACAACCCTCGGCAGTTGGTCCTTTCCTTTTACAGTTTCAATTATTCAAGAATCTCTCCTTCATCTAATTCCTCCACTGCTGAGAAGACTCCCAGCACTTCTGAGAAATTCTTTCTTTCTTCCGCAATTACTTCCTCAGTAAATACACCTTCCAAATCAAGGAAGTCATCAGGATTGTTTTCTGCAATTAGATCTGAGTACGCATCTATTAAGCCCTGATCAAAATCGAACTCCCTAATTTCAGAAACTCCTGGTTCCTCAGTGGAGCCGAAATGTGAATAGTTTCCCGTTTCCACTCTTGACAACAATGACCTCTCTGCTGAGTTGTTTATCACGACTTTGCTGCAATACCATTACTGCAATGGAATGTATTTACAATGTGGGATAGTTTTTAAGTAAGTCTAGTGCCACAACTTGCTACGTAGCGACTTGTGAGTAGTGGAAATAAAATAATGGGTCCATGTAGATCTATGATTTCATCACTCACAAGTCGCCACATAGCAAAGTTGTAGAAAAGTTTGTGGCACTAGACTTGTAGTTTTTTTTTTTTTTTTTTAATCAAAGTAGTTAACAACCATCAGTCTTCCAGGGAAGAGTCCAAAGACCGAGAGAGCTAATTTTAGTTAGCTTACACTGAGCACATACATACATGTATGATGTATTGTACACCTTCGTTTTATAAACAATGTAATTTTTTTTTTTTTTTATGAACAACAATGTCCTTAAAAGCACCATTTAGTTGCTTACATTTGCATCAGAAAACAATAGCATTAGTCCAAACACATTCTCAGGCCAAAGACTTTTTACCGTTTCAATCCCCCCCCCCCCCCCCCAAAAAAAATCTCTCACTCTCTCTCTCTCTCTCTCTCACACACACACGCGCGCGCGCGCACAGGATAAAAAGAAGAAATAAGGTAGATCGGAAATAATACCAAAATTGGGTAACGCGTAGTCTTATTCCATATTAAGATTTCAAGTCATTACATACTACAATTTAAGCAGAAAATGAATGTGGCAGTAGACCCTATTGATTACAAATATACATACACTGATCTCATTATCAAAATCCTCCTTTATGAAACAAACTCAATTTGGCTTCCAATAAAGATATGAATGCTTCCGATATATTTCTCTTTTTTGAGTCTCTGCAAAAAAGATGAATGCTCAAAGATCTTCATCAAAGTGGGCAAGGATAGAAATATGCTATAATAAGGCAAGGGCCTTGAAAACTTACCTCTGAAAGGGGGAAAATTGTTTCATTTTGGATTCTGTAAGGTCATTCTCATAATGAATTAGATTCAGGTGAACGAAAAAATAGCTTCATTGCTTGATGACCCTTGGGTTCTGCTTATCCAGTCCAAAATATCTGAACAATCTTGACGGCTGACAAAATGCCTTCACATTTAAAGAGAGCCTTTTAGACCTTTGCAATAAACAACCCAACAACTTTATAACAAATATGACTATTTTTATACCTATTTTTGGTGCGGTAACCCTTCCACATTGGGCTTGGGTTGCTTCCAGAATCCTTAAACTTTGTTTTATGAGTAACAGGATTGGCTTCTTTAACGACTTCAAAATCAAAGTTGTGTGAAGGGAGAAAGACATGTTTTACAGGATACTCCAATATAACTAAATTGGATAGTTGTTGCCTTATAGGGGCCTTCACATCCAACTCACGGAAAGGTGGCCTAGGACCCTGCTGCAAAACATATATATACATACATATCAGATCTTGTCTAGGTAAATGAAGATGTACAAGACAATTGTTAATCAGAATAAACAAGTCTTAGGTTTCCATGAGCAAGTGCAAGCCCATGTACGCACACAGGAAATATCTCCACCAAAAGATGAAAATAAATAACAAACCAGGCCAAATGTTGTTTGCTCTCAATATTCTTTTATAATTCTCTGTTGAGTGACAACTATTTGTTTAAAGTAAGTGCTATTAAATTTGCATCAATATTGGTTTTATATACTTCACGACGTTACATCTTTTTTTTTTTTTTCTTTTTTGCTAAACATAAATAGGATTACATATTTGCAATTTGATTAAACCATACTGTAATACCCGGGAAAAAAAAAAAAAATCGAGGGATATTTAAGTAAATTTGTTTATGGGGTCAACTTTTATAATTAATATTACTAAGGGGTTTTTTTAGAAAATAAAGTTGAAACCCTAGTTTATATAGTCTAATTTTAAGTCAGCGTATACTGACAGATGTTTTAAGAGAGAAGACTACCCAAAATACTGAAGTAGAGAAGGATTGACTACACAATTAAGGTAAGAGCCTATAAATCTCTTTTTTGTCAAATCTAAGCTTTACTTGAATTTAGAGTATATTTTATGTTGGTAGTTTTGGCCAGTAGTGGAATTATCTAAAATTTCTATGGGTTTTACAACGTAAGTGTAAACAGAGATGGGTTGGATTTGGGCGATAAAATCCTCTTCTTCTTTTTTGTTGCACGTCTTTCTCTGTAATATCGCTAATTCTGGTGCTTTGTTGGCCATGGAGTTGCTTTGGGTGTATATTACTCTTTTGTGAACATTTATTATAAGAAACAGTGGACTATTGGTTAGACCACCATTAGTCCAATAGCCTACTAGACTTTAGAGTCCAAGGAGATAAGAGACAAAGGCTTTTTGTTAGAGATTGTACTCAGCTTTACAGAGTATTCAGTCCTTATGAATGCTTTTAACTTTTTGCCTAAATAATCATGTGAGAGTCTCATATTACACAGTGCTTGGGATTTTGCGTGAAACAAATTTTAAACGGAGTTAATACAAATGATAGAATGTGGAATATAGCCATAGAGAAACTGTAGGAGAATTAATAGTGAGAAATTATTGGGTACTTTAGAAGTTTCTCATCTGGTCAAGTAACTTGCAGGTTATTCTTATTATTTGATTATTGAGTAAATGGTACTTTAAAATTGTTAGGAGATATCTAAGGACTTTAGAGACAGTGTTAGGGAGAAGTTCTTTGTGGTGAGCTAGCTGAGATAAGTAACCTTATCCTAATTGGTTTTATCTTTGCGTATTTTAACTACTGAAAATTGTTAGGGAGAAGTTTTTTGTGGTGAGCTAGCTGAGGTAAGTAACCTTATCCTAATTGGTTTTATCTTTGCGTATTTTAACTACTGAAAATTGTTTACAGTTGTTACAAGTATTACTGATTTCAAGTAAAGAATTATCACAAATATATCTGATTACTGAATATATGATGTATTTTATTTAATTGTTTTTAGCTATACTAATTCAAAGTAAAGAATAAAGAATTTCCACCAATAAATATGAGCATTAAATATAAGATTTATTTTATTTTATTGTTTTTTTTTTTTTTTGCTATATTGATTTAAAGTAAGAATATAGAAATATCACAAGTATATTTGAATATTGAATATATGATTATATATATATGTATTTGAATAAGATATATTTTTGTTAGAAACTATGATTTTATATATATGATTATGGACAATTTGACTATGAATTGATTCGGATACCCAAACCAATGGGGGTTATTCATTGATACTCTGATACCAAAACCAATGGGGGTTATTCATTGGTATTCTGATACCTAGCCAATGAGGGTTATTCATTGGTATTCTAATACCCAAACCAAGGGGGGTTATTCATTGGTACTCTAATACCCGGCCAATGGGGGTTATTTATTGGTACTTTAATGCCCAGTCACGAGGATATAGTGTGACCATAGCCATAAGATTGTTAAGAATATGAATTACGTTTGAATATTTAACTATTTTGAGTCATTAAAACTGCTTATGTATTTTTGGAACCTATTGTAAGTTATAGCTTTTGATATATGGAAAACTGACTACTTTCTAAACCATCTATGATATAATTGTAAGATTAAAGTACGTGATCTATTTACAAAGTATTATTTTAAGATTATAAAACTTCTTTAACTATTTTTGAAAACAATAGCATATTATAACTTTTAAAGATTCATATTACATCTTATTACTTTACAGATCTATTGTTCGATAGAACTTATTCGGATTTTGGTTACTTATTGAGTTGTCAACTCACCCCCCTCTTTCTCCTTTCAGATTTTGATCAAGAAGAGTAGCATATGTTTGGGCTTCCACTGGGATGTGCGCATGAGTGAAGTTTAGGAAATCAATGGAATAAGATTTGAACTTTTATGTTTAAGATTACCATTTGTATGGTCCTTTTGATTTAAAGGATTTAGTTTATTTTTATTTGATGTTGAAAGATTATTATTTGGAGATCTTTTGAGAATTACTTTATTGAGGATATTTTAAATTTATGGGATAATTACACATAACCCACCTGTGGTTTGGGCGAAAATCACTTTGCCCACCCGTGGTTTGAAAAGTATCATTTAACCCACCTGAGGTATGTTTCTGTCACTCTCCGTAACCCACCTCAGTCTCTGCCGTTACAAAAACACCTTTTAACACAAAAACACCTTTTAACCCCAAAACAGAACATAATGCAAATCAAAACCCCCAAAACTCAAACACTTTTCGAGAGAGAGACCCGAGGTGCGATCAGCTTGTTCTTCGCGGTTTGGAGCGTGTGGAGAGGGAGAAAACACTTGTTTTGTATCATCGAACCTAGGCAAGGTATATGTGACTGTTGTTCATCTGCATTTGGGTCTGTTCTTGATTTAGGGTTTCAGATTTTGTTCAAGTGTGAACTTACTGTGTAAAAGTCTAAATTTGTACTTCCCATGAATCGTTTTATATTGATATGTCTTCAGCAAGTGGTAATTTTTCGGGTTCATGTGGACATATGTACAATGAGCAGACTTGTGTTTTGAGAACAAGTTTGAGTCTGTACAATTTTCGGAGGAGGTTCTTGGGTTGTAGCCGTTATAAGGTTGGTCCTAAGTGTCCTTTCTTTGTTTGGATTGATAACCCAACCTGTCCTTGTGGGAATGAAACTGCACCTTTGGCTCTAAAAAAGATGTCTAGGCTTCAGACTGCTCTCCAACTTACAAATGAGAGGGAAAGGAAAGCTCTGGAAATGGCAGAAGAAGCTAGGCAAACGGTAGAAAAGGCTCTTGAAGAGGTAGCCAAAGCCAAGGAGAGGGAGAGAAAGGCTCGAGCTGTCTGTGCAAAAGCTAAGGAAAAAGCCATTCTTGCTGAAGAGAAGCAAAGAATGTGGAAGTCTGCATGCATTTTGTCGTGGATCTTTTTTGTTATTGTTATGTTGTTGTGTTTTGGCTCAATTGAGTTCTCTGGAGTGAAGAGACCTAGATTGTTGCCCCTGAAGTAGTTAATTGGTTAGTAGAGATAGTTATGGCAATGGTGTTAATGAATTTGCATTGTAATAGCACTAGCCTACTGATGTAATGTTTTGATGTGTCAATGAATGAAGAATTGGTCAATTATTGAGTATTTTGTGCATATCATAACAACCATTCAATGAATGAAGAATTGGTCAATTATTGAGTATTTTGTGCATATCATAACAACCATTCAATGGAAGAAGTAATGGTCAATTATCAATTTGGCTGTGCATAACCAATAATAAACTCCATATAATTTGGCTGTGCATACCATAACAACCATTCCACAATAAAACTTCCCATACACTCTATTAGAAAAATATACTTGGACACAATTTGTAGTAGCAATAAATAAACTTTCATATAATTTGGTTGTGCATACCATTCCACAATAAAAATAATATACTTGGACACAATTTGTAGTAGCAATAAATAAACTTCCATATAATCTAGTTTGGACAAATATTGTTCCATACAAACTGTAATATCACAACTTCCATATAACAACCTGGAGTGTATTGTACCTTAATTACAAAAAAGCACATTCCAAGGCCAGCAGTGATTGTTTTTTACACTAATTAGTAATTACAAAAAAGCACATTCCAAGGCCAGCAGTGACTGTTTTTTACACTAATTGATAATTACAAAAGGCCAACAGTGGTCTTCACAAAAAAAAAAAAACCAAAAAGGCCCACATGTTCCCACTAGCTTTACTCCCAATGCTGGCATGCGTACCCACTAGCTTCATTCATTTCTTGCCTTTACTCTTTCCTCTTTCCACCCACTGGATTCATTTTTGGTGGCCTTTGTGCAGCAAGCTGTCCTCTAGTCCTCACACCACCAGTGCTCCCACTTGCATGTGAAGGCTACAAAATAAAAAATAGATCCACTTGTTAAAAAATATCCCAAGCTACACAACCATCCAGGACTAAGTTACCTGTGAAGAACTTGGTAAGGTATCCCAGGTCTCCCTAGGTGTGTGAAACTCTGGTTGTGAGGAAGAGAACCATCCTGCTCTCTTGTGAGATGGCCTAGGTTGATTTCCTTGCTGTGAGGATGAAGGCTGAGTGGCAGACATCATGTTGTAGGTCTGGGTAGGCTGCTGGGATGGTGGCTGAGGTGAGGTGCAGATCTAGGTGCAGGCACCCCTTCCCTTGCCTGCAACAAAACCCAGTTTCAATACAGTGTTTATTGTAAGTTTAAAAACAAGTTTTTTTTTTTTTTTTTTGCCATTTAAATCCTAATTACTTACAGCTTTTTCTCTTTGAAGTCTCTGTCTCCTCTACCATGGTGTCTCCCCAGTAATGCCAGCCTTGCACCCTCTTGAATTATGCCCTTCCTTTTTGCATTTCCCACATCTTACAAGTCTGTTCAGTCTACTTACTTTGTAAGGGTTCCTAAGCTCATCAGAAGCCCTCTTTCTTTGCTTGGGTGGTCTGCCTAGTGGTTTGTATATGTGAGGTGCTAGGGGAGCAGGCTGTCCAGTCTCAGCCCATTCTGACTGGCCAGGCATGGGAGGAAGTACCTCCTTGTATATCTCCATGTAAGTTTCTTTGAAGTAGCATGGGTGGGTATAGTCTTCTGGTGTCTCAATGTTTGTATAAATGGCTGTTATGGCATGTTTGCAGGGAATGCCATTTAAATTCCAAGACCTACAGCTACATGTCTTCTTCACCAAATCAACTACATGCCTCTCATACTGACTGCCTACCTCATAAAAGAAACTACCAGCTGGGGTAGCACTAAATGCCTTACTTTCAACCTTCAATTTCTCCAACATATCTTGTATGTTTGGACACAACTTTCCAACATACTTCTGTATCCCTTCCCTTTTTGTGTAAAGCCTAGTCATAAGTCTAACCCTAATCCACTCCAACATTGCCAAGATAGGCTTGTCCCTAGACTTCAATATTATTGCATTAAAAGACTCACTCAAATTATTTACCAAACAATCTGTTAAGGCCCTAGGAGTGAAATGTGACCTTGTCCACTATGCAGGTGCAATGTTTGCAAGATACTCATATGCCTTTTCATCCAAATCCCTTATGTACTGAATGCATCTCTCAAACTCCTTTACTGTTGTGACAGCAGCACACCTCCACAATGCATCCTTCAGCTCCAATCCCTTGTGATCAACTTTGAAATTGTTATAGATGTGTTTCACACAGTATCTATGCTCCACGGTAGGGAATAGTGTCTCTATTGCAGGTATAAGCCCCTGTAAATAAGCAAACAAACAAACAAAACAAGTTAGTTCAGTAAACAAAGTCAACTATTCAAGTGCAACTGAACAAAACAAAACTTGCATACCTTTTGCCTATCAGAAATGAAGACCAACTGAAGCTCCTCTAGCCTCCCTATATCATCAGCAAAAATTTTCAAAAACCATATCCAAGACTCCCTGGTTTCTTGTTCCACAACAGCCATGGCTACTGGAAAAATGTTGTCATTTGCATCCTTGGCAGTGGTAGATAAGATTTGCCCACCAAATCTGTGCTTTATGTGACAACTATCTAAACCTATAAATGGTCTGCATCCACCTAAAAATCCTACCTTCTGAGCATTGAACCTAACATACATCCTCTTAAATTTTGGCTGGGAAGTCTCCTCAGCCATTTCTGTCTGCAGTATAACTCTACTCCCCTTTTTTACAGTAGTTATCATTTGTGCATAGTCCCTAAGGACACCATATTGCAGTTGCTCATCTCCATTTATCAAATCCTTTGCCTTTCTCTTTGACCTATACACTTGGTTTACACTTAGGTCAACAGATAAATTTTGCATCACATGGTTGTGTACACCACTCACCTCCCAATTTAGATTTTTGCTAAAATCCTCAATGAACCTCTTAGCAACATAAGCTAATGTTGCTTGGCTGTTTTTAAAAGACTTGGGACAAGTACAGTCATCAGTCAAGGTCTTAATTTGAAATGTTAGCTCTCCACTTATTTGAGATGCATAACATCTCCACCCACACCCATTCTTGCAATGAACTGATATCTTGGTCCTCTCATTAAGCTTGAATTTGATGTCAATAGGGTTTTTAATTGCATACTCCCTCAAAGCAGCTCTGAACACCTTTGCATTAGGGAACTTCATCTCCTTTTTCAGTACAACATTTCTCATGTCACTCTTAGCATTAACTCTACTTGCTCAGATACCTGCTCATCATCAGACCCATCCATGCTTACCAGGTCATCCTCAAGGGCTGGCTCAGCCCACTTAGGGTCTGCATGGAATGCATTGCTTAATTCTGGGGCTATGTGGGGTACATTGCTTGATTCTGGGTTTGTATTGGGAGCAGAACTTTGTGGGGCTGTGTGGGGTGCATTGCTTGATTTTGGGTTTGTATTGGGAGCAGAACCTTGTGGAGCTGAGTTTTGAGCAACAAATATATCATCACCAAAGTCATCCCCCTCTAGGCCTTCATTTAGCCAATCATCATCATCATCATCTCCTTCAACATTATGTTCTTCATCTCTTGCATCAATGTCAACATCCTCAACATCTTCTTCATCATCACTCTCATCATTATTCTCATCATCATTCTCATCATCTTCATCATCATCACTATCCAATTCTATTTCAACCCTTGCTGCATCACCACTTACATCACCACCTGCGTGACCACCTACACCACCATCTGCCACCTCCATCACCACCTACACCACCATCTGCCACTCCCCCGCATTAGGATACTCAACTGCCAATGGCTCCACATCTATGTCAGTATAGATTATGATTTTTTCAGCATACAATGCCTTATGAAGGTTAGTCATGTTTACGACATCTGTATCTGTTTCTATGTCTCTTAAATCATACTGTAGATCACCTTCAGGAAGTAAATACTTATATCTACTGTGTTCCATAGGAGCACCAACTAGATGGCACAAATCCCGAATTTCAAAGTAACTCAACTTGTCAGGGTCAATCTCTGTCAGTAAACGTACAGACCCACCCACATATTGTATGGTTGGCTCCTCCACAAAACATCCCCCAACATGAATTTCAATGTCAAATGTGAAGTCAATCATCTGCAATTAAAATAAGTATTTTGTTTACACACTGACATGCAGAAAATGACAAGAAGCCAAAAGAGACAACAAGCCAACAAATTGACAGCAACACACGGACAAAGGACCACATAAAGCACATGCAAAACCAGATTCCCAACAAATTTATAGGGACCACGCTACCCACAATTCTCAAACAAGTGCAATCATTGACAAATAAACTTAATTCTTTCAAGTATATGCATTATAGAAACAACCATAGCAAAATGCATATCCTAAGCGTTTCTACACATAAATAGCAAAATGCACATTTAACGTACAAAAAAAATTTTATTGTGTAGATGAACAGCAAAACCTAACTACGTGGGTGGGTCACGATAAAAAATGACATCAAAAACCCAAATGCAGATGAAAAACAATCACACATACCTTGCCTAGGTTCGATGATGCAAAACAAGTGTTTTCTCTCTCTCCACACGCTCCAAACCACGAAGAACAAGCCTGATTGCACCTTGGGTCTCTCTCTCGAAAAGTGTTTGAGTTTTGGGGGTTTTGATTCGCGTTATGTTCTGTTTTGGGATTAAAAGGTGTTTTTGTAACGGCAGAGACCGAGGTGGGTTACAGAGAGTGACGGAAACACACCTCAGGTGGGTTAAGTGATACTTTTCAAACCACGGGTGGGTGGGCAAAGTGATTTTTGCCCAAACCACAAGTGGGTTATGTGTAATTATCCCTAAATTTATTGATGAAATTTTCTTGAGGATAATTCTTTAATTGTTAAGAGGGCCTTACACACTTATAGGGTGTAAACTTTATAAGTGTGTGGCTATTGTCATGTGCCTAGCTCTTACTTGGGTTAGGGGTGTGACACATACTATTACTAATTCTTTTGGGTCAGTCCATTTCCATAATACTATCGTAGAGATAGCATGTTATTCATGTGTACCATATGCCAAGTATAGATCTTCAATGCATGAGACCCACCAAGATTTGTATACATCACGAGAACGAGTTGATAAATGTTATGCTCTTCACTTTCTCATTATACTTTAAAATAAATAAATTATGGAGCTTCTTTGAGAACCTCAAGGTAGGGGACTCTTTTTTGGCAGTAGCCCTCACATGTCAGGTTTTGTTTGACCTATATGTACACATGCAGTACTCGTATTTCATGTTTATTTTCATAAAAAGTAATAAATTTCTTGAAAATTTTCATTGCAAAATTAAATGGACTATGGTTTTTGGTTTTTTAAGGTTGTGCATAATCCCAGGCAGATAGGATTGACACAGAAGATTAACTTCAATTCGATACATGATAATTGATGGCTGCATGTAAAAATCAAAAACAATGATTGGTTTTTCTTTTTCTTTTTTTAATGTGTTGGAAAATTTAGACATCGGTTTATACAATTAATAAGTTTTAAACTCAAGTTGTTAATTAGATTTATTATGAATAAACCTTGTTAAAACAAACAAACATCAATATCATGTACAACAAAATAGTAAATAAGACAAGATATGATGACTCGGGAAAACCAATGAAACAAATTAGTTTCATAGTAAAAAACCTAAGGGGAAACCTTCCCAAAAAACAATTCACTATAGTAAAGAAAAGTTTCAGATCTAGTACAAAACTTTTGTCCCTAGACTCTACAATCCCCGTAGATGAACTTACAGTAGAAACTTTCTACCGCTTCAGAACTTCTGAACTCTCTAGTATATAAACGCTACCAATGATGCACGAATCCCAATACGTGACTAACTCCTTTGCACAAATCCCAATACATGACTAACTCTAGCAACTTGAAGAAGATGTGTTGGCTGCAAAGTTCTTCACTTCATCAACAATGGAGATCGAAAAGTACTTGGTTACAAAACCCTAAGGCGCAAAAGACACAGTAACTTCTCACAGAAAGAGTAAGTCACTAGGTCACTTTCTGCATATGTTCTCCATGTATGACGACCTTTAAAATAAACCTTATATATGTCTAGGGTTGTGAGAAAAGAAACCCTACACATACATGTCAGGATGAGACAAAAATCAGATCTGAAAATTCTGATTTTGTAGATCTCGACAGATTCAGCTTCTGTCAGATTTCATTCTTAAATCTCAATAGATATTGTTTCTATCGAGGTATTTGTCGAGCTTTAATGAACAGCTTTTCTTCACTTGTTTCTTGGTCCAATCTCCATGGCTTGAACAACATGTTTCTTAAAGTACTAAATCCATCCTAAATCTACCCAATTACAAGTAAAGTGCTTTTTATCAAAAAATTAGCCAATTACATAAAATATGTCCCTAAAAAAATGCTATAATAGATTTTATTTTTCATTTACCATTTCAACCACAACCTGAGAACCCATATATCGTTGTTAGTCTATTATACATAATCATTATACTCACCTCACAAAATCGAAAATCAAAGCCAAAATTTAAACCAACACAAAATCTGAATTGTAGAGGTAGGACAGAAGCTATCAAATTGTAAAGATTAGGATTGATAGAACTTATCAATTTTGGTCCTAATGTTATAGTTTGTTTGTAATTTAAAATCTCCTCTAAAATTAATTCAATTTCAGATTTTTTAATATTTTCAAATTTTATTGACCCTGGACCAAAAAAATTAGTGATGCGGAGATTGCACTAAGACGTGGCAAAGATAAATTGATTTAGTGCAAAGATAGCAGGTGATGAAGAAGGATATAGAGCTTCTTTTAACAAAATTGTAACTTGACTTATGGTATGGATGATGGTGATTTCATTAGGATTTTAATCACAATTTAAACTTTCTAATTTTTGCTTTATTTAGGGGTATATCATATGATCTTTCATTATTTTATAAATTTATTCTGTAATTGTATGCCCAAAAAAAAAATGGTTCTATTTTTTAAATGAAATATGTTATCCATATATAGAGAATCAACCTAAGATGTTAGAATTAAATTTACCTCAATAAATCATTTTATTGCAAATATTATTTTTTGCACAAAAATGGATTATTTCTACACCCTATTCTTTTATATGGTGGAATCTATTAAAAACAAGGGATAATTACATATAACCCACCTGTGGTTTGGGCGAAAATCACTTTGCCTACCCGTGGTTTGAAAAGTGTCACTTAACCCACCTGAGGTATGTTTCCGTCAATCTCCGTAACCCACCTCGGTCTCTGCCATTACAAAAACACCTTTTAACCCCAAAACAGAACATAACACGAATCAAAATACCCAAAAATCAAAAACTTTTCGAGAGAGGGACCTGAGGTGAGATCAGCTTGTTCTTCGTGGTTTGGAGCATTTGGAGGAGGAGAAAACACTTGTTTTGCATCATCGAAACTAGGCAAGGTATGTGTGACTGCTGTTCATCGCGACCCACCCACGTAATTAGAGTTTTCTCAAAATTTTACCATCTTTGATGAAGTGGGTCTTGGGGTTGGATTCGTTATAGAGGCGCTACACCGAGGGAAGATGGTATTGCTTAAAGGAGGGTGATCTGGGGAGATCAAGAAAATCAAGGGTGGGTAGAGAACGAAGAGCTTGTGCATTAGTGGCAGGCCACAAGTTGTAAAGTACAGAAGCCAAAAAGGCAGAAAGAAGAGGGGAAAGCAGAGTAGTCAGAGGAGGAGAAGCGATGGGAGAAGAGAGACCAAGTGAGGTACATGGTGGTGGCGGTGAGGGCTCCGTAGCCAACGCCGAAGAGGAGAGCGACGACGACACTTAAGATGTCCTTGGTGCGGTCACAGAAGGAGCTGAAGTCATAGGAGTGACGACGACACTCAAGATGTCCTAGGTTTTATTTTGATTTATAGCTCCTGTTTTGATGTTTTTTGTTGGTATTGGCTGCTTTTTGTAAAGAGTTTGAGTTTTATTTGAACTGGGTTTCGAAAATTTTGTTCATTTTGATTCATAGAAATGGTATGGGATGTGTTTGATTTAAATCTTCTGTGTCGTGTGAGTATTGAAGAGATTTTGAGGTTTCTTAACTGGGTTTTGATTGTTATTGTGAATGATGATGTTTATTTGGGTTTACTCAGGCACATTGGGGCTTGGTACTGTCGAAGAAAGAAGTATACTTCAGTGCAATATAGGAAACAAGAGTCCTATTTTGAAGGGAAATATTGTATAGTTTGGTTATTCGTGTAGGTTGATCTGGGTTTTATTTTTTTGGATATGTTCTTCATGTTCAAGATTTATTTGAATTAAGAGAGATCAATACCACTTTTTGATCTTGTTTCTCTTATATTTTTGTGCTATTTTTTGTTTTGGGAGGAGAGAGACATAAAATTTGAGCAAAAATATCTATTTACCCCTGATTTTAACAGAGGTGGGTTACGGAAAACAAACGGATCATACCTCAGGTGAGTTAAGTGATACTTTTCAAACCACGGGTAGGCAAAGTGATTTTTGCCCAAACCACAGGTGGGTTTAGTGTAATTATCCCTAAAAACAAATAAACAGTTTATATGATAAAAACAATAATTCCCTCTATTTATTTTTTGTTTTAATTTCTAATGTTGAAGACTCTTGAAGCCAACAAATTATATGCCCAGTTAATTGTCCACTCTCTTTCAAGGAATGGGAAAAATAAAAGTGTACACTTTAATTAGCCGAATTATGAATTCATTTAGGCTATATATATATATATATAATAATTTATATTCATAACAATTTTTTTTTCTTTTTATTTTCTTCCTATTAATGATATGGATAATATAATTGAACATAAGATGAGTGTTTTAGGGCCATAAAGAATAGTTTGAAATTATTAAATGACCAGTCTAAATAATGCTCCATACCCATTAACCTACTCAACCTCTCCAAAAAGTGGAGGAAACTCCTGATAGGACAAGTATCTTATGAGCTCTCTTAATATAAGCCACTATACTGAAGGAAGGATCAACCAGTATAAATAGGATCTCTTCCCATCTAAATAGGGCTTTAGAAATACATCCAGAGAAAGAAAAAAATTTTGAGAGAGATAGATTGCATTCACTTTTTAGTGATCAAGTGAAATCTCGACAAGTCAATCTTCATGGTTTATTTGTAGTTCCACTTTTTGTATATGTCAATTTTGAATGGAATATATTTTCAAAATCTTACCAACAGATTGAATGTCATCTATATTGCTAACAAAGAAAAGTTGTGGTAAGGAATGAACAAATTAAAATAACAACACCAAAGGTAGATATTGGGTACAAAGAATGGAGTGCTATTGTGCCCAGCTAGAATGAGGACAAGAAGTATTGAGTTTGAGAACACAAGTGTCAAAGTATTAACAATCAAGAACAACACAAAAGGGCTCCCATCTAAAGCAATCGATGTCCTTGCTTTGTGTGCAGCTATGGCATTGCACTTACAAGTACTCTCTGGCCCTGCTTTTGTGGTATTGCACTTGTTATCATCATCTTGCCTAAGGGTAGTAAAATCAACCCGAACCTATTTGCTCATCCAAACCCAACCCCTTGAATAAGACCCAAACGCACTTAATTACTAATTGAGTTAAATATGTTTTAATCCAATTTAACCCAATTAACATTAATGTTAATTAAGTTTTAACTGGGTACCCAATTATGACCTAAATATCATTTCTATAAATCACTTAACTCCAAAATACCGCAAAACCTGCATGAAACCTCAAAAATTACCAAAATACCCCTTAATTCTAAAAGATGACATATCTTGCAAAAGTTAGAAGGGAATTATTTCAAGAAATTATTTATTGTCAAAGTCCCCCCAGAGGGCTGAGTAATGCTTCATAGGTGATTGTTATAAGCAGTACTAGTACTACAACCACCAGAAGCATATTGTGCCTTTCGTCTGATAATTTCATCAATTCACGGCCATATCTCTTTCGAAAAAACTCCAAACATCCCAACGACCTTAGGCAGTCTGCATGCCTATTATATGTAGATAGAGATGAATCCGAATTAGCTTTGCCCCATGCACACCATATATAGCTTAACCCTGATCTCTTTGTTGTCAACTTGTTGTTTGGCATTGCAAGATATCTCATGTTGTTTGCCCTCGGAATTCATAACGTTTACACGGACAAATCCAAAATCTCGAGTGAGTAACTATGAGTAGTGATAAACTGTCACTAAATTAGACAAGTCTTGTCCTTGGTCCAAGATCCTAATCCAAAGTTGGCAATTTGTAAGCCGGCGTTATTGCCAACACATTCCAAGCCACATGCCGTACATAATACAAAATACAAAATATCTAATTAAATAGAAGAAAGACAATTTCTATGCAATGAACACAATATAGAAAATATTAGACAAAGTTTAGCTACAAAACTATCTGTGTGTAGGTGCTCCTTATATCTCATCTCTATCTCAAATGGTCCAAAGAATAATAAGTGAGTTTCTCACAGACTGAGAGTATGGAGTTTTGCTTAGGAGCGGATAGAGTGTTACTATGGTCACGCCCAGGTAGAGAACCCATACTGGTCCCCCCATCCCTCCCCCTTCAACCCATTTTTTATTTACCAAAAATGAAACCCAAATGGCCCAAATTAATTGTATGGGCGGCTCTTGCGAATTTTCAAACACGGTGGGAAATTTTAATGGTCCAAACATGGAGTGTGGAGCCATATAATAAGGTCACCTTCTTCTGACTCATAATCCACTAACATTTCCTTGAGAGGTACAATGACAATGAATAATTGCAAACCTAGATCCAAAGAGATGATGTCAAAAATCGTCAGTAAGCGACACGATCCTCATGAGCTCTAGACAAGACCTACATGATACAAAAAAGAGAAGAGGACCCTACGAAGAGTACCGGTGTGGTAACGGCTAAATACCCTCCGAATGTCAAGTTAGAGAACTTTTACAACAGTAGAGTGCCAGAGTTAGGGTGAATTATGCGTACCTTGGTTTGTAAGGGATTTGGAGTTTTTATAGTAGTGTAGAGTTGACATTCATTTCTTGATGGAGAGGGTCTTTCCTTATAGGAAAGATCCTCATTAACATGCGTATCTTGCAGGATCCTTTCCTTGTAGAGATCCTTTTGATTATGGTTAATCGTGGGGAACAAGATATTTCCTTATATACACATTCGTGGAGGCCAAGCAAGGCCATGTTGGTCTCGTCACAAGTTTCTTTCTCCCCATCAATTTCCTTCCGTCAGCTTCTTATCCCGTCTAGCATCTTGGTTGTCTCATACAGGTGTCGTCGAGTTGGAGGTGAAGTCGTCGGCTTCACAATGTCGTCGTTTTCTCCTCTAAATGCACAACATGGCTAACAGGTTCTTTGAGACCGACAACTTCATCTTACAGACCTATTTTGTGGGTTTACTCTAGTAGAGAGGATTTTGTGCAACACCCCATAATTTTGATACCAATTAAATTATTATACGTAAATTTTTAAAGGAGGCCTATAATTAAAATGGATTAAATTAATTTGGGCCTAAGGTATTAAAAAGAAGATAAATATTATGGAATATAAAGCCCAAGTAGGGTGACATAAGTACATATATGGGCCTTGAAAACCCTAGTCTTTTACCCCTTAAGCTACACGTGCATATTCTTATAAGGCTTCCTTTTTGCTTCAGCCACATCAGACTACTGAACTTTGCTTCTCTTCACTGTGGTTGTGAGTAGAGATTACAGGTACGGTTTTATGATTATACTAATAGAGAAAAGGCTCCTAGAATTGTTATTATATTTGATTAAGAATTGTATTATGGTCGTATGTCAGGAAGTCTTTGAATTCAACCAATAGAGTTTGTGGTTAATTTGCTTTCACACTAAGCCTCAATTGTGGTTTATTTGCTTTCACACTAAGACTCAATTGTTGACCAGTTTATATGCATTCACACTAGTTCAACCATGTAATAGATTTTGGGTCTTTGGAGTGATGATTACAATATTATAATAGCAATTGTTTATATAGCCGCAGTGGAATAGTAGTTCTAAGTCCAACATTGAGGCTGAAAAACTATGAATACTAAATACATTCTGACTAATTGTCATGCTATTGCCATGCTACATCACGTATTGCCATGCTATTCCCTACAAAGTATGGTCCAAGCTTTGATTGATTATGTAGCTTTTACTTTTGTTTAATATATATATAATATTAAGGTCAGTAGATGTCCAGCAGCATCAAGAGAGCATTCTAGCACTAGATTGATGGATTAAAGCAATCTCATGTGGCCTTCAATGTTAAGTTGAATATATATAGTTATATATATAATGTTAGAGTCAATGGACATCCAGTGCATCAAGAGGGAATGCTAAGCAACAACTTAAGGCAATACATGGCTTCCAATAGTAAATTGGATAGTTACGTGAATAAATGGAGAATTTTAAATATATCATTATTCTCTAGGATAAAACCGTATAAGTTTTGAAGTGGGAAATTGCGTATTGATGAACCTATTTTTGGTGTTGCTAAGTTCTAATTCTACTGAATTGTTGTGATTCAAGGGAGGTTGATTTCCTTTATTTTTGCAACTAAGAGGTAAGTGGAGTTTACTGATTTTGGGGGTTTTCCCAAAACAGTGTTGATTATTAAACTATTCTATATCAAAGAAATATGTTGATACTCTATATATAAATTGATATTTTAAAAACGTTTGATGTACACATTTGACTATTCGTTTTATAAAAAACTTGTGGGACAACCTAAATTTATTTAAACTTGTATGTGTGAATATGTCCTTATATTTTTGAGAAATATGAATGGATTATTTTGTGAGCATATTGAATATGTTTTGAAAACCTATGGCAAGTCGTGATTAGAAGCTCAGTATGGTATTTAGTCCTTAGCAAGGGATAATCATACTGCAGCTAGTCCTTAGTAAGGGACGGTTTCAGAAAAGGGGACAATGCACATTTGATAGCTCCTTAGCAAAGGAGTATACTATTGAGGATCCAAAAAAAAAGCTCCTTAGTAAGGGAATGCACCTTTAGGTTCCAAAGGAGCCTTCCTTAAGAAAAAGAGATGGAAAGGAGGTTCTAGTCCTAAAAGAGGACAGCACAACCCTGTCAATGGGGCGTAAACGTTGACCATGAGAAAAGTCTAGGAAATTGTTTATATGATGGTATATATATTATGATGGCTCACAATATAAAGATATTATTTTCTTTTACATGAAATATTTGATGACAAAATATTGATAAGTTACAAGTTGTGAATTTGTTGAAAGAATTATTTATTTAAAAGGTTTGTTCCCACATCCCAATGTTAGTGAATTCCACTTATTGAGTTATCTCACCCCCCTTTATTCCCCATTACAAATACATTAGATAGATTACTGGAGTAGAGATTCTTGGGAGACAGAAGTTACGAATTATTTTTGTGGAACTGAGGATTTTATTATTATTTTATGGCATTAAACATTGTATTGGAGAATTATCTTTGAGGATGTTTTGTATTTGGTGAATTAGAGCTCTGACTCTTGTGATCAAATTCAAGGTTGCTAGTTTATTTTATTTAATATTTTTATGGATTATTCAAATTAAATAGGCTTTTATTGCTTATAAATTTTGGGGCGTTACATTTTGTGTTTAGCTCTCCTCACTCATAATGTGTGGTATACGTTTATTGGAAAAAAAAATAACGTGTGGTATATATATATTAATTTGCTAGACTTTATTTGTTGGGTGCTTTGGATGTCAAAGCTGCTTTTCTCACTCAATCCTTTTAAGTCAAAGACAAGTTAGCTTTTTCATTTATCTGATATGACATAGGCGTGTGAAGGAAGAAAAGAAAGAAAAGCTGAAGATGAAGAAATAAAAGAAAGATCATTCTGATTTGGCCATTTGGTGGGGTAAAGTCCCAAAAGTGTGATGACAGTGAAGAATTGCAAGAGAGAAAGTATAAGAGAAAAACACAGAGAGCAAAGAAAAAACTGTAAGAGATACACAATGAGGAGGAGCGCTGAGTGAAAAATAAAAGAAAGAGTTTTTATTTGTTTAAGCTATATCTCTAATTTATTGTAAACTCAAGTTTGACTCTATTTTATACAGTGAAATTATTCAGAGTTTGTCCCATGGTATTTCCCATCAAGAGTAATGCTAGATATATAAACTTTTTTACAAAATTTTTTACAAACTGAAGATGTGGTGAGTTGTCATTGGTAAATGAAAAAGTAATGTCAATGTTAAACGTAAATGAAAATCAATAAGAAGTTGGTCACATCAACAGTTTGTAAAAATAAATCACCAAATCTAAAAGCAAACAATATAAGTAATAAAATAAGAGGAAAATATGGAAATAAAGTGATAAACTAATGGATAACATTTTCAAATGGACAAACCACTATGAGGTAATGTAAATGGAGTCAATACTATGCTAAAAGCTGTTTCAGTTTGATTAGTAAGACGAAATATTTTGATACCGGTTGATATCGAGATGTACTATTTCATGCTTACTCTAATTTTATATATTTAAATATATATATATAGATAAATTTATTTATTTGGATATTCATTAATCAAAATTTATATCATTTATTAAAAACTTTTTTTTTTTTTTTTTTAAGAAGAAGTTCATATCTCATTTAATATGCTACTTTATAACTAAAATGTCAATTTATTGATAATAGTAGATGTAGGGGCCTGGGACTCCGAGGCCCGTCGTTTGGGTATATGGTGGGCCTAAAGCCCAAGCCGAGGACTAAAGGCGTCTGAGAAGGGATAATCGCTGTCAAAAGGGCTCATGTTGGCAAAAGGAGAAGTTAGTCGAGATCATAACTACCCTGGGAGTTGTGCCGAGGATGAGAGCCTCCTCCGCTAACCAAGGCCGAGGTCAATAAAGGTGGCTTGTCGTTCGGAAAAATGACACAGAAACACCCGATTGATATGGATAAGCATTATGAGAACTCAGGACAGGGAGATGTCCTAAAATATCTAAAGAGAAAGCTGCTACCTCCGTATTAAATACACTGCAACTAACTCCCTGACCGTATTAATGTAGAAGTGATACCTAAACAGTGTATTTCAATCTTATAGCTACTACATAAGGACTTATGGGGAGTGTTGATGGGACGAGTATCTACACCGACCGTCTGGCAAGCATGTGAAGGGTGTAGGGAATTTCACTGAAATCCCAACCTGTGAAAAACAAAAAAAAAAACAAAAAAAAAAAAAAGGAGAGAAAACACACGCCAAAGAAAAAAAAAACAATCACATGCACAAGACAATATTTACGTGGTTTAGCAATTTGCCTATGTCCATGGAATTGTAGAGATTTCACTATTATCAGGGAAGAATACAGAGTACAACTTGCGGCTACAATATTTTCTCTATATAGAAAACACGGCAATGACACCACACAAAAAAAACCCTAATTACAAAAGGTGGTTCTACAATGGGCTAAACGGGCCAAAAAAAATTTCCTAAGGACGTTGCCCCCGAACTCCCAAGAGGCTTGTCCATAAGCGCTCCGACTTGGGCCTATCGGCCCAAGCTTCCACTCTATGGACTAAGCCTCAATAAATCTCCCATTAAAAACCACGCAACATTATTCAGGTCAGGTCGTCAAACCAAATCAAACAAAACTAGGCTCCACAAAGCCCAACAAAGGGTGAATATGAAAAGGAAAGGCAGTATAAAAGATAGAGGAGGGAGTAAGATAGGGGGATCAGAAAATTCAAGAAAGAAACACTGTAGCAATCTATGATCAAACTTGTAACATTACCTAAGAACTTTATATAAGAACCAGTGTCCTCAGATTTCGCCGAGGACGTTTTTTCTTCAGTTTACAGTTGTCTATTTTCATCTTTTTGTCATCAAACCTATCTAACTCATTGTTCAATCAACTAAAGCCTAGTTTTCTAACCCATTCTCTACATATTCATTGTTTTGGATATTTTGGGCCTAAGTCCATCCACATGTTGGGTTAGGAATTCAAATCTGGTCCTTACAGTAGACAATTGATTTTCATGTACTTAAATGATACTCTAATAATAATAAATTAGAAAACAAAAACAAAGCAAACTTGTTCTGTGTATTTATAATGCCATAGTGGTATTCTAAATAATAATAATAACAATAAAGAAGAATAGTTCTGTTGAGCGGTGCTTTTGTTTTCTCGTTTTTAGCCTCCATCTCTACTACCACACTCACCATCATCAATCTGATGCTGCTGCCATAGTGGAATTCAATAACATGGCAGTGGCAATAGCTAGAAACGATAATTACCATTTGTACTTAAAGTGAAGGGAATAAAAACCAAAAAGTTGTATTCATAAATATCAGCCGGACAACATTAACTTTGGCGTTAGAGATTAGTTGAGTACATAATTCTTTGTAGGTAAAATGAGAGCAGTTGTCTTATAGCCAAGGAATTATAACAAAGAAGACTATGCAAGTTGTGCAGACTGGGAAGAGTTGAGATTGAAAAGAAAGTAATTCAGAATTCAAGATGCTTTACAAAAACGTGAAAGGGATGAAGTAGATGCAGTAGGTTTCAATGAAATATTACCCGAAATATATAGACAGTCTTTTTACAAAACAAAGCTACTACACTAACAATACTGTGAAGAAGAAACCTCAATGAGCGGCAGATTTCGATTATGAATGGCTTATTCGAAATTTTGTTGAAAGTGGATTAAAGTATATTTGTAATTTTAAAAATAATAAGTTCTCATCCTAAAAGTGTATCAAAATATTGGTAAGTAAAAAAATAACTCAAGTTTAGTTAGGTTTAACATCATAAACATATGGAGGAAGATCTTCTATTTACACTATTAAATAATTAATATATCTCGCATGTTTAGTTAGATTATAAGTTACAGAATTTTCCAATCGATGATACGTGAGAAAATAACATCACTAAAGATATCTGTAAAATACTTTGTAAAAGTGAGCAAATGTTTAGAAGGCTAAAGATTCATCCTCACTTCTCAATGCTTTGATTATTAGATAGATTTGTTGAGGCAATTGGCATCAATGTTTAATAAAAAATGCTAGAGCTACAAACATTTTTTTTTTTTTTTACAAATAGTTGATATTGTGAGTGATTATTAGTAAGATATAAGTAATGAACTCAAATGAGAATCTATAAAAGTTTATCATATCAACTTTGTGTAAAAATTTTGTGTTTATAGCATTACTCACGCTTAATATATGTTAATCATTTAACTTATTTAGAAAAATGCTAGTGGTTGGCCATAAAGACAAATAAAAAATTTGGTCACAGCAATAACTTATAAAAGAACATTTGTGAGGTTTAGCCCAAAATTTTCATTTATTTTACTCGCTCTTTCTCTTCTATAAATAGATCACATTGTCACTTTAGAAATGCACCAGTACTCACCCTTCTTCCTCAGCTTCCTCTTTTCTCTCTTTCATTTTTTTTTCTTCTCTCCTTTCATGTTCCCTTCCCCAACCCTCACCTTCTCCTCTAATGAGGTCTTCAACCAAAGCATTATTCTCTGTGCCCCACGGCCAGGCCTCTCTCTCCTGTCCCTCTACTCATAACACTCAAGGAGGACATAGAAAATGATGTCCTCGCTGCTTTCAACACCATAATTTTTTTTTAAAAGCTAGTTTTTGTTATTTCTTACCCTTTCTTGTTATTTTTGAGATTGGCTAGTTTTGGCCAATCACAATCACTATGGTTTTAAATTCCCTCTTAACTTCCTTCACCATATTGTCTAGCTTCTTGGCAACAACATATTTGTTATGACTTGATGCTAATCTTAAATATATATATATAATCCACTTAATAATATAAAATTTACAAAAAAAAAAAAAAAAGATAAAGATAAATCACTCCACAGTCAATCCACACTATAAATAATCATTGTTATCTTAAATATTTATAACCCACTTAATAATATAAAATTTACAACCAAAAAAAAAAAGTGAAAAAAAATTTACCCAGTACTTGATTTCTTGAGATTAAAGTAACATACAAAAAGAAAAAGATAGAGATAAAGATAAATCACTCCACAGTCTACAGTCTAAATACTAATTACTATTTTAGATATTTATAATCCACTTAATAATATAAAATTTACAAAAAAAAAAAAGTGAAAAAAATAATCTACCCTATACTTGATTTCTTGAAAGTAAAGTACCATACAAAATATATATACATATATATAAAGATAAATCACTCCACGGTCCACACTCCAAATACTAATTGCTATCTTAAATATTTATAGCCCATTTAATAATATAAAATTTACAAAAGAAAAAAAATGAAAAAAAAAAAAATTTACCTAGTACTTGATTTATAGAAAGTAAAGTACCATACAAAAAGAAAAAGATTAAAAAAATAAAAAGATAAATCACTTCATGGTCCACACTCTAAAAACTAATTACTAACTTAAATATTTATAATCCACTTAATAATATAAAATTTACAAAAGAAAAAAAAGTGGAAAAAAAATTTACCCAGTACCTAATTTCTTGAAAGTAAAGTAACATAAAAATGAAAAAGAAAAAAAAATATAAATATAAATTACTTCCAAGGTCTATACTCTAAAAACTAATTATTATCTTAAATATTTATAATCCACTTAATAATATAAAATTTACAAAAGAAAAAAAAAAAAGTTTACCTAGTACTTGATTTCTGGGAAGCAAAGTACCATACAAAAAGAAAAAGATTAAAAAAAAAAAGGATAAATCACTTCATGGTCCACACTCTAAAAACTAATTACTAACTTAAATATTTATAATCCACTTGATAATATAAAATTTACAAAAGAAAAAAAACTGAAAAAAAAAAAAATTACCCAGTACTTGATTTCTTGAAAGTAAAGTACCATAAAAAAGAAAAATAAATCACTCCACGGTCTACACTCTAAAAACTAATTTCTATCTTAAGTATTTATAATCCACTTCAAAATATAAAATTTACCAAAAAAAAAATGTGAAAAAAAAAAACCTTACCCAATACCTGATTTCTTGAAAGTACCATAAAAAAGAAAAAGAAAAAGATAAAGATAAATCACTCCACAGTCCACACTCTAAATACTAATTAATATCTTAAATATTTACAATCCACTTAATAATATAAAATTTTCAAAAAAAAAAAGGGGGGGAAAATTACCCAGCACTTGATTTCTAGAAAGTAAAGTACCATACAAAAAGAAAAAGAAAGATAAAGATAAATCATTTCACATTAGACACTCTAAATAATAATAACTATCTTAAATATTTATAATCCACTTAATAATATAAAATTTACAAAAGAAAAAAAAGTGAAAAAAAAAAAATTTACCCAGTACTTGATTTCTTGAAAGTAAAATACAATACAAAAAAAAAGGGGGATAAAGATAAATCATTTCATTGTCCACACTCTAAATACTAATAACTATCTTAAATATTTATAATCCACTTAATAATATAAAATTTACAAAAAAAAAAAAAAAAAATTCCCATTACTTTATTTATTGAATGTAACGTACCATACAAAAAGAAAAAGAATAAAAAAAGATTTTAAAAAATCACCCCACAGTCAACACTTTAAATACTAATTACTATCTTAAATATTTATAATCCACTTAATAATATAAAATTTATTTAAAAAAAAGTGAAATTTTTTTTTCCAATACTTGATTTCTTGAAAGTAAAGTACCATACAAAAAGAAAAAGAAAACAAAAAGATAAATCGCTCCACGATCCACACTCTAGAAACTAGCCAGTTCCAATCTTATATATTTATAATCGACTTAATAATATAAAATTTACAAAAGAAAAAAAAAAGTGAAAAAAAAAAACCTTGCCAAATACTTGATTTCTAGAAAATAAAGTACAATACAAAAAGAAAAAAAAATAAAGATAAATCACTTCATAGTCCACACTCCAAATACTAATTACTATCTTAAATATTTATAATCCATTTAATAATATAAAATTTACAAAAAAAAAAGAAAAAAAAAAGAAGTTTACCTGGTACTGAATTTCTAGAAAGTAAAGTACCAAACAAAAAAACTACACTCTAAAAACTAATTACTATCTTAAATATTTATAATCCACTTAACAATATAAAATTTACAAAAGAAAAAAAAGTTAAAAAAAATTTACCCAGAAAAAAGAAAACAAAAAGATAAAGATAAATTACTCTGCGGTCCACAGCCTAAAAACTAATTGCTATCTTAAATATTTACAATCCACTTAATAATATAAAATTTACAAAATAAAAAAAATGAAAAAGAAATTTACCCAGTACTTGATTTCTTGAAGGTAAAGTACCATATAAAAAGAAAAAGAAAACATAAAAATAACGATAAATCACTCCGCTGTCCATACTCTAAAAACTAATTATTATCTTAAATATTTATAATCCACTTAATAATATATAAAATTTACAAAAGAAAAAAAAAGTGAAAAAAAATATGAGTTTTCTATTATTATTATATAAAAAAGCATGCTTAGCAATATATAAAATATATAAATAAATATATTTTTAATAATTTTTTAATGGCCGCACTCGCATCCTATTTTTTCAAAAATTGTCGAGTCTCGCACCCACACCAGTACCCGCATCCAAATCTGGAAACGCATGTATAGTAAGGCAGTCATGCATGCAGTGACAAATGCTCTTCATGAGCTGGTCTCTTAAGAAATAATAAGCTCTGTCGTGGGATGTTCATCCTTTGTGCTGTCTCGACCTAAAACTCTTTGGGCCGCTGTAAGTCCACTCTTTGCTGTTGTGATCATTAGAACTGAATGAATACCTCTACTCTGAAGCTTCACCGCAACTTGGCAAATAGCAGGGCAGGCCACTGTTAATAAAGTCCTTAAAAGACCAACTACAGCAAAGAACCAAGCCATTTTCTTTTCTTGATTTTATACAAAGAAAAATCACATTAAAGAAGGTTGAGATGACACCTTATGCTTGTTCTGTTTGTCGCATATACGGATTTTGAGGTTGAAACTAAGCATAGTTAAGTCTGAATTACGACCAGGCGCACAAGGTTTTTAACTTATAACAATTCAAAGTATTATTTATTCTTTTTCTAGAATTTTCAACCTATGAAGATCAAAACCAACTAGAATAGGACTTAAAATAAGTCCACGAATAAACCTCCCCTATGTAGTGTAAAAATAGACAGACAAAGTTGACTCTTTGCTAGCCGACTCGCCAGCACAATTAAAGCCACATGCCATAAACCAAAAGATTAAAAAAAATCGAAGTGATGAACACGATATAGAAAATATTTGTACTATAAGAATTCAGAGAGGATTATTCATTCTTAGTATTTTCTCATACAATATATAATGGTTAATAATCAGGTGTATGAAGGTTCGTTTCTTCCCTTTCAGTAAGGTAGAAACCGGTTGTCTGCTCACGGTCATGGTCATTAGTTTTTAGGTGAAAAATCAAATCACACTACTTCAACTTCCCAAGTAGCTAGTATGACTGATTCCAATGAAATCACCAAAAACCCACGTTATCCAACTAAAACTAAACTACTCACTTATGCTACTATTCATTTTTTAATGCAACAAGTACGAAGGGTCAAATTAATGCCAAATTAAGGTTGATTGTTTTGGTTGTTTGCTGATAATGTACTCTTTATATTTGTCACTGTTCACCAATTATCTTACAGCAATTGCTCACTCCTGAATAGATGAAAAGCCATCTGAGAATGTCAAGTTTTCGTCTAAGTCAAAGCACATGCCGTGCCAAAAGTGACATAGTGGTTGAAAATCCAAAAAATAAGTCATCCAAAACAGTAAGATTTTGAAGCCTTTGTGATCTATGACTATGAGATGTATCAATTGCCTTCCTGCTGCCTGCATTCTGGTTTTCCTGACTGTTTTGACCATTGGCAAAGTTCAAATTGTACTCCTTTACTCAATTATATTCACCATGGCTGCACAAAGTTCATTATAAGACCACCATTTACCACTTAAGTATTATCTCCCTCTTTTCCCAATGGCTTCAGCACTCGCTCCTTTTCACTGCCATTTGCTTGTCCTTGTCCTCACCCTCCTGGTTCCTGCTATAGCTCAAGTTTATACTAGCATCAGTGTGGGTTCAGCTCTCTTTGCCACAGATGATAACTCCACATGGACTTCACCATCCGGTGATTTTTCATTTGGATTCCGTCGCTTTCCAGGTCAACAAGATCAGTTCCTTCTTGCTATCTGGTTTGCTAAGATACCAGATGGAACTATAGTTTGGTCTGCAAACAGAGATTACCCGGCAGAGAGAGAATCAAAAGTTGAGCTTAACACAGCTGGACAACTTGTACTCAAAGCTCCAGGTGGATGGGAGTTGTGGAGGTCCAGCAGCAATGAGAATCCTCGAGTATCAAATGGAGCTATGCTAGATACTGGGAATTTTGTTATAACAGGCACAAACTCAAGCATCTTATGGAATAGCTTCGATGAACCAACAAATACCATGTTACCAACCCAGGTATTGGGTCTTGGGAGCAACCTTTTCTCTAGCGTGTCCGAAGAAAACAATGGGGTGGGTAAATTTCAGCTCCGTTTCAATAACCCACAGCAATCAAATTCCTCATACGTTCTGATACTAAATCAAATAGATGTCTACACCCAAAATCCTTATGGAGCTTATTATGCTAAACAAGATGTTTCTGAGCTAATCTTGGACAAGTCGGGCTACCTTCAAGTCAAGAACTCACTGGGAGGCATATCCAACCTTTCATCAAAGGGAGAGGTCTTGAGGACAGACTCAGACTCCTACTACAGGGCAACACTTGACTTTGATGGTGTTTTCAGACTCTATACTCACCCAAAGAATTTTACTGGAAACCAAACCTGGTCTGCAACTTGGTATGTTCCTGAAAACATCTGCCTGGATATTTACGACACTTTTGGAAGTGGCCCTTGTGGTTATAATAGCATATGTTCACTGGTAGCCCATGGTATGCCAGAGTGCCAATGCGCCCCAGGCTTCTCTCTCTTGGATGTAAATAACAAGTATAGTGGCTGCAAACAAGATGATGTAAGCTACATGAATGAATGTAACGAGATGGGTACTGTGATTTCGGAAGATCAATTTGAATTCTTGGAGATGGAGTATGCTGATTGGCCTTTAGCTGACTATGAACTACTACAACCCACAACAGAATTTGAATGCAAGAATTCTTGTCTGCGCGATTGTTATTGTGCAGTCACCATTTTCCAGGATCCAAAGTTTAATAATGGCACAGGAAGATGTTGGAAGAAGAAATTACCGCTTTCTAATGGGAGGTTCAACAGCAGCGCCATTGATAGAAAAGCTCTATTCAAGAAATTTAAATTGAATAGCTCTTCACAGAATCCTACAAATCCAAATCCAGGCCAAGGAAGGCAGAATCAAGAGATATTGATCCTTGCAGTCCTCCTAGGTACTTCTGTATTTTTTAATTTCTTTTCTGTAGCTGCAATTTCTCTAGTTGTCTTCTGTTTGTGGCAAGGAAAACTGCCAAATTTCTACAGAACCTTACATACAAAAGATCTTGAAATGAATCTGCGTTCATTTACATACAAAGATCTTGAAGAAGCTACTAGTGGGTTCAAAGAAGAATTGGGCAGGGGTTCTTTTGGCACTGTTTATAAAGGGGTAATAGTATCAAGTTATAGCAACTATGTTGCTGTCAAGAAGCTAGACAAGATGATAAAGGAAGGTGAGAGGGAATTCAAAACTGAAGTAACCGTGATTGGCCAAACTCACCATAAGAATTTGGTACGGTTACTTGGCTATTGTGATGAAGGTGAACACCGAATTTTGGTGTACGAGTTTATGTACAATGGCTCATTGTCGAGTTTCCTTTTTGGAGTAATAAGACCAAGTTGGCAACAAAGAATGCAGATTGCATTAGGAATTGCTAGAGGACTAAGGTACTTACATGAAGAATGTAGCATGCAAATCATTCATTGCGACATAAAGCCTCAAAACATACTTTTGGATGATTTTTTTACAGCCAAAATTTCTGACTTTGGATTGGCAAAGCTTTTGATGAACCAACAAACCCGGACTCTCACTAGCATCAGGGGGACTAAAGGCTATGTTGCACCAGAATGGTTCAGAAACACACCAGTCACAGTAAAGGTGGATGTTTATAGTTTTGGTGTCATGTTGTTGGAGATCATTAGCTGCAGGAGATGTGTGGAAGTTGAGATGGAGAGGGCAGCGATACTTACAGAATGGGCATATGAATGCTATAGTAGAGGGAAAGTTGAAAGATTGGTGGAAGATGATGAAGAGGCTATTAGTGATATGAATTGGGTGAAGAAGCTAGTAATGGTGGCAATTTGGTGTGTACAGGATGTGCCATTATTGAGGCCTTCCATGAGAGAAGTCACTCATATGCTAGATGGCATTCTTGAGATTTCTGCACCCCCATGTCCTTTCCTCTACTGTTCAACATCCAAAGCTGAAAAGTCATCCATGGGATTTTCAAATAATAGTCGTATCTAAGTGATGTAGTGTCATAATAGGCCAAATAATTTCCAAATAAGCATTTTTGTGACTGCCATTGAAAGTGTAGTCATTTGGAAAGATTGTATTAATCAATAGATCTTGTCTTGAATTTAAGCTTAGTACTACCACTTACTAAGTGTGGTGAGTTTTGTAAATTACCATGTTTGTCTTGTAAATGTGCTTTGACCTTTAGTTGTAACTTTGGGGGTTGTTGGTGTCTATAGTCTATATATAGTGTGGAGATCTATGAATTTAAACTACTGTAAGCCTTTCATATTGATTCTATTGAATGGTATCAGTGTGTCTGAGGATGACTTCCCTTCATCCATCTCAATGTTGAGCATAGCTTCCATTTATCAATCTCCTTCTGCTCCAGAATTTTCTAATCCTGCACTTCCTGATCCAAGAATTATCTGAATAATACTCCACAGTTTCCATAATGCTGATTTTTACAATTGTAATAGCAGACAAGAAGCTATTTCTGTCAAATAATGACGAATAAGAATTGATTATTCTATTAATAATCAATTATATAGGAATTTGACAATCATTTTGGGTGAGCATCTGTTTGCCTGAAACATGATTGGAAGAATGCTTCATTTCTTTTTGGATGGATTCTGGGTTTCTTTTCATTTGCAACAAGGTCTTAACTCTTAAGTCAAGAAGAACAAATGACTGTGGAATTAGTGTAAAAAACACATTCATATCTCTACAACAAATTTTCATATCTTCACAAGAATAAAACATGATGTAGATCATACTTTACCAAGCATCTAAGGAAATCAATATTAGCAAATAATCCCAAAATGACAAATGAAGAGAGTTCGACACTCTAAACCAGTAAAAAGAATCAATTAATGAAGACTTATAAGCAGTTCAGAGTGAGCTGTAGCAAAATACATTGCATCTTGAGTTGCTCCCAGAAGGAAGCACAACAGTAATCAAGAAGGCAGCCTATCCAAATCTTGGGAAATCCTCAAATTCAGATCACCTTTTAACAGTTGATGTAATCTGCTTCTGTCCTGTGTAGCTTGTGGGCAATGCTCCCTAGAAAATTGACAAGCGGATACTGTAGTCTCAACCAAGAGCATCATCATCTGTATAAGAGGAAATGGAGACACTAAGAGCGACTGAGACACCTCCTTCCGCATGATATGAACGAAAGCATGCACTTCTCAATCAATAATGCTAAGAAAGTAATTTTGTTTCTTAGGCATGATTGCAGCAACCAGAGCTCAATGCCAGAGCACTAACAAAAATCATAATTATCAGCACAATCCTTGGCAGTTGGTCCTTTCCTTTATAATTTCAATTATTCAAGAATCTCTCCTTCCTCTAATTCCTCCTCTGCTGAGAAGACTCCCTGCTCTTCTGAGAAATTCCTTATTTCTTCCACAATTACTTCATCAGTAAATACACCTTCCAAATCAAGGAAGTCATCAGGATTGTTTTCTGCAATTAGATCTGAGTACGCATCTATTAAGCCCTGATCAAAATCGAACTCCCTAATTTCAGAAACTCCTGGTTCCTCGGCAGAGCCGAAAAGTGAACAGTTGCCTGTTTCCACTCTTGACAACAATGACCTCTCTGATGAGTTGTTTATCACTTTCTCAGACAGCTTGTTCCGATGAGGGAATCGACGCATTGGACTTGAATTCACATGTTTCATGAGATCAAAAACATGAGGATCTGAAGAGCTGTTGTCTTCTTCTATTTCCTCCTCCTTGAAAGGGACACCTTCTGGGATTGGGCTTGGGTTGCTTCCAAAATCCTTAAACTTTGTTTTGTGAGTAACAGGATTGGCTTCTTTAACGACTTCAAAATCAAAGTTGTGCGAAGGGAGAAAGACATATATTACAGGATACTCCAATATAACTAAATTGGATAGTTGTTGCCTTATTGGGGCCTTTACATCCAACTCACGGAAAGGTGACCTAGGACCCTGCAAAATATATATACACACACACATATATCAGATCTTGTCTAGATAAAAAATACCAGCTAGGCAAATGAAGATGAACAAGACAATTGTTAATCAGAATAAACAAGTCTTAGGTTGCCATGAGAAAGTGCAAGCCCAAGTACACAGGAAATATCTCCACCAAAAGATGAAAATAAATAACAAAAAGAGAAAACATATAATGAATATCAACTCCTAAAGGGCAGAACATCCACAACTTAACAATTCTCTTTCATTTTGAGTTGTATATTTTGACTTGGACTAGTACACAATCTTTGTGTATATCCCTTTTCCTTTTCAAATAAAATTCATACTTAACAAAAAAAGAAAATCCAAGTACTAACCACCACTCCCAAGAACCCACTTAGATGAGACTGGCACTATTTTAATCACCCTTTAACAATAAGTTCAAAAGGTTCAACAATACTTGGTGCCAAAAGAAACCCAATCCATTGACCACAATCTTATTCATAGTTCTACTTGACCCCAATACAGGGTGCTCAATTTTGAAGTCTAGTGCAAAAGAGAACACCACATATAAAACAGCAGCATGAAGCAGTACTTCAGCCTTTAGTCGGAGCAATTGTTGCACCATTAAGCCAACCTAGTCAAGAATCAACCAATGTACTACAATCATCTAATATATGCCAATTATAATCTGTCTGTCTTTTCTGTCTAGAAATACAGACAATTTAAGCCAATAGCAATAAGATTATCACACCCGCGAAGTGTATTATATATGGCACCCAAAAGCTCTCTAAAGATAGTAGCGAGGTAAAGCACCTAGCAGACATGATATCTATGCCTAAGAGATAGATCAAGCTGACAAAACAGACAAATTTTTGTATAGGTGGATACAACACATGTATCAGATTGAACTTATTACCTTGTTCTCCGGTCCAAATTAATTGGGCTAGGAGATGCAATGTGGTCCAAAGACCATAGGGAGGATATCATACATAATTACGCATGATGAATCATCCACAGGTGCAAACCTCCAAAAATGCTCAAAATATTTTTCGAAATATAACACTTAGTGTGCGTTTGGCAACACTTATTTTTGTCAACTTATTTTACTATTCAGCTTATTTTTGCTATTATTCATGACCCCACTACACTTTTTAGTATTATTTATGGATCTCATTGTACTATTTCAACTAATTTTTACTTTTATCTACAGTACATTCAACAAAATAAGCGGATCCTAAACAGACCCTTAGATTGTCAAAATGAAAAATGTTCAGTTCAAGTCTCTAAACAGTTACAAGAGCACCAACACAACCTCACATAAAAGCTGGCCTTCTCAGACAAACTCAATTTGAACACAGCCAAATTGCAACTTTAAGACCAAGGACCAATTGATGATTAGAGTTCCAAAATTTGACCACTTTGAGAACAAAACTGGCAAACCTTTCTCGGGACTGAAAATGCTCTTAGATAACCATGATGAAGTATTCAACAATACCACCAGCAAAGGATAAGAAAGAAACCTTAGGATATTTACGGATGAAAAACTTGAGACAGTCCAGCTGTTCGTCACAGAATTGTCTTAGTTGGTGATTCCAAGGGCCAGGTTTTAGATGATTCTCAATAACAGAGGAAAGGTTCATATTTTCATTTAATCTGAAAAACAAAATTGCATCAGTGTTTAAACAAAATACACAGTATTGATCTATGAAGTTACAAACCAATTGACTCATGCTAACAGAAGGATAAGAATTAACAAGAATAATTAGTTATCCACGGATAAGAGTGGGTAAGATAGCTTACCCATGGTCATGTAAAACAACATCTGTTGAGTGAAACTGCCACTCAATGGTCCACTCAATGGTTTTCTTCCTGAAACAATCATTAAGATGAACAGCAAAATCTGATTAAAAAAACACCCCCCAGCGCAACAGAGAATCTTAGTTCATTTCCAATACCATTATGCAAAGATTTACAAATATTCATCTTTGAAAAAATACCACCATAGTGAGAGAAAGAGGCCATGACTGAGTCATTAACCAAATTCTTATAGATAGCAAGAAACATATAAGCTGAACACATCAAATATGTCAACAGGAAAAAGAAAAAGGATACCACAATGAGGTATCCTATGGTAAATCACAAGCAAACTAAATAACCAATAATTTATAATTGAATCCACAACAATGAAGTCCAAGGAAACTAATAATAACCTATTGTTGTATCGAGTTTGATTTTTCTCCCTCTTTGACATTCCACTAGGGAGAAATAGGAGTTTTGTCTTCCGACTCGCAGCAGCTTTCCGGAGACTTTTTAGGTGATATGGTAATTTATAATGAGAATAACCGCACACTTTACTTCTCATTCTCTGAGCAGATTCGGAAACCCTCTTCACTTCCTCTAGCAAATTATAATCTACACACAGAATGTTCCAAACAGAAGAGTTTTGGTTTAGAGATGAAAGCAAAATAGCATAACTTAATCAAGCAAATTATAACATATACAAAAAGAGTGAGAGAGATAAGTTATCCTAATAAAATCTCACACCAAAAGAACAAAATTCCTCAAGAATATTAAATTCTACATGTACTTAAATCTTCACAGCCACATAAAGGTTATCATAATTTTGACTAAAAGAAACCAAAGAGAAATATTTATCAAGCAGATTATAATCCACTCATATGAGAAAAGATGTAAAAATTGTGATATAGGTAGCGAAATTTCAAAGAAAAATAGCAAATTTCCTCTTTAGCTGATTATAAATTCGCATAAAAAGGTAAAAACAAATTCAAAAAAGTAAAACAAGGTATCTAAATTGAAATTTCAAAGTAGAAACTTTCTCAAGCATACGATAATATACCAGAATAGAAAATGTGATTAAAATAACGATAGAGTAAATTTCATTGAGCAGGAGAAAAGAAGTCCATAATTGCAATAAAGGTAATGAAATTTCAAACAAAAATTGCAAATTCCTCTCGAGAAAATTACAATTCACATTAAAAAGAAAAAATCAAATTCAAAAAGTAAAAGTTGGTATCGAAATTGAAATTGAAATTTCAAGATAGAGACTTTCTGAAGCATATGATAACCCACCAGTATAGAACTCAAATAAGGAACCCTGAAAAGGGTAATGATAATGATAATGAGAGAGCTTGAAAACCAGGCAAAAGGGTCTCTGAATTCATGAGATAAAATCAAATTCACAAAAAGCAAAACAGGGAATTGAAATTGAAATCGAAATTTCAAGATAGAAAGTTTCTCAAGCATATGATAATCAACCAGTATAGAACTCTAATAAGGAACCCTGAAAAGGGTATCAATAATGAGAGCACTTCAAAACCAGGTAAAAGGGTGTCTGAATCCACAAGGTAAAATCAAATTCAAAAAAGTAGAACTTGGTATTGAAATTCAAAATAGAAACTTCCTCAAGCATATAATAATCTACCAGTACAGAACACTAATAAGGAACCGTGAAAAGGGTATTTGAATTCTCAGATAAAATCAAATTCAAAAAAAAAAAACTTAAAAATAGGAACTTTCTCAAGAATATGATAATCTCCCAGTATAGAACTCTAACAAGGAAGCATAAAAAGGATATTGTTAATGAGTGAGCTTCAAAATCAGCTAAAAGGGTCTCCGAATTCATGAGGTAAAATTAAATTCAAAAAAAGATAAAACAGAAAATTGAACTTGAATTAAATTTTCAAAACAGAAACTTTCTCAAGGATATGATAATCTAGCAGTATAGAACTCTAATAAGGAACCCTGAAAAGGATATTGATAATGTTAGCTTCAAAAACCAGCTGAAAGGTAAAATCAAATTCAAACAGTAAAAAGTAAAAAATAAGAACTTTCTCAAGAATATGATAATCTACAAGTATAGAACTCTAAATCAGCCAAAAGGGTCTCTAAATTCACGAGGTATAACCAATTTCAAAAAAGTAAAACAGGGTAATGAAATTGAAATAGAAATCAAAATTTCAAAACAGAAACTTTCTCAACCATATGATAATCTACCAGCATTGAAAACGAGTTGAGCTTCAAAACCAGCTAAAAGGGTGTCTGAATTCACGAGAAAAAAAAGTACCAGAGATAAGGAGATTATCATCGAACTGTGAGAGAGGGACGAACTGGGTCTGGTTCCTCTTGCCCGTACAACCAGTGCGTTGCTTGTGAGCCTTGACGCATGAGAGGCCACAAGAGCGTACAGAGCAACCTGGGCACTTGTACTTTGATGGGTTATGCTTGCACTCCTCGCAGAGAGGTTGATCCTTGGGTTTTGGAGCTGGGTCTTCTTGGTTCTCCATTGCGCGCAACGGACACAGAGGTCTGGGGTTTTTGAGAGGGAACTAGGGTTTATGGATTTATGAGAGACTCGAGAAAACTGTATAAACCATTAGCCAGTCGTTACTACAGAGAAAAGACTAACCAAAATAATAATAATTCCCATCCAAAAAAATATAAATTAATAATAAAAAATAAATTTTCAAAGTTTTTTTTTTTTTTTAAATTTATTTTAAGAGAAATAAGTTGCTAGTTAGGTGGAAGAGAGACTAAGTGTGGATTTGAATACCATTTATTTTGTTAAAAACTGAAAATAATAAAAGGAAATTATGTCTTATAAACAATGCAACAGGCGTTGGTAAAAAAAAAAAAAAAGGACAAAAACGTGTTTGCATAAAAACGCAGACACAATCCAAAGACTCTCTAAAAATAAGTCTAACATATAAATAGGCTTGCTTAAAATATTATTTTTATCCATAAAGTAAAACCTTCTTTTTAATGGATAGTTTCTATTTAAGATTCCAATTGGTTATTCATGTGGACAAAATTGAATTTTTTTTTTAAAGAATAAATGGAATTAAATTTTAAATCTCTTATTCGAGAATAATAAACCTTATTAGTTGAGATAACTAGAACGCATTTTTGTAAATAATCTACCTTATATATTTTTGTTAATTTTTATCTTTTGTGACGTAATAGAATGTTGATGACTTGATTTGGTGTTTTGTTTTATTCTCTGGAAAAAGGAAAACATTACATGATCTAGCTTGGACTAAATCATTTTCTTTATAAAAATGTTGAACACATGGTGTAGGAATAACATTACGCAAAGACCAAATTATCCCTCTATGACTCTCGATCAAATCACAAATCCCCAATTTAGTTGAGCTAGGGCTAAGAACACAAAAACCTCCCACTGTGAAAACCCCAAATTGACGACCCTATTATGCTTCTTTTTTTTCATATGCTAATAGATGTTTTTGCAGCCTATTAAAAATCATATATAGAAGTAGAAGTATGCAAAGACCAATGTGGTTTAAAAGACATAAATGGTTACAAATAAAATATTAGATCATTTAAAAAAAAGGTAATAAATTTTAAAAAGTTATAAAGATATTATTTACTTTTTAGGTACACGTTAGGCATGGATGGAACTCCAGCCTCCAGGACCAAACAGTTGGAGGAGAATAACTTGAGTTTAGTGTCTCCAATTCATTGGACTTATTACAATATTGACATGTGATAAAAAATTCATCACAGTAAGTTTAATGCACTAGAGTACTAAATACAAGCTAAGTCATATTAGGAATAGAAATAATTATTTGTGATGAGTTTCAAAGCGAGTTGGGAGGGTCGTACAAACGAAAGAAATTGAAGCCTATTCAAGTTGCGGTGGAAGGCAATTAGAGTATAGTGTTTAAGGTGGCCAAGGAAGAAGGAGCTTGAGGTTATTGCATTGGTCACCTAGTGTAGGGGATTCAAGAGGGAGCCCGGTTGTTCAATGAGATTTCTTTTCAACTTACTCACTGCAACTTAGCCAATTTTTTTTTTTTTTTATATCAACTTAGCCAATTTTTGTTGGCCTTTGCATTCTCTCTTCAATAATGAAATGAAATTGTATTAAGCTATAAAAAATACAAAATATAAAATAAGGTTAGAAGGAGAGGATGTAACACAACCATCCTATCAATTCTTATCGCTATCTATCTCCCCACGTTGTCATTATCACAATTTCACAATTTGACAAGTAGTCAACAGCACACTATGAAGTTCCGGAAACACAAAGCAATAAATATTAATTTAAAATTAAATACCCACCATAATAATAAGAATGTAACTATTTATTAATCTGTTCCTTTAATCATTCTGTAGTTGGTAGTTGAACATCATTACTAATTTAATTTCTTCTATAACTATCTATTTAAATAAAAATTTAATCATTCTCACTTGCAAGCATTACATAAATCATTAAAAAACTCAACTAGCAATTCTACGTAAAATCATTTTTTTTAGTCTTATTATATTAGTTATTATTACCATTCTTGATTAATAATCATCTCCTTCTAGTCATAATTAAGAAATTAAAATAGAATTGAAATAAGTAACACAATAATAAATTCAACCTTTATTTTTAAAAATAGAAAAAAAAAAAAATATTTAAACCTAACAAAAGCACTCACTGCCGGCCTTAATAAATAGTCCAATAATAATACTACTATATTTAGTCTACATTGCATCCAACGTGTCCACCAAAATTTTGGTAGGGTCCACCAAATCCACCAATAGAATTTTGCTACGTTTCACCAAGATCGAGCGAGTACCAACCTACCAAACTCTCGCGAGTACAAAAACATTTCACCTTTCCCCACAGAGGGAAAGTCTCGTTCATGTACAAGTTACTCCAATTACCACCGAAAGCACGGGCCCACATCCCATGCTATCAAACAGTCCAAAAAATAATAAAAAAATTAACAACCGTTCGATTGATGGTCCCCATACAATCCAACGGCTCTGATCTCTTTCTCTCCCAGTAATAAAAAAAATCTCGACCACAGTCAATCCTTCCTCTCTCTATATAAATATCTCCCCCTCTCTCTCGCTCTTTGTTATTAAACGCGTCTCGTATCTCTCTCTCTTTCTCTCTCTCTGTGTGAAATCAGAAAAAGCTGAGAGAGATTTGGTTTTTGAACTTTCTCTTTTATTTATTTACGGTATCAGATCTCAAAAACCACAAAGCTTCAATTGCTTTTGTACTTTCAGCATCGGATTCTGAATCACCTTCCACAGCAAGCTATTGTCAGAGACTCATATCGGATTCTACAAGGTACGATCTTCTATGGCTTTTCATTTTCATTGCATTTTTTCTATAGATTCACTCGGATTCTGTATTTGGAGATGTTGTTTGAATTCAATATGCTTTGGTTTGATTTATTTTATTTTATTTTATGTTTATTTGAATTGGTTTGAAATTCTATAGCTCAATTCGTTAGCTTTGTGGTAGAATTTTGAGCTCGATTGAATTTCTTTTGGACTCGTTCAGAGTCTGTTTGGTAGTTGAGAAATCGTTGGAAAATAAATGAGTTTATATTGAATCGGTTTTTTTGAGTCTTTTTTTAAAAGATTTTATTGTTGAAGTTTTCAATTTGTTAGATTCCTAGCTCGAATCTTTAACCGTTAACTTGTGCTGGAATTTGAGCTCTATTACATTTCTTTGATTCATTCGAGAGAATCTGTTTGGTTGCCGAGAAATGGTAGGAAAATGAATGATGTATTGGCCAGAATTTTAGGATGGAATCTGTTTCCTTCAATTTGCTTAAATTTCTAGCTCAAATTGTTAGCTTGTGCTGGATTTTGAACTCGTTTGTCTCGTACATTCTGGTTTGATTTGAGCTCGAGTTATTGGTTGATTTTGCTGTTTAGATTTCAGATGAAAATAGTATGTAAAGATTGAATTTTTAGGTTCTATGTGGAAAGATCAGGTCCTGGAATTTGATCCAGATCTTGAATTTCAGCATCTTAGGAATTATTGCATTATTCAGATCTACTCACTCGATGATTTTGGGTTTTAGATTGTGAATTTTGAATCTTTTAAGGATGATATAAAGATCTTTCTTGTACTTTTCTTTATTGCCGAATTCTTTAGATTAGATTGATGCTATTTATTTTACAGTGACTCGATGTGAGAATTTGTGTGCTTTGTATTGCCAACGCGGGGTATTAGTAATGTATTTGATTGCGTTTGCAGTGCCTTTTTTTGTCTTCATTGTGTGAATCATGTGGAGGTTCAAACCATTTATGCAAAAAGAACCTGTGGGGCTTGAAGGCCGTTCTCTTGATGTTGGAAATCTTAAAATTAATGTCCGAAATGCCATTGCGGAGGGAGGTTTCTCTTGTGTATACTTAGCTCGGGACCTTGTGAATGTGTCAAAGCAGTATGCTTTAAAGCACATTATATTTAATGATGAGGAATTAGAGGAATTGGTGATGAAGGAGATCTCAGTGTTGAAGTCACTTAAGGGACATCCTAATGTTGTCACACTCTATGCCCATACCATCTTGGATATGGGACGAACTAAAGAAGCATTCCTTGTGATGGAATTCTGTGAGAAATCTCTGGTTAATGTGCTGGAAAGCAGAGGATCCGGATTTTTTGATGAGAAACAGGTCCTCTCAATCTTCAGGGATGTCTGTAATGCTGTTTTTGCCATGCACTGCCAGTCCCCACCCATTGCCCACAGGTATAGATGCTAACAAGGTGACTGTAAGTCTGTAATCTTCTCCTTTTATATATTATCCCACCCCTCCCAAAAAAAAAAACCCTTGAAAGTATACTTCATAAAATTTTGAAACTAAGGCTTAGTTGTTGTTGTTGGAAATCATACATTTAAAAAATTTTAAGATTAACCTTTACCATTTTTGCATTATCTTAAAATAGTTAAAAAATGGTTGCTTGAAGGTATTGATGAGTAAAGTTTTTCCCAACCCCCATTTTTTCCTCTTGTGATTACATTGTGGCAAATTTTGGATTGATGTACTTGTAAGTCATGCTTGTACTGCAAGAAGAAAAGACATCCTTTGCCTTTAATTTATTTGAAGAGACGTATTAGTTTCCTTTTGTTTTTGCTTGCTAAGAAATATTTATGATTTATTGTTATTTCTTTATCTCATTTTCAGAGACTTGAAAGCTGAGAATCTTTTGCTGGGATCTGATGGAGTATGGAAGTTGTGCGATTTTGGCAGCACCTCTACCAATCATAAGCGTTTTGAGAAGCCTGAAGAAATGGGCATTGAAGAAGATAATATCAGGAAGCACACAACACCTGCTTATAGAGCACCCGAGGTTGAACATTGAACTTCACAGTTCACTCTTACGATGTTAAATTTTTTATTTTAATGCTAAAGTTATTTGATTTTTGTTTTCCTCCTTTACCTAGATGTGGGATCTCTTTCGGAGAGAACTTATAAATGAGAAGGTAGACATATGGGTAAGTCAAGCTGAACCTTGTAATTCAAAGTGAATTGCAGAAACAGTCAAATAATCTAATCAAATGTGCAATTAGGAACTGACGTTACTCTGTCAATCTGCAGGCGCTGGGTTGCCTCCTCTATCGGATTTGCTACTTCAAAAGTGCATTTGATGGAGAATCAAAGCTTCAAATTTTAAATGGGAATTATCGCATTCCAGAGTTACCCAAATATGGCTCCTCTGTTACAGACCTGATCAAAGAGATGCTTCAATCTTCACCAGATGACAGACCAGACATCACGCAGGCAAGCGCTTTGCTTGATTGGCCATTCATCTCCATGAATTTAGGTTAGTTTTAGATCATCTTGTCCTAGCAATCTTAGGTGAAGATTAAACATTCTACTAACTGATGCTGGGATTTTTTTACAATCTTGGCAGGTGTGGTTTCGTGTTAATGAGCAGTTACCTGCTAATCTTCAGAAGTCTTTACCTGATAGGCCACCTGAAATGAAATCCGCGGACATACATGAAGGTGAGGATGTCAAAGGTGTACTTGTTACAAAACTCATTCTTCTTTCTGTATGAATTATTAAATTTGACCTTCTAGCTTTTAGTGTTAAACCTGATTGAAATGAAGAAAACTTAACATTTCATAAATTCTTGACATGGATTTTGTTGGAGCAGATTTAATTTTGAATAACTGTAAATTGATATTAAGAAAGGCCACAAATATTTGAGATTTGCTTTTAATTGAAGTGAGGCTGATGTAACAGGTATTCCAAAGCCTGCATATAAGGCGCATCCAGTGCCTCGCAGAAGTCCGCCACCCCCACCTTCATCTGGAGAACAAACTAGGAACACATCACAACCTTCTTCTAGGGCAGGGGGAGGTGGGGGGCAGCTTGGTGCTTTCTGGTCCAGTCTACATGCAAAAGATTCAGTTGTTCCTGAGGACATGACAAGACCCAAATTTGATGAAGAACCTACTACCCATGGTACATCAAAAAATGATCAATTTAAGCCTGAAAATCTTCCTTTACCTAGGAATACTAGCCCTGCAAAAGAGGCAGACATACAAACTTATACTGTTCGAAAAAATGCACATGGTAAATCACAAAAGGCTGAGGATGGCTCTTCCAAGGATTTTGAGATGACATTTTCCCATAAGGGTACAGACCGTGGCACACATAGGCCAAAACCATCAAAAGTTGAGACTACAGCTACTTTTCAAGATGACACTTTTAACACTTTTGTTGCTGAATTTGATACTGAGAAGTTTAGCTCCACCGTTAGTAATAGTAATTCTGAAAAGGAGGAAGCATTAGAGGCTGAAGTAGCGAGGCTGAAGGGGCAGCTGAAGCAAACAAACTTGGAGAAGGTTGAAATAACTTCAAAATTTGAAAAGCTATCTGCCATTTGTCGATCTCAAAGACAGGAGATTCAAGAGCTCAAGCAAGCACTTGCTGCTAGAAATCCATCACCAAATAAAAATGTTACAAAAATTCAAAGCTCCCCTGCAACTCCTTTGGTATAATTTTCTTTGCTTTAAACTATCAGAATTTGATTATTTTTTTCTCCATCATATCTGTTATTGATAGAATTTTTTTTTTTTTTTTTTTTTCAGCAAAAGGACAAGATTGAAGGAACAATTTGGGAACCACAGCAAGAAAAATCCGACAGGAATAGTGTGAGCCCTGAGCCAAAGCAATGGCAAGCATTTGCTGAGGAACCTAAGCCACAGAAACCTCTTTCAAAAGAGAACCCTTCCAAATCTGTTAGGACAAGAAATGGTCACCAAACTAAGCAGGCTGCACAAGCAAACACTGGTTTTGATTCATGGGGTTTTGGAACAGAGAGTTTCTCAGCTGCCCCCAGTAATAGCCCTCAGATATCAAAACCCATCAGTGACGGAAATAATGCTCAGCGTTTTGGGGAGACAAAGATTACAGAGACCAAGCCAGGTTCTCAACCTGCTGGATGGGCAGGTTTTTAACTCAAGGTCATCTGGGAAGTTATAATGGAGGTATTCTGTGAGAACCCCAGTATATTTCTTGGCACCCTTGGTGAGAAAAATGAGAATAGTGAAAATTTAGTAACTTATTGGCTTTTGGGCTTGATTTGTGTTCTCTGGGTGCTTGTGTTTTATAGATGTTTTAATGCGGAAACATTTGTGATATTATTCTTGACTAAAGTACCAGACTACAGGTGTATACTTTAATGCATGTCTCAATTGTTGTTTAAAGTTCTGAGTTCTGACGATCTTGCATGCTTGCTTGATTTATATCTGCACAACTACTTTAATGGCACTGCATACTGGCGATAAATTTTTATAGTTTTATATTTAAAAAAAAAATTAAAAATTAACCCCTTGTGTCCTAGGGGCCCAGGGGACTGGATCTCATGGTCGTGGGCCTTTCGTACCTGTGGGGTGAAAGGATAATTAACCTGTTCAAACCTCTTAATTCATTAGATTATATAGCTCATAATCCAACTTAAACTTGGTAGTAATTTGATTGTTATGTTAAGAGGCTATGGAGTAGGGGATATGGTGTTTGTCCAACAAGAGGCTATGGAGACTCCAAGAATTTGATTAGTCATAAATTTGCTCGAATTGTTCTGTATCCTTGTTGATTATGGAGTTAGAGAGGTCAAACCTTGATGCGATGATAATTGTCTTCTGCGCAAGCAATGTGTAGTAAATTAGAGTTTGGGAATCTGCCTCTTCAAAAACTGGCTGTAAAGTTGTCTACAAACTTTGCAGAAGCAGGAGTATCATGTTCACGTTTGGTTCAACCTAATTGATTATGTAGCTAATTGGTCAGGTAACATGGTGCAGGCACACTAGTTATCAAATTCTGGTTGACATTTTTTCTCTTTATGTGTCTTAAGTAGTAATTTAATTTGGACCTTTTTTGTTGCACCTTAGTGAATAAGTAAATGTAGGCTCGTTTTGGCTATAAACAACCCTTAATGGAACAACCTGCATTTTGAGTTATCTTGTAACCCTTCTACAAACAGATACAAAAAGAGTCAAAACTACAATCTAAAAAATCAAAGCTTTGTTCATGTCATCCTGGTTCCGCATTGTAAAATCTATTGCCTCTGGGAATTTTGTCTGTATTCAAAAACCACCGGGGAAATACACTGTAGAACAATACACTCCAAACAGGCAAACGTCAGTAACATACCGACATCTCCAGAAGGATTAGGCGATAATCCTCAAGAACATAATTCATAAGACTAGGAAAAATCAATTGTGATTCATGTGGCAAAAAGATCTCATTTTATGAGCTACTGACAAAAAAAATCTTTACATACATAAACACACTCCAAAAATCTTGATCTTTTTTGAAGGATGGAGGGATCTTCATCATTCAGATATGAAAATATTTCTATTGCTAATTTTTAAGTGTTCTTAAAAGGCTTGATGAATATTTACAATTTTACATGATATTAAAGGATATTTAGTATATTTAGAAATCTGTTTATCAATATCTGTTGCTGACTTTTCTAATCACTTAGCCAACATATACATTAATCCTTGACGGTACCGTGAAACTTACCCGATGGTCACCAAATACAACCCAAGCTAAAGTTGCAGGGTACTCAAATTGCTTTAGAAAAGTGGATTAGAATAATGATTGCATGGGAAATTTTTTTGGGGGAAAAAAAAACAATAAGTGAGGGATTTGAAGTCAAGTTTTGTCTGTAAAGAAGTTTAGAAAGTGGACTAGGTTTCTAATGAGGGATTTATTTTCAAATAATGATAGAATGGAGGAAAAGAGCTCACATGACCGACACAATCTAACCTGTAAAGAATTCGTAGCAGACCTTAAATTTTGGGACTAAAAACTTTGTTGTATTTATTTATAAACATATCCACATCGAGAAATAACTTTACATATAGAAATGGTCTCATGCTTTGGTTAAGAAGATTCACCCCAATGATATATGGAATTCTTTAATCTTTACAGGATATCTGTAGAGTTGTTTTTCACATGCACGTGAGAAGGATAGGAAATAGGAAATAGGCCAGCTCACTTGTTAGCTAAACATACTTTTAGCATTGTTGATTTCTCAACTTAGATTGAAGAGACTCCTTATTTTCTTCAACAAGCTCTTATCTAGTTATCCAAGATGTAATCTCTGTTTCATAGTTAATAAAGTTTCTATTTTCTGATTAAAAAAAGAAAAAGAAAAAAGGTCAATGAACCGTGTGCAATTGCCATGATCCAATCTAATCGGTAGAAGATTCATAGCCGACCTTAAATTTTGGGACTAAAAATTTTGTTGTTGTATTTATTTATAAACTTATCTACATCAAGAAATAACTTTGCATATTGAAATGGTCCCAGGCTTTGGCTAAGAAGATTCACCCCTGTGATATATGGAATTTTTTCATCTTTACAGGAAATTTGTAGAGTTATTTTTTCGCACGCACATGACAAGGATAGGAAATAGGCCAGCTCACTTTTTAGCTAAACATACTTTTAGCATTGTTGATTTCTCAACTTGGATTGAAGAGACTCATTGTTTTCTTCAACAAGCTTTTATCCAAGATGTAATCTCAGTTTCATAGTTAATAAAGTTTCTGTTTTCTGATTAAAGAAAAAGGGTCAATGAACCGTGTGCAATTGCCATGATCCTATTGAAATATCAAATGAAAAACTTAAAGCTTTCTACGATTTTCGTGCATCAAAATAGAAAATGCCTATACGCCATATACTATGCAATCCGGAAACAGAGATTGGTCAAAATTTTTAAAATCTGATTTGATACAATATGAATACTTTAACTACTCTTACTTTTTATCAAAAAAAAAAAAAAAAAACTCCTACTTATAATAAATGACTAAAGGCAAAACTACAATATTGGTCCCTCAAATTTACCATTTGAGCGCAATTAGTCCTTCAAGTTTCAACTAAGCACAATTGGTCTCTCAAGTTTAAAAAATGAGTTGTAGTAGTCCTCTTACTAACGGTCGTTACAGGTGTTACTTATATGGTTAATGGAACAATGATTTGACATTTTTTTGAATGATATGACATTTTTTTAATTAAAAAATTGCAAAATAAATTTACACATAAGAAACAATCTCCCCATAAAAAAAAAATAAATAAATAAATAAAATGTAAGAAACAATGGAGACCCAAACCTAGCCGCCGCCCATTCTGAAGTTTTTGTTGTCTAATCTGAGTTATGAAGTTTACCACTTCAGCTGTATGAATTTATTAATTCATATTAAATATTATATAAGTTTAAAGTTATGTATAATGACACATTATTTAATAAGATATTATATTTGTTAGATCTAAAAAACATAAAATCCCAATTATCATACAAAATGTCATAAGGAGTGAAATTTTTCTAAATAATAATAACAAGTAATTAAGAAGATATTTTCATCCAAAAAAAAAAAATATATATATATATATATTAATTTAAAGTAGGGTAAATTGCAAATTGCACCCCTAACATTTGGAAGTGTTTGGATTTTACACCTTAAAAATTCAGAATTTAGATTTTCCTTCATGAAGTTTAAGGTGTTTGGATTTTACACCTTAATTTTTAAAAATTTTAGATTTTACCTTCTAAAGTTTAAGAGTGTTTGAATTTTATACCCCAAAATTATGAAATTTTAAGGTGTAAAATCTAAACACCCCAAACTTTAAAACGTAAAATCCAAACACCCCTAAAATATAGGAGGTAAAATTTAAATTCTAAAATCCAAATGTTAGGAGGAAAAATCCAAATTCTAAAATTTTAGGATGTAAAATTTAATTAGTTCCAAATTTTAAAGATGTAATTTACAATCTACCAGACTTCAAAAGTACACATCGGATACTTGTGCAATACGGATAGTTGAAGTGTTCATGCTTTTTTTTTTTTTTTTGAAAGGAAGTATTCATGCTTTTTAGACGCTAGTCAACAAATAAAAAATTACTCGGTAGTCTTTAGTTAGAGGTTTTCCAAACTATATATTATAAGTTTTTATTAAAATATATTCGACCATGAAAAAATGACAGTGGTTCTGAGAAATTTCAATCACAAGACTTGAACAACTGCTTAGAAAAGCGAGTTTAAACCTATTAGACGTTTTCCTCTATATAAAGGTCGCCCTGGGTTCTTTCTAACTCATAAACCCATAAGCCATAAACATTGCAGCAGTGGCTACTTCAACACTTCTTCATTTTTGTTGTCTCTTGCTTTTGCTTCTTCCTCTGCTTCCCACTGTTTTCAGCTACACCGAAGAAGACTGTAACATAAGGCTGGACAAACCTTTAGTTGCACAGCAAAAAAGTATTCCATTCACGTCGAGTTTTGGGGAATTTGCCTTCGGATTCCAATTCCATCCTCTTGAAAGTGAGAAAGAAAATCAATTCTTGATTGCAGTTTGGTTTTATAAAACAAAAGATCCAACCATAGCTTGGTCTGCAAATGGGAATAAACCAGCAACTCTGAACTGCGGCTGTCTAGCAACAATGAGTTTGTTCTCTATGACGATGAAGGCAAAGAGTTATGGAAGCCTCCAAGGAAGGGTTCCAAATCCATTTGTGCGGCTATACGGGACAATGGAAATTTGGTGATTCTAGATGAGCAGTATAATTCTATATGGGAGAGCTTCAAAGAGCCTACTGATACAATCTTGCCTGGTCAAATATTGTACATGGATATCGCACTCAGGTCTCGTCAATCTGATACAAATTATTTGGATGGGCGCTTCCAGTTTTCTTTACAGCTTGATGGCAATTTGGTGCTTTATTCTCTGACAAAATCTTTGTCATCTGAACCCCTTCAGAAGGCTTATTTTGCCACCGGCACACTGAACTGGGAATCACAGTTGAACTTTACTGAGGACGGATACATGTACATCAAAGACGCAAACGAATCGAACAGAGTGCACAACCTAATTACCAATGAATATCCAGGCTCAAAATAAGATTTCTACTACTTGGCTAGGATTGATCATGACGGAGGTTTCAGACTATACAGACACTTCAAAAAGGACACCACAAATGATGAGTCTGTGAGCTGTTCTTCTTCTTCATCATGGACTGTAGTGAAAAGCATTCCCGATGATATTTGTAGTGTACTTTCTGGTGACACTATTGGAGGTGGGTTCTGTGGGCCCAACAGCATTTGTAGTTCCTTTGACGGTTCAAGAGGGACGGCATTTTGCTCATGTCCTCCTGGATTTTCCTCCTTGGACCAATCCTACAATTGGTCAGGGTGTGTACCAAACTTTGCACTGCCTAGCTGCGACAACAATGGATGGGAAGTAAATAAAGAGCTTGTAGAATTTCTAAAGCTTGAAAACATGGATTGGCCATCCTCGGATTATGACTTTCTTCAAGGACCTGGTGTTTCCGAGGAAAGCTGTATTCAACATTGCCTAGATGATTGCTTGTGTGTTGCAGCCGTTTCTGATCAAGGCGAGACATGTATGAAGAAGCAGTATCCTTTGTCCAATGGAAGAAAAAGCCCAAATATTACTAGCATAGCTCTCATCAAAGTACCTAAAAATATAGGTATAGATAAGAAAGGCCAATCTCTGATAGTTGTCTTGGCAGTACTCCTTGGCAGCTCTACATTCTCAATATCATTTTCTTCTTAGCTAGTTCTGTGGCCATTATCTACTTGGTACCATAGAAAGCTAAATTTGCCACGGAATATTGATAGCACATTTGCAACAAATGTGAGTAAGTTATACATATAAAGAGCTTGAAGAAGCGACCAGGGGCTTCAAGCAAATATTGGGTAAAGGTACTTTCGGAACTGTTTATAAAGGGGTCCTTGCGTCAGATTCTAAAAGATTTGTTGCAGTCAAGAAATTAGATAAAATGGTAGAAGAAGGTGAGAAGGAATTCAAAACAGAAGTGAGTGTGATTGGTCAGACTCATCACAAGAATTTAGTTCAGTTGCGTGGTTATTGTGATGAAGGGCAACACCGACTTCTGGTATATGAATATATGAGTAATGGCTCTCTAGCCACCTTTCTCTTTGGGATATCAAGGCCTCATTGGGACCAAAGAGTGCAGATTGCTTTTGGAATATCAAGAGGCCTAATGTACTTACATGAAGAGTGCAGTACTCAGATCATACACTGTGACATAAAGCCTCAAAACATACTCTTAGATGAGTGCTTTACTCCAAGGATTGCTGATTTTGGATTAGCAAAGCTTTTATTGGCAGAGCAAACTTGAGCAGCTTGGACAGGAATAAGAGGAACAATTGGGTACTTTGCACCTGAATGGTTTAGGAAAGGATCCATTTTGGTTAAGGTTGATGTTTATAGTTTTGGTGTGATGTTACTTGAGATCATTTGTTGCGAGTCCAGTGTTACATTTGCAATGGGAGAAGAGGAAGCATTGATAGATCGGGCTTATGAATGCTACAAAGATAAAAGATTAGAAAAGTTGATAGAAAATGATGAGGAGGCAAAGAATGACATGAAGAGGCTAGAAAGACTTGTGATTGTGGCGATTTGGTGTATTCATGAAGATCCTTCATAGAGACCCTCCGTGACAAAGGTCACACAAATGCTTGAGGGAGTTATTGAAGTTTCTGTACCCCCACGCCCTTCATTGTATACTTCCTTGTCTTCAAAAAAATAGTTCACCTTGATATTGGACAATAAATTCAAATATAATCTTTATCATTTCCATACAATAGTGTAGTAATTAAGTGAACATAGGTGTCAAGTTAATAACAAAAAAGCTTTATCCTCGTAACTAATCTCAACTTCAAAATTTTGCAAATCTGCTAGTATTTTGTTATGATCATTCAACTGGTTAGATAGACAAAAACTTGCACATAATGGAAACGGAAGAGTTTTTTCTTCAAAAGAATTTGATCTCCATCCTCTTGGTCATGTGCCTGTTCTCCAATTTTTTTTTCATAGCTCTTTATCATTTGTCTACCTTATATAATAAATATTTTTGATCCTTGGCAAAACAAAAACGGATGGTGGCGCAAGCTCATCTATTAATCTTCTCCTAGTCTCCATCTAACCTTTCTTCAGGTTTGTCTTTCAAAGTAATAATCAACTCTTGTTAGATAGACAAATACTTGAACAATAATGGAAACGGAAGGGTTTTTTCTTCAAAAGAATTGGATCTCCATACTCTTGGTCATGTGCCTGCTCTCCCATTTTTTTTTTCATAGCTCGTTATCATTTGTCTACCTTATATAATAAATATTTTTGATCCTGGGTAAAACAAAAACGGATGGTGGTGCAAGCTTATCTATTAACCTTCTCCTAGTCTCCATCTAACCATTCTTAAGGTTTGTCTTTCAAAGTAATAATCGACTCTTGTTTGATCAAGACATCCATAAACTCGTATGCCACATGCCAATGTTGTTTTTTCCATTAAATTTTTCTACCTCAAGTTTGGAATTAGAGACCATAGTCTTAACTATCAAAGGTTTTGTAGATGGCTCACATGACATCTATTAGGTTAGTGTTGGCATGTTCATGACAATGTAATGTTTCTCTGAATTGTAAGACTTCAAGTGAAAGACAAAGTACTAGAGTCAGCTCTTGTTATTGTAGTCTTCGGAATTTCAACAGCTCTTGTTATTGTAGTCTTCGGAATTTCAACTGCATCCTGTTCTACTCTTGGTCGATCTAGATCTACTTGTTGGTTGACTCTTGATTGATTTAGAAAACAAGAATTTTGATTCTCTTAAAGGCTCACTAAGTCGACTATCAAGTGGGAATTCGAGCCCCACATGAAAAAATATATTAGGGCCTATTACAATGAACTCAAATAGAGGAGAGAAAGTGTGAGCCATGCATCTAAAGTCCAAAACCTCAATTCTCTTTGTATCACCGTATACCGAAGATCAAGAAGAAAATCTAAAGACAATTTGTGAAGATTGGTGATCAGTAACTAGAGCCACAGAGCCACCACAATCACTTGTTGTGAAGAAATCGTTGAGGCAGTCCTTGGAGTCATGGACGGAGTTTGTGTGGAGAATTTCATGATAGAATAGTTCAAGGAACTTGGAGCAGTTTGTGGAATCACAACTACAAGAGATAGCTTTAGAAGTAAGGGTTTATTCTATTGTAAACTTTGATTGTAAATAATAATTTTTTTCTTTGGGTAGGTATTCACTAGGTGTTTTTCTTTCCACTTTGGGTTCATCTCTAAGTCTTTTACATCGTCGACAAATCACTATGTTATTTAAATTTTTTTGCACTTTATATTATATTGTGATTTGTTGTTGTGCCTTGTTAACAGGGAATCCAAATGCCTTTCATAAGTGGTTAATTTAATAAGTTTAGCTTAATTTTTTTTTTAGATTGAACAACAAGCTCTAAACATACTTGTCAACATTTTCTTCCCAACAATCAGATCTATGAACCAATCAAAAAAAATTCTCCAAAGAGAACAGATTCAAATGCCTAGATAGAGAGCCTTGATTCTAATACCAGTTTGCTGCACAGAAGAGCCTTCTGATAGCATTCTTGCACAAGATTGATTGTGAAAAAATTATTGGGGACTAGAGAAAGATAGGAATGAAAAAACTAAGCACAATCCCACACAAGTGAGAATCAGGGACTTATGTGGTTTAGCCATTTAGGCCTACTTCCATGAGTGACTACGAAAAGAAAATTGCACTAATAATTACAAAGGATACAATGATAGCAAAAAGTCACTCAAAATTTTAAACCTCAAATACACCCCAAAAAAAAAAAAAAAAAAAAAAAAAGTTCTTTCAAAAATCACAAAGAATAGTCAAATTTACACTCTAATTGCCAACACCTAATTTTGACAAAACTGCACAAAAAGTATCCCTTGAAAAGTTGACCAATTTTTCATAGAAAATTTCATAGCACGCACTCACCCACTTGACTGGGCCATGGATGATTGACATGAACTAATGATTCTAGAATTCAGCTAAAATGAATAAGTCTAGCTTTCTGCTGTTTTGCTCATCAAAATAGTAAATGCCAATACGTCGTATCTATTTGGATACGACAATACATTGGGTGAGGCTTCCGTAAATGCTTACTTGTATTGGACAGAACACCTGGTCAACATGTGTTGTATTTGTGTCGCGTCTAGTACACAAGAGCACTTGAATGCAAGCCAAACACCAATACATCAAGGGTTAATTAATTGCACTCTCTGTAATCAACTAATAATAGGATACTCTTCAATACTCCCTAAACTTTAACTAGGCAATGATTCTTTGATTTATTGGCAATATGCATATTACCCCGCTGTTACTGAATTTTATTAAGTTAAAAAAATTTTAAGAAATTTTTAATTTTCTTATCAAAAATTGTGTTCAACTTTAAAAAATATCATGAATACCTTAAAAGGGGAAAAAAGTATCCCCCCTCTCCCTCTTCATTGCCAATGGGAATGAGTTGTGGGTGGCAAAATATGGTATGAGGGTTTCGATGGGAAAAGAGTCTTTGAAGCATGGTCAAATTGTGGGTCAATTCATTAAGGGCTGAAAAGTTTATGTTTAGTGGATCTAATGGTAGTGACAAAGTTTAGATTTAGCTCTGAGTAAAGAATTTTTACAAATTACAGGATATTTTTTGCCTTCATGAAAGGATGATTTTTAGGAATGTTGTCATATTTTTTTCTGATTATTCTTCCTCTTCAGGAATTGAGATGATGATTCTAATATTTTTCAATTATTCTCTCTTTAAATTAAGAATTTGGGGGTTTTTTTTCCCCTATAAAAATAATAATTTAGGTACTCAATCTAGATCTAGAAAATCCTTAATAATTTTTTCACCCTATTTAATCTTTATGGAAAAATTGGTCTTTTAATATAGACGATGGGTTTAATGGAGATTTTAATATGCACAATGCACACATTTCCTAAATAAAAAAAAAAAAAATTATTTCTATTAAGAAATTTGAAATTCATGGAATTTAGTAATAGTATAGTGTGATATGCAAGTTACCAACAAAAAAAGGGGGACATTGCACATCTTTAAAGTTGAGGGGGAGTTGAAGTGTATCCAATATTTACCATGGGGGGGGGGGGGGGACTACAATTAACCCAAACATCAATCTTTGAAGATAAACTGGGTTCAAGTTTGAGAATCAATCTCTCTAATAAATTGGGAGTAAAACTGTTTATAGGGCTATCCACAGGTTGAGCCAGGTCGGGTTTGTGCCCAACTCAGACTTGACCCGACATCAATAGGTGGGGAGATTTTAACTCGCAACAGACCTGAATGAAGTTTCAAATCAACTAGGTTGGGTCATATCAGTTTCGGGTGTGTATTAGTTGGTTTTGGGTTTGCCGATCTTGTCGGATTTTGGCAAAAATCTAGCCAGATGTAACGAGATCTGTCGGATATTCCCTTGGATCTATGGAGTTTTGGCCGAGATTTGGCTGGATCTGTGGAGATTTGACCGAGATCTGGCTGGGTCTGTCGAGATTTGGCCTAAGTCACCTAATATTGGCGAAGTTAGAGTCAAGCTTACCGAAGTTTTGGCCAAAACTCCCAATTTCTAAAAGGGAGAGAATAAGTCTTTGGACAGGTCGGGTTCGTCGGTTTCTCAGACAGCCAAACTACCACTCGAATTACAACATTAAGTATTGGCGTTGGCAACCCGTGGCCGAACGAACCACCGCATGGATTGGGCAGTTATTGGGTGGAGATCATCGAATCCGGGCAAGTGGTGGACAGTCCTAATTGTCAATCATGATCTCTCCCAAACCCTGCAGACTTGAAAGCTTTATGCACTGGGTACGACTTTTTTTTTTTTTAATCTATTCTTGAAAATCTATGATATGGTATAACATGAATACTTTGATTACACTCACTTAAAGTAAATAAATAATTAAGTACCCATCCTAATTTTCCATTCAAAATATAAATTGGTGGATTAAGATTCTCTCCAATTGAAATGTATAAATTTCTTAATCCTAATTAAATATTACAAATTTAAGAGACAGATACTTTTAAGTTATTTTTTAAAATCACATTGGGTACATGTCTAGTACGGATGTTTCCACTAGTTAGACGTTTTTTTTTTTTTTGATAAGAACTACTCTCATTTTATTAAATTGCGAAATAGTACATAGCATCTTGCGAAACTGAAAATGTAAGGAAAGGTGGACACTCTTCCATCCAAGTTACAAAAGAGTCAATATTCTTTGCAAAAGCAGCTAAAGTATGAGCTGGTCTATTGCCTTGTCGCTTCACGTGGGATGATTGGAAAGTACGAAAAGCAAGAAGTCTTGCGCAAAAGCCTGAGACCACGGCGGAGATAGATACCAGGGCGTCCGTGGGGTTTTCCATAGCATGGCAAACTAGCATGGAATCAGACTCGAAAATGACATCTCTGACTCCTATGTCCCATGCAAAAACAGTGGCTTCATCCATTGCCTTTGCTTCTACCTCCAAAGGATCCAACGAAAGAGGGAGGCGTTTACTTAAGGCTGCGACAACCGATCCCAGGTGGTCCCTAATAATCACACCAATGTCGATCATGCCAAGCTAAGAGAAGACTGTAGCATCTACATTAACCTTGTACTAGAGAAACACAGGTGGGACCCAACGGCCATCCATGGCTTCTTTGAGTTGAGTGGGCCGTTGGTGTGCAAGCTGGAAGTCATGTAATATGGAGCGAGCTCATCTCAGAATTTCTTGCGGAGTTTGTCTTGCTTCACCCAGGCGAGTTTTGTTACGGTTGAACCATGCACTCCATGCTATTATGACTACCAGTTTGATAAGTGTGGTGTCCATGTGCTTTTTGAAGAATAGATACCAGATGAGGTCCATGAAAGACCTATGAATGATCCCAATTCTCTCTATTGGTATGTCCAAGAGGGTCCAAAGTTCCTTAGCAACATTGCACTCCCAAAATAAATGTCCAACCATTTTTGGTGCTAGTGTGCAAGCCTCACAAGTGGGGTCGTCAATAACTCGTCTATGGTAGAGGTTGGCTTTCATGGGAAGTATGTTGTTGCATGCTTTCCACGTAAAATTTTTTATCTTGTTGGGTATGTGCAAATTCCAAATGTGGCACCAAAACCGGGCTTGCTCATTGCTCTGGGATGTCTCGACTGAGGAAGAAAGCTTGGTGATGGTTCTTGCAACTTTGTATGCATTGTTGACAGTGAAACGCCCCCTAGGAGTGAAAGCCCAAATCATGCAGTCTTTTGGCTTGTGGTGGCTTAGAGGAATGCTTAGGATGGATGTGGAATCTTCATGGAAGAAAACCTGGTTAATCAGGTTTAGATTCCACTCTCCACTTTCTTGGTCCATAAGAGAGTCCACTGTAGTATTTACAGGAAGCAAAGTCGGCGGTGTGAGGACACGGAAGGTGGAGGGTCTTGGCAGCCAACGATTCGTCCACACTCAAATGAACTTGCTATCTCCTACCTGCTAGCGGGAGCCTAATTGCACAACAGTCTGAGCAGACAAAATGCTTCGTCATGCAAAAGATGGTTTCGTGCCCAACTCCGCATGTAGGAAATCTGTATTTGGAAAATAGCAGGCTTTAAGTACTCTATGGACCAATGAGTTGTTGTTCATTTGTAAATGCCAGCGTTGTTTAGCTAAGAGAGCAAGGTTGAAAGCCTTGAGGTCTTGGAAACCCAATCCCCCTTCTTCCTTTGGTGTGCACATTTTGTCCCAGCTCAGCCATGCCATTTTGTTTTTTACCTTCTTTTTGGCCCCACCAAAATTTTCGAATCATCCCAACCAATTCATCACATAGGGAGTCTGGAAGTTTGAAGACACTCATTGTGTATGTGGGAATGGCCTGTGCAACTGTCTTGATGAGAACTTCTTTACCTGCTTGGGATAACAGCTTCTCTTTCCGGCCTAAGAGTTTGTTGTCCAGCTTCTCCTTTAAAGCCTTGAAGGTGTGTTTTTTTGCTCTGCCCACTAAGAATGGCAGGCCCAAATAAGTCTCGTGCTGTCTGATCACCTCAACTCAAAAGAGAATTTTTATCTCTTCTTGTGTGTCCCATGGGGTAATTTTGCTAAAGAAAAGAGCAATCTTCTCCTTATTTAGTTGTTGGCCCGAGGCTTGTTCATATATAGTTAAAATATGCTCAAGATGGCTACATTGTTCCGATGTTACTTGGCAAAAAATGATGTTGTCATCAGCAAAGAATAGATGAGATATTCTTGGTCCAAGTGGGCAAGTCGATACACCTCGAAGTTGTCCAGCAGCTGCAGATCGGTTTAGAAGAGCTGAGAGTCCCTTTGCATAGAAAAGAAACAAGAAAGGGGAAATAGGGTCCTCTTGTCTCAAACCCCTAGATAGGATTATGTGACCTCAGGGTTTCCCATTAATCCTGACAGAGTATGTAACAGAGGTAATACATTGCATTATAAGTTTCACCCACTTATCATTGAAACCCATTTTCTGCATAATTTTCTCCAAGCAGCCCCATTTAACACAATTAAAAGCTTTGCTCATATCTAGCTTTAAGGCCATCTCACCAATCTTACCGCTCCTTTTTTTATTAAGGTGGTGCATAGTTTCAAAGGCAACAATAATATTGTCTATGATGAGACAGTCAGACATAAAAGCACTTTGGTTTTCACTTACAATATGGGGCAGGAAGCACTTCAACTGATTAGCAATGACTTTGGAGGTGAGTCTAGAAATAACATTACAGAGACTTATCAATCTGTATTGAGTCATATTCATGGGATTTTTGGTCTTTGGAATGAGAACAATATGTGTTTCATTAAAATTTGGAGGAATGATACCCAAGTTCAAGAAATCCAGAACAGTTTTGGTGACACATTCACTAGTAAGAGACCAAAAGTGTTGATAAAAGAGAGGGGACATACCATTAGGACCAAGAGATTTTTTGGGATGCATATGTTTGAGAGCTTTGTGGACTTCTTCAGCTGTGAAAGCCCGAGTAAGGAAGGTATTCATCTCGTCTGTGACCACAGGTTGGACTGCATCAACTAGGACTGAGGTATTAGTAGGCCCATTGGAGCGGAAGATGGTCTCAAAATAATCCAGAATGATGTTCTCAGTGGTGTGATCATCCTCCTGCCATTGCCCCGTTGCATCACAAATTCCCCGAATGGAGTTTCTATCTTTCTGGTTTGATGCTTTCTAATGGAAGAAAGAAGTGTTCCTATCATCATAAGTGATCCACAAATTTCGTGAGTGCTGGTGCCACATTGTATTTTCAGCATCTAACCATCGGTTCAAAGACACTCGTACCTCCTGGATTTCAGTATCATTGCGGATAGGATGATGCTCAAGGTCTTGAAGCTTCCGGTTCAGCTTTGCAATTAGACGTTTTCCATAAGAATTTGATGTTAGTCTATTAAAAAATATCTTGACCATGAAATATGACCGTGGTTCTTAGAAGTTTCAATCACAAGACTTGAACAACTGCTTAAAAAGTCAAGTTAAAACCCACTAAACGTTTCCTTCTATATAAAGGCTGCCATGGGTTCTTTCTAACTCATAACCCCATAAGCCATAACCATTGCAATGGCTAATTCAACACTTCCTCATTTTTGTTTTCTCTTGCTTTTACTTCTTCTTCCTCTCCTTCCCGTTGTTTTCACCTACACCAAAGATGACTGTAATATATTGCTGGACTCACCTTTAATTGCACAGCAAGGAACTGGTCCATGGAAGTCGCGTTCAGGTGAATTTGCCTTTGGATTTCGTCCTATTCAAAGCAATAAGACTCTGAACCAATTCTTGTTTGCAGTTTGGTTTGATAAAATAAAAGACAAAACCATAGTTTGGTCTGCAAATGGTAACAATCCAGCACCACAAGGTTCTGCACTGAAGCTATCTAGCAACAAAGAGTTTGTTCTCAATGACCCTCTAGGCAAAGAGTTATGGAAGCCTCAAAGGAATGGATCAAAATCCAGTTGCTTTCTCATGCTAGATAATGGGAACTTGGTGATTTTAGATGAGCAATATAATCCAATGTGGGAGAGCTTCAAAGAGCCTACTGATACAATTTTGCCAGGCCAAACACTGTACAGGAATACCACACTCAGGTCTCGCCAATCTGACAAATTATTCTAAAGGGCGCTTCCAGCTTGCTTTTCAGTCTGATGGAAATCTGGTGCTTTATTCTCTATCTATGCCATCTGAAATCCTTGGGAAAGCTTATTTTTCTAGCTGGACAGTAAACTTGGCAACACAGTTGAAATTTACCGAGGCCGGATACATGTACGTCCAAAACGCAATATTAACCAATTGGTTCAACGTTTTCAAGAAAAATCCTGGCTCAAATGAAACTTTCTACCACATGGCTAGGATTGATCACGATGGAGTCTTCAGATTATACAAACACCTCAGAAAGGAGGACACCACAAGTGGTGGAAGTAGTCCTGCATCATGGAATGAAGTAAATGGCATTCCTGATAATATTTGTGATGCATTTGTTAATTATGCTAATGGTGGTGGGTTCTGCGGACCCAACAGCATTTGTACTAAAGAAAGTGGTTATAGTCATGCATCTTGCTCTTGTCCTGTTGGATTTTCTGCCTTGGACCAATCGGACTATTGGACAGGCTGCAAACCAAATTTCACACTATCTAACTGCCACACTGGACGGGAAGCAAATAAAGAGTTTGAAATTGTAAAGCTAACAAACACAGACTGGCCGGTCTCAAATAACAACTTTCTTAAAGGATCTGCAGTCGATGAGGCAACGTGCAGACAGCTATGCCTCAATGATTGCTTGTGTGTTGTGGCAGTTTATGATGATAAAGATAGATCTTGCTGGAAGACGAAGTATCCTCTGTCTAATGGAAGAAAGAACACAAATATTACAAGAATAGCTCTCATCAAAGTACCTAAAGGTCATGGTTCAGATATGACAGGCAAGTCAGATAAGAAAGGTGAGCCAATGGTAGTTATCTTGGCAGTACTCCTTAGCAGCTCTGCATTCCTCAATGTCCTTTTCTTCTTAGCTAGTTTCGTGGCTAGTTTCTACATGTACCATAAAAAGGTGAATATGCCATGGAATATTGACAGCACACTTGCAACAAACGTGAGAAGCTATACATATAAAGAGCTCGAACAAGCAACCATGGGCTTCAAGCAAATATTGGGTAAAGGTGCTTTTGGAACTGTTTATAAAGGGGTCCTTGCATCAGATTCTAAAATATTTGTTGCAGTCAAGAAGTTAGATAAGGTAGTAGAAGAAGGTGAGAAGGAATTCAAAACTGAAGTGAATGTTATCGGTCAGACTCATCACAAGAATTTAGTCCGTTTGCTTGGTTATTGTGATGAGGGACAGCACCGGCTTCTGGTTTATGAGTACATGAGTAATGGCTCTCTAGCTAGTTTTCTCTCTGGGATATCCAAGCCTCATTGGAACCAAAGAGTGAAAATCGCTTTTGGAATAGCGAAAGGCCTAATGTATTTACATGAAGAGTGCAGCACCCAGATTATTCATTGTGACATAAAGCCTCAAAACATACTTCTGGATGAGTACTTTACCCCAAGGATTGCTGATTTTGGATTAGCAAAGCTTTTGTTGGCAGAGCAAAGTCGAGCAGCTCTTACAGCAATAAGAGGGACAATTGGGTACTTTGCACCTGAATGGTTTACCCAAGCATCCATTTCAGTTAAGGTTGATGTGTACAGTTTTGGTGTGATGTTACTTGAGATCATTTGTTGCAAGTCTTGCATTGCCTTTGCAAGGGAAGAAGAGGAGGCATTGATAGTTTGGGCTTATGTATGCTACAAAGATAAAAGATTAGATAAGTTGATAGAAAACGATGAGGAGGCAAGGAATGACATGAAGAGGCTAGAGAGGCTTGTGATTGTGGCACTTTGGTGTATTCAAGGAGATCCTTCACTGAGACCCTCAATGAAAAAGGTCACACAAATGCTTGAAGGAGTAATTGAAGTTTCTGTACCCCCAAGTCCTCCATTGTATACTTCCTCTTCGTCTACAAAAAATAGTTCATTTTTTGATTTTTCATTGTCCTCAGTTTCTATGTCCCATTTATGATAGATGAGAATGGGTAACTTTGTACATATGACTGAGTATTTAGCAATCCCTATTCTTTTTTTCTTTTTCTTTTTTTTAGAATGAAACGGCAGTAGTGCCACACCTATTCTTGTTTATATTATGCTATTAGAGTCAGGATGATTAACAGTTGGTTTCCTTCATGTATTTATCTTTTGCATTGTGGTTTGTTCTTGGCAAAAAGGTTCATAGTTCAATCTGATTTATTTATTTATTTTTATTTATTTATCTTGTGTTTGTTAAATTGTTCTTGCTGTGATTTTTGTGGGATTAAATTATACTTGTGTGTGGGTTGATTTGGATTTGTAACTTTGAGAATTACGACCCGAGGGGGTCGAGATTCATTTATAATTATTCCTTGAGCAAATCACTTCAAACATGTTCAAATTTAAATTTGAAATAGGAAATGAAAAAACCTACATCAATCATGTTTGTCAACTAACTTTGAATTCTAATAGAGGAAAGGAAATGAAACATGCTAGTCAAGCAAATTTGATTTCTCAAGAAGAAAAATATTCAAATCATATGTGTCATACTTGTCCCTTTGGTATCTCAAAATTTTTGGTAACTATTTTCAAAAAACAACCAATTTTATTACTTTTTTAGGGGAGGAAAAAAAAGTTAGACAAAAAGCAAAAAGCTAAACTTAAATTGCCAAAAGAAAAGGTACTATTTTTGAAATTCAAATTCTAAAACCCTAAAAATATAGGAAGTTAATCTTAAATCTAGTAAGAAACTAATAAGGGGCTAAAATTAAGGGATAAGCCAATTAAAAATAAAAAAAAAATAAAAAATAAAAAAAAGGAGAAAAAGGAAGAGTGTATTTTTGTGAAGTATGCCATATCAAATTAACAGAGATTCCAGAGAAATTTAAATATGTCCTTTGTTCAGACATCTCTAAACAATACTAACACAAAGAAAGAAGAAACTGAATAAAAAAGATGAGGAACTTTTTTTCTGAGGTGGTGTATGCTTTAACAGAACACCCTACCAAATCTGTTTCGACAAGAAATGGTCACCAAAGTAAGCAGGCTACAAGAGTAAACTCTGGTTTTGATACATGGGGTCTTGGAACAGAGAGTTTCTCTGCTACTCCCACTAGTAGCCCTCTGATATCAAAACCCATTAGTGAATGAAATAATGCTCAGCCTCTTGGCAAGCCAAAGATAACAGATACCAAGCCAGTTTCTCAACCTGGCGGATGGGCAGGTTTTCAACTTAAAAGCCATCTGGGAAGCTATAATGGAGGTATTCTGTGAGAACCACACTATCTTTCTTGGTACCCTATTGGTCAGACAAATGAGAATAGAGAAAATTTAGAAACCCTTTGGCTTTTGAGCTTGATTTGTGTTCTCTGGGTGCTTGTGTTTTTAAGAGCTTTAATGTGGAAACACTTGCACATGTTATTCTGGACTAAGTAGTAAGTACCAGATTACAAGTTTATACTTTTATGCATGCCTCAATTTTTGTTTAAAGCTCTGTCAATTTTGTTGGCACTAGTCGTCATGGCACATAGCAGACCGGGAGTTTGGATCTCATGGTCATGGGCCTTTTCACTTTTGGGGGTGTTATGGAAGGGAATAATGGACCTGTTCAAGCCCCCTTAATTCAATACATTAAGTATAAAGAAATTTACCTTACTCAATTGTCGCATGGCATCCTATTTATTTATTTACCTCTTCTTTTTTTTTTTTCTTTTTTCTTTTTTTAGAAAATCGCACAAGATACATATAATTATGGGCATTGTTTATTACTCTGAAATCTTCGGTTTAACTCATGATTTCAAAATTGAAAATGTGAGTTAGACTCAAGATTTAGTGTTATTTAACACTTGTGTGAATACACACAAGTGTATAATAGGTTTTATTCATACTAGTCGTAGGCCCATGGAATTCATGGGAATAGATAATCATTTTGAGATGTGGTATAATGTATTGTTTATTGTAAATAATTTGCTCCCTAAAAATTAAACAATTTCTAAAAGTAATTTTCATCTCTCTATTTTTACAAATATATAATTAATTGTATCATTTTTGGTGTTTTTAATTGATATTATTCTTTTTTGAAGTGGTCTGTATTCTTCTAATTATTGTTAATATGCACTATATTTTCCTAATTTCATTTGGTACAACTAAGTACAACTAAATTTTTTAATTTTCAAATTTATTATTCAAATTCTCATTCTCTTAAGGAGATGATCATGATAATAAAAGATTATCATATATTATTCAAACAATTAATAATACACTTAACCCAAACTTAACTTTTCTCATTCTTAAGTAAATACACTAAAGTGAACTGAAATGGACCGAATTGAACTAAATGGACTTAAGTGGACTGAATCGACTAAATTGGACCTAAGTTGACTAAGGAGGACTAAATTGGACTGAACTAGACCAAATAGCTCGAAGTGGACCAAATCGAACCAAAGTGAAACAATGGACTAAAATGGATGTAATTGGACCTAAGTGGACAAAATGGACTAGATATGACCCAAGTGGACTGAATTGGACCGAACTGGACCAAATAGTCCAAAATGGACCAAATAATGAACCGTAACTAGTAAACATAACTCAAAAAATTAATAATAATTATAAGAATAAAGTGATGTAAAACCATAATCTATGATGAATAGTTTATTCCGGTATGATGGAAGTGGTTTGTTGTTAAAGTAACATCAATTAGATTTGTTATGAAATTAATATTTTTAATTAAATTATTGTGCATGCATCTGTGATTCTATGTGTTATTCAAGCTGAATTTGACACCATGTAGAGAAAGTTGGTACACTACAAAAATCATATCAGGAAAACCTCTTGCATATAAAATTTTATACAAAAAGGAAAAAGAAAGAGGAAAAAAAAAAAACCATTTTTAAGAGCTTTATTATCTCTATCTCTTGAAATTGATGAAGATAATATATGGTTCTCTAAGTAGGAGTGAAGCTAAACCCTTCAACCTAGCCTTGAATACATTTACATACAGATATAAATACAATGGTGGAATGAGATTTTTTTGGGCAAGTATAAACTAAAAGCAAATAAATGATGTCTGCGCGGAAGATGTTTTTATTACATGTATTTTATATTATAAGCATTTAGGTTCAAGAACATGTAAAGTCATTGTAGTGAAAGTGATGGTTATATCATGATTTATAAGTTCTAATTATTTTTGAGAATGGGTATAAAGATAATGCATTATTACATACATTAATACTTATACACATTTTTTTAAAGAAATGAAGGAAAGAAAATGATGACATAAATGTGATTCACCTTCATCTTTTAGATATAAATAATGGTAAACTATGTATTTGGTCCCTATCCTTTACACCATATTTCATTTGGTCCATAACTTTTCAATTGTGTCAATTTAGTCCCTAACCTTCCAATACTGTGTTAATTTAGTACCTATTGTTATCTCTTGGATGAAAATTACAAATGTGGCAAACAACCAAAATAAAAATTAGTTTATTGCCACATTTATAGAAACTAATTTTTTATTTTGGCCGTTTGCCACGTCAGTAATTTCCATCCAAGAGATAATAACATAGACTAAATTGACACGACACTAAAAAGTTAGGGACTAAATTGGCACAATTGAAAAGTTAGGGCCAAATTGAAATATGATATAAATGATAGGGACCAAATTAGTAGTTTCCCTATAAATAATAGAGTAAATTACAAATTGCACCCCTAAAATTTGGAAGTAATTGGATTTTACACCCTGAAGTTTTAGAATTTGGCTTTTGCCCCCTAAAGTTTGGGTGTATGGAATTTACACCCTGAAGTTTCAGAATTTGGATTTACCCCTAAAGTTTGTGAATATCTGAATTTTACACCCCAAAATTATGAAACTTTAGAGTGTAAACTCTAAACACCCTTAAATGTTAGGGGGTGAAACCCAAATTTTGAAATTTCAAGGTGTAAAATCCAATCACCCCCAAACTTTAGGGGTGTAATTTGCAATTTACCCTAAATAATATATATATATATATATATAATTGTGGGGCCCAAATAATTTATGGGCCAGGCCCATTTACCCGTGGGGAATCCAAAGGCCCAAGCCGAGGAGGGCTATGGCCCAAGCCCGATAAATATAAAGCACAAGATAGCCTTGGGATACAGCCGAGGACAGTTCAGTCCTCGGCAGACCCAAAGTCCCACCGGAAAGAGGGGCAAAAACGGCATAGGACTAAGCTTGAAACAAAATCTAAAATATCCAGAAAAAGCTGCCCTTACTGCCATTCAATACTCTGCACCTGACAGAGCCGTATTCTTCAGCTTTTACAACCACCCCCAACGACTTTGGGTATGGGCTGATGGGACAAGTATCAGTCTTGGAAAGGTTGACCCTATACGTGGACGAAGGACAGTGAACGCAGGCTAGTATAAAAGGAAAAATAAGTAATCTAAAGGAGGGGCTGGGAAAAATGGCCAAAAACCAGATCCTCCCAGCCCACCTCCATGAGAAAGACTCTAGGGGTGAAAACCACTTAACCATGCACGAACACCACGAAAAACCCACCGCCTGGTGACCAAGGCCTAGCCTTTCAAATCCACGCTCTACAAATGATATTGTTTGGGCCTTTTTACGTGCGAACCCAACGCTGCTATGGTTCGTTATGAATCGTGTCCTTACAATAATCAAAGATATTTGACTATTTGTTGACTTCCTTATATTGTACCACATAAGCTTTGGAGCCTTCACAATTTTCCACATCATTATTATTTTTTAAATTTAATTTATTCTCTTTATTATTTATTTTCCAAATTTCTGAAAACTCTACACACGATGAAAACCTTATGCTTCAATTGCCACCTTCCTTCTCTCTCACTCCAATCCAATCTCTTATCCACAATGAAGACCCAGAAAACCCAATTGCTTTGGTCCATTATAAACATAATGCTTCTTTTCCTCTTCTAAATGAATTTAAGTTCTTTTGTCTTTGTTTTGTTTTGTGTTTTTTTTTTTTTTTTCCCTTTGCTCTCCGTTGCAATTTTTGTGTAATTTGAATTCCAAGACTGATGAAAGAGCCACCTTCTAAATAAAAAGGACCCATTGCCTTAGATTGTCTTTTGTGTGTTTGGCATGACTGGACAAGTATGAATTGTATTTTTTTTTTTTTAAATCAAATTTAGATTTTTCTTTTCTCACATTTGAGTTCTTTTTGTTTTAACCAAAACTCTAGCGACTCTACTCTCTCTGCATCAATATGGTACCCCTTTTCTTTGGATCTCTTTATATTTTCCTCCAGTCTCAAATTTGGCTGTGATATGGTAGGATTTTTTTTGAATATTTAGATATTGTAGTATAAAACATTGCTATAATTTTATTTGTTTGATTTGTTAATTAATTATATTAACTCTATGTTTGTTTTAATTATGGATTTTTTTGAATAAAAAATTGCAATAATTTAGAGTACATCTTCTAGCCTTATACTCATATTGGTTTTATTTGATTTTTCTAGTGCAATTTTTTTCTTAGTGCTGTTTAATTACTATTCTTAGTTAAGAACAAGGTTGATGGACTGATTATATAAGATTTGCATAGTATTGTTGAATTATGCAATGTTCTAAGCTTTTGGCTTTTTGGTAGCATAGTTGTTGTCATGCTTTGTAGGGTCTAAAATTGTTGAATTATTTGATTAGTTGCAATTAATGTCCTATGTTACTTGCTAATTGGAAGAGTTAAGGGCACGATCATTTGGTCAAATATCTTTTGTTTTTAGTATGTTTAATCTTTTAGAATATTTGTATGGATCTAATCTCTAAACAATGAACAAAAGAGAATTAGAAATTTTCACAAAAAGCAAAATCCAAAAAGACATTGAATAAAGCTTGAAGATACAAGCACAATTATAAATAATTTTGTTTACTAATTCTTTTGTAATACTTATTAAACAAATGTAAGAGCATGTATTAATTATTGTAATATTTTACTCCATAATATTTGTATGTTTTTTCATATTTAACGATCTTATGTGGTAAGACTTTGACAATTTTTCATAAGTAATGTTTAAACTACGGAAAATTATTGAATACTCTAGGAGTACCATAAATATGTACTCCCCCCTCTCACATGAATTGTGGGTCCCACCATAATTTTAATAAGTGGGACTAGGGATGGCTATGGATGGGTATGGATCGGGTATATCCATACCCTACCTGAAAAGTTTGCCCATGGATACCCGATTATCAATACTCATTAATATCCATACCCAAATCTTATCCGAATATATTATCCATGGATATCCATACCCTACCCGAAACCCATTTAATTTTTTTTTTTTAATCCAAAACATTTTAACGTAAAATCTAATCAATCTTAAAAAAGAAAAAACAATGCTCTGAATATCACGAAAAATATCTCTCTTTCCTTTTCTTTTAGATCTAAATATCGAATTCACAAATTCAAAGAGTATTCAGATATGATTTGATGTTGATGAAGATGAGCGAGTACGAATTCGTGGGTGGCAAAAATGGCGACGATGAGGACATAGTGACGAAGTGGGAGGTTGGGCTACCAAGCATCGACGATTTGATGCCATTATCGCAGCTGTTGATACTGCCGGAGCTGGCTTTGACGTTCAGTATTTTGCTGGAACCCTACAAGATTGCTGTGGAAGTCAATCGCGCGTCGCAAACAACGTTCTTGACTCTCCATGGGGTTAACCACTTGACGGCGAAGGGGTTGCTGTTTGATATGACGAATTCGGATCCTGACCCGGACCAGGACCCGATGGTCGTGGAGGCGGACAAGAACGAGATTACCGACCGAGACGGGTCCGGGTCGGATCCGAAAAGATCGAGGAAAGACGACGAGTGTTGTGTGGAAATAGAAGTAGAAGAAGCTGATTCGGCACTCCGTAACAACGAGAACGACGAGTCGTCGGCGGCAGCCAAGATTAGCGATTCACAGACGTGGTGGATTAATGCTGCTCTGACTTACCACAAGACGTTCTTGGATGGGTTGGGAAGAGATGAGAGTAGGTCAATAGCTCTAGTCTAGAGAGGCAGAGAGAGTGTGAGTGACGGTGATAGAGGTTTAGGGTTTTTTTTATTTATTTATTTTTTTTTTTTTATATGGGTCGGGTTTGGATAATATTCATACCCTACCCGAACAATTCGGATAATATCCATACCCTACCCGGTTAAGCTTTATCCATGAAGAACCAGGTATTACCCAAAACATTTGGATCGGGTAGGGTTGGATATCCATTACCCAATGGATATGGCCATCTCTAAGTGGGACCCACAGTTATGTAAGAGAGGAGGAATACGCATTTGTGGTATTTCGGGAGTATCCAATAATTACCCTTAAACTACATCTTTCATCTTATATTGGAACTAATTCAGCTTTCAAATAGTTGAACTTAGAAAAATATTTAAATTAGAACATTTTAACCTTTAATCTAAAAGTTTTTTTTTTTTCTAGCAACTAGTTATATATATATATACTTGACAAGTTCAACTAAAGTTGGCAATTTTGTGCAGCTGTGCATGCAAAGAACTCAAAGCCAACACTTAAATAATAGGCGGTCAAGATTCTCAAAAAAAAAAATTAATAATAATAAATAAATAAATAATAGGCGGTCAAGCCACATACGTTAACTACTGTCTATTTTAATTTGATTTGATCAAGTTTGACAAACGAAACAATACCGAGGCTTCAACCAAGATACATGGCTAATGCTTTCTCAAAAAAAAAAAAAAAAAAAAAATACTTGGCTAATGTGACTATATTTTTTTAGAAGCCGACCTAACGACTATTTCAAATTGCAAATATAGAGAAATGATATGTTTACAACATTTTTACAACAAATCCTAAATGACAAGTTGTTATTAATTATTATTGTTGGGGCAAAAAATTAATCTTAGCGTTAGTTTGAAATTTGAACCAATAACAATTAACCACTTATGATTTGTTGTAAAAATATTGTAAAAATATTGTAGACGTAGCATCTCTCGCAAATATACACACCTTTCAATAGGCATTCAAGCTACAATTGACAATTGTCAACAAATGAAGTAATTAATAGAGTAATTACGCTATTAATTGTGGTAAAACGAATTGGGAGAGAGATAGAGAGAGAGAGAATGAGGACTTGGAACGATACATGCATTAAATCAAGGAACGGTGTTGAAATTGCCACTTTTATAAGCTAATGACGTAGCTAGTGAGGTCTAATTGAGTGAATACAAATTCTCTGTATCATTTTTTGTATACCACTTTATGTTCCACCAAGGATAACTTGTCATGTATTGATTTTTTTTTTCATTTTAAATTTCAGTTATTTTATAAGAAAAGTAAAATCATATCCTCTATACCATTTTAAAAAGAAATATATATATATATATATATATATATATATATATAGATGAGTTTTTCACTCTTTCCCTCTCCTTGAAAGGCTTCTAAATATTGGACAATTGTAAAAAAAAATATATATTCATGTTCAATTCTTTTAACAGCTTGAGACTTGAGAGTAGAAAGTAAAACTAAATGATGATTTAGAATGACAATAAAGAGCGCAGTCGTCAGAAGTGAACGTCATAGGTTGAAACTCTGTAATAAAAAAATAAAATAAAAAAAGACTTAAAATATATCAAGTTAGCCCTAAAATGTATAAATTTCTTGATTCTTCTTGGTTTAGATTAATTATTATAGACTCAAAAGGTGTACATAGAATCATGTCGTTTCTAGGACATTACACTCGTAGATATATACAAAAAATAAAATCTCAACTATCATACAAATGCTAAAGCAGAGCAACATCTGTCTGAATAATAAAAAAACTAGTAGTAGTTAAGAAGCTACTATTAATTTAAGGGAGAGGGATTAAAGAGTTATCTTTATTAATTGAAAAGGTTTTCTCATTTGATAACATTGCTACTAGTTGAAGCATTCATGCTTTCTTGACGCTAGCTAGTCTTATTAGTTAGACTTTTTCCAAACAATTTGGTGTTAGTTAATCCAAATTTTTGAAGTCATAGACCATGAAAATGACTGGTTCTTAAATAATCTCAATTACAAGACTACAGCAACTGCTTGGAACAGCATGTTTAAAACCTATCAAACATTATAAATGTTGTTGTAATGGTTTCTTTCTAACTCATAAACCCATAAGCCATAACCATTATTGTGGCAATGGTTACTTCAACACTTCATCATTGTTGTTCTCTCTTTCTTCTCCTTCTGCTTCTTCCTCTCATTCCCACTGTTTTTACCTACACCAAAGATGACTGTAACATATTGCTGAACTCACCGGCTTCAGTTACAGACCAAGATCAGGAACGGCCCAACATAATTTGGGGTCTAAGGTGAAAAATTTATACGGGGCCTTTAATATGTAAATATTAATTAAACAAAATTATTTAATACTAATCAAATTAAGGTTAATTTAATACATTAAATACATAAATAATACTAACTAGACTAATGTTAATTTCATATAGAGAATTGAATATCATAGTTGAATTATAAATATTAATAAAAATGAATAAAAATATATTGCGATTGAAAAAGATACTTTATTTTGGATATAAGACGATGCATAGTTAAATAAAGTTGTAATCTAATTTTTAATTTTATATTTTGATTTTAAGAGAGAGAGAGATAGATATTATTTGGTGTATGGTTTTGTAGGATATTAGTTTACAAAAATCAAAGTCTCAAACTATTAGGGGAGATTAATCTATAATTGATAATTAAACATATTTGCAACATCTTTTTGAAATATTTTAGGGTTTCAATTGAGTTAAGGTTCTATTGGTCTTTTATTTTGAGAGTCTTAATAGAAATGAAAAAGAAAAATACGCTAATTAAAAGCACTATAAAATGTTCAAAATATAATGTGATATTGTCTCTCATTAATGAACTTCATCAATTTAACTAATGAGTGTTTATATCACGTGTGGGTCCGGGAGGTCTACAATCCGGCCCAAACTCTATCTGGGCCCAAGGCTCGTGCCGAGGAGGTATTTTGCCGAGGACGAATAATCGATGGCCGGGGTGTCAAGGGGAACGGCTGAGAAACTACCCTGTCCTCGGCATTCCAGAACTTCAATAGGAAGACCAACATCTTGGTGGAGGCTATCCCCAAACAGCCCCCTGAAAGGGATGTGTGTGGAATGGGGCCCATAGGGAAGCAGGGTGTAGAATTGGATCAAGGAAAATGCGTCCCCTCCGCATTAAATGCCTCTGCCAACGCCCAGATCCAATTAATAAGAAAAGACGTTTAGACGGTGTAAACTTCGATCTTCGCAACTAGTAGAAAGTAAGAGGGGACGGTTGATGGGATGGATACAGAAATAAGCACCTGCCTGACCAACAAGTGGAGGGCTAGGATCAACCAAGACGGACTATATAATAAAAAGGTAGGTGCACCAAGCAAGAGGCTGGGAAAAATGGCCAAAAACCAAATCCTCCCAGCCCACCTCCAGGAGAAAGACTCTAGGGGTGAAAACCACTTAACCATGCACGAACACCACGAAAAACTCACCGCCTGGTGACCAAGGCCTAGCCTTTCAAACCCACGCTCTACAAATGATATTGTTTGGGCCTTTTTACGTGCGAACCCAACGCTGCTACGGTTCGTTACGAATCGTGTCCTTACATCACGTTTTTTGTGATTAATAACATGGCAATTTGTAAGCCAATAGTAAAATTTGTACATCACTAATAAAAAAAAATGTACAACCTTTAGAAAATATATATAATTTTATAAAAATTTGGGTCTTTAACTATGAAAAATGAGGCCTTTTTTTCCAAGAAAAATTTTGTTTTTTGGTGGGGCCTTAGGCCTAGGCCTTACTTGCCTAGCCTTGAGCCGGCCCTGACCAAGATATTAATCCATTATTCACGTCACGTTCAGGTAAATTTTCCTTTGGATTCCGCCGTTTTCAAATCAATGAGAAAGAGTCTCAATTCTTGCTTGCAGTTTGGTTTACTAAAACAAAGGACCAAACCATAGTTTGGTCTGCAAATGGCAATGATCCAGCACCACAAGGTTCTACACTGACGCAGAATAGCAGCAGTGCATTTGTTCTCAATGACCCTAATGGCAAAGAGTTATGGAAGGCTCCAGGGAATGGTTCCAAATCCAGTTGTGCGGCTATACTGGACAATGGGAACTTGGTGATTTTAGATGAGCAGTATAATTCTATATGGGAAAGCTTCAAAGAGCCTACTGATACGATTTTGCCTGGCCAAATACTGTCCATGAATACCACACTCAGGTCTCACCAATCTATTACAAATTATTCTTATGGCCGCTTCCAGCTTTCTTTACAGCTTGATGGCAATCTGGTGCTTTATTATATAAATATGCCATCTGAAGTTCTTAATCATGCTTATTTTGCCACCATGACAATGTTCTGGGAATCACAGTTGATCTTTACTTAAGCCGGATACATGTATGTCCAAGATGCGAACAAATCAACCAACATTTTCAACCTTACTCAACAAGATCCAGGCTCAAAAGACTCTTTCTACCACATGGCTAGGATCGATTATGATGGGGTCTTCAGAATATACAAACACCTAAGACAGCAGGACACAAGTTGTGGAAGCTGTCCTTCAACATGGGATCCAGTGCAAGGCATTCCTGGTATTACTGATATTTGTGGTGTATTTGATGCTAATACTTTTGTAGGTGGGTTCTGTGGACTCAACGGTGTTTGTCGTACCTCAGATGCTTCAAGTGGGGGCGGGACATTTTGCTCATGTCCTTATGGATTTTCTCAATTGAACCCATATGAGGATTGGGCAGGGTGTAAACCAGATTTTCCGTTACCCAACTGCGACAATGGATGGGAAGAAAATAAAGGGCAGGTAAGCTTTGTAAGGCTTACAAATATGGACTGGCCGTTTACAGATTACAGCTTGTTCAAGGGGCTAATGAGACACAGTGTAAGCAGCAATGCCTTGACGATTGCATGTGTGTTGTGGCCATTTACGAAAAAACAGGTGGCTATTGTTGGAAGAAGAAGTATCCTCTGTCCAACGGAAGATATAGCACAAATATTACGAGAATAGCTTTCATCAAGGTACCTAATAGCTTTGTTCCAGTGAAGAAAAGCCAGTCTGTGGTAGTTGTTTTGGCACTACTCCTAGGCAGCTCTGCATTTCTCAATATCCTTTTCTTCATATTCATAGCTAGTATTGTGGCTATTATCTACTTGCACCACAAAAAGCTGAATTCGCCATGGAATATTGATAGCACACTTGCGACAAATGTGAGAAGCTATACATATAAAGAGCTCGAACAAGCAACCAGGGGCTTCAAGCAAATAGTAGGAAAAGGTGCTTTCGGAACTGTTTATAAAGGGGTCCTTCCATCAGATTCAAAAAGATTTGTTGCAGTCAAGAAGTTAGGTAAGGTGGTAGAAGAAGGTGAGAAAGAATTCAAAACAGAAGTGAGCGTGATTGGTCAGACTCATCATAAAAATTTAGTCCGGTTGCTTGGTTATTGTGATGAGGGGCAGCACCGGCTATTGGTATATGAGTACATGAGCAATGGCTCTTTAGCTAACTTTCTCTTTGGGATATCCAGGCCTCATTGGAACCAAAGAGTGCAGATTGCTTTTGGAATTGCAAGAGGTCTCATGTACTTACATGAAGAGTGCTGCACCCAAATCATCCATTGTGACATAAAGCCTCAAAACATACTTCTGGATGAATACTTTACACCAAGGATTGCTGATTTTGGATTAGCAAAGCTTTTGTTGGCTGAGCAAACTCGAGCTGCTCGAACAGGAATAAGAGGGACGATTGGGTACTTTGCACCTGAATGGTTTAGGAAAGCATCCATTTCCGTTAAGGTTGATGTGTACAGTTTTGGTGTGATGTTACTTGAGATTATTTGTTGCAAGTCTAGTATTACATTTGCGTTGCAAGCAGAGGAGGCATTGATAGATTGGGCTTACGAATGCTACAAAGATAAAAAATTAGATAAGTTGACAGAAAACGATGAGGAAGCAAGTAATGACATGAAGAGGCTAGAGAGGCTTGTGATTGTGGCAATTTGGTGTATTCAAGAAGATCCTTCACTGAGACCCTCGATGAAAAAGATCACACAGATGCTTGAGGGAGTTATTGAAGTCTTTGTGCCCCCAAGTCCTTCATTGTATAATCACTCTCCACCTTCAAAAAGTAGTTCCCTTGAGTTTTCATTCTCCTCAGTTGAAAGGTAAGCATTTGAGATTGATGATAATGGGTAACTTTGTAAATAACTAAGTGTTGAGCAACCTCTTTTAAAGGTGAGGCGCCACACCTATTCTTATTTGTATTATGGTATCAAATTCAGACTGATCCGTGGTTGGTTTCCGTTATTCATTAGTCTCTTGCTCTGTCCTTTGTTCTTGGATACAAGGTTCCCTTGTTTCATGCCTATTATTCTTTAGTGTCTTTCACCTTCTTAGTTACTTAGCTTTAATTTTGGATTCCTAGTTCAATCTGACTCTTTTTTTCTTGGGTTAGTTAAATTGTTCTTGCTGTAATTTCTGTGGGACTAAAGCATACTTGCATGTGGGTTGATTTGGATTTGTAACTGTGAGAACTTCAATCCAAGGGGATCGAGATTCATAATAATTATTCCTTGAACAAATCAAGTCAAACATGATGTTGAAATTTAAATTTTATATTAGAAAAGAAAAAAAAAGATTAAAAAAAAAAAAACTACGCCAATCATGTTTGTCATCCAACTTTAAATTCTAATAGACGAAGGAAACGAAACATTGTAGTCAAGAAAAAAAAAATTTAATTCTCAAAATGGAAAAATTCAAATCATTCATGATACAAATAGTTTTGTATCCCATAGTTTTCAATAGCTTATTTGCTAAACTAGTTTTCAGAAAACAACTAGTTTTATTGTATTATTATTATTTTTTTTTTTGGGGGGGTGGTAGCATCTATTTTTGAAATTCCAATTCTAAAACCCGAAAAATATTGGAATTCAATCTTCAATCTGTTAGGACAAGAAATGATCACCAAAACAAAGAAAGAAGAAACTGAATAACAAAGAACACCCTTCCAGATCTGTTAGGACAAGAAATGGTACCAAACACTGGCTTTGATATTATGGGGTTTTGGAACACAGAGTTTTTGTGTTTCTCCAAAAATTGGTAGTAAAGTTTTCAATAAATCACTTCTCCACAACTTATAGAATGAGGAGTCCTGGTACTAGACACTTTGATTATGTAGTTGATTGGTCAGGAAACTTGGTGTAGGCACAGCAGGCACCCAAGTTATCAAATTCATGATTGCAAGATTTTTTTTTTTTTTTTTTTTAATAATTAGTGGATAAAAACTCAAGATAGCCACAAGTAGAGAATTATTTTTCAAACTCAGGAAAAAAAATTGGAAAGCTCGATAATGGAAATGCTAGAGCTAGTTTAGACCCTTAATTTTAATTACAGCTTAATTAATTTTAAATCTAAGCGCACTTAATGCAGAATATACGTTATTAGAAAATTAATTAATTGAAGCACTCAACAATTGCAAGGATGAACAAATAAGTGCAAGGCAAAAATCTAATAGTTAAATTGCATGTTCTTTATGCTCTTAACACATATGTCAAGTTTTGTATCAATTGAATATTATTTACTATATAATCTATAAGATTATATTTATGCATAGTTTAGTTTTAAACTACAAAATTTTGAAATTTAAATAATATATTAATGATATAGTTATTGATTTTTAATTTTTTAGAAATTTTACAAGCATTGAGGATAATAAAAAAAAAAAAAAGGTAATCCAATGGTGGATTTGTCAATATTCATATTCAATAAAAAGATATTAAGTAAAATTATATCCTTAAGCTGTAATCAATTTTGTAACTAAATTTTGTCCTAAATCATTTATAGGCGTCGACGAGGGGAAAGTTTTCCTAATAAATATGAAAAATAGAAAAGTAGTATAGAGGCACTTTCACCAACTTCAAATACTCCAAAAAAGCTCTCACAAATCACAAAGAATAAGAATAGAGAAATTTACCCTACTCAATTATTGCATGGCATCCACTTTATTGATTTTTTTTTTTTTTTTTTACAAAACCGCCAAAGATATATATATATATATATATATATATTTATTTATATGAAAAGGTCAACAAAAGTAGGCAATTTTGTGAAGCTGTGCACGCAAACAACTCAAAACCCAAAACATAAATAATAGGTAGTCAAGCCTCTAATGTTAACAGCTCTCTATTTTAATTTGAACTAGATGATATCCTGTGTGATGTGTGAATATTTTATAATTTTATTTTGAAATAGTTTCTTGCTATTCTTTATGATCTCTATATAACCTTGAACCTTTTTTTTTTTTTGAGAAAACCTTCATCTGAATTAATAAACTGAAATCAGCCAAAATCGGCTAAAAGTACATCATTGACTTGTGGTGGAACATCCTCCATCCACACAGAGAAACCAACAATATGTCTCGCATATTTTGCTAAAGAATGAGCTACTGAGTTGCCCGATCTGAGTGTGTGTGAAAAGGAAATACAAGTGCAGGAATGTAAATAATGCTTGATAGATGAAATTAAATGGCCAAAAGATGAGAAAGATTCTTCCTCCTTTCTTAAGGCAGAAATGACCACCTCTGAGTCTCCCTCGACAATAAAAGAGGGTAGGTTGAGGTCCATTGCTAAGGTGACGGCTCGAACTGCTGCTAATGCTTCTACTTCATCTGATGAGGATGGGAGCTGAATGTTTTCTGCCAAGGAGGCAATGACCATCCCATGCGAATCACGTACAACCACTCCTATTCCAGCCTCGCCCTTATCCTTAAATACAGCTCCATCAAAGTTGATCTTCAATAATGGTGAATGAGGAGGCTCCCACTTGGGTGTTTGCCTTTGTGGCCGAGGCAAAGGAGTAGAAATAGCTGGTTGAGCTTGAGTGAAATCTTGGAGCATCTGTTTGGCTGAAGGGAGAACTTGAGAGAGCGGATAAGGCTTGTTACTTGTTCGGAGCTGGTTGCGCCTAGACCAGATCGTCCACGCCAAAACTGCAAACAGTTCAGGATTCCTACCATTCTCCAACACGAAACCTGCTAACTCGTAGAAGTTTGTAAACTTTTTTGACCTGCAAAACAGCCATAAAGAGTCAGCTTCCCAAATGGCTGAAAGATTAGCACAATCCCACAGCGCATGGACACCATCTTCTGCTTTCAAATTGCAGTGGCAGCAAATGTCTTCGGTTAAGACTTTCCTACGAACCAGATTAGTCTTAACTGGTAAAGCTTCCTTACACGCCCTCCATAGGAAGTTTTTAACTTTGTTCGGCACCGAAAGCCCCCATATCCGACGCCAAACACTTGGAGAATCTGCCTGAGCTGGAAGAGAAGGCCGATAACCAGCTTTTTCTTTAACCAGGAACCTATAACCCGACTTCACTGTATACACTCCATTAGAAACATGGGGCCATATGAGTTTGTCTTCAACGTTTGTAGGGCTAAGTGGGATTTTTAGTATCAAGTCAGCTTCCAAGGGAGCAAAGAAACCAGCCACAACATTCCTATCCCAGCTTCTACTCATTGGGTTGAATAGGCGGTCTACTGTAGCTTCATGTAACTCATCAATAACTGGAGATAAGACCCTCGGGTGCTCTAAGCTAGGCAGCCAAGGGTATTCCCAGATCTTGATAGATTCTCCATTACCCACTCTCCAATGTGCCCCTCTCCACAACACCTCCCTGCCCTTAAGTAGACTACTCCAAGCATATGAACCACTAGCACACTCTGGGGCCTCCATGAAAGAACAGTCTGGAAAAAATTTGCTTTTAAAGACTCTATGGAGGAGTGAGTCTTTATTGTGTAGGAGTCGCCAAGCTTGTTTGGCTAGCAAGGCGTCATTGAAGAGAGCCAGATCTTTAAAGCCCATACCACCATCAAGTTTGGATTGAACAAGTGTCTCCCATTTAACCCAATGAATTTTACGCCTGTCTCCTCGTTGTCCCCACCAAAATTTCCGAATAAGACTTTCCAACTCAGTACAAAGCCCTACGGGTAGTTTGAAGCAACTCATAGTATAGGTAGGAATTGCTTGAACAACTGCTTTGATCAAAATCTCTCTCCCTGCCTGAGATAATAATTTTTCCTCCCACCCTTGTAACTTTCTCCAAACCTTTTCCTTTATGAATTCAAAGCTGGCTTTTTTCCTCCTCCCTACAAAAGATGGTAACCCAAGATACTTCTCATACTGTTTAATCTCCGGAACCCCCAACACTTGTTTGATATGCTCCCTTTTTTCTTCAGAAGTGAGCTTACTGAAGAAGATGGTGGTTTTATTTCTATTAATTTGTTGGCCAGAACAACTTCCATACACCTCCAAAATCTCCAGAATATTATTGCATTCTTGATCCGTGGCCCTGCAAAAAAGTAGACTATCATCTGCAAAAAGAAGATGTGTTAGTCTAGGGCCATTTCTACATAAAGCAAAACCCTTAATGTCTCCACGGTTGGCTGCTTGAACAATCAAACCATTCAAACCTTCAGTACACAGCAAAAACAAAAAAGGGGATAAAGGGTCCCCCTGTCTGATACCCCGGGTTGGATTGATCAAGCCTTTAGGTTCCCCATTAATCAGGATAGAATAGGAAACAGTAGTAATGCAAGTCATCATCAATTGAATCCATTTTTCACTAAACCCCATTTTCTTCATCACTGCTTCCAAATACACCCACTCCACTCTATCATAAGCTTTGCTCATATCCAGCTTTATGGCCATATAATCATCTTTACCAGTATGCCTCTGCATGCTATGTAAGGTCTCAAAAGCCACCAAAATATTATCTGAAATAAGACGACTCTTTGTGAAAGCACTCTGATTTTCAGTAATAATATTTGGTAGGATTTTTTTGAGTCTATTTGCTAAAACCTTTGAAAAAATTTTATACAATACATTACACAGGCTAATAGGTCGAAATTCAGACACAAATTCCGGATTTTTAACCTTTGGAATGAGAGTAATAAAAGTATGATTAAGGTTAGCAGGCAATGATGCAGTATTTAAAAAGTGAAGCACAGAAGAGGTGACATCCTCACCTAATAAATCCCAATAAGACTGATAGAAAATAGGGGGCATATCATCCGGGCCGGGAGCTTTAAGGGGAGCCATTTGTTTAATTGCATCATGTACCTCCGGAGCTTCAAAATTAGCCACCAATTTTGCATTCATCTCCTCATTAATAATGGTATTGATGTACTGAGTGGTATTCTCCAAGTTGGTGGGGTTGGCCGAATTAAATAACTCCTGATAATAAGCCATAATAGTATCCGCCACTTCTTCCTGATTTTGGCACCAAATGCCATCACCTTTCTTCAAAGCGTGGATAGAGTTACGTCTAAGTCTTTGAGTTGCTCGTGCATGAAAGTACTTCGAATTCCTATCACCATATTTTGCCCACTGAACTTTGGATCTTTGCAGCCACATCCTAGCCTCCTTATCCATAAGATTATTTAGCTCAAGCATTAATTCTTTAACCCGAAAATTTTGTCCAGATCTCATGGCTTGTTTCTCGGCTTTCACAATCTCCTTTTTCTTTAATTCTAGCTCTCTCCGTATGCTGCCAAAGCTCTTCATACTCCACTTCTTCAGTTCAACACCACACCTCTCAATCTTCTTTATAACTCTGGTACCCAAGTCTGCAGAATCCTGCTCGGCCCAAACAGCTTGAATAGTATCTGTGCACCCTTTTTCAGCCAACCACATCTCTTCGAACCGGAAAGGTTTGGTTGCAGTCGAAAAAATCAAATCTCTTGGCACTATCCATATAGGATTGTGATCCGAAGTGAAAGAAGGTAAATGGTGGACTACAGTTCCAGCAAATTTCAGCATCCACTCTCTAGTAGCCAAACCCCGATCCAGTCTCTCCCACACCGAATGGCCATCATTAAAATGCTTCTTCCAAGTGAATTGAGAACCCGTAAAACCGAGGTCCATAAAACCACACTCATCAATAGCATCTCTAAAGAGTTGCATCTGTGCCTGACATCGGATACTACCTCCCAATTTCTCTGATTGTCTGGTGATTTCATTAAAATCTCCCATGCAAAGCCACGGAAGTTCCATCCTGGAATTAAGATCTCGAAGGAGATTCCAAGACTCAATTCTTTTGTGTGTCACGGGTTCCCCATAAAAACCTGTTAACCTCCATGCTCCATCTACCCCTTTATTTACAATAGCATCAATATGGTTTTTTGAAGACGTTTGAACTTGCAAATCCACATTATTTTTCCAAAAGAGAGCCAAACCTCCTCCTCTGCTTATTCTTTCTACAAAGTGCAAATTATCAAATCCCAAATTTCTCTTTAATTCTTTTAGCCTTGCTTCATCTGCCCATGTCTCGGCTAAGAACACGACAGAGGGATCTTTAGCCCGGATTAAATCTCCAAGCTCCCGAACTGTACATGGGTTCCCAAGCCCACGACAGTTCCATGCTAAGCAACTCATTGGGATTGGCGGGACTGCATAGCAGTCTCCGCCAATATATGGTGATCACCTTCTGAAGAGTTAGCTTCAATTATATTATATTTGTAAAAAGAGGAAAAAAAAAAAAAAAAAAAAACAGCCTTTGTAATCCAGCAAGAAGATGTGTCTAGCAGGAAGTTAACCACAACCATCTTTATAAAGAAAAGTGAAAGGGTGAAATTTGAACATTTTGTTCAACTTATTAATAAAACCGTAATGATTTGTCTATAATGATTTTTCAGCCTCCTTGAAGTTTCCCTTATACATTAATTATGGCTAAATATTAGTAAGAAATATACCTTTTGCCACTAATACCAAGTCTTACATACCAAGAACTAATACCAAAAAAAGAAAAAAAAAAGGTCCCACACATAAGGGCCATTTTTGCCATCATGGACCTTCATTCCAAGTGATGCAAATATGTCACCAATTATTTCAGGATGGCCCTTATGGTTATCAAACATAGTAGTCAAGACCTGAAAGAAAATTTTAAAAGGAAACTGTGTGAATTTTTATTTATAGATGAACTTTGTTGCAATCATGTTCAAAGTAGGATAACTATTAAATTCCTAGAAAATTTCATTTAGTGAAGAGAAGCAGCTTTAGAGACCGAATTTGGTAGTATTTTTTTCAAAAATATTCAAAGAATATCATATGATAAGTTGTAGCTTAGTTCTAATTGAAGCTAATTCATCATCGGGAACTACATAAAAAAAAAAAATGTAATTGTTTAAGCTACAATGCCAGTTATGTTTGGATGACTAGTGTAGCATGCATGAATTTTGTTATTAGGTTGCTATTCCAATGGGGGTCAATTAATTGGGCTTTCTAGGCATATTTTGGTTGGACTAGCCTATTGACTAATCCAATGCAAATGCTCTCACTAGTACTTCTATGTTATAGCATCCAATCCACAGTCATTGGGTCTACTACTTGAGTTTACACTGCAAGCGGCGTAATGTTTATTGAACTCATATATTTAAACGACATGATCCGCATTAAGACAAAAATGACACAATTTTTTACATTTTTTTGATAATAAACGATATACAGTTTGACAAATAGGGTAAATTTTGACATATTGGGCTACAAGGATAAATTGTTTGGGTTGTTGTTCTTAGAGATCCAAACGGCAGAAATGCCAAAAAGGTTATATATGTATAACGCATTGGGTGCAAACAACACCCTCTTTGCCATTTTAGCATGAAATTTGCTTATACTTACTGGAACTCTGGTAGTATTATTTATTTATTTATTTATTGCTAAGTGAATAAAAGAGATAGGTAGATAAATTCTACAAACATGAGCCCAAACAGACCTGGGGGTTGAGCCCAAACTACCTAAAAATAAGTTAATGAAAGACGAATGACATTTTTTTTTTTTTTTTTTTTAATTTGCAAGTACAGGATGCCTTAAAAAAGTAAATCAGTGTACAAGTAATTGAAAGTACGTTCAATTACTTTTGTCTTCTGGTTCTGGGTTATCCCAAGTCTCAAGCCTAGAGAGTGATAGTGACACGTTAATATTTAATATAAACTTAGTAACTTTTTCATCAATGAAGCAAGACACTAAACATCACCATGCAGCTGCAGGTACTCCCAACAAAATCAGACTGACTTCCTATTAAAACCTTGAACACTTGAAAATGATTTGGGTATAAAGATAACAATGAATCAAACAAGAAATTCTATTCCAAAAATATTTTTACTCTAAAATTGGATCTTATTTACATTCACAAATCTCTGGAACCAAATCTAAATTATATCCCAATTTGACAAGCAAAATAGATGTCCTGCCAAACCATTCTCAATAACCATTTCCTCGCCGCAAATTTCGTGGCCATTCTCTCATCTTCTAGGAGTTCAAAAACCCTCCAAAAAGAGCTTCTCATCTATTTCAGGAACAATTTGAACTGTTGTATCAATACATTCTATTCAATTGTAGTGCCTGTCCTTCTCGGTACCCACATTTGTTTTGACTACCCATGGCCTTTCCTCAAGTGCTTCTTGTATCTCTTCCTTGATGATCTATGAAATTTTTGAGAACATGCTGAGGCTTAAGAAGTTGCAAACTTTCATTTTTCCCCTGATAAGATATTTCAAACTCCCTAGCTGGGTATTGCATATCCCAAGTTACTGTCAATCCCATCCAAAGGGCAAAGGCCATTATTGTTGACCTCCATTTTCATGTCCAAACGAACTTGATCTTCCATTCTGACTTTCATTACCATAAATCAAGCACAAATCCGAATGTTCCTGCAAAATGTCATTTTTAAACGAAAGCTACAAAAAATTATCCAGTTCATTGATTATTATAGAATCAATATGATCATATATTCTTCATCTCATGTTACCCAAAAAAACACTCAGTTTACTAAATGAATACAGAAGTAATATCATTTCATCAAAGGGGAAAAATATACAAGTTTGTATGCTATGCTTTGGGGTGCTCTTTAGTGATAACTAAAGGAAAACCCTTTATCCAAGAAAAATTACTAATGGGATAGAATGGCACCTTGATATAAGCTTCCCAAAGCTAAACATCAGCTGCCACAGTGCCACTGTTTTGCAAATTTCATCCCAAGAAAAGCCATTCTAATTGAGGAGACTTGTAATGCCTGTATACTCTTTCATCAAGCTCATTATTGGCAAAGGATTGATCATTCTCTTCACCTAAAAGAACCACACCAATATATACAAGTTAGTGTAATGACTTGAACTTTGTTGCTTTGCTCTACTTTCTCCTCCTCTGTCTTCACCGCCCCCAACCCTCCTTTACAACTATACCATTTTATCTTATAAATCTTAAATTTCACAAACAGTTCAAAATCACGGCAGAGCCTCACTAGATGTTTCTGCTTTATCATATTTATATTAGATATCTTTGCATATATACCGTCTATTAACAAACAAATGATATAATTGCCCATATTTGTGTACATAATGCCACAGATGTCTTTCATTCTAAGTGACACCTGAATAACAAAAGTATAAGAATATTGTACACAACTCAGACATTATCTTCATGATCTAATAGGTCATTTTTTATTTTTTATTTCTTTATTTTTAGGGTAAGTCATTTCCTGATAATCCTTGCCTGAACTGAATTGAAATCTGACTCTCAGTTTTTTTAAACACCATTATATTAAGAACTACATAAAACACACAAATAACCTAAACTAGAAAATCATGCCACTCAATTTGGGTACAGAATCAAAGGTAATTAGTATACAAAAGGGTCCCTTAATTAAGATCATGTCTAGCCTATTGAACTACGAGAAATCAGAGAGAAGCGCGTACCACATAGCTAGTGCAAAAGAACAAGATTATTTCAATTTCAAATAGAAGCAGATACAGCTTCATGTTAAGTGTTAACTTGTCTTAAATCATGATTACAAATAGATTAGAGACAGGGCTCCTCCACCTTCCATATCACTGACTTGCTAACATGATTACAAATGCGTATGCAACAAACAATATTAAAGACTTGTAATAAGAAAATTGAAAAGGGAATTATTCAGGATGGAAAAAATTGGGATCTTAGAAAGGGCACCCCCTTCTTTTTGCTCTGAGAAAGGGAATTACGGAAGGACAAGAAAATATATTAGATAAAATAACGTCTTTTTATCTACAATTTTGCAAATACTTGATCTGATCCTTTGAACAAAATCAGACATAAAAATGGAAAATGCACTTCAATTTATCATACATATAAACCACGTATATCAGCATACTAAAGTAAGAAAGAAAATAAGTAGTTAAATGCACTTCAGTTTAACGTCCATATATATATATATATATATATATATATTGATAGAATTTAATGTCCATATTTGTTCAATCATCAAATTCCAAGCAGCCTAAAACAAAGATCCTTGCTTCAATTAATAAAGTTAATTTCGCATGGGAAGAGAACCTACCTTACAGCCTACAATATCTGCCAATTCATCTTCTGCTCAAACTAATTCACTTAAAACCCATATTCTTTTTTAATGCAGAAATTTCTCAATGCAAAGAAGCAGAAAACTAAGATAACCAAGCTCAGTTAAATTTCCGATAGAAGATGATGCAGGGATCATCTATAATGAAGTTTGAAATCTCAATTTCCTTTCCCACCTGAAACACAATAAGAATGCCTCTTGCTGCTCTTGCAATCATCCTTTTCAGCATCTTCATAACAAAAAAGAAACATAAGAGAAGGGCTATAGGATCCCCCTTACTTAACCATCTATAATGCTGGAAAGGCCAGTTAAAAATATGTTCACCAGATCTGAGAATGTCAGAGTGGAGACACAAGCTAAAGTCCATTTTGACCAGTCAAATCTGAAAAAAAATACAAAGAAAATTACAAAATGTCATGCCCCTACGCATAAAACAAAAACAAATTAGGACATCCAGACTCCAAACCCAAAACAACATGCATGTATCTCGAGTATCACTGCATCACTCTTCCCAAGAACCACGTTTTATTGGCTACCACGTCTTCTTCTTGCAAGATTATGTGATTGATGTTTCCTGTTTTCAGATATGTTCAATACGATGACTAAATGTCATCCATTGTTGAGAAGCACATTTTCTTGGATGACTTCCATACTTTTATATTGCACTCCAAGCTTTCAATGTATTTTATATTTTTCTGCCTAGCTTGATCTTTTGAAAATGTTGCTTTTCTTTATGCTGGAAACAATGACTAATAACATTAAAAAAATAAATAAATAAGGGGTACATTTGCTTCTTTTCAAATGAATATTATCATTTAGAATCAAACGTATAATACTGCGATAAACAATAAATATCTTCTGATATGTAATTCAGATTCCGGATGCGTGTGCTAAATTGAAAAGTTTTGAATTTCTCAAAAATCAAATCAACAAGTAAAATTATAAATATTGTATTGAAAGAAGAAGAAGAATCACCAACTACAAAAATGTTCTTTCTATTTTCTTTTGTTATCTTCTTTGAATGGATCAAGTCAATTAAATTGTCCAATAGACCTTAAAAAAACTTATACCAAGTCCTCAGCCTGCAAAGACAAATAAAGACTTTTACATTGATGGTAGAGAGTGAAAAGATCATGTAAATTCTATAAAATGAAGAATTTGCACGCAAAAAAAAATTTTAAGTTCTTAGACTGCAACATTTGAAGGAAAAATAAATAAATAAATAAATAAATAACAAGTGTAGCCATGAGTTTTAAGGCAAACAAATTAAGCAAAAATGTATTAAAAACATGTTCAACTCGCAAAATACCGATTCGTGCATAAGGTTTCTCAATAGATAGAAGCATCATGGCACACAAATTTATATATCTGATTGGAAGCCAACTTCTAGGAATGATGGTTCACTAGGGCTGAATTGCTAATATTTTTACCCTTTCAAGGAATAACTTGTGTGATTATATTTATCATGTAAATACAAGAACACATGATACAAGAACAAAAAAAGACTTTTATATAAAAAGTCAAGAGTCAGAAGATCATTTAAATGCCTATAATAGAACACATTGGACAGGAGGTGAGCATAACAGACAAAATTGTATACTTGAAAAAAAAATCTAGTTCTGGGAAGTCATGAATTGATTGTACCAATCTTTTCTACCTATAGGTAGTATTGAGAGAGAGAGAGAGTCCCAGCTCATAGTCCTCAATGTCCAGAGTTTGGTAATTTTGCCTTTCATCATGGTTGTCATTTCTTTATATAAGAAATAAATCTTTGAAAATTGGGAAAGTTCTATTATGGTATGTTCGTTCAAAAGATCTTAATTTGAAAATTTTTAGAGTTCTTTAAAATTGTGCAACTTCAGAAAAATTCTAAATCAAAGTAAATATAAATCTCTGTTAGTCTGTTATAGGCTTATGTGCCTTTCAATTATTTGAGTAATATCAATTCTAAATTTGTGATAAGATTTGATTATCATGATAATCTCCTTACAAGAATGATAATTTTTTTTTTTTTTTTTGGATAAAGTATAATAATGAAAAATTTGAATCATTAATTTGAAACTATACCAAAAGTTTGAAAAATATAGATCACTTCCAAAATAAATAATATCGATCAAACACACCTAAGTTACCAGAAAATAAAAATAAAAAACTTTCAAAATAATAAAATGATATATTTATAAAGCTAGAGAGATGGAAAAAAAATCTTTTAGAAATAATTCAATTTTTAAGGTAAACAAATTATCTTCAATAAATTTTAGAGAACAGATTATACATTATAACACATTACAAGATAGTTATATATATTTCCCACACATCGCGTGGGTCTACGACTAGTTTATAATAATTATAAGAATAATGTGATGCAAAACCATAATCTATTACAAGTAATGCATTCCAATGGGATGGAAGTGATTTGTTGTTAAAGTAACATCAATTAGATTTGTTATAACATTAATATTTTTAACTAAATTATTATGCATGCGTCTGTGATTCTATGTGGCTATTGAAAGTTTTATTCAAGTTGAATCTAGTACCATGTAGAGAAAGTTGGTACACCACGAAAATCATATTAGGAAAACCTGTTGCATGTAATATTTTATACAAATAGGAAAAGAAAAAGGAAAAAAAATATATAATAAAAAAACCCCTTTGTTAAGAGCTTTATTATCTCTATCTCTTAAGGTTGATGAAGATGACATATGGTTCTCTAAGTAGGAGCGGAATTAGACCCTTCAACCTAGCCTTGAATACTACATTTGCATATAGATATGAATACAATAGTGGAATGAGATTATTTTTGGGCGATTATAAACTAAAAATAAATAAATGGTGTCTCTGCCAAAGCTATTTATATTAAATATATATTATATTATATAAGTTACATTTAGGTTCAAAAAGGTGGAAAGTCATGGTAGTGAAAGTGATGGTCAAAGCCAAAACTTAAATAATGGGCGGTCAAGCCATGCACATACTTTAACAGCTCTCTATTTTAATTTGATTTGATCAAGTTTCACAAACGAAACAATGCCGAGGCTTCAACCAAGATACCTAATGACTATTTTAAATTGCAAATATGTATACACCTTTTAAATTAATAGGCATTCAAGCCATAACTGTCAACAGATAGAGTAATTACTCTATTATATAATTGTAGAGTAATAAATTGGGCGAGAAAGAGAGAGAGAGGACTTGCATCGATACTTGCATTAAGTCAAGGAAATTGCCACTATTATAAGCTTGGGCAATGAGTCATTGCCCATGCATTAAGCTAATGATGCAGCTAATGAGGTCTAATTGAGTTGCGTCTTTTACTGCAGGTTGAATACTTCAAATACTCTTACTTGAGATAAATAAATATTTTAAGGAAATAACTATATATATATATATTCTAAGTAGAGAGAAAATCCAATTAAATTCTAAATTAGAGTCTAATTTTGTGCCACCTATCTTATATAATTTTAGAATTTTTTGTGTCAAGTGAATTATTAAACGTAAAAAACAAAGAATCTAAATTCAATTAGAATTTAAATTAAATTTTAATTGGAGTTCAATTTTGCATCATGTGTCCCATCTAATTTTTAATTTTTGTGTCAAGTAAATTATTGGGTATAAATTGTAAAAACTAAATAGTCTAGATCCAATTAGATTCTAAATCATATATCCATTACATTGCATCACATGTCTCATCTAATTTTTAAAATTTTGTTTCAGGTGAATTATTAGGTGCAAGAATCAAAGAATCTAAATTCAATTAGATTTTAATTGGAGTTCATTTTTGTGCCATATGTCCCATCTAAATTTTTTATTTTTGTGGCAAGTGAATTATTGGGTGCAAAAATCGAAGAATCTAGATCCAATTAGATTCTATATCATATATCCATTACATATTTTAGAAATTCATGGCTTTAAAAATGTGTAAATTGTAATTCTTACACCAAATTTAATTTGAACTCATATATATATATATATATATATATATAATTGTGATTTTTTTAAATGTACCCGTCCATATGCACGGGGTTACACACTAGTGTATCATAATTTTTAATTCAAAACATAAACTAGAAAATTAAATTCTCTCCACTTCACATGTATGCTCCAAAAATTATGGGAAGATAATTAATTTTTAAAAAAAAGATATATATCTATATATATATATATATATATATATAGATGAGTTTTGCACTCTTTCCCTCTTCTTGAAAGGCTATTAACAACTTTAGAATAAAAATTGTAATATAGAAAGTTAAATAAATATTATTTAATTAACATTTAAATATAAAAAAATTCACTTAAATTTATTGACTTAGGTCTCAAAATATATCAAGCAAGCCCTAAAATGCATAGATTTCTTGATTTAAGAAGCTAAAAAAGAGTAAAATATGTCTTCAATAATAAGAAGCTACTATTAATTTAAGGGAGAGGAGTTAATAAAGAGGTTAATTCAAAAAATTTCTCATTGGATAACATTGCTGCTATAGTTGAAGCATACATGCTTACTTCACGCTAGTCGTATTAGTTTGACCTTTTCGAAACAGTTTGATGTTAGTTCATTTAAATATCAACAGAAGTCTCTGTCTCTGAAAGTTCAAAAACGTGTAAAAACACCTTTGAACGTTTAGACCCCCAAATAACAACTTAATCAATTCAAGCAATATGTCAAACAACTAGTGTGCGGAAACTTAACATATGCTATCATACGAAATTGATTAAATACTATCTAAGCCATAACAGTTTAAAATCCACAGCAGATAAATATAAAGGCAAAGATAGAGAGGAAGGAAGATGCAAACACAAAGACAACACGCGATGTGTTATCGAAGAGGAAACCGAAGTCCTCGGCGAAAAACCTCTCCGCCGCCCTCCAAGCGGTAATCAATCCACTAGAAAATATAGTTGGATACAAGGACAGCAATAGACCCTCCAAGCCTAATCTACCCAGTGCACCTAAGCCCTTCAAGCTTCTTGCTCCAACGAGGTTGCGCCGAACCTTTTTCTTTTCTAGCTTCCCGGATTCCGCTACTAGACCATAGCATCAACCAATGAAGATTGGTTCCTTCCTAACTGCTTCCCAGAAATCCAAACAGCAGACTCACAATGATGATGAAGGTGAGAACCTGGTTTGGTATAATGCCTCTCAAGGATTTGACAATGGAGAGGAAGAGAGTTGAGGAATTTAAAGAGTCTCTAAGGTATAGATTGTGTGTGAATCAATCTAGTTTTTCTTTAGGGTTTCTCTCTCAAGATTCTCTCTGGAAGCTCTCTTTCAATCGTGGGTAATAGGGGTATTTATACTGGAGTGGAGAGGAATGTGAAACGTCAGGTTTTTACAAAAACAGGGGTGGCTCGCGACTTGACCTCGCGGCTTGACTAAGTCGCGAGATCCAGTCGCGAGATAACCGTATGGCCAGTTGTCCTGTTTTGTCCTGTAGTGCTCCAGCTAGCATGACTGTTCATCTTCCAGCACGCTTGGCACATGTGCAGCTTCTGGCGGCTTGCAGCCGCGAGTCACCCGCGAGTCCCAGCCGCGAGTCTCTGTTTTCTTGCACACTCTTGAGCAAACTTCACTCTATCTCACTCACTACCCTTACATCAAACCCACCTAAATACAGGGTTACTAAGTGCTGAATTACAAGCAAATTTGGCACGGAATAAAGCCAATTAGATGGTTGAATAAATTCAACCTTACAGTCTCAGACCATGAAAATGATAGTGGTTCCTACAAATCTCAATCACAGGACCAGAAATGTTGTAATGGTTTCTTTCTAACTTATAAACCCATTACCCAGCTGCGACAATGGATGGGAAAAAAATAAAGGGCTTGCAAACTTTAAACGGCTTACAAATGTGGACTGGCCATTCACGGATTACAGCTTTCTTCAAGAGGTTAATGAAACAGAGTGTAAACAGCAATGCCTTGACAATTGCATGCGTGTTGTGGCCGTTTATGAAAACAGTGGCAATTTATGTTGGTAAAAGAAGTATCCTCTGTCGAATGGAAGATATAGCCCGAATATTACAAGAATAGCTTTCATCAAGTTACCTGAAGGCCTTGGTTTAGAGAACTTCAAGAAAGGTCAGTCTCTGGTAGTTGTTTTGGCACTTCTTCTTGGCAGCTCTGCATTTCTCAGTATCCTTTTCTTCATAGCTAGTATTGCGGCTATTATCTACTTGCACCACAAAAAGCTGAATTCGCCATGGAATATTGATAGCACACTTGCAACAAAAGTGAGAAGCTATATACATAAAGAGCTCGAAGAAGCAACCAGGGGCTTCAAGAAAATAGTGGGGAAAGGTGCTTTCGAAACTGTTTATAAAGGGGTCCTTCCATCAGATTCAAAAAGATTTGTTGTAGTAAAGAAGTTAGGTAAGGTGGTAGAAGAAGGTGAGAAGGAATTCAAAACAGAAGTGAGTGTGATCGGTCAAACTCACCACAAGAATTTAGTCCGGTTGCTCGGTTATTGTGATGAGGGGCATCACTGGCTATTGGTATATGAGTACATGAGTAATGGTTTTTTAGCTAACTTTCTCTTTGGGCTATCCAGGCCTCATTGGAACCAAAGAGTGCAGATTGCTTTTGGAATTGCAAGAGGTCTCATGTACTTACATGAAGAGTGCAACACCCAAATCATCCATTGTGACATAAAACCTCAAAACATACTTCTGGAGTATTTTACACTAAGGATTGCTGATTTTGGATTAGCAAAGCTTTTGTTGGCTGAGCAAACTCAAGCTGCTCGGATAGGAATAAGAGGGACGATTGGGTACTTTGCACGTGAATAATTTAGGAAAGCATCCATTTCCGTTAAGGTTGATGTGTACAGTTTTGGTGTGATGTTACTTGAGATTATTTGTTGCAAGTCTATTGTTACATTTGCATTGCAAGCAGAGGAGGCATTCATAGATTGGGCTTACGAATGTTACAAAGATAAAAAATTAGATTAGTTGGTAAAAACAATGAGGAAGCAAGCAATGACATGAAGAGGTTAGAGAGGCTTGTGATTGTGGCAATTTCGTGTATTCAAGAAGATACTTCACTGCGACCTTCGATGAAAAAGATCACACAGATGCTTGAGGGAGTTATTGAAGTCTTTGTGCCCCCAAGTCCTTCATTGTATAATCACTCTCCACCTTCAAAAAGTAGTTCCCTTGAGTTTTCATTCTCCTCAGTTGAAAGGTAAGCATTTGAGATTGATGATAATGGGTATCTTTGTAAATAACTTAGTGTTGAGCAACCTCCTTTAAAGGTGAGGCACCACACCTATTCTTATTTGTATTATGGTATCAAATTCAGACTGATCCGTGGTTGGTTTCCGTTATTCATTTGTCTCTTGCTCTGTCCTTTGTTCTTGGATACAAGGTTCCCTTGTTTCATGCCTATTATTCTTTAGTGTCTTTCACCTTCTTAGTTACTTAGCTTTAATTTTGGATTCCTAGTTCAATCTCACTTTTTTTTTCTTTCTTGGGTTTGTTAAATTGTTCTTGCTATAATTTCTGTGGGATTAAAGCATACTTGCATATGGGTTGATTTGGATTTGTAACTAAGAGAACTGCAATCCAAGGGGATCGAGATTCATAATAATAATTACTCCTTGAACAAATCAAGTCAAACATGATGTTGAAATTTAAATTTTGTATTGAAAAAAAAAAAAAAACAAAACTACGTCAATCATGTTTGTCATGCATCTTTAAATTCTAATAGACGAAGGAAATGAAACATTGTAGTCAAGAAAAAAATTTTGAATTCTCAAATGGAAAAATTCAAATCATTTATGACACAAATAGTTTTGTATCCCATAGTTTTCAATAGCTTATTTGCTAAACTAATTTTCAGAAAACAACTAATTTTATTGTTTTATTATTATTATTATCATTATTTTTTTTTTTTTGGGGGGTGGGGGGGGGGGGGGGGAGGGGAGGGGGTTGACGGAGAAGTCAGACAAAAAGCTAAACTTAAATTGCCAAACAAAAAGAAAAAGCATCTATTTTTGAAATTCCAATTCTAAAACCCTAAAAATATTAGAATTCAATCTTCAATCTTTTAGGACAAGAAATGATCACCAAAACAAAGAAAGAAGAATCTGAATAAAAAAGACCACCCTTCTAGATCTGTTAGGACAAGAAATGGTCACCAAACACTAGCTTTGATATTATAGGGTTTTGGAACATAGAGTTTTTGTGTTTCTCCAAAAATTGGTAGTAAAGTTTTCTATAAATCACTTCTCCACAACTTATAGAATGAGGAGTCCTGTGTACTAGACACTTTGATTATGTAGTTGATTGGTCAGGAAACTTGGTGTAGGCATAGCAGGCACCCAAGTTATCGAATTCATGATTGCAAGAATTTTTTTTTTTTTTTTAATTTTATAAAAATTAGTGGATTCAAACTCAAGATATTTCTGTGGAGATCAAAAAGTGCTACTGAGCCACAAGTAGAGAATCATTTTTCAAACTTAGAAAAGAAAAATTAAAAGCTAGATAATGTAAATGCTGGAGCTAGTTTAGACCCTCAATTTTAATTACAGCTTGATTAATTATAAACCTAAATGCACTTAATGCAGAATATACGTTATTAGAAAATTAATTAATCGAAGCGCTCAACAATTGCAAGGATGAACAATAAGTGCAAGGCAAAAATCTAATAGTTAGATTGCATGTTCTTTATGCTCTTAACACATATGTCAAGTTTTGTATCAATTGAATATTATTTACTATATAATCTATAAGATTATATTTTATGCATAATTTAGTTTTAAACTACAAAAACTTGAAATTCAAATAATTTATTAATGATATAGTTATTGATCTTTAATTTTCTAGAATTTTACAAGTATTGAAGAAAAAAAAAAATCCAATGGTGGATTTGTCAATATTCATCTTCAATAAAAAGATATTGAGCAAAATTGTATCCTTAAGCTACAATCAATTTTGTAGCTAAATTTTGTCCTAAATCATTTATAGGCGTTGATGAGGGGAAAGTTTTCCTAATAAATATGAAAAATAGAAAAGTAGTATAGAGGCACTTTCACAAACTTCAAATACTCCAAAAAAGCTCTCACAAATCACAAAGTATAAGAATAGAGAAATTTACCCTACTCAATTGTTGCATGGCATCCTCTTTATTGATTTATTTATTTATTTTTTACAAAACCGCTGAAGATATATATATGAAAAGTTCATCAAAGGTAGGCAATTTTGTGAAGCTGTGCACGCAAACAACTCAAAGCCAAAAACATAAATAATAGGCAGTCAAGCCACGTATGTTAACAACTCTCTATTTTAATTTGAACTAGATGATATCATGCGCGATGTGTGGATACTTTATAATTTTATTTTGAAATAGTTTCTTACTATTCTTTATGATCTCTATATAACCTTGAACCTTGTGCTATTTATATTGAAGAATTAGATTAAATTATATTATGTAAGTAAAAAGAGGAAAAGGAAAAAAAAAAAAAAAAAAAGCCTTTATAATCCAGCAAGAAGATGAGTCTAGTAGGAAGATAACCACAACCATCTTGTTTAAAAAAAAAAAAAGAGGTGAAATTTGACCATTTTGTTCAACTTATTAACAAAACCGTAATGATTCGTCTATAATGATTTTTCAGCCTCCTTGAAGTTTCCCTTACATATTAGTTATGGCTAAATATACTAAGAAATATACCTTTTGCCACTATTACCAAGTCTTACATACCAAGAACTAATACCAAAAAAAATGTCCCACAAATAAGGGCCATTTTTGCCCTCATGGACTTCATTCCAAGTGATGCAAATATGTGACCAATTATTTAAAGATGGCCCTTATGGTTATCAAACATAGTAGTCAAGACTTGAAAGAAAATTTTGGAAGTAAATTGTGTGACTTTTCATTTATAGATGAACTTGATTGCGATCATGCTCAAAGTAGGATAACTATTGGTGAAGAGAAGTAGCTTTAGTGACCAATTTTGGTAGTAATTTTTTTCAAAAATATTCAAAGAATATCATATGCTAAGTTGTAGCTTAGTTTTAATTGAAGATGATTCATCATCGGGAACTATATAAAACAAATTAAGGATCATTAGTTGCAATAACTGTTTGGGCTGCTTACCTTCAATGGAAAGGTGTGCCAATTCTCCATTTTGAGCAAGACTTTACACACCATTGAGATAGGCACAAACAATGCGATTACTGGAAATTTGTTTTGTGTGGAAAAGCTCATTGGAAACTGCATTCCAACCAAGATATGAAGCCAGAAAGTTTTGATGACGACGAACTTTCAATAGCAACTTGTATTTGTGAATGACCCAAATATTTATCATAATATGATTAAGGTTCATGTCAAATATAGCAATTTTATTAACCATAATGTAACTGATGCAAGTGACAACATCTTTGGTTCTAGGAATTTCAAAGATTGCTCTTGGTCATTTGTCTTTTCGTAATTGGTATGTCATATAAAATAAAGGTACTGAGACAAAATAGAGCTATTGAAAAAATTTGTCTTATATAGCCATTGACACATTAGAGCTGCCAAGTAGGAATTTAACTTTATGAGGCCGGTAAAATCAATGAAAAGCGTGGAGACCACCTCGGTGGTATATTTGAAACCCTTTGAAATAATTTATTCAGGATTGAGGGTATGACTAAATGTATGTAAAATACCATAAGAGAGGAGATTGATTTTCTTGGTTTTTTTAGTCTTACTCTTTACATTTTTCTCTCACTTGGTCTTGGCCAATGCACACGTCAATCCCATTATGCCACACTGCACTGCACACCTTTGCCCATGCTACTACCCACACCTGCAACCAACTACTACTAAACAGTTCAGGTATGGAGGAAGAAAACGAATAAAAAAAAATGTAATTGTTTAAGCTACCATGCCAGTTATGTTTGGATGGCTTGTGTAGCTTGCATGAATTTTTGTTATTAGGTTGCATGAATGTGAGTCAATTAATTGGGCTTTCTTGGCATATTTTGGCTGGACTAGCCTATTGAGTAGTCCAATGCAAATGCTCTTACCAGTACTTCTATGTTATAGGATCCAATCCACAGTCATTGAGTCTACTACTTGAGTTTACACTGCAAGCAGCATAATGTTTATTGAACTCATATATCTAAATGAAATGATCCGCATTAAGACAAAAATGACACAATTTTTTACATTTTTTTGATAATAAACAATATATAATTTGACAAATAGGGTAAATTTTGACATATTGGGCCACAAGTATAAATTGTTTGGGCTGTTGTTCTTAGAGATCCAAATGGCAGAAATGCCAAAAAGGTTATATATGTATAATGCATTGGGTGCAAACAACACCCACTTTGCTATTTTAGCATGAAATTTGCTTATACTTACTGGTACACTGGTAGTATTATTTATTTATTTATTTATTTATTGCTAAGTGAATAAAAGAGATAGGTAGATAAATTCTACAAACATGAGCCCAAACACACGGGGGTTGAGCCCAAACCACCTAACAATAAGTTAATAAAAGACGAATGACTTTTCTTTTTCTTTTTTTAAAATTGTTCAGTACAGGATGCCTTAAAAAAGTAAATCAGTGTACAAGTAATTGAAAGTACGTTCAATTACTTTGTCTTTTGGTTCTAGGTTATCCCAAGTCTCAAGTCTAGAGAATGATAGTGACAAGTTAATATTTAATATAAGCTTTGTTACTTTCTCATCTATGAAGCAAGACAGTAAACATCACCATGTAGCTGCAGGTACTCCCAACAAAATCAAACTGGCTTCCTATTAAAACCTTGAACACTTGAAAATGATTTGGGTATAAAACTCTAAATATAACAATGAATCAAGCAAGAAATTCTATTCCAAAAATATTTTTACTCCAAAATTTGATCTTATTTACATTGACAAAACTCTGGAACCAAATCTAAATTAGATCCCAATTTGACAAGCAAAATAGATGTCCTATCAAACCATTCTCAAAAACCATTTCCTCACCGCAAATTTCGTGGCCATTCTCTCATCTTCTAAGAGTTCAAAAACCCTCCAAAAAGAGCTTCTCATCTATTTCAGGAACAATTTGAAATGTTGTATCAATACATTCGATTCGATTGTACTCTTTGTCCTTCTCAATACCCACATTTGTTTTGACTACTCATGGCCTTTCCTCAAGTGCTTCTTGTATCTCTTCCTTGATGATCTATGAAATTTTTGAGAACATGCTGAGGCTTAAGAAGTTGGAAACTATCATTTTTGCCCTGATAAGATATTTCAAACTCCCTAGCAAGATATTGCATATCCCAAGTTATCGTCAGTCCCATCCAAAAGCCATTATTGTTGACCTCCATTTTCATGTCCAAACGAACTTGATCTTCCATTCTGACTTTCATTACCATAAGTCAAGCACAAATCCGAATGTTCCTGCAAAATGTCATTTTTAAACGTATGCTACAAAAAATTATCCAGTTCATTGATTATTATAGAATCAATATGATCATATATTCTTCATCTCATTTTACCCAAAAAAACACTCAGTTTACTAAATGAATACAGAAGTAACATCATTTCATCAAAGGAGAAAAATATACAAGTTTGTATGCTATGCTTTGGGGTGCTCTTTAATGATAACTAGAGGAAAACCCTGTATCCAAGAAAAATTACTTATGGGATAGAATGGCACCTTGATATAAGCTTCCCAAAGCTAAACATTAGCTGCCACAGTGCCACTGTTTTGCAAATTTCATCCCAAGAAAAGCCATTCTAATTGAGGAGACTTGTAATGCCAGTATACTCTTTCATCAAGCTCATTATTGGCAAAGGATTGATCATTCTCTTCACCTAAAAGAACCACAACAATAAATACAAGTTAGTGTAATGACTTGAACTTTGTGGCTTTGCTCTACTTTCTCCTCCTCTGTCTTCACCGCCCAATGCGCCCCCCTTCCCCCCCCCCCCCCCCCCACCCCCACCCCCCACCCTCCTTTACAACTATACCATTTTATCTTATAAATCTTAAATTTCACAAACAGTTCGAAATCATGGCAGAGCCTCACTAGATGTTTCTGCTTTATTATATTTATATTAGATATCTTTGCATGTATACCATCTATTAACAAACAAATTATATAATTGCCCATATTTGTGTACATATAATGTCACAGAGTCGTTCATTCTAAGTGACACTTGAATAACAAAAGTATAAGAATATTGTACACAACTCAGACAATATCTTCATGATCTAATAGGTTTTTTATTTTTTATTTTTTTATTTTATGGTAAGTCATTTCCTGATAAAATTGAAATCTGACTCTCAGTTTTTTTAAACACCATTATATTGAGAACTACATAAAACACACAAATAACTTAAACCAGAAAATCATGCCACTCAATTTGGGTACAGAATCAAAGGTAATTAGTATACAAAAGGGTCCCTTAATTAAGATCATGTCTAGCCTATTGAACTACAAGAAATAGGAGAGAAGAGCGTATCACATAGCTAGTGCAAAAGAACAAGATTATTTCAACTTCGAATAGAAGCAGATACAGCTTCATGTTAAGTGTTAACTTGTCTTAAATCATGATTACAAATAGATCAGAGACAGGGCTCCTCCACCTTCCATATCACTGACTTGCTAACATGATTACAAATGCGTTTGCAAAAAACAATATTAAAGCCTTGCAATAAGAAAATTGAAAAGGGAACCATTCAGGATGGAAAAAATTGGGATCTAAGAAAGGGCACCCCCTTCTTTTTGCTCTAAGAAAGGGAATTACGGAAGGACAAGAAAATATATTAGATAAAATAACATATTTTTCTCTACAATTTTGCAAATATTTGATCTGATACTTTGAACGAAATCAGACACAAAAATGGAAAATGCACTTCAATTTATCATACATATAACCACCTATATAAGCATTCTAAAGTAAGAAAGAAAATAAGTAGTTAAATGCACTTCAGTTTAACATCCATATATATATATATATATATATTGATAGAATTTAATGTCCATATTTGTTCAATCATCAAATTCCATGCAGCCTAAAACAAAGATCCTTGCAGCAATTAATAAAGTTAATTTCGCATGGGAAGACAGGAAGAGAACCTACCTTACAGCCTACAATATCTGCCAATTCATCTTCTGCTCAAACCAATTCACTTGAAACCCATATTCTTTTTTAATGCAGAAATTTCCCAATGCAAAGAAGCAGAAAACCAAGATAACCAAACTATGTTAAATTTCCAATAGAAGATGATGCAGGGATCATCTATAATGAAGTTTGAAATCTCAATTTCCTTTCCCACTTGAAACACAATAAGAATACCTCTTGCTGCTCTTGCAATCATCCTTTTCAGCATCTTCATAACAAAAAAGAAACATAAGAGAAGGGCTATAGGATCTCCCTTACATAACCATCTATAATGCTGAAAAGGCCAGTTGAAAATATGTTTACCAGATCTGAGAATGTCATAGTGGAGATACAAGCTAAAGTCCATTTTGACCAGCCAAATCTGAAACAAATACAGAGGAAATTACAAAATGTCATGCCTCTACGCATAAAACAAAAACAAATTAGGACATCCAGACTCCACACCCAAAACAACATGCATGTATCTCAAGCATCACTGCATCACTCTTCCCAAGAACCACATATTATTGGCTACCATGTGATTGATGTTTCCTGTTTTTGATCTGACACATGTAAACTACTAAATTTTTAATCAAGTCATGGGATTAAAAATCTTGCAAGATTATGTGATTGATGTTTCCTGTTTTCAGATATGTTCAATACAATCACTGAATGTCATCCTTTGTTTAGAAGCACATTTTCTTGGATGACTTCCAGACTTTATATTGCACTCCAAGCTTTCAATGTATTTTATATTTTTCTGCCATGCTTGATCTTTTGAAAATGTTGCTTTTCTTTATGCTGGAAACAATGACGAATAATATTAAAAAATAAATAAATAAAAAAGGGGTACATTTGCTTCTTTGTTGTTTGTTATAATTGGGCTTACAAATATACTATTTCTCATCAAGAATCTGTCTTTTTTAGTGTAACAAAAATAGGATGGTTCATGGTTGATACATAAACAGGTGTGTATGAGATAGAGAACCTAATATAATTTGATGCCCCTCAAATGAATATTATCATTTAGAATCATACGTATAATACTTAGATAAACAATAAATATCTTTTGGTATGTAATTGAACAGTTTTAATTTTCTCAAAAATCAAATCAACAAGTAAAATTATAAATAATGAATGGAAAGAAGAAGAAGAATCACCAACTGCAAAAATGTTCTTTCTATTTTCTTTTGTTATCTTCTTTGAATGGATCAAGTCAATAAAATTGTCCAATAGACCAAAAAAACTTATTTCAAGTCCTCAGCCTGCAAAGACGAATATAGACTTTTACATTGATAGTATAGAGTAAAAAGATCATGTAAATGCCTATAAAATGAAAAAGTTGCACGCCAAAGAAAATTGTAAGTTCTTAGACTACAACATTTGAAGGGAAAAAAAACAGGTGTAGCCATGAGTTTTAAGGCAAACAAATTAAGCAGAAATGTATTAAAAACATGTTCAACAGGCAAAATACCGATTTGTGCATAAGGTTTCTCAATAGATAGAAGCATCATTGCACACAAATTTAAATATCTGATTGGAAGCCAACTTCCAGGAATGATGGTTTACCGGGGCTGAATTGCTAATATTTTTGCCCTTCAAAGGAATAACTTGTGTGATTATATTTATCATGTAAATACAAGAACACATGATTCAAGAACAAAAAAAAAAAAAAAAGACTTTTGCATAAAAAGCCGAGTCAGAAGATCATTTAAATGCCTATAATAGAACACATTGGACAGCAGGTGAGCATAGCAGAAAATAATATACACTGAAACGGTGTTGAAAACAAAATTGTATACTTGAAAAAAAATCTAGTTCTGGGAAGTCATGAATTGATTGTACCACTCTTTTCTACCTATAGGTAGTATTTTGAGAGAGAGAGAGAGAGAGAGTCCCAGCTCATAGTCCTCAATGTCCAGAGTTTGGTAATTTTGCCTTTCATCATGGTTGTCATTTCTTTATATAAGAAATAAATCTTTGAAAATTGGGAAAGTTCTATTATGGTATGTTCGTTCAAAAGATCTTAATTTGAAATTTTTTATAGTTCTTTAAAATTTTTCAACTTCAGAAAAATTCTAAATCAAAGTAAATATAAATCTCTGTCAGTCTGTTATAGGCTTGTGAAAAGAAAATCTTACAGACACCATTACATGAAACCAACATCTTGATCAACTTGCTAATACCTGGATTTTCATAAGCAGCTTTTACAAACACACACACACCAAAATTCAATGAGTGAGAGTCCAGGAAATTATTAGAGAATTTAAAAACATTAGGAAAAAAATGCAGCAATAGTCCAAAGTCCAAACCATAATAAAAAAGAAATCATAGACTTAAAAAATGTCTATTCCAACAATACTAAGGAATCATTCCCTACAAAATTGTAAAATCAGATAATAATCTTCACCTCTATTTGGCAGCCAAGGAAAAGAATAACGTCAAGTTGAAAGTTGATTGAGAAAAATACGGAATAGCATATTACCAAATGTATTAAAACAGAACATTTTGTGAGATAATGCTAATAACCATAAAAATAAAAATAAAAACAAATTATAGTTCAGCAATGACAAACCAATAAAAGAAGCAACAGCAAGCTGAGTAGGGGCATCATAGTCAGGAATGTTGAGCCACAGCCCATGAGAGATGGCAGTAGACGCTCCTCTCAAGCTAAGGGGGTATCCACGAATGAAGTCAGCTCCTTCCCTATATGGATCATAGAGGGTATTGAAGAATAATGGTGTTGATGGTGTCAGCAGGTTCTGTATGTGTTGTGCTAACGCATTTATCTCTTTACAGCTCGGATCCTTTGCCACCTTTTTTCACATTTTATTCCAAGTTTCAATGACACAAACAAGATAAGGAAAAGGAAAACGGTGCCATACATATCAAATTATTGTGTCAAGAATGAATTAGCATTTTATTCAACTAACTAGGTATAAAATGTTATGTTCAATCAAATTAGTATTGATGCTTTATTCCACTATCCTTTATAAGATCCCTCGTGGACCTTACGTATTGGAATCATATAGCATTAGCATTTTATTGTGACTAGTTCTTTAGATCCAGATAATATGAAGCATGGCTCAAGAACAGTAACACATAAACACTTGGGGAAAAAAAATGCGGACTTCTTCTAATTAGTATTGATGCTTTATTCCACTATCCTTTATGAGATCTCTCGTGGACCTTACGTATTGGAATCATATAGCATTAGCATTTTATTGTGACTAGTTCTTTAGATCCAGATAATATGAAGCATGACTCATGAACAGTAACACATAAACACTTGACAATGCGGACTTCTTATTATTACAGTATTATTTTATTTTTAAAAAAAAGAAAGATTTCCTATCAAAAACATAAAACAGAATAGGCCAAACCTCATTTACGAGTTTAAAACTGTAATTTTGTCAAATTTCAACAAATAAGCAAATAAACAAACTAATAACAGCAAGCCTTACCAAGAGTGATAATAAACTGAACCTGGTGTTGCGCTCACGAGGCTTGACAAGCTGAATAGGGGCATCATATTCTATAAAAAGAAATAAGCACAATTATCAGTTCTATAACATCGGATTTTAGGATAGCAATACAGAAAATGAAATAATGCAACTGAAAGAACATTGATATTTAGGTTAAGGAACAACACATATAAGACAATAGAAGTAATAGAAGCTGACAATAACGTTTTTGAATTATTGGGGAAAGCTCTCAATGATGAAACAAGAAACTTACCAATCATCAAATTGGGGTCTTCACTGTCGAAATCTGTGTTGCATCTCCATCAGAAACCCCATCACAATTACCAATTACCACATGTTATAACTCAAAACCCCTAAATTTTCGACATAAATAAACCTTAAATAGCCACCATTAGCACAACCATAAACCCACTCATCAAATAATTCCACCAATACAAAACCCATACATATAAAGACATAAATATCACTTCCAAAGCTCATAAATCATATGGGAATCCTTATCAAAACTTAGATAAAAATAATCTCAAACAAGAGCATAAAACCTATAAAAAGAGATTAGAACTTTTACCTCAAATATAGTATGTGAAGGTGCTTAGATGTTCTTAAGGATTTTCCTGGTGATCTTGCCAGAAAAAAATGATGGTGAAGATGGTGGTGTGGAGTGTACCGGTGGAAGAGGATGAGAGAGTGAAGAGAGTGTTTGAGGGAAAAATGAAAAAGAAGAAAGGAGTGAGCCGGCCAAAGAGATGAGCGGTGGAAATTAGGTGGGGTAGGTGGGGCACTAAAAAAAAAAAATCAGACCTTTACTTTTCTCTTTCTTTTTTTATCTTGGGGCGTTACAGGCTGGGCCACTGAAGATGAGCCCAAATCAAACAGATCAACATTTGATGAGTCAAGTGCCAAACCTAAGTCTGTATCCATTGGAAGTCCCAAATCTGGATCATGTTGTGGTTGCTCTATATACTTCATATCTGCTCTTGCAGCGCGACGTAGGGACTTCAACATGAGAGGGTGGAGATGCTTTGAAGCTGTAAAAGCTGAGCCTGTAACGCCCAAGTCTGATCCATTTTCTGTATCCATTGGAAGTCCCAAACCTAATTGCAAAGAAAGGTGCCTATTAACGGTAGGAGGGCAATTGCATTCTACATGGACTCCTATCCTTTCAACGATAGGATCGGCAATATCTCTGGATCGAGGAGGATTAAAATTGATAATTTCACTGTGGATCTCAACATGATTCCGATCAGTTAGTTTCAAGTCCGGAAATAGTTCCTGCAATGATCTCTGACGTCTACAGTAAAAACACAGATAATCAAACCTCCCATATTTTTGAATGAATTTTCTTGCTAACGTTCGTTCACTACCATTGATGGAGATGATGACATAATAATTATAAGCATAAAAACGATCACAATAAGAATCTTTTTTTCTAAAAGCAATACAGAGAGCAATTGTTGGAAATTCGGGACCAATCGAGAATGATATTAAATTTCCATCCCTTTGATGGTTGAACCAATCTGGAATATCATTCTCATCTCCTGCTACCTCAAAACCATCTTCACAAATGCGGCTTTGACAAAAGGGAAGCAATGTATATGAGTGTGGAAACATTAACATGTGGCTTGTGTCACCTAAACATGGAGGTAGATTTGGTGGAAGCCTTATGATTTTTGTAAGCAGCTGCATGCAATTAGCAAATTCAATAAGTTACATCTTAGCAAATCATGTAGTATTTGTGAAGGTAACACAAATAGTTTCTTAATATCTTTAAGAGAGAGATATACCTGAAACAATGATTGTAAATCCAGCGAGTGGCAACTTTCTACTTCTACACGTCTTACACCATGTGGAAGCCTTAGGATTTCCCGCAATTCATTGCAACCCTTAATAATAAACGTGTGTAATCTCTCACATCTGCTCATGCTTTCTGGGAGGGTGACAACTTTGCTGTCGTAGATGTGTAACTCTTCCAGTGTGAGAGGGCAACAATAATTCAAAATAAATTCTATTTCTGAGCAAATTTTATCTTGCCCAATAACTAGACGTTTCAACATTGGAAAAACATATTTGGAAGAGCAACCAAGAGAGTTGCACATTGGCTGTCTATCAATCTCCACATTCTTTGGAAATATGAAATTGCCATAAAAAGAAAGCTTCTCTATATGTTGTAAATTATAGATGCTGCCTGGAAAATGTGCCACTCCTGAATTCGATGATATTCTTAATTCCCTAAGCCCAATCAAATTCCCAAATGACAGAGGCAATTCATTAGTACAGTTCGCCTCAAGTGTTAAATAGTCAACACCTTTCATTTCGTGCAAGATATTTGGGAACTTCTTAATCCTATAGCATTCATCCAGATCAAAAGATGTAAGAGATTTCATCGTGAGACAGTTCGGAAGAGTTTCAAGTTCTACGCAACTGGTAAGGTCCCACACTTCAAGCTTATCAAGACGCCCCACGGAGTCATCAATCTCAACTAAATTATCACAGTAACTATGATCCAATGTCGTTATGTTTGGGGTCATTGATAAGTCAGGTATTTTCGTAATCAGATTGCAATAACTGAAGTCCACATGTCTCAAAGATACAAAACCCTGTAGAAAAAAATTTGAAAGTTAGAACACGGTTTAACCTTTAAAGAAGTATATATAAATAAACTATAAATTAAAAACTTAGAAAAAATAATAATTTATAAAAGCTAATGATCATACCTGCTTGAGTACTGGTTCCTTTAATAGGATAAAAGGCATGTTAAGCACAACCAGTTTTTTAGGAAAAAAATTTGGTGGCCATGAAGAAAATGGATATTCACGCCAATCAAGCAAGCTTAATCCATTGGGAAGACATTCAAGGGGTCCTTTGCAACAACGTACATTACGAATCAAAAGCAATCTAAGATTTTTCATCTTACAAAATTGTGCCTTTATTTGCACCTCTACTTTTTCTGATTTAGGCGGCCACAATATTATGCTTCGAATTTTAACTGAACCCTAGTTGAACAATAGGGTAAGTGACTCACCAAAACATATAATAGTTAATGAAATTTAAACAAAAATAATATTCAGAATAAATAAATAATTAAAGGGAAAAATGTGTAATACACCTCTCATGTGAAGTAAAGGGAGGAAGTGTATCAAAATAACATGCATACCTTATCTTCAGTTAATATATCAAGGGCTTCCTCATAACACCATAGTCTGCTACGTTCTCCAGGGTTTTGTGGTGCTTCTTGTCGAACAATGTCCATACCCATTTGTTGTAATAAGTCATGCATCGACAAATAATCATCATATTGATCAATGAGACACTTATCAATAAGTTTTCCAATACCATATTCTGGGTTTAAACCGCAAGCTTTCAATACATCCTTAATCATATTATACCTCATGTCATATCCCTTGAAGAAACATGCAATATCAAGGAAAATATTCCGTTCATTTTCGGTTAATCCTTCATAACTTCTTCTTAGTATTTTTTGAATATCTTCATGAAGATTTTTTTTATAATAATCTAAGGCATCATTCCAAAAAGTTATAGTTTTCTTACACAAATCACAACCCATTACTTTTAGAGCTAGAGGAAGGCCTTTGGCATAACTTATAGCTTTTTTCTCAAGTTCCAAATAATCTTCAGGGACTTTGTTACTTGGGAAGGCATGCATACGAAAGAGTTCAATAGCTTCATGTTCATCTAATTCCTCAACATCATAGGAATAGGTTGAAAGACCATTTCGATCATGTAGCAATCTTTTATTTCTTGTTGTCAAAATGATCCTACTTCTAGCAAAGCATTCACATCGTCCGAGCAATGTTTCTATCTGGTCGGCATTATCCACATCATCAAGAATGATAAGAACCCTTTTTAGGCGAAGAATTCTATTTATACTTGCGGTTCCTTCATATACAGTACTCACCCTCAAATTCTTATCCTCTGAGATACCCTTAATAAGTGCCTCTTGTAAATGGATTTTGCCTTGTTCTGTCTTTGACCACTCTCTAACATTCTCTACAAAACTTTTTGCTTTGAAATGATTTGAAAACCTCTCATAAATAGCTTTTGCAATTGTAGTTTTGCCTATTCCACCAAGGCCAGTGATCCCTACCATGCGAACATCATTTGATTCAATATCTAGAAGTTTTGTTACTGCCTTCATGCGAGAATTTATTCCAACCAGCTGCTCATTTGATGGCATCTGAATGAAATCAGAATTTAAGATCTCTTCAACAATTTTTTGGACAAGTTCAGATTCAGTGCCACTGTCATTCATAGAGCATTTAATTAACACATGCAACAAGTTGGACTATGAAAAATAAATAACATAAACTGAATGCAAGATGTTTAATTTTTACATCACAATTGAAGTGTTGTTAGATGAAGTAAGCGACATGTAACTCAGATTGAAAATTTTAATTTAATTCATTTTTTTGGGTAGCAATTAGCTTTTGGGATGAAGTGGCATTAAAAGTCCACTTAGATGAGAAAAAATGAATTAAGTTTTTTTCTTTAAAAATTTTCTAAATATTATGAGGGGTGAAATTCCTAATTAATAATGGTAAGTAATCTAATATTAAGTTCTTTTATTTCCATCTTTAATCTATAGCTAACTAGCTTAGTACAAATGATTCTTCTCAAAATGAAAAAAAGAAAAAAGAAAAGAAAAAGAGGATTGTATAAAAGATATGACAAGAAAATTTTACTTTCATAATTTAGTAAAATTGAAAGAGAAAATAAAAGCTAACAATTAATTCTAGTTGTTGTTTAATCAATCAATATATTACTAAAAACTGAAGCGTAGCATTTAATGTTGCTACGCTTCCATTGAGCCACGTCAGCAGCCATGTCATTATCAATTTTTTTCCAATTTTTTTATACAATTTTTTAACATTTAAAGTGAATTAAAAACTCTATTATATTACAATCAAAATATCATATTTAATTTATCTTATTTTTAATTATTCTTATTTATTATTAAATTTTCAATTTCATTTTAACTTTTTATATCCCCACTACTCTCTACCTTAACTTTCTTCAACCTTTCTCATTCCATTTCAACTTTTCATATCCCCACTACTCTCAATATTAATATTATTCTATCTTTTTATCTTCCTTTATTTTTTACTCTTCTTATTCTTATCCTCATGCTATAAAATTGTCATTCTCCCTCTTATTCCATGCATAATTTCTATTTTTCCACACACAAAAGCCCCTCTCTCTCTCTCTCTCTCTCTCTCTCTCTCTATATATATATATATATATATATATTTCAATTTTTGGTGTATATATATATTTTTTAATTTTAGTGTAAAGGTTGTTATTGATGCAGTATTGCCACCAAATTCGCAAAAATCAGTTTTAGACTACAAGATCAGTTAGTTTGCTAAAATTGGAATTGATAATCCAGCTTGATATTTATTTTATATATGTTGTTATCATAGCATAACTAAAATAATATGGTGTTTATTGCTATACATTTCATTTTTATTATTTTATTCTCATCTTATTTTATTAAACATTTAAATTTAGCAACATCCTTCATATCATAATTATTTATATTTTGTCTCATTTTTTTAAAAATTAAACGTATAATATTTTATTCAATAAATAAAAATTGTTCTTATAAAGTCTTCCCACGAAATGTTACAATGCATCAATGGAAAAATGAAATACAAAACAAATATCAATTTAGAAACACTCAATTTAAAAAAAAAAAAAGAATAAACAATTTCTTATAAAGTATTCCCATAAAAAGTTACAATGCATTAATAGAAAAAGAGAATACAAAACACATGCTATTTTAGAAACACTAAATTTATAATAATAATAATAATAATATCAAACCAAACATATCATAAAATAATAAACTAATAGTTATGGATGTACTAACTTCATGGCAGCAAAATGGAGTAAAATAAAAATAAACATAAACGTTACAATATGCATATTTAGTACATTAGAATTATCATCAAATTTGGGAAAACAATAGGATGTTAACAAAGAGGGAGAGAGAGATTAGTAAAAGAAATCAAATGTCAATTAAATAAATTAATTAGTAACTGTTAATTGGAAAACAAAGAGACTGACGGCTAAAGGAGTAAAAAATTAATTAAAGATAACCCTACGAATGTTATTATAAACTTTACAATGCAAATAAATAAATCATTAAATTCACTTAATTAAACCATATAATCAACAATTAAATAAAATCATATAAAATTTAAACTTGAAACTAATCAAACTCTAATCTAGAAATTCATATTTATTATCCCCCTTTCAAAAAAAAAAGAAAATCATATTTATTATCAAAACTAAAAGAAAAACGTTCTTCAGTAATAATAGAAATATATAAGAAATAAAGATGAAAATTTTCAAAATCTTTTTTTTGACATTTCATTTAATATTATTTATAAATAATAAAATATATAAAAAAAGTCCTTAAATGCTAATATTCTTCACACACCATGACTTTTAAAATCTAATAAAAGGTTCGAAGAATTTAACTCTCATTTAATGCCTCTATTATGAAAATCAACAATTAGTAAAATATGATAATAGTAAGAAACGTTATAAATGAGAACATGAAAAAACTAATTAGCTACTATTATTATGGAATAAATGTCTTTTTTTTATGCATCTAAGAAAATGAAATGTATAGGGTTTACTTATTAAGGTATATGTAAAGATTCACATTAAAAAAATTTGTAAAGGTTTTTTGAAAAAAAAAAAAAAAGTAGATGTAAGGTTTTTATTAACTTAAAAGACAATGAAAAACCAATTTTTAATTACTACAACCGTCGCTACTCTATAAATCACACACAATACTATATTCAATATCCTAAATAACAAAATTAGGCCCTTTTGGATATACATCACCATATTCAACTTATAAATTACAACCCAAATCAATCATACAATTACACAATCAAAGCATGAACATGTAACATGTATTACCTTCTGAATTATTACTTAGAATTTTCACAATTATTGAAAGAGAATCTCCAAATTTAATTTTTAGAAAACATCAAGACAAGGTGAATTTTATTCTTTTTAACTTCCATAGAAAAAAAAAAAAAAATTATTACGCACATTATTTCAACCCTTATGGAAAAGAAGGTTTACATGTAGCATGTAAAACGTGTTTAATTGACTTAGAGATGTAAAAATTAGTCAACCAACTATGGTAGAATTAAGGTTTTAAATTTTAAATAAAACAATTCTACAATAATAAAAAAATTATTTTGTGATAAATATGATTATGAAATGCATTACTTTTCATTAAATTAGTTCAAATTACAAAATAATAATAATAATAATAATAATGAGATCACCATAAAAAATAATCACGCGCAACGCGCGGATCTGTGACTAGTTGACAATAAAATTTAATGGACATCACAAAACCATTAAAAATCTTGAAGATCAACAAACAGGAGTATGTATTACTATAGAAATACCTGTCTTTGTCTTTGTCTTTGTAGTCCCAGCCAGAAATATTGGCTGCGTTAGTTAAATCCTCCCTCCACCTTTGTACCTTCGTCTTATCTTTAATTCTTTTTTCAAGCTTAGTCAGCGCTTTTCCAAAATCCCCTTTTAGCTTACGAACTTCAGATGGATCCACTTGATAGAAAACTGGTAGCACTTTTTTGGGGGTACACTCAATAATCTTAGCAAGTTCATCCAAACACCAACTAGAGGATGCATAGTTTTTAGAAAATACAACTATTGATGCGCTTGAGTTTTCAATGGCTTTGAAAAGCTCTTCAGAAATGTTTTCCCCCCTAGTGAGATTATCATCAATGAAGGTTCGAATACCGTGTTGATCCAAAGCCTTATATAAATGGCTTACAAAACCACGGCGAGTATCTTCACCTCGGAAACTCAAGAAAACATCGAAGTCCTTGGGTTGGTGAGATGAGGCCATTCGGATTCACGAGCAGAAAGATGAAAAAAGTTGAAAGGAGAAAGAGAAAGAAAGCTGTGAAAGCGGTATCAATATAGAAAGTGAGGAAAGTGAAGGACGAATTAGGAATTGAGGGTGAGTGAATGGATGCAAGAGGCTAGGCTTTAAGTAGTCTCTCTTTCAAAAAGTGACACGCATTTTACATGAATTGCAATATCCTGAAAGTTTCTGAGTAAAGCCCAAGAATAACTCTTTGAACCTTCAACGAACCATACCGGGGTCATTACTAGTCAAAAAGTAATGTAAAATAAAATCCTTTAGCTGGTCAAAAAGTAATGTAACATTTACTTAAAAAGTTTGTGAAAAGCAATGTAAAAAGAAATGGATCATAATATTCAACCAAAAAAAAAAAAACTGATCACAAATCAATATGATAAAAAATTGTTTGTCCTCTTTTATACTCTAACGAAAGATTCTGGGAAATTTTCTAGACGCGTGGTCTGTAATCTACTCTTAAAACATCAAATGAAGGGTTGGAAATTTTGTAGACCATGCCAAATTTGTTTGTAGTCTCCCTCTCTCAGAGTGCTTGGTGGGACAAAAAATTGGTTGAAAATTTTCACAATTACACTGTTTTCCTCAAAAATTATGTCAGTCTACTCTTTTTCTCTTTTTGAATTAACACAACACAATATTTTGCGAAAGACTAAGATTTTCTGACATTAATACTGTTTGGTGAAGAAAAAAAAAAAAAAAAAGGAAACTTTCATATTACATAACATTATTTTGCAGTTTGCTCCTCAAAAGTGGTGCCCGGCTTCTCCACTCTGTCTCTCTCTTTGAAATTAGCACAATGTTTTTGGACGCTGAGATTGATACAATAATTTTTCATTACTTGCAATATCATGGAAGTTTCTGGGTAAAGCCCAAAATAACTCTTTCAACTTTCAACGAACCATACCGGGGTCATTGTGGTCAATCAAACTATGTGATACACGTAGATGTCCCTCTTCCACGCAATCTTATACAGCTGTTCCACTAACTTTAAATCAAGTTAAAGCTTGATTGACAGAGAGACAAATCCAGGGGCTCCAGCGGGTTTTAGAGAGAGACACAGAGACAAATCTATGGGCTCCAGCGGGTTTGAGAGAGAGGGAAAGCTTGTTTGCAAAAAATAAAAATTATTTTTTTTGGGGGCAAATTATAAAAACAACTAAATTTATTGTTTTTGGGACAAATTTCAACTAAAATTTTTTTTGTTTTTGTTTTTTTGAATTATTTTAGTTTAAATCAAAATCCTTCAGTTTTGTAGGGGGTGTTTGAGAGAGAAGTTTGAGTTATGTTGTTTGGGTGTTTTGATATATGTGTAGATAAAAAAGTGTGTGAAAATATATATAAAGTTGTTTAAAACGTGAAAAAAGTTGCTAGAACTCATCTTCCAAACAGGGCCTTATTATTTAAAAGATACTAGAATTATTTCCGTTTTTGAATTATTTGTTTTGGTTTTTGATACATTAAAATTTTTTGTTTTATTTTTTATTAATTTATATGCTGATGTGGTAATTTTTAAATGCCTAATAATTTTTTTAACATTATTCTAATAGCTACATCAGCATTTATTGTGCAACAACACACTCTGTCTGCCACATAGGACTTTTCAGTTAGTAGGTTGACAGCAATGACCAAAATGGAAATGATTTTCTATTTTCAGGGACTAAGGTAGGCACAAAAGTGTAATTTTGCTGCAAGTTTATACTAAAAAATTACAAATTAAATTTATAGTGAGATTTACAATTTATGTAAGAGAGGAGAAGTATGTATATATGTTACTCTTGGAATATTCAATCATTTTCCTAGATTTTTGCTTTAAAAACCAGGCTTTGCCAAGTGACACTTAAAATTGAAAGACTCTCTACGTTCTTCCAAGCCAGAAGACTTTTCTATTAAGTGCCACATTAGTTTACTCTCTCCTAAACCTGTCTTTTGGAATGCCTGAACTTTGACACAATCTCTTCTAACCTCTTGACATCTATTTCTATCTCCACTTTTTCCCATACATTTGATCATTTGGCTATGAATTCATTTGGCCTAAGCTATAGGGTTTGTATGGGTTGATAATATTTAGGCTCTATAATAGCATTTCTTTTATTTATTTTTCCATAAGGGTTATGTAAATAATAACAAATTACTAGATTTGCCAGGTGTTTGACGAAAGGCTTCTAATAAGTATTTTATTTTTTAATTCTCATTTGAGTCTTTTTTTGTTTCTGTAAGGACACAATTTGTAACGACCCATAATAATGTAGGGTTCATACGTAAAAAGGTCCAAACAATATCACTTATAGAGCGTGGGTTTGAAAGGCAAGGCCTTGGTCACCAGACGAGGGTTAGTCGTCTTGTTCGTATGGAACTAGGACGTGTTCACTCAAGGAGTCTCTCTCCTTGAGGCGGTCTGGGAAGCTCTGGTTCTTGGCCTTTTTTCCCAGCCTCTTTTTGGTGCGTCAACCTTCGCATTATATAGCCCTTCTTGGTTGATCTTAGCCCTCCACTTGTTGATCAGGCAGGTGCCTACTTCAGTACCCGTCCCATCAGCTGTCCCTCCTTGCTTTTTGTTAGTTGCGATGATCGAAGTCATCCTGTTCAGGCGTCTTTTCTCATTAACATGGTTAGGACGTTGGCGGGTGCATTTAATGCGGAGGGGACGTATTTACCCTGAACCAGTTTCGCATCGTACCCTCACGTCAGTCCCATTCTACTCGCATCTCCTTCAGGGGGCTTTTTGGGGGCAGCCCTCAACGAGACGTTGCTCTTCCTTTCGAAGTCTTGGAGTGCCGAGGACAGGGTCATCCTCGGCTGTGCCCCCGGCATTTCGGCCTTTCCCTATTTGTCCTCGACAAATACCCTCCTCGGCACGGGCCCTGGGCCCTAGTAGAGCGTGGGCCGGATCAAAAGTTCCCTGGCCCTACAATAGCCCCTCAAAATCCTGCTATCCGGCTCCTCGGATGGATAGGAGGGTTTTGATGACATCAGACATCTGTCAATGACTGTCAATCCTTATCACCTATCGGTTCCCAAGACCTTTTGTCTGCCCGAGACACGTTCCTGGAGACTTTGGAAGGTGGAACGTGGCCTAATTAAATGCAGGCAGCTTTGTGTTTCCCACGTTCTACGGCATGATGGAGATCTAATGGTGGGGATTCCTTGGCCTTTTTGGGCGGGAAAATTCGTGCAGTTACTCTCAATAGGAAGTGTAAATGACTTTTGGAACGGATCTGTCTCTTCAGTTTTGCACTTTAGAGTTCTAGCGCGTATTCCTTGGATTCATCTGAACTTTCGTCCAAACTCAAGTCTATCTCCAGCACAAAAAGCCTGTCCGAAGCGTCTTTCCTCTTTTCTGTAAGTTCCTTGCCTCCATTAACTCGTGCCTTTTCTTTTATGGGTTTATTTTTCTCTGGCTCCCTTTCTTCTCCCGTCGCTGGTTGAGTTTGTTTAGTAAATTGTAGAGATGGCTAAATTGAGACTGAGGAAATTAGTCGATACTAAAGAGGCGATGAAAAAGTTCATCGCCGATTACAGAATTCCTCCCAACGTAAGTCTGAGGCATTGTAAGATGGGGGAGTGGTACTATTTAAGGAGAATGGGCGAGGTGGTAATTCCTATTCTCGCCTTCATAGAGGGGGGTATGAGAATTCCCATGGGGCCGATAACGAAGGGTTACCTTAGTCACTTCCGATTAGCCCCCACCCAGTGCACTGGCAACATGTTCAGGATTCTGGGTTGTGTGGATGCCTTAAACGAAAAGATGGGGCTAAGATTGACCCACCACGACGTGAATTGGTGCTATAATCTCCAAAATTTAAAGGGGAAATCCTACTATATGAAGACGAGAGACGAGAGGGTTCGACTAATTCAATGCCTCCCTGATTTTAACAAAGGATTAAACAAGGATTTCCTTATTGTCTCCGGTGAATGGCATGATGGCGATCCATGCCCCACGGTAGAAGGAGAACCAAGTGGGGTATAAGGAATGGAAGGGCACCGACCCTTTGCCCCATTCTAATTTAATATGGTTCGGTAACTAACCCCGCGCATGTGTATGTGTGTGTGTGTGTGTTTTTTTTTTTTTTTTTTTTTTTTTTTTTTTTAGATCCACACGCTTTTCACCGGCACTTTCACCTAGTTAACTGGGTGGACTTGGAGACTGTTCTTCAAGCAGCAGTTTTCGTAAATGACGAAGATGGTCAAGTCCGAGCCGCTCACAAAATCTTAGGGTACACTCCCCTTCAGAAGTCATTTGCCGATTACAGGCACGTGATCAACGCCAGCCGTCCCCGGCTTCCAAAAATTACAGTGGTCAAGTCGGGATTTTTAATCTCCAAAGGATCATCTGTCCCAGAAGGCGTCCCACTGGTGGACCTCTCCTCATCTCATCAAGTAGCGGAGGACGAAGGCGAGTTAGATAAATCCGAGGAGGGATTTGGGGTATTTGACCTAGCCGATCAATCCGAGAATCCTTCTGGTGATATAGGTGACCCGTCCTTGTCCGAGGCGGAATTGTTATCAATAGGCACATCTTCCCAAACCGGGATGGGACTTAAAAGAAAACCCCCGACCAGCTTACTCGACCTCCTCGAGGGTCAGCCGGGGAAGGGTGCGCAAGGAACACTACAATCCAACACTCCGTCTCCACCACCTCAGCCCCAAACCATCCAGACTAGGTCATCCTCTACAAAGTCGCAGCCACAATCCCCCCGGCCCAAACTTCCTGCTCCTCCCCAACCAGCTCTGCCTCCTTGGCCGGAGACCACCGATTCAAAGAGAAAGAGAAGTCCCAAAGGCAAGGAAACCATGGATGGAGAAAAATCCCAACCTTCTAAGGAGAGGGAGGAAGCCCCGCGTGCGAAACAATTGAAGATTGGGCACCAAAGCAATGGTAAAGAAACCGAATCCCAATCTTCCTAAGGCAAGGGAAAGGGGATCGAGGCCCAATCCTTGCCAAGCGCCTGGCTTCCCGCCCCAATGCTCCACGGGGGGCCACTGCTGGAAACCGCGTCCATGAGGGACCTTGGAGATGGCGAGGGTGGTTATGTGGCAGACACACTAGGGCGAACCATGCTACTTCCCACCGACGTGGATGGGTTGAAGAAAATGAGGATGCATGAGGTTTTCCTCAATACTAAGAGGTACTTGGGCATGGTAAGACTCTTGAAACCTAAAACTGTATTAACTCTTACTCTCGGTCTGTCATTCACGATGTATTCATCTCCCTTGACAGGCTCTCCAGGCCACCTATAGGATGGAAGAGGAAGTGAACAAGCAGAGTAAGGCGGCTGAGAATGAACGCTTCAAGCGTTTAGAGGCCACACGGACTCTCAAAGCTTCTGAGGACGACCTCACCAAGGCCAAGGCTGCCTTAACAGAAGCTATCTGAGATAGGGATAGTGCCTCGACGGGTTTAACTAGTGCCCAAAAATAAGCCGAGGACCAAACAAAACGTCTGCTCGAAGCCGAAGACCAGTTGCGAATAGCCAAGGAGCTGATCAGTGATTTAAATAAAAGACTGACCTTGGCAGAGAATGACAAAGGTGTGGCAGAGTATGCCCGGGACGAAGCCATGAGGGCCAAGCGAGAGGCTGAGTTTGCCAAAAACGAGGCTGAGGCTGCCAAGGAAACGGCCGAGGATGAGGGTTACAATGCGGGGGTAGCTTACACCCAAGCCTCCCTTAAAGCCCAAATTCCTGGAGTATGCAGACTTTATTGCTCCCAGGTTTGGGAAGAGGCCTTGAAGCGGGCTAGGGTGGATGCTTCGTCTGATTTATGGAAAGCGGAGAACATATTCTACCCTACAGCCATCCGTGAGGCCACCTCCACCAGCTCCGAGGCTGTGAGCGACCAACATGAGGGAGGGGTCACTCAGTCGGAATCTGTACAGGTCGGCGCCTCTCTTGGCGAGCAGCTTAAAGGGGGAAAGCTTCAGGATGTGATAGAAGCATCTGAGCGTATGGATCCCGAGGTACCCAAAGAGGTTGCTGAGCTTGTGGTCGGCGCTCAGATGCCTAATGCCGAAGAGCCAGCCATACCTGCCCAGCCCCTACAGGTAATTCCCCTCGCTGTGGTCCCCAAGAGCACCACCACTGATCCTGCTCAGTCTTCCCCAAAAGGGACTGTCCTCCAGGGTGTCGAAGCTGGTCCCATTCCGCCTTCCCAGGGTGTGGCCGAAGCAGAATTGAAGAAGTAGAAACCCCGGCCAGGCTCCGTATTTGTTTTTAGTTTAATGATTAATTAGTTTCCTCTTTTTTTTTTTTTTACTGACAAATTTTGTAGTCTGCTGGTAGTTTGAACCTGTTGACCACATATATGAAATTCTTTTCTTCCTTTTTCCTTTTGGTTACTTGTTAGTTGTCCTTGTCGATATTTATTACTATTTATGATTTCTGAACTAATTATCATAACATGTATGCATGATTGCACATATGACATGTTTTAGGACCCTGTTTCAGAATGCTAGCACGCCCGCCCCCATAGGGTATTGAACTCGTGTCTGGGCCTATTTCAACAGGTACATAGGCATCACCTGAAATATCATATGTGCCATTAGGACCAACTTGGTTCTGTCCAAAACTTGATTTTTTAAGTAGTTGGTTTCCCCATAGGTTTGAGTCCGAGGGCCATGCAATACCTTGGTTCTGTCTAAAACTTGATTTTTAAGTAGTTGGTTTCCCCATAGGTTTGAGTCCGAGGACCATGCAATACCTTGGTTCTGTCTAAAACTTGATTTTTTAAGTAGTTGGTTTCCCCATAGGTTTAAGTTCGAGGACCATGCAATACCTTGGTTCTGTCCAAAACTTAATTTTTAAGTAGTTGGTTTCCCCATAGGTTTGAGTCCGAGGACTATGCAATACCTTGGTTCTGTCCAAAACTTGATTTTTTAAGTAGTTGGTTTCCCCATAGGTTTGAGTCCGAGGACCATGCAATACCTTGGTTCTGTCCAAAAACTTGATTTTTAAGTAGTTGGTTTCCCCATAGGTTTGAGTCCGAGGACCATGCAATACCTTGGTTCTGTCCAAAACTTGATTTTTTAAGTAGTTGGTTTCCCCATAGGTTTGAGTCCGAGAACCATGCAATACTTTGGTTCTGTCCAAAACTTGATTTTTTAAGTAGTTGGTTTCCCCATAGGTTTGAGTCCAAGGACCATGCAATACCTTGGTTCTGTCCAAAACTTGATTTTTAAGTAGTTGGTTTCCCCATAGGTTTGAGTCCGAAGACCATGCAATACCTTAGTTCTGTCCAAAACTTGATTTTTTAAGTAGTTGGTTTCCCCATAGGGTTGAGTCCGAGGACCATGTAATACCTTGGTTCTGTCCAAAACTTGATTTTTAAGTAGTTGGTTTCCCCATAGGTTTGAGTCCGAGGACCATGCAATACCTTGGTTCTGTCCAAAACTTGATTTTTTAAGTAGTTGGTTTTCCCATAGGGTTGAGTCCGAGGACCATGTAATACCTTGGTTCTGTCCAAAACTTGATTTTTAAGTAGTTGATTTCCCCATAGGTTTGAGTCCGAGGACCATGCAATACCTTGGTTCTGTCCAAAACTTGATTTTTTAAGTAGTTGGGGGGAGTTAACCCCTCGACTATGGCGTGGGACCTTGGTTTAGGGGAATTACCTCCTCGGCTAAGCCCCTAGAACCATCCGGGCTGTTGACGCTATGAAGCGCGGCCCCTAGTGAAACTTAGTAGAACTTTACACTAGAACACTACAACCGATTGTTGGAAATGACAAGGGAACTGTCTCAACCTACCGCCTGTGCCAACACACAAGCCTTCCCCACAGACAGCGCCAATTGTAAGGACACAATTTGTAACGACCCATAATAATGTAGGGTTCGTACGTAAAAAGGCCCAAACAATATCACTTATAGAGCGTGGGTTTGAAAGGCAAGGCCTTGGTCACCAGACGAGGGTTAGTCGTCTTGTTCGTACGGAACTAGGATGTGTTCGCTCAAGGAGTCTCTCTCCTTGAGGCAGTCTGGGAAGCTCTGGTTCTTGGCCTTTTTTCCCAGCCTCTTTTTGGTGCATCAACCTTCGCATTATATAGCCCTTCCTGGTTGATCTTAGCCCTCCACTTGTTGATCAGGTAGGTGCCTACTTCAATACCCGTCCCATCAACTGTCCCTCCTTGCTTTTTGTTAGTTGCGATGATCGAAGTCATCCTGTTCAGGCGTCTTTTCTTATTAACATGGTTAGGACGTTGGCGAGTGCATTTAATGCGAGGGGGACGTATTTACCCTGAACCAGTTTCGCACCGTACCCTCACGTCAGTCCCATTCTACTCGTATCTCCTTTAGGGGGTTTTTTGGGGGCAGCCCTCAACGAGACGTTGCTCTTCCTTTCGAAGCCTTGGAGTGCCGAGGACAGGGTCATCCTCGGCTGTGCCCTCGGCATTTCGGCCTTTCCCTATTTGTCCTCGGCAAATACTCTCCTCGGCACGGGCCCTGGGCCCTAGTAGAGCGTGGGCCGGATCAAAAGTTCACTGGCCCTACAGTTTCTATATAGAGAAATCTCCTATGGTGGAGCTTAATTAATACTCTAAAACATTGACAGAGAATCGCATGGTTAGCATATGCAATTGGTGCTTCCTAAGTCCAACACATTTTTTCTTTTGTTTTACTCTGTGACAATTAGTGCTGTCTTTATTTAACTTCAATTGAAAAGAGAAGTGATTTGGTTCAATGGTTTTTGCTGAAGCAATTAAATAACCTCCATCCTTTCAATTTCAAAAAAGATGTTAAAATTCCATTTTTAAAGAGGTGAGGTGGAAGTTCAAATGCAAAAGTTGCTCTAATAGAGCGCCACATGGCAGGACCTCATATTCTCTCGCATGAGGTCTTTACTTTTATATATATACTAGTCACAAACTCGCGCGTTGCGTATGATAATTTTTTTAGGATGATCTCATTAAATATTTTATTAATACTATAATTTTAATTATTAACCATTGGTTTTTCATTAGTTTTTAAGTTAATAAAAATCATAAATATACCTTTTTTTACCTTTATACACACACACACACATATATAAAATGTGAATCTTTACATATACTGTAGGGGCACAATTTTAATGGTCCAATCCTTATTGGATAGATCTTGGCCCAAGAAGTCCCACACAATGAATTTCTTGTAGAGTATGGGTTGAAGATCTTGGTTTCAGTTAGCTCAGACGGTTTGTTGCATGGACTATGGGAATACAGAAATAAGAACCAAGAAGATGAACGTGAAGAGAAACTTTATTCATTGGCATTCATGCGTACAGTAAAATTTTCTTTCTATGTTCTCCTTCTTTCTTTTTCTCCGTCCCTCTTCTTGAGGGACTCTTACATGTTTATATAGGCCCTCTCCTATCATCTGAGCTTTACACTTATTGATCATCCAAACCCCTACTTGAGCACCTGTCCCATCAGACACCCTTATCAATTTTTTGTGAGTTGCAGTGGCCAAGGTAGCATTGTTCAAGGGTTTACTCCTCATTAATGCGACCAGGAGAGTAGTTGTGATGCATTTAATATGGTGGTGGCAGCCTTTGATGAGATATTTCAGGTTCCCTTCTTTTTTACATGTTTGGAGGACGGACTACAGTGGCTGGGGTGCACCTTTGATCCAGATTTTGCAATGTCCGAGGAGGAATTACTCCTCGGATACGTTTTCTTTGCCCCAGTGGGCCTAAATAAGGATTGCCTTGGCCACGATGCCTCCTCGGACGGGCGTCTTCTCGGATGGGCCCAGGGCCTGGCCAGCCTATATTTCTGGGCCGGTCCCTACAATAGCCCCTCAAAACTCCGGTTTTGATCTCATTCAGAGGAGAAAAGCGGGGTTTTGACATTACAAAGGATGGAATTAAGTAGGCCCTGGTTCGCGCATGCGGGTAGTTGTTTTTGACGCGCTACAATTTACGAGGCGCGACCATTTACTCCAGGTAACTTTATGTTCCTTCTATCCAACGGTGAGGCGTAGATCTGATGGCCAGGGTTTTTCCTTGAATTTTTTGAGCGGGATTGGTTTTTTCTCTCTCCTTCTTGCTATATAAAGCGCTAGAGAGGCTCAGCTTTTCTTTTTATCTGCATATCAGAACTCCAGAGAACTCCAGCGCCCAGAGATCTACGAACACTTCTGTTCTTCAAACCTCCATAACCGTTTTTGTGAAGCGTCTTTCCCAGGAGAGATTTCCAAGCATCTTACTGAGCATTTTGTGAAGGTACTCGTAAGTTTTGTTCGTTTCGTTGTTTTGAACTTCTCCTCGAATTTTCCTTTTCTCCTCGGTTTTCATTCCCGTCCCTCCAGTTTAACTTAGATGGGTAGATTCAAGGACCTAGTAGACACCCCGGCTGCCATGGAGGCCTTTAGGGCAAAATACCACATCCCATAGGGGGTGGTTCTGCAGTACTGTCCCCCAGAACGAGTATTGACAGATAGAGGCGTGGGCGAAGTTGTCATCCCTATGATTGCCTTTATAGAGGGAGGAATGACATTCCCTATGCGTAGGATTACCCGGGACTACCTGTTCAACCATAGGTTGACGTCGCATCAATGCGCTCCAAACATGTTTAGGATACTAGGCTGCGTAGATGTCCTGAATGAGCGAATGGGTCTAGGCCTCACCTGGCATGATATGGTTCATCTGTACGAGTGCCACTATGTCGAGAAGGGGGAGTATTATCTTAAGTCCCGATCCGAGGTCGTTAGGTTGATCTCCTGTCTCCCCATATCCAATAAGACTATGAAGGAGGATTTCCTTATTGCCACAGGAGAATGGAGCGATGGTATTCATTGTCCAACTCGGGCAGGAATCCCAGGTGCGGCGCCTTTAGGGCCAATCCTTTTAGGGAAAGGGTTTAGCTCTTTGGATTCATTCTTCTCACTTTCTTTAGAATCAAAAAATTTTGTGAACTAACCCTATTCTTCTTCTCGGATATTTGCAGATAAAGCTCACGTTGCTCCTCGGCTGAGCCACGTAAACATTCCGGCCCTGAACTACCTTCTAAGGTCAGAAATCTACGTTGTCGAGGACAGGCAGCTACGTGCAGCTCATCTGGTTTTGGGCTACCAACCCCAAACCCGTTCTTTCCAAGCCATTGCCCACGCCATACGAGCTGGTAGTCCAAGATTGGCCAGGATTGACGTATCCAAGCCCAAGTTTCTAGCCCGACAAGATCTCAAACCAGTTGTGCTACCTGGTGTTCGGGATCCTCCACCAGCCGCGCAATTGCCTTCGCTAGAGAACCTTGAAGTTGCTGCGCAAGTCGAGGAAGAGACTGAGTCTTCTCGTCTTTCTCTCAAGGAGGAAATAGACGAGTTTTATTTTGAAGAAGAGATTCCTAAAACTCCTTTGATTGAGCTTTCAGATCCTGAGGGAGAGCAGGATCGAAATTCCGTAGTCGGCACCCCCATAATAATAGCCTGTTCGGAAGACTCCTCAGAAGAAGAGGTAGACAATATGGCCTCCAGCAAAGGAAAAAGTCTTCGCGAATTAATGTCCTCCCGAGGCAAAGGCCAATCATCGAAGGCGCCTGCTCAGCCGCAGACCCAGGTCCTCCCTCCTGTTGCTCCTCAGGTTCCTTCTGACCTCGGCCTTCTAGGTTAACCTGGACCTAAAGAAGAAAAGGCCGGTTGATACCTCTGAGGAAGGCGAGATGGTTCCCCGCTCGGTCAAGCAGCAAAAAACCACTCAGGGGCAGAGGAATAAAAGGGCTTCCTCCGTGGAGAGCTGAGAGGAGGAGAATCGGGCTGAAGTGCGTGTTCAATCACGCACTTGGAGCCTAAAGTTGGAGCTAGATGGGGTTGCTATCCCTTACACTGCATCGGTCCAAGAATATAATAGGGGCCGAGCAGGGTACATAGCTGATGCTTTGGAGCAACCAGTACTCCTTCCTCGAGATATGGAGGCCTACAGGTGGTTCTCTCAACCCGAGCTTTTTCTATCCCTCAAAAGGGATCTCGCCATGGTAAGTGACTCTTTTACCCTTTCATTAAATTATTAAACCTTGTTGCATTCTAAGACAGTTTTGTCTTGTTGGCAGATTACTCAGCAGGTGTTTGTGGATGAGGAGTTTTGCCGCGGCAACCGCAGCTTGGCTGAAGCTGAGGCCCAATTTCGAGTCGAGGTGGAGAAAACCGCGGGGTCCCTCAAACAAGAGAACCTTGAACTTGCGGAGAAGTTCAAAGAGTCGAAGAAAAAGCGCCGGAGTGCAGAGGCCGGCTTGAAGAACGCTGAAACCCAAACGGAGGACCAGCGCCAACAATTGTACGTGACTGAGACCAACCTGGCCACTAAAAAAAAAACAGTGCTGGATCTCAAGGCCGCGCTACAAAAAGCTGAGGAGAAGGTACGGCGGGCTAAAGAAGAGGCTCAGCTGATTCGGGAGGCTGCCGATGCTGAGAAGAAAGCTGCTTATCAACTTGGGGCTGAAGAAACTAAAGCCAGGCTCTCCGAGGAGATTCTGGAGGTGTGCCGGGATTACTGCAGCATCTCATGGGCTCATGCCCTTGATGCTGCAGGAATTCCTGCAGACTCGGCGCTGAGATTGCCTGAGAAGGTATTCTACCCGCAGGAGATCCGAGAGAATCCCGATGGCGCTCCAGCAGCTTCTGAGCAAGTGTTGACTATTCTTGATGCCTTCCCTTTGCCTGATAAAGCCAAGGAATCCATCTCCGAGGTTCCTCCTCCTCAACCAGAGCAGAAAGAGGATCCTCCTGCTGAGGCTTAGTTTATAGGTCTTTTAACTGTTGTATTTTCTTTTCTCTTTTTTTTTTTAGAATGAGAGTTGTCTTGTTTTTCATTCTTTTGTAAAGACCTCTCTTTGTATTGATCTCGGCTTATTAATATAGAATGTTCTCTTTTCACTTTCTTCTGATATTTATTAATGCAATTCCTTTACTTAACATTTGCAACAATATGAACAAATATAAATGAGTAAGAAGAAGGAACACCGTGTGGCGAATTTAGGATGACAGTTGCAATTATACTAAACTATGCACGTACCTTAGAATTGCGCAAGAGCTCTAAGTTATTAATTTCCCCCAAGCCTATGGTCCAAGGAGCCATGCAGGACTTAGGTTCTGTTTAAAACTTGTAGAAATGTCGTAAGTTATTAATTTCCCCTAAGTCTGTGGCCCGAGGAACCATGCAGGACTTAGATTTTGTTTAAAACTTGGATAGATGCCATAAGTTATTAATTTCCCCTAAGTCTGTGGTCCGAGGAGCCATGCAGGACTTAGGTTCTGTTTAAAACTCGGATAGATGCCTCAAGTTATTAATTTCCCCCAAGTCTGTGGTCCGAGGAGCCATGAGGACTTAGGTTCTGTTTAAAACTTGGATAGATGTCATAAGTTATTAATTTCCCCTAAGTCTGTGGTCCGAGGAGCCATGCAGGATTTAGGTTCTATTTAAAACTTGGATAGATGCCATAAGTTATTAATTTCCCCTAAGTCTGTGGTTCGAGGAGCCATGCAGGACTTAGGTTCTGTTTAAAACTTGGATAAATGTCTCAAGTTATTAATTTCCCCTAAGTCTGTGGTCCGAGGAGCCATGCAGGACTTATGTTCTGTTTAAAACTCGGATAGATGTCTTAAGTTATTAATTTCCTCTAAGTCTGTGGTCTGAGGAGCCATGCAGGACTTAGGTTCTGTTTAAAACTTGGATAGATGTAAATGGATCAGTGGGTACATGATGATCATGGAACAAAACACAGGCAGAGCCGTTTTCATTAATAATAATATCTTCTTAGGTTATTTACATTTCACGGGTGAGGTACAGTTTTTTCATCCAAGTCTTCTAGGTAATAAGCACCTATTCCGGCCACAGATGTGATGCGATACGGTCCTTTCCAATTGGGCCCCAGCTTGCCCTAAGAGGGGTTTTTGGCGCTGCCGAGAATCTTTCTCATCACGAGATCACCTGGACCTAAAGGTCGCAGTTTTACATTAGCATCATATTCTTGTCTTAGCTTTTGATGATAATAGGCCATATGGATCATTGCTTTTTCCCTTCTTTCCTCGGCTAAATCTAGACTTCTCCCCAATAACTCGTCATTGCTGTTTGGGGAAAAGGCGTTAGACTTTAGTGTGGGGAAGCTGTTCTCGATTGGGAGCACGGCCTCAGCCCCATAAGTCATTGAAAAGGGGGTTTCACCCGTTGACCGTCGCAGCGTCGTTCGATAGGTCCATAAGATATGTGGGAGCTCTTCCACCCATCTCCCCTTTGCCTCATCCAACCTCTTTTTCAGTCCACTCACTATGACCTTGTTCACTGCCTCGGCTTGTCCATTTCCTTGGGGGTAGGCGGGAGTGGAATACCGGTTAGTGATCCCAAACTCGCAGCGATACTCCCTAAAGTTCCTGCTATCAAATTGGATGCCGTTGTCCGAGATGAGTGTGTGTGGAGTTCTGAAACGGGTAATAATGTTTTTCCAGATGAATTTCTAGGCATCCACGTCCCTGATGTTGGCCAAAGGTTCAGCCTCCACCCATTTGGTGAAGTAATCAGTTCCAACTATTATGTATCGCTTATTACCTGCAGCTTTGGGGAAAGGACCGACAATATCAAGACCCCACTAAGCAAATGGCCAGGGGCTGGAGAGGGGGTTAAGGACTCCTCCGGGTTGGTGGATATTTGGGGCAAATCTTTGGCACTGATCACACTTCTTTGCATATTCTTGGGCCTCTCTTTGCATGTTCGGCCACCAATATCCTTGGGTGAGCGCCCTGTGCGCTGGCGACCTCCCTCTGGTGTGACTTCCACAAATCCCCTCATGTAATTCTTCAAGCAAAGACTCGGATTCTTCTAGGTGTATACATAGTAGGTACGGCCCAGAATAGGAGCGCTGATATAGTTTGTGGTCTTCTGATAACCAAAACCGAGGAGCATTCCTCCGTATCTTCTCGGCCTCCAGTTTTTCCTCTGGTAGTGTATCGTCTTTGAGGAAGTTCATTATAGGATCCATCCAGCTGGGACTCTTTCTAACCTAATGGACCTGAGCTGGGTCTCTTCTAATGGAACTCGCTTGGACTAGATCCTCGACAAGGATTATTCACGGCAGATCGTGCGCCGAGTACGTGGCAAGAGTGGCCAGCGAATTTGCATGGGTGTTCGCACTTCTGGAAACATGTGTCAGATTGAAGGATTCAAAACCCGACTGCAGGCGTTTGACTCGTCCGAGATACTCTTACATTCTAGCATCTCTAGTTTCTAACTCACCCATCACTTGGCCAATGGCCAATTTGGAGTCCGAGAATGCTTCCATTACCCTTCTGCCCAATTTTTGAACCATCTTCATCCCTTGAAGTAAGGCTTCGTACTCGGCCTCGTTGTTCGTGGCCGAGAACCCGAGTCTTAGTGATTTCTCAATGGCAATACCGTCGGGCGATATTAAAACTAGCCCAATTCCAGATCCTCTTTGGTTGGCCGCGCCATCCACGTAGACCCTCCAGCGCAAGGTCTTTCCTGCTGAAATTGTGCCAACCGATTTTCCATCCATGTCTTTCTTCTCGGTTATTGTTTCTACAAAGGGTTCAGCGAATTCTGCGACTAAGTCCGCGAGGACTTGACCCTTGACAGAGGACCTTGGCATATATTTAATATCAAAGGCTCCCAAAAGTGCACTCCACATGGCGATCCTTCCTGTGTAGTCGACGCTTCGAAGCACTGCTCGAAAGAGAAGCTGGATTAGAACGATGACCGTGTGTGCCTGAAAGTAATGAGGGAGCTTCTTTGTGGCGTGCACTACCGCCAGAATTGCTCTCTCCAATGGTAAGTATTGCACTTCGGCCTCATGTAAAGATTTACTCACGTAATATACTGGTTGTTGTACCTCGTCGTCATCCCGTATCAGTACCAGACTTACAGCATGAGGGGCTACGGCTATGTATGCAAACAGTACCTTGTCTGCCTCAGGGCTATACATGATGGGTGGTCGCAACAAGTATTCTTTAAGTTGCTGGAAGGCCCGGACACAATCCTCTGACCATTCAAACCCTTTTCACTTATTTATCAAAAGGTAGAAAGGTCGACATCGGTCTGCAGATCGTGATATGAACCGGTTTAATGCTGCGATCATGCCGGTGAGTTTCTGTACTTCTTTCGGATTTCGAGGAGCCTGTAGGCTGTTAATCGCTTTGATTTGATCTGGACTCGCTTCTATTCCCTTGTGGGTTACCATATAGCCTAAGAATTTCCTAGATCCGACCCCGAATGAACACTTGGAAGCATTGAGTCGCAACTTGTGCTCTCTTAAGATGGCAAAGATGATTTCAAGGTCTTTCACGTGCTTGGACACCATTTTACTTTTTACGACCATATCGTCTATGTAGACCTCAATAACTTTGCCTAGTTGTGGTTCAAACATCCTGGTCATTATCCTTTGGTAAGTTGACCCTGTGTTCTTTAGTCCGAATGGCATCACCTTATAGTGATAGTTTTCGACGGGTGTCATGAACGCCGTCTTCTCCTAATCCTCTAATGCAAGGAGTATCTGATGATAACCCTGGAAGGCGTCCAGGAAACTCATTCGAGGGTGGCCTATAGTTGCATCCACCAATTGGTCAATTCGCGGTAAGGGGAATGGATCCTTCGGGCATGCCTTATTTAGGTCTGTGAAATCTACGCAGACTCGCCACTTCCCCGTTTTCTTTCTTACCACCACCGTATTTGCCAGCCATTTGGGGTAAAAGACCTCTTTAATAGCCCCTGCCTTTTTCAGTTTCGTCACTTCATCTCTAACGGCACTAGCATGCTCCTTTGAGGGACGTCGGGGTGGTTGTTTCTTTGGAATGGAAGATGGGTTAACATTCAAGTGGTGACAAATAAGGTTAGGGTCAACCCCCGGGGCGTCATAAGCGTCCCATGCAAACACATCGACATTTCTTCTTAGGAATCCGACCAGTTCATCTTTTTCTTGAGGAGGCAACTCGAAGCCGACTTGGAAAAATCTCTCCGGGTCATTGTCAACGATAAACTTTTCTAAACTTTCACACCTTATCTCCTCGGTTGGCTCATTAACTTGCCCTGCTGAGGTGGCTGGTTGCTATAAGTTCTCAGAGGCCGAGGACTCGGCATGGGACCGATGTGAGATGGCGGCCACCATACACTGCCTGGCCATGGCTTGATCTCCACGAATCTCTTCTACTTGGCCTTTGGACGGGTATTTTACTTTTTGGTGAAGTGTGGAGGATATAGCTTCTAGGGCATGGATCCATGGCCTGGCTACTATCGCTGTGTAGGGCGAGTAGGCATCGACCACGATAAAGTTCACCTCCACCACCTCTGACCCAATCTGTATGGGTAGTCTAATCTACCCTTTTGGCGTAATAGTCTTCCCTTCGAAGCTGATAAGGGGAGAGTCATAAGCCGTCAAATCTTCTGGTTTCAAGTTCAGCCCCTTGTATAGATTAGGGTACATTACCTCTACTGCGCTACCCAGGTCTACCAACACCCTTCTCACATCGAAGCCTCCGATTCTCAGCGTAACCACTAAGGCGTCGTCGTGAGGTTGGATAATTTCCCTTTTATCCTCATCCGAGAATCCTAATATTAACGAGCTTCCCTTTTTAAACCTTTTGAATTCTCTTCCCCCGTCCTCGACAGAGAGTCGAGCCACCGACAGCACCCTGGAAGAAAATGACCAGGTTCTTCCTGGAGCGGCGAGGATGACATGGATCGTTCCTGTGGGGGGTCTTAAGGATACATCTTTTCGAGGCTCTTACATTGCCTGGCCCGGATGACCGCTCGAGGGATGTAAAAGGTGACGTAACTTTCCTTCTCAGACCAACTGATCTAGGTGATTCTATAGATTCCTGCAATTCTCAGTGGTATGTCCATGGTCCTGATGATAGTGGCAATACAGGTTCTGGTTACGTTTTGAAGGGTCTTCAGCCATCTTTCCCGGCCATCTGAAGAAGGGTTCGTTCCTCACTTTCTCCAGCACTTGCTGTACTGGCTCTCTGAACACGACATTCACCGTTTGCATGTTACTTTGTCCAGCCTGTCTCGAAAAATCTCTCCTCGGTGGTTATGGCTATACCGTTCCGTCCTAAAATGATTCGCTTTGGGGGGAATGATCTTCTCCTTTCCCTTTCATTGCAGCTGATCTTCTTCCACCCTTTTGTACTTGTCAATCCTATCCATCAGCTGATGAACGTTGGACACTGGTTTACCAGTGAGAGACTTCCTTAAGCCATGCTCGGTGGGGAGACCGCTTTTGAATGTACTGATTGCGACATCATCATGGTTCTCATCCAACTCATTATACATCTCTCAGTATCTATCCGAATATGCCTTCAGGGTCTCTCCCTCGTGCATGGATAAGGACAATAACGAACTCAGAGATCGAGGGACTCTGCTATTTGTAATAAAGCGAAAGCAGAAAGCCTAAGTGAGCTGCTTATATGAGCCTATGGAATTTGTCTTCAGGCTGTTGAACCATCTCATCGTCATTGGTCCCAAGCTGGATGGGAAGACTTTGCACATTAGGGCTTCATTTTGCGAGTAGATAGCCATCTTTTGGTTGAACTGATTCACGTGCTCCACCGGGTCTGCTCAGCCGTTGTAAATGGCGAACGTCGGTTGATTAAAACGTCGAGGCAACTTAGCCCCTTCAATTCTGTACATGAAGGGTGATCTTGAAATCTGGTCTAGTGCCCTATTCATAGCGTCGTTTCCCAAACCCTTGCTGGATGGGTTCTCATGCTTTCGTACAGGGCGAAACTCTTTCTCGTAAGAAAAGGTTTCACTTGGGGGTGTTCTCGACCTCCATCGATAACTCATGTCCTCCTCGTTAGAGGACGCTCCTGAGCTGGAGGGAGATCGCTTTCGCTGCGCACGTCGCAACTTTCTCTTCAGGTCATCTATCTCTCGCTGCATGGCCTGATGACTGTTTCGCCTTTAGGATACGTGACTACCTATTTGGGTATGACTTTGGCTCGTCTGGGTAGTATGTACGCTTCCCTCACGATTCCTTCTGCTGTCTGGGTTGGCAGGATTATTTTGCCGTTGGGATTCAAGGGGTTCTGTCTGTTGAGGGTTAGCCTGGTGAGGATTCTCCGGGTGTGGACCTTGTTCTACCATGATCAACCGTTGTACTTACTGATACTTTAGTTCTTCCCACAGACGGCGCCAATTGTAGGGGCACAATTTTAATGGTCCAATCCTTATTGGATAGGTCTTGGCCCAAGAAGTCCCATACAATGAATTTCTTGTAGAGTATGGGTTGAAGAACTTGGTTTCAGTTAGCTCAGATGGTTTGTTGCATGGACTATGGGAATACAGAAATAAGAACCAAGAAGATGAATGTGAAGAGAAACTTTATTCATGGGCATTCATGCATACAGTAAAATTTTCTTTCTATGTTCTCCTTCTTTCTTTTCTCCGTCCCTCTTCTTGAGGGACTCTTACATGTTTATATAGGCCCTCTCCTATCATCTGGGCTTTACATTTGTGGATCATCCAAACCCCTACTTGAGCACCTGTCCCATCAGACACCCTTATCAATTTTTTGTGAGTTGCAGTGGCCAAGGTAGCACTGTTCAGGGGTCTACTTCTCATTAATGCGGCCAGGAGAGTAGTTGTGATGCATTTAATGTGGAGGTGATAGCCTTTGATGAGATATTTCAAGTTCCCTTCTTTTTTACGTGTTTGGAGGATGGACTATGAGCACCCCTCAACATTGGTAAACATGTCGGAATTACATGTTGGAGATTTGCATTGAGAAATAATACAAACAAATATTGCATACACTGATATTCATGCAAACATTAACAAGGCAAATACTGTGGTAATCATTCCGTTGATCAACAGTGCAATTTTTTAGTGGTACAAAATCTTCTACAAGAATAGCAATTCTTTTCAACAAGCAAATCATTTTCTTTGTTTCTCAACTAAATATAAGTTGTATGCCAACTTTTGTGGGAGAAATTTTTGAATTGGTAATTTCACCATAAATATATCCTAGGAGGAAAAATGGCAGGGCGGTTGTGATTTTCACTTCTTGAAACTTAAAACTCAGGTCCTCCTCAAAATATGTTTAAATTTGTTTGAATAACATGGGCAATAATAAAGTATTCTCGAGTTTTGTGAGATTAGGTTGCAATTGTGCTAAACTGAATCAAGCTGATTATTAAAATTCTAAGATCATTTAATCTTCTATCTTATATGGAACCCGAGTTGAGTTTGAGTTGAGATTTATTTTACTCTTTATTAAATAATGTAAACTGTTATTGCTAGTCAAAAACTAATGTAAAATAAAAACCTTTATAGCTGGTTAAAAAGTAATGTAAAATTTACTTAAAAAGCTTGTGAAAAGCAATAAAAAAAGAACTTTATAATGAATGGGTCACAATATTCAGCAAAAAGAAAAAAACTGGTCATAAAGCAATATGATAAGAAGTTGTTTGTCTTCTTTTATGCACTAACGAAGGTTGTTTGTCCTACATGCGCGTGATCTGCACTCTGCTCCTAAAATGTCAAACAAAGGGTTGGAAATTTCGTTCTCCATGTCAAACTTGTGTGTCCTCTCCCTCTCTCAAAGTGCTTGGTGGGGCAAAGAATTGGTTGGAAATTTCCACAACTACACTGTTCTCCTCAAAAGTTGTGCCAATTTACTCTCTTTCTCTCTTTGAATTAACACAACACAATGTTTCGCAGAGGATTGAGATTCTCTGATATTAACACTATTTGGTGGAAAAAAAGGAGTGATTCGGGTTAGAGACTTTTACATTATGTAGCATCATTATGCAGTTTGCTCCTCAAAAGTTGTGCCCATCTTCCCCACTTTGTCTCTCTCTCTCTTTGAAATTAGCACAATGTTTTTGGATGCTAAGATTGATACAATAATTTTTTTTTAGAGAGAGTTTCAACCTATGGCGTCTGCTCCTGATGATAGCTCTTTATCATCAGACCAAAACACCAATCAATTTTTGGTGTAGGCGGAGATTGAACCCCAAATCTCTTAGATTGATACAATAATTGATACAATAATTGCCAGTTTGAAATATCATCGAGTTATTGCTAATTGCTATATGAAAATGTTGCAATTTTTGAACGACCGTAAAGATTGGAAATAAAATTAATAATTATTGCAAAAATTGTTAACTTATAAAACGTACGTAAACATTGGTTTAGCATTGTCTTTTAGCCTCACCCAGCATTCCATGATCCAAGCAAAGGTCATTTGATGACTATTTGAGTATTATAATAATAATAATGGAGACAAACTCATTACCTTTGCTCAGCTCAGGTGGAGGAGTCACAGGCACACACGGTGGTAGGGTAGCAGTATCTTTAGGTAGTTGATTTTGTTCCCCATCTTTTTCGTTTTTTTCGATGAGAAATCAATTATTTACATATATAAAGCTACTTTTCGCACATGATCGTGCTCTTTCAGTGAAGAAATTTGCATCAGGTGGTGGGATCGGGCCATGGGTACAGGCCACACTACTTTATGTCAAGACTTGAAAAATATCATTGGATGCTTTATATATTGTTCTCTCTGTAGACTTTAAATAAGTAAAATTTATAGGGACAATTTATTGGTTTAATTTTCATCTGCTATTAATGTAAACTGCATGTACACAATTGCACGACAGTGTGTACAATATAATGTTGTAGTATAAATCTGTACAATATTGTATATATTTATATAGTCTATAATGATGCAAGTTTTACATGTGTAGTAGAAAGTAAACTAATAATTTTTCAATTTGTAGTTACCATGGATATGGTTTTATAAACCTCATGTATAGCTTCCATCGTTTTCGTCAAACTCATACGATGATTAAAAGAGCCAATTATATGAATTTAAGCGTCTATTTGAAAACAACTTATTTAGATTTTTGTTAAAAACATTATAGATAAAAGTTAATAGATAAATAAAATAAGTAGAAGATACATCATACACGTGAGATTTACAAAAAAGTAGGAAAAAAAAGAAGAAAAAAGCTGATTTATAATCAAGACCCTAGCGCATACTAAGTCATATAATTGCCCATATTTTTTTCTCTTCCATTAAAACATTTTCTTCTTTATTTTCCTTTCTTTTATATAACTTTTGAACATTAAAAAATATTACAAAATATGAAAAAATTTATTTTTATATTTTTTTAGTGAAGCTAGCTATTTACTATTTAATGTCCTTAATACATGGCTATTGAATTGACTATAATGTACTCTTTTAATCCTTCAGGACCACCACTAATACGTGAACAAAACTTCAAAATATTGTTTCATGTTCGGAAGACTATAAAAAATTCTTAAAGTTTCAGTCTTCCACTAACTTTAACATGATTTAAAGTCGGTGGAATAGCTGTATTAGATTGCGTGGAAGAGGGACATCTGAGTCTTTCACATCGTTTGATTGACCACAATGACCCCGGTATGGTTCGTTGAAAGTTCAAGGAGTTATTTTGGGCTTTACCCATAAACTTCCATGATATTGCAGTTTTGCCGTCTCAATTATTTAACTCTTTATTAAATGATGTAAACCGTTATTGTTAGTCAAAAATTAATGTAAAATAAAAACTTTTATAGCTGGTCAAAAAGTAATGTAAAATTTACTTCAAAAGCCTGTGAAAAGCAATGAAAAAAGAACTTTGTAAAGAATGGGTCACAATATTTAGCGAAAAGAAAAAAATTGATCACAAAGCAATATGATAAGAAGTTATTTGTCTTCTTTTATGCACTAACGAAGGTTGTTTGTCCTACATGCACGTGATCTACACTCTGCTCCCAAAATGTCAAACAAAGGGTTGGAAATTTTGTACTCCATGCCAAACTTGTGTGTGGAATGCTGGATGAGGCCGAAAGACAATCCTAAACCAATGTTTACGTACGTTTTATAAGTTAACAATTTTTGCAATAATTATTAATTTTATTTCCAATCTTTACGATCGTTCAAAAATTGCAACATTTTCATATAGCAATTAGCAATAACTCGATGATATTTCAAACTGGCAATGTCGTCTATGTCCCACACCAGACTGATAAGTTTTTTTTTTTGGTTGAGAAACAGATGGGTGATTGAATTAAATGTTGCCATTTGTGAATGCAGTGACATTATTCCCAACTGCTATTTTTCTTTTTCTTTTTTAATTTAAAATTATGCTGACATTTTATAAAATAAAATAAAAAATGCTGACATGTTAGTCTAGGCGGCAAATGATATGACAATTTTTTTTTGTTTATTTAGAACATTTGACACATCAGACATTTCCATCTACTACATAACGGCAATGACTAAATTAACATGACATTGAAAGGTTAGGAACAAACTTGACACAATTGAAAGGTTAGGGACTAAATTGAAATCTGAAGTAAAGGATAGGAACCAAATATATAATTTACCTAATTTTTTTTCTTTCCTCCCACTTTTTCATCCTCCTACCATTTTCTATACTCCTACTTTTTCACCCCTCCGACCAAAAGAACCCTTATGGACATTAATTCCTATATAGAATTTCTTTTTCTTGTTTTTTTAACAGGGTTGTGTTACACAATGTGCCCGTTAACAAACATGTTTTTTTTTTTTTTTTTTTTTACTTTTATTCTAACAATTTTTTTTTTTTTTGCAACTTTATGTTATTTTTTCAACTTTAAAAATATTTTTATGTCATTTTTTTTTGTTATATAGATTCACATTAAAGAAACTTTAACCAGTACCTTATGGTGCAAGGTGCTTCTTAACATTTCCTTATTTTTTAATAACTAGTAGGGGTTGCACGTTCCTTGCACATGCTGCCCCATGAGTGAGAAAATTTAAGATAGATTTTTTTTTTTTTTTTTTAAGTAGTAAGAATTTATGTACTTAAATTTAGAACAGTTATTTAAAATATGATCATCTATTTACTATGCTAATTTACTATGATAATTTATTAAAACCTATTTACTAAAAACAGTATCTACTTGCAAAAAAATTCTACTAAGGATGATAACAAATGTTGTTATCTTCCAACAATAGACAACTAAGTTTTGATAAAACATTATCACATTATTTAAATTTTTGCAATAAATGATGTTATAGGCTACAATTGAAACTCTTCATTAAATTAAATACCTACAACCATTTGCAATGAATATTTTGTTATTCATACTTCCTTTTTTATCATCTTATGAGTCTAATTACGACGTTTAGCTTACTTAAATTTTAATGAACACATTTTTAAGAAAGAAAGAAAATATAAAAAAAAAAAGAATAAGATAACAAAAGACATATGTCATTGAAGTTTCTATTAGATAAAATTATAAATCTTAAAGATTTAAGAGGGATGTATCCATTTATGATACTCCGAGAGTACTCAATAATTTCCCCAACTACAATACTATACATCACCATTTTTACTTTCTAAGTACAACTAACATATAAAACGTAAAATACACGAAGAAAATTTTTGAGATTTTAAAATTTAGTGAGACATTTTAGATATTACACAATAAAATATTCTAGGAATCATAAGATTTTGTTAGGGTTTAACTAAGAGAGTAACGACAAGGACTATATGCTTGTCTACAAAATATAAATGAGGAAATTTAAAAAAGACAGGAACACAATAAATGTCACGATATTTTATCAATACCTTAATTTTAGTTATGGTGGATCTTGGTATGACATTTTATTATTTTATTTTTTAGCAATGTTACATCCACAAAATTTTGACAACAAATTCTAGGTGATAAATTGTTATTGGTTTTTAATTGGGACAACTACTTTAAACTATGCATCAAAAAAACAATAAAAAAACCAACTGAATAAAATTGTGTGTGAAACAGTGAATTTTAGCTCACCAAATTTGACTAAACCAAAAGGAAGCCTAGGAACATAATTGGTAAATTTTATCGATCTATAGCAGCTTACCAATTACCACCTATGATTTGTTATAAAATTAATGTAAAACTGTTGTGGACTTAGCATTTCTTTTATCTATACAAAACTAAGATCTCAACAATTGTGAAAATATTGTGATAATAACAACAGGTGTTACAACACTTTTGCAAAAGATATATTTTCAGTTATGGTTGATCATAGTCTAATCATATACCCCAAAAAAAAAGGTCAGTGAACAGTGCAAATTGAAGAAAAAAAAATGTAGCTACTACTCTTGCTTTGCGCATTCACACTTTTGTTATGAAAGTATTGTGAAAAATGTTGTGAATGTAGTACTTCTTTTTTCATAATTCCTTTATTTTAGTTGTTGTTGATTCTAGTATGATATTTTATTTTGACCTATAAGGAATTAACACATCAATAATTATAAAAATGTTGTGACAATTTATTGTGTTAACTAACAACTTTATATATAAAAAAATAAAAATAAATAAATAAATAAAAGTGGACGGGACGAAATTACCAAATAAAGAAAAAAAAAAGAAGCAAAATGAGTTGACGAAACCAAAAGGTTACTGTAGAGGCATTGGTACTTTTTATATAGGTAAAATTGTGGCTAGTCAGTCTAATCATACCAAAAAAGAAAAAAAAAAGGGGCCAATGATCAGTGCAAAATGAAGAAAAAAAAAAAAATGTAGCTACTACTCTAGTTTTACTCATTCACATTTTTATTATGAAAGTATTATGAAAAATATTGTGAATGTAGCACTTCTTTTTTTATAATACCTTCATTTTTAGTTGTGGTTGATTCTAGTATAATATATTATTTTGACCTATAAAGAATCAACCCATCAAAGCCACCTTGTTCGTCGAATTACAACTAAAAATGCAAAATGTTACTAACCGATTAGACCAACTAAACCCAACCTTTGTGCTTCTATAAATTCCAACCAAAGTCATCAAACTACAGATCCTCAACAAACTCCAAAGAAAACCCAATCCAAGTGACCATCTGTGCTTCTCTCTCTCTTAGATTTGGACCGATTAAACCACCCAATGACTACTGATCTGGGTTTTCAACTATGGGTTTAAAGAGAGAGAGAGAGAGAGAGAGAGAGAGAGAGAGAGAGAGAGAGAACAGACCAGATATCAAGAGCTTAAATTGAGAGAGCCTTAAAGATCTGGGTTTTCAGTCAATGGTGGCGGTGGCGATGGTGTGATCTATGTTCTACCTGTGATCTGGGTTTTCGGCCGCCGGATGCAGTGGCAATGGCTTGAACCGAAAGAGAGAGACATCCAATTGTTTGAAAGAGAGAAATCCAAGGGCTCCAACGGGTTTGAGGGAGAGAAAACTTGTTTGAAAAAAAAAATTTATTTGTTTTTAGGGCAAATTACAAATACATCTAAATTTAAAATTTATTGATTTGGGGCAAATTTCAACTAAATTTTTTCTGTTTTTTGTTTTTGACTTATTTCAGTTAAAATCAAAATTGTTCAGTTTTTTATTATTTTAGAGAACCTAGAATTATTTCAGTTTTTGAATTATTTGTGTAAGGACTCAATTTGCAACGACCCCAAACGATTATTGGGTTCGTACGTCAAAGACCCAAACAATAAAATTTGTAAAGCATGGATATTTGAAAACTAGATTAACTCTTCAAAAGAAAAACGATTCACCCCACGTTTATAGATGGATTAGAACCGATGTCATTATGGGTCTCTCTTTGAAATAAGTAAAGTTCTAAGGTTTCTCAGTCTTTTTCCGCTATATTCTTTTTTGTTTCCTCCTTTTTTTTTTTAATGTTCTGTCCCCCTTCCGCATGTTATTCTTTCATGTTATATACTGTCCCCTTCGTACCATCTTCACCGCACACGTGTAAGTTGGGTTCGGGGGATTTCTTTCTGTCCCATCTAACACATTCTGGAGCTTCTTATTAGTAGTTGTAAGACTGCTTCATCACTGTTTAGGTATCACCTCCACATTAGTACGGCCAGAGAGTTGGTTGAAAGGCAATTAATGCGGAGGCAACTGTTACTATAGATATTTGTTTGCTTTCTCTTTCTTACCCTTAGTCCCTTATCCCACTTTTAGTGGTGACATAGTTCCGAGGTACGTTTGTAACAAGATGGCGTCCTAATCGTCCTCGGACTCATGTTGCCAAGGAGGATTGTGTTCTCGGACGAATACTGAACTCACCTTTCGTGATATTCACTATTCCCTTCATATGGTTACCCTTACAATCTGACCTAGGTCTCCTCGGACAAATTTTCATCCTCGGATGGGCCACAGGCCCAATTAACTTGACCTTAATAGTTTTGGCGACTGTCTGGCCCCCACAATTTGTTTTTGTTTTTGATAAATTAATTTTTTTTGTTTAATTTTTTTATTAATTTATATGTTGACATGACAATTTTTAAATGCGAAATAATTTTTTTAAATATTATTTTAATGGCCATATCAGCATTTATTGTGCCAAAAGCATACTTTGTGTACCACATAGGACTTAGGACTTTTATGTTAGTGAGTTGATGGCAAGGACCAAAATGGAAATAATTTTCTATTTTTAGAGATTGAAGTAGGTGCAAAATCTATTTAAGAACCAAAATGAAAATTAACCCAAAATATATGGACCAAAAATGTATTTTTGCCATAATTTTATAAAAAAATAAAAAATTAATTTTTTTTTAATAAAAAATTTAAAAGTACACGATGCCTTAAAAAGTAAATTAGGGGTGTGCAGAAAACCCACCGACCCGCCAAACTCGACCCGACCCACCGGGTTGGGTCGGTTTTTAAGGCTTGGTGGGTTGGGTTGGGTTGGGTTACTAAAAAAATTATTATAGCGAGTCGGGTTGGGTTTGGGTCATAAAATTACAAACCCGCCAAACCCGACCCGACCCACCTATATTTAATAATTTTTTTTTTAAAAAATCAATTGTAGGGCACTTATATATATATATATATATAAATATATATTATATATTTAATAATTTGTATTTCCTCAATTCCTTCTACTAATACTAATTTAATATATATATATATATATATATATAATATATTATATAATTAATAAATTTTTTTAAATAACCAATTCTTCCTATCCTATATAAAAGCCAATTAGTTCACACAAATTCTAATAAATTGCTATTGTTGTTTAGTCATTAGTGTTGAGCCTTCAAGGAGTTAGATTGATATTAATCTTTAGGTTTTTTTAATATATTAATATTTATATTTTTTTCTACTCAAATTAATAATAAATAAAAAATTGTCAAACCCATGGGTTCAACCCGACCCAACCCGACCCACGTGGGTTGGGTTGGGTTGGGTTGAATTTATGTGATGGGTTGGGTTGGGTTGAATTTTTTTTGACCCACCATGGTGGGTTGGGTCAAAAAATTCCCTCAACCCGACCCAACCCGACCCATGCACACCCCTAAAGTAAATCAGTGTACATGTAATTGAAAGAATGTTCAATTACTTTCGTCTTCTGATTATGGGTTATCCAAGTCTGAGGACTAGAGAATAATTAATATTTAATATAAACTTAGTTACTTTTTCATCAATGGAGCAAGACAGTAAACATCACCATGCAGCTGCAGGTACTCCCAACAAAATGAAATTGACTTCCTATTAAAACCTTGAACACTTGAAAATGATTTGGGTATAAGTAAACAATGAAATCAAGCAAGAAATTCTATTCCAAAAAAATATTTACTCTAAATTTGACAAGCAAAATAGATATCCTGTCAAACCTTTCTCAATAACCATTTCCTCGCTGCAAATTTCATGGCCATTCTCTCGTCTATTTCAGGAACAATTTGAAGTGTTGTATCAATACATTCTATTCAATTGCAGTCTTTGTCCTTCTCGTTACCCACATTTGTTTTGACTACTCATGGCCTTTCCCCAAGTGCTTCTTGTAACTCTCCCTTGATCTCTGAAATTTTGAAGAACGTGCAGAGGCTAAAGAAGTTGCAAACATTTTATTTTTCCCCTGATAAGAGATTTCAAACTCCCTTGCTGGATATTGCATATCCCAAGTTATCGTCAATCCCATCCAAAGGGCATTATTGTTGACCTCCATTTTCATGTCCAAACAATTTGATCTTCCATTCTGACTTTAATTACCATAAATCAAGCACAAATCAGAAATATGGGATCCCCTATATTTGTATGCAGTTGCATCCAAATGTTCCTGCAACATGTCATTTCTAAACAAAAGCTACTCAAAATTATCCAATTCATTGATTATTATAGAATTGATATGATCATATATACTACATCCCTTGTTACCCAAAAACACTCAGTTTACTAAATGAATACAGAAGTAATATCATTTCATCAAAGGAGAAAAAAAAATACAAGTTTGTATGCGATGCTTTGGGGTGCTCTTTAATGATAACTAGAGGAAAACCCTTTATCCTAGCAAAATTACCAACGGGATAGAATGGAACCTTGATATAAGCTTCCCAAAGTTAAACATCAGCTGCCATAAGCTTCCCAAAGCTAAACATCAGCTGCCACAGTGCCACTGTTTTGCAAATTTCATCCCAAGAAAAGCCATTCTAATTGAGGAGACCCATAATGCCTGTATACTCTTTCATCAAGCTCATTATTAGCAAAGGATTGATCATTCTCTTCACCTAAAAGAACCACACCAATATAAACAAGTTAGTGTAATGACTTGAACTTTGTGGCTTTGATCTACTTTCTCCTCCTTTGTCTTGACCGACCACCCTCCTCTACAACCATACCATTTATCTTATAAATCTTAAATTTCACAAACAGTTCAAAATCATGGCAGAGCCTCACTAGATTTTTCTGCTTTATGATATTTATATTAGATATCTTTGCATATATACCATCTATTAACAAACAAATGATATAATTGCCCATATTTGTGTACATAATGTCACAGATGTCTTTCATTCTAAGTGATACCTGAATAACAAAAGTACAAGAATATTGTACACAACTCTGACAATATCTTCATGATCTAATAGGTCTTTTTTTTTTAAATTTTTTTATTTTATGGTAGGTCATTTCCTGATAATCCTTGCCTGATCTGAATTGAAATCTGACTCTCAGTTTTTATAAACACCATTATATTGAGAACTACATAAAACACACAAATAACTTAAACCAGAAAATAATGCCACTCAATTTGGGTACATAATCAAAGGTAATTAGCATACAAAAGGGTCCCTTAATGAAGATCATGTCTAGCCTATCTGAACTACAAGAAATAGGAGAGAAGAGCATATCACATAGCTAGTGCAAAAGAACAAGATTTATTTCAACTTCAAATAGAAGCAGATACAACTACATGTTAAGTGTTAACTTGTCTTAATGCATGATTACAAATAGATCATAGACAGGGCTCCTCCACCTTCTATATCACTGACTTGCTAACATGATTACAAATGCATTTGCAAAAAACAATGATTAAAGCTTTGTGACAACAAAGTTGAAAAGGGAATTATTCAGGATGGAAAAAACTGGGATCTGAGAAAGGGCAGCCCCTTCCACAAAGCCTATATTAGGGCAGGACAAGAAAATATATTAGACAAAATGTCTTTTTTTCTACAATTTTACAAATATTTGATCTGATACTTAGAACGAAATCAAACACAAAAATGGAAAATGCACTTCAATTTATCATACATATAAACCACCTATATCAGCATACTAAAGAAAGAAAGAAAATAAGTAGTTAAATGCACTTCAATTTAATGTCCATATTTGTTCAATCATCAAATTCCAAGCAGCCTAAAACAGAGATCCTTGCAGCAATTAATAAAGTTAATTTCGCATGGAAAGAGAACCTACCTTACAGCCTACAAAGCTGCCAATTCATCTTCCGCTCAAACCAATTCACTTGAACCCATATTCTTTTTTACTGCAGAAGTCTCAATGCAAAGAAGCAGATAACTAAGATAACCAAGCTCAGTTAAATTTCCAATCGAAGATGATGCAGGGATCATCTATAACGAAGTTTGAAATCTCAATTTCCTTTCCCACCTGAAACACAATAAGAATGCCACTTGCTGCTCTTGCAATCATCCTTTTCAGCATCTTCATAACAAAAAAGAAACATAAGAGAAGGGCTATAGGATCCCCCTTACTTAACCATCTATAATGCTGAAAAGGCCAGTTGAAAATATGTTTACCAGATCTGAGAATGTCATAGTGGAGATACCAGCTAAAACAAAAACAAAGATCTGAGAATGTCCATTTTGACAAACCAAATCTGAAATAAATACAAAGAAAATTACAAAATGTCATGCCCCTACGCATAAAACAAAAACAAATTAGGACATCCAGACTCCAAACCCAAAACAACATGCATGTATCTCAAGCATCACTCTTCCCAAGAACCACATATTATTGGCTACCATGTGATTGATGTTTCCTATTTTTGATCTGACACATGGAAAGTATTGAATTTTTAATCAAGTTCAAGTCATTGGGTTCCAAATCTTGCAAGATTATGTGATTGATGTTTCCTGTTTTCAGATATGTTCAATACTATCACTAAATGTCATCCTTTGTTGAGAAGCACATTTTCTTGTATGACTTCCAGACTTTTATATTGCACTCCAAGCTTTCAATGTATTTTATATTTTTCTGCCCTGCTTGATCTTTTGAAAATGTTGGTTTTCTTTATGCTGGAAAAAATGACTAATAATATTAAAAAATAAATAAATAAAAATGGGGTACATTTGCTTCTTTGTTCTTTGTTATAATTGGGCTTACAAATATACTATTTCTCATCAAGAATCTGTCTTTTTTAGTGTAATAAAATAGGATGGATCATGGTTGATACATAAATTGGTGTGTATGAGATAGAGAACCTAATATAATTTGATGCCCCTCAAATGAATATTATGATTTAGAATCATACGTATAATACTTAGATAAACAATAAATATCTTCTGGTATGTAATTCAGATTCCGGATACATGTGCTAAATTGAAAAGTTTTGAATTTCTCAAAAATCAAATCAACAAGTAAAATTATAAATATTGAATGGAAAGAAGAAGAAGAATCACCAACTGCAAAAATGTTCTTTCTATTTTCTTTTTTTATCTTCTTTGAATGGATCAAGTCAATTAAATTGTCCAATAGACCTTAAAAAAACTTATACCAAGTCCTCAGCCTGCAAAGAAAAATAAAGACTTTACATTGATGGTAAAGAGTGAAAAGATCATGTAAATGCCTATAAAATGAAGAATTTGCACGCTAAAAAAAATTTTAAGTTCTTAGGCTGCAACATTTGAAGGAAAAAAATAAAAATAAAAAACAGGTGTAGCCATGAGTTTTAAGGCAAACAAATTAAGCAGAAATGTATTAAAAACATGTTCAATTGGCAAAATACCGATTCGTGCATAAGGTTTCTCAATAGATAGAAGCATCATTGCACACAAATTTAAATATCTGATTGGAAGCCAACTTCTAGGAATGATGGTTCACCAGGGCTGAATTGCTAATATTTTTACCCTTCAAAGGAATAACTTATGTGATTATATTTATCATGTAAATACAAGAACACATGATACAAGAACAAAAAAAAGAAGACTTTTACAGAAAAAGTCAAGAGTCAGAAGATCATTTAAATGCCTAGAATAGAACACATTGGACAGCAGGTGAGCATAAGAGAAAATAATATAAACTGAAACAGTGTTGAAAACAAAATTGTATACTTGACAAAAAATCTAGTTCTGGGAAGTCATGAATTGATTGTACCAATCTTTTCTACCTATAGGTAGTATTGAGAGAGAGAGAGAGAGAGAGAGAGAGAGTCCCAGCTCATATTCCTCAATGTCCAGAGTTTGGTAATTTTGCCTTTCATCATGGTTGTCATTTCTTTATATAAGAAATAAATCTTTGAAAATTGGGAAAGTTCTATTATGGTATGTTCGTTCAAAAGATCTTAATTTGAAATTTTATAGAGTTCTTTAAGATTTTGCAACTTCAGAAAAATTCTAAATCAAAGTAAATATAAATCACTGTCAGTCTGTTATAGGCTTGTGAAAAGAAAATCTTACAGACACCATTACATGAAACCAGCATCTTGATCAACTTGCTAATACCTGAATTTTCATAAGCAGCTTTTACAAACACACACACCCCAAAATTCAATGAGTGAGAATCCAGGAAATTATTAGAGAATTTAAAAACATTAGGAAAAAAAAAATGCAGCAATAGTCCAAAGTCCAAACCATAATAAAAAAGAAGTCATAGACTTAAAAAATGTCTATTCCAACAATACTAAGGAATCATTCCCTACAAAATTGTAAAATCAGATAATGATCTTCACCTCTATTTGGCAGCCAAGGAAAAGAATAACATCAAGTTGAAAGTTGATTGAGAAAAATACAGAATAGCATATTACCAAATGTATTAAAACAGAACATTTTGTGAGATAATACTGATAAACAAAAAAATAAAAATAAAAACAAATCATAGTTCAGCAATGACAAACCAATAAAAGAAGCAACAGCAAGCCTTACTAAGAGTGATAATAAACTTAACCTGGTGTTGTGCTCACGAGGCTTGACAAGCTGAGTAGGGGCATCATATTCGGAATGTTGAGCCACAGCCCATGAGAGATGGCAGTAGACACTCCTTCTCTCAAGCTAAAGGGGTATCCACGAACGAAGTCAGCTCCTTCCCTATATGGATCATAGAGGGGATTGAAGAATAATGGTGTTGATGGTGTCAGCAGGTTCTATATGTGTTGTGCTAATGCATTTATCTCTTTCCCGCTCAGATCCTTTGCCACCTTTTTTCACATTTTATTCCAAGTTTCAATGACACAAACAAGATAAGAAAAAGTAAAATGGTGCCATACATATCAAATTATTGTGTCAAGAATGAATTAGCATTTTATTCAACTAACTAGGTATAAAATGTTATGTTCAATCAAATTAGTATTGATGCTTTATTCCACTATCCTTTATAAGATCCCTCATGGACCTTACGTATTGGAATCATATAGCATTAGCATTTTATTGTGACTGGTTCTTTGGATCCAGATAATATGAAGCATGACTCATGAACAGTAACACATAAACACTTGCAGAAAAGAATGCAGACTTCTTCTTATTATTAGAGTATTATTATTTATTTTTTTTTAAAGAAAGATTTCCTATCAAAAACATAAAATAGAATACGCCAAACCTCATTTTCGAGTTTAAAACTGTAATTTTGTCAAATTTCAACAAATTTGACAAATTACTACCAAAAAGCCAAACAGTTACTGCAATTTGGTGGCAGTTTGGTGCTTTATTCTCTGACAAAATCTCTGTCATCCGAAGCCCTTCAGAAGGCTTATTTTGCCACCGGCACACTGAACTAGGAATCACAGTTGAACTTTATTGAGGACGGATACATGTACATCAAGAATGCAAACGAACCAAACGGAGCGCACAACCTTACCAAGGAATATCCTGGCTCAAAAGAAGATTTCTACTACTGGGCTAGGATTGATCATGATGGAGGTTTCAGACTATACAGACACTTCAAAAAGGAGGATAACACTGCAATATGCAGTCATTTGAAAGTCACAAACAACAATGGTTAAAAAGTAATTCCAAAATATAAATTTGGATGATTCCTTAAAGCTTTCAAATCTTCATCATACATAGAAAACTTCATTAATTTTGCATGCCTTAAAATTATAAATTAATATTAATTAAAAAAGCAAAGTTCCTTCGATCGCCGACTTCGAAGCCGGCGGGTTCTCGTACCTCGCGACGACGCCGTTCAATTCGATCTGCGACAGTTGCTCCAAAAGCCGATCGAACCCGGACCCCAACAGAAAATCCGACCTGCTCGGCGGCAACGGCCTTAGACCCGACCCGCTTCCGTCGTCGTAAAAGAGCTCGACCGTATGGCGTCGTTCTGGAGCTGGCGCCCATACGGTCTTGATAAGTGGGTTTTGATCCTTTTTTATTCTTTGTTTGATCAGTGGGTTTTGGGAATTTTGTGTGGCTTGTGTGGGTTTTGGGATTGTTTGATCAGTGGCGTCGATCTTCTGTGGTTTTGATCAGTAGGCTTCATTGATGGTGGCTGGGTTGTTTTGTGGCTTGATGATGGTGGCTGGGTTGGTTGTGTTGGGTCTGTGAGGGAGAGATGATAGTGTTAAAGAATGAATATTTGATTGAATAAAAAAGGATCAGAACTTCGGTGCGGTGGCGCCAGCTCCAGAACGACGCCGCGGCGTTTGCTCTCTGATACGTGTGTGCAGAGTAAGTTAAAATTGTGTGTGACAGAGTGTATTGGTTTTTCTTTAAATGTGTGACGTGGCAAACACTGATTGGTGGCGTAAATTAACACTGCTACCTCTGACCGTATGTTTTCTCTTATATTTTTAGTCTTTTGCTTATATTTATATATATATATATATATCGATGTCACATTATTTAATAAAATATTATATTGTTAGATCAAAAAATAAAATCCCAATTATCAAACAAAATGTCATAAGGAGTAAAATTTTTCTAAATAATAATAACTAATTAAGAAGATATTAATTTAAGGTATTCAAAAGTTCACATTGGATACATGTGCAATACGGATATTGCTAATTGTTGAAGTATTCATGCTTTTTAGATGCTAGTCAACAAATAAAAAATTACTCGGTAGTCTTTAGTTAGACGTTTTCCAAACAATATATTATTAGTTTATTAAAATATATTTGACCATGACAAAATGACAGTGGTTCTTAGAAATTTCAATCACAAGACTTGAACAACTGCTTAGGAAAGCGAGTTTCAACCTATTAGACGTTTTCTTCTATATAAAGGTTGCCCTGGGTTCTTTCTAACTCATAAACCCATAAGCCATAACCTTTGCGACAATGGCTACTTCAACACTTCCTCATTTTTGTTGTCTCTTGCTTTTGCTTCTTCCTCTCCTTCCCACTGTTTTCAGCTACACCGAAGAAGACTGTAACATAAGGTTGGACAAACCTTTAGGCTGTGTTTGGTTCGCGTAAAATCATTTCCGGAAAATATGCTATTTTCCGGAAATGCTATTTTCCGGAAAGGAAAATGTTTTCATGTGTTTGGCTGTCACAAAATTCATTTTACGGAAAATTAATTTTGGTGTTTGGTTCGTTTAATCAGTTTACCAGAAAATACATCAAATCCGGCGAAACGCTCGTCCGACGAGCGGCCGACGAGCGTCCGACGAGCGGCCGACGAGCGGCGCTCGTCGATCGACGATCGCGCTCGTCGATCGACGAACGCGATCGTCGATCGACGAACGCGATCGTCGTTCGACGAACGCGCTCATCGATCGACGAGAGACGAGCGCGCTCGTCGATCGCGATCGTCGATCGACGAGAGACGAGCGCGCTCGTCTGTGCTCGTCGATCGCGATCGTCGATCGCGTCGCTCGATCGACGATCGCGATCGTCGATCGCGCCACTCGTCGGCGCGATCGTCCCTCTCTCTCTCTCTGATCTGGGCTCTCTTTTCTCTCTCGCGCGATCGTCCCTCTCTCTCTCTCGCATCTGGGCTCTCTTTTCTCTCTCGCGCGATCGTCCCTCTCTCTCTTTTTCCGGATTTCATTTGAAGTGAAAATGAAGACAGAATTCATTTTCCGTGGTCAAGGCTTCAAATTTTGGTCAACCGGAATTCGATTTCCGGAAAATAACGTTTTCCGTCACAGCCAAACGCCCCATTTTCCGGAAATTGATTTCCGGAATTCGTTTGAAGTCGAATCAAACACAGCCTTAGTTGCAGGGCAAAACAGTAATCCAATCACGTCGAGGTCAACAGAATTTGCCTTCGGATTCCATCCTCTTGAAAGTGAGAAAGAAAATCAATTCTTGCTTGCAGTTTGGTTTTACAAAACAAAAGAACCAACCATAGTTTGGTCTGCAAATGGGAATAAACCAGCACCAGAAAACTCTGAACTTAGGCTGTCTAGCAACAATGAGTTTGTTCTCTATGACCATGAAGACAATGAGTTATGGAAGGCTCCAACTCCAAGGAATTCCAAATCCAGTTGTGCGGCTATAGGGGACAATGGGAACTTGGTGATTCTAGACCAGAATAATAATTCGGTATGGGAGAGCTTCAAAGAGCCTACTGATACAATTTTGCCTGGCCAAATACTGTACATGAATACCACACTCAGGTCTCGAGAATCTGAGACAAATTATTCAAAAGGGCGCTTCCAGCTTTCTTTTCAGATTGATGGCAATTTCGTGCTTTACTCTCTTTCTATGCCATCTGAAGCCCTTGAGAAGGCTTATTTTGCCACCGGCACAACGAACTGGGAATCACAGTTGAACTTTACTGAGGATGGGTACATGTACATCCAAGATGCAAATACAAACAGAGTGTACAACCTTACCAAGGAAAGTCCTGCAGGCTCAAAAGAAAATTTCTACTACTTGGCTAGGATTGATTATGATGGTGGCTTCAGATTGTACAACCACACCAGAAAGGTGAGCACCCCAAGTGAGAGCTGTTCTTCATCATGGACTGTAGTGCAAAGCATTCCCAGTGATATTTGTGCTACATTTACTGGTGATGCTGCTGCTGTTGGAGGTGGGTTTTGTGGACCGAACGGATATTGCCGTACCGCAGGTGATTCTAGTGGGAATGGGCCAGCATTTTGCTTTTGTCCTGAGGGATTTTCTCCCTTGGACCAATCCAATAATTTTGCAGGCTGCAAACCAGATTTTTTATTGCCTAGCTGCCAAATTGGATGGGAAAAGCAAAAAGAAAATATGGAGTTTAAACTGTTTCAAAATGTGAATTGGCCGTTCACAGATTACGGTCGTGTTACCGTGGCTAATGAAGCAGAGTGTAGACAGCTATGCCTTGACGATTGCTTGTGTATTGTGGTCATTTATGAAGGTAACGGTAATCAATGTTGGAAGAAGAAGTATCCTCTGTCCAATGGAATGTATATAGAAAGTAATACTAGCAAAGTTCTCATCAAGACACCTAAAAATATAGATTCAGATAAGAAACACCAGTCTATGGTAGTTGTCTTGGCACTACTCCTTGGCAGCTCTGCATTTCTTAATATCCTTTTCTTCTTAGGTAGTATTGTGGCTATTCTCTACTTGTACCACAAAAGGCTCAATTCGCAATGGAATATTGATAGAACACTTACAACAAATGTGAGAAGCTATACATATAAAGAGCTCGAAGAAGTAACCAGGGGCTTCAGGCAAACAGTGGGAAAAGGAGCTTTCGGAACTGTTTATAAAGGAGTCCTTCCATCAGATTCTAAAAGATTTGTTGCAGTCAAGAAGTTAGGTAAGGTGGTAGAAGAAGGTGAGAAGGAATTCAAAACGGAAGTGAGCGTGATCGGTCAAACTCATCACAAGAATTTAGTCCGTTTGCTCGGCTATTGTGATGAGGGGCAGCATCGGCTTCTGGTATATGAGTACATGAGTAATGGCTCTTTAGCTAGCTTTCTCTTTGGGATATCCAGGCCTCATTGGAACCAAAGAGTGCAAATTGCTTTTGGAATAGCACGAGGCCTAATGTACTTACATGAAGAGTGCAGCACCCAAATCATCCACTGCGATATAAAACCTCAAAACATACTCCTAGATGAGTACTTTACGCCAAGGATTGCTGATTTTGGATTAGCAAAGCTTTTGTTGGCAGATCAAAGTCGAGCAGCTCGTACAGCAATAAGAGGGACAATTGGATACTTTGCACCTGAATGGTTTAGGAAAGCATCCATTTCGGTTAAGGTTGATGTGTACAGTTTTGGTGTGATGTTACTAGAGATCATTTGCTGCAAGTCTAGTGTAGCATTTGCACTAGGAGAAGAGGAGGCATTGATAGATTGGGCTTATGAATGCTACAAAGATAAAAAATTAGATAAGTTGATAGAAGATGATGAGGAGGCAAAGAATGACATGAAGAGGCTAGAAAGGTTTGTGATTGTGGCGATTTGGTGTATTCAAGAAGATCCTTCACTGAGGCCCTCGATGAAAAAGATCACACAAATGCTCGAGGGAGTGATTGAAGTTTCTGTGCCCCCAAGCCCTTCATTGTTTACTTCTTCTCCCCCTTCATTCAAAAAATAGGTCATCTTGAGTTTTGATTGCCCCATAGTTAACCATTTGTGGTATATGACAATGGCTGACTTTGTACATCTATTTTCGTCTAATTTTCTAACTTTTAGGTTTAGGCTAGGGTTGTTATTTCCTTAGGTTGGAATAAAGTTTTTGTCATTCATAATATTTTAGAGAGTCCTCTCCTATATTTTTTAGTAGATTCCCAAATTCTCTTTGTGAATTCAAGGATTTTTATGTTGAAGCAGATATGTTCTGCATGTTAATTATAGCTTTCTACCTGTGTCAACTGAATATAGCCATCCTTTTTTAAGTTTTGGTGTAACACCTTTTCTTATTTGTATTATGGTATCAGAATTTGGCCAATAGTGGTTGGTTTCCTGTCTCTTGCATTGCGGTTTGTTTTTTACTATAAGGCTCTCTTGTCTCATGCGTATTATCCTTTGGTGTATTTCACCTTCTTAGTTGTAATTTGTAAGCTTGGATTCCTTGTTCAAAATGATTTTATTTTACTGGTTTATATAATCATTTTTACGTGATTATTGTCGGATTAAAGATTTCTTGTGTTTGGGTTGATTTGGATTTGTAATTGTGAGAACCGAGAGACTCAAGGAGACTGAGATTCTTAGTATACCTCAATAACGAGTATCATGGTGGAGATCAGTTGTGGATATATAACTTACTTTAATTTATGCTAAAGAAAAAAAATTAACAAAAGCCTCAAAATAAATTTTACAAAAAAAAAAAAAATTATAAAAGTTTCTATAAAAAAAATTACATGGTTTCGGTTCTAAATACAATCCAATATAAAGGAAAATACAGATTTCATGTCCTCGTTGCATTATAATGAAAAATATCGAAAGCAAGAAATTACATCGAATAAAACCTAATCTACATATCTACATTCCTTAGACAAACTTGAGAGACTAAGTTATGAAGTAAAAAGGTGTTAGAGGTACAATGACTAATATAAACCATCTATCTTTCCATCACACAATTACATTAAAACCTAGAAAATTCAGTAAAATAACATCCAATGCATTCAGCATTTACAACAAAGAGTGTTAGTCACTAATATATAAAAGGAAAATGAAAAACAATCAAGTAATGCAACCTATCCTAAGATACATAGGTAATATTGAAATGCATGAAAATGCGTGAAAATGTAAAGAGATTAAAATGCACATCCTAAATGAAATTCCTACATGTTGTATGAGGAGGTGCCATGGTTTTCATTTAAAAGACAAATTTCATAGTTAATTTGGGATTTTGACCTTCTCAGGCAATCCAAATCATTTCATGTGAATGTTTTCAAGTTACATAGGGAAAAATGCAGAAACCCATTTAATGTATAGGAAATCAAATGTTAATGATATGTACGAAAGAAAATCATATTATATTTTTAGTTTTTCATTATTTCATGTGACACAAAAATAAAATAACATGCTGGAAATTTCCTGATGTAAAGTCTGTACAACATCATTTCATGTGGTTCACATCAAAATTTTGTTGAAACAAGAATTTTTTTAAAAAAAAATTCTAAACACACTGATTCACAAATCTAAGAAGATTAACCATAAAAAAAAAAAAAAAAAAAATTTAAAAAACCTCTAATCAAATGTAGGAGGCAGCTCATAGCAAAATAACATGAAACCTCATCCTAAAGATCATAATCTGACTTGACATATTCAAGTCGATGCCATGATTTAATGCATGTTATCATGTATGATGAATGAACATATTAAAATACATGACAAGATGATGAAATAATTGGTTTTTTTGGTGTTTATCATTATGCCAAGACACTAATTAGTTTTTAAGCGTAGGCGGGGATCGAACTTCAAGGCTCTTATTCGACCACAATAAACTTTACTAATTGAACTAATTAGAAGTTTGGAACCCACCAGTTTTCACCTATCCTAAAAGACTAATAAATGTAATGATTACGATTGTCAACAACAAGCACAATTTCAATTTGTACTTATTGTTAAGTCAGGTGAGGCGTCCATCTTTGACATTGGCGTATAAGCACTGGAGGTTAGCCCTCCACAATGAGACTTTTCATTACAGGCAAATATCCAGGAAGGTGACGTGATATGAAGTAAAAGCACAACCAACTAAAACTGTTGAATTTTTGATAAACAATTAAGTAATAGTAGGTAAATATATGGACTCACAAATATTTTATAAAAACTTGGCCCCACAAGAAAATAACATTTTATAAAGACTTGGTTTCCAAAAGAAAATAATTTGACCCAGATATTCATATACATGACTGGTCTCTTTCTCCCTTTCCCAAATCACACTATTCATTTTTTTTCAGCTTTAACTTTTACTCTTTTAGCATTGGCTTCATTTGGAAAGCTTCATCAGCTTCTTCCCAAACCTTTTTTTTGTTTTTTTTGTTTTTTTGGTTTGTTTGTTTCCTTTAGTCCTTTACAAGTTGAAAGTTGAAACTCACTTTTCTTTTTAAGTTCCAACAACTCAAACAAAATTCTTTTTCTTTGGCTTACACAAACCCAGTCGCCCAGTACTCTTCACTTCACACATAGATTCTACTCCACAAAAAAATTCATTGTACTCTTGTTTCAACTTTAGAATTTCAGATTCAAATCCAAACTAAATTATCTAATTAGTGACTCCAAATTGCATTTGATATGGGTATCTATAGCTTCTTTGGATCAAATAAAGGAGTAAAGGAGGAATTATGCATATTGTTTCCCACCCCTAAGCATAGTATTCTTATTTGAAGGCACAAAATTCTTTATTCAAATCTTCCCCTTTTCAGTTCTATTTGTTTATCTTGTGGTTTATCATTTATTTCTCCAATTTATTTTTGTTTTCTTGTAAATATAGTTTAGTTTTGTTAATACTTATATTTATTTCTTTTTTATTATTGTTACACGTGACTGTAGCAAATTAGAAAACTTTGGTATACTCAATAGAGTTTAGAAATATGTAAAGCTTTCATATAAGACAATTTTGTAGAAATGAGTTGTGTGTGTGTGTTGGGGGGGACCGTGTGGTACTTTGAGTTTTTCTTAAATTGTGAATCAATGTGATAGTTTAGTCTCGACCCTCAAAGTGAAAATTCCGGTTCTGCCCCTAGTTTGGAGAGTACAATTTAATTAGAAGTTTAGCATGTCTCCAACCCATTTATTCACCCACCTTGCCCATTTAATATCTATATCTATATAACATTTAAAAAATAAGTGTATCATTTATTGTTGTTACATTTCTATTAAGCCACATCAATGGTCATGTTATTATTTTCTTTCCATATATATATATAATGCATTATATACCTTTACACATATTCTCAAAATTAATTGTAATTACCAATAATAATAGGACCATCACTTTTAACTACCGTGACTTTACACATTCTTGAACCTAAATGTAACTTATAATAGAAAATACATGCAATGCAAACAAGTTGTGCAAAGACACCATTTATTTATTTTTAGTTTACACTTACCGGAAAAGCAAAAAAAAAATCATATTTCATCACTTAGAGAGCCATATGGAATTTTCATCAACTTCAAGAAATAGAGATAACAAATACCCACTTCGGTCCAATTTGGTCCATTTCGGTCTAATCAGGTCCACTTTGGTCCAATTCGGTCCACTTCTGTCCAATTCAGCATACTTGGTTCATTTGGTCCAATTCGGTCCAATTTAATCAATTTTAGTCCAGTTTGGTTCATTCGGTCCATTTAGGTCCAACTCAGTCTTATTTAGTTCATTCATTCCAATTTGGTCTACTTTGGTTCATTTGGTCCAATTCAGTTTGGTCCACTTCAGTCCATTTTGGGTGAGTATAAATTAAAAATAAATAAAAAATTTTATTTTTATGTTCCCTATCTCTTAAAGTTGATGAAAATGACATTGTCATTTAAGCAAGAGCGAAACCAAATCCTTCAACTTGACCTTGAATACTAGTACTTCATTATTATATGGATATGAATACAATGGTAGAATGTGATTTTTTTTTTTGGGTAAATATAAATTAAAAATAAATAAATCTGTTGTCTTTTTTTTTCTTTGATTTTTAGATGTGATCCTATTTTATTATAAATATAATGATATAATATTATTCTATTATATAGCATGACTTGGATAATTTGGTGTTTACAACTATAAATTTCATTTTGAATATTCTTCTCATTAAAGTTTATTCTATAAATTTGCTATTCTCTCTCATATTCTCTTCCAAAAAACGTGATTATGCTATCTCTCCCTCTAGAATTTTAATTCTTTCTTGCAACTCTACTTTAAGCTGATGAATTTTTATTTTTTTAATATCTTTACTTTGGGTTGATATGTTTTGGTGTTGGTTTTTTGAGTTTCCCATCACGAGTCATCTCTATCCCTATATAATTTTGGTTTGATCTTTTTTTGAGTTAATTATTTGTTAGTTTGGAAATGAGAATTTGAGTTTATATCAAAACACAATCTAAATGACTATGTATTTGAATGTGTCTATCAATTATTTGAGTAATATAAATTTTAATTATGTGATGAGTTTTGATTATGATAATAATCTCCTTAAGTGAATGGGAAATTTAAATGATACATTTGGAACTTAATAATTTTAGTTCTACCAAAGGAAATTAGGAAAATATAATGAATAATAACAATACTTAGAAAAATAAAGACCACTTCAAAAAGAATAATATCAATCAAAATACCAAAAATTATAAAATTTTATATTTGTAAAAATAGAGAGATAGAAATTACTTTTATAAATTGTTCAATTTTTAAGGAGAACTTTCTAACCGCTTAAACTTTTGACACATTGAATAATCTATCACCTATGAAAAAAAACAAGATTCTGAGTGTGACACTTTCATAGGGAATGCGTTGCATTTCATAATGAAATCTAGAAACTAGATCAACCATTGTCCAATCTAGAATTTGGTACGTGGAGGTGCAATTCTAAATGGTATGTAAAGTTTTGATAGTTGGCCAGAACACTTCATGCCCTTTCACAAATAAATAAAGCATGTATACTTGGAATGTGTTCACTGCATTCACACTTTCCCACTTTAAAAACCGAGAAAAGCATCACAGTTTGCTGACTCGCTAAGCCAATGTATAAGGTACTAATCGTGCAATACCAAGGGTGACAGGAAACATCTTTCTACACCAAATTACAGTGTTGTCATAATTCATATTTAATTAAAATGATTCTTTCATAAACCGGTTTGCAATGTGTAATCTGTTTTCATGATGAAGATGCTCTATGTTACGTTATATCCAATGACAATACAAATTTAAGTTCTAACAATAGGGTCTTCTTCTTTCTTCTTTGTTTTTTTCTTTTTTCTTTTTAATAAATCTAGAGACATAAGATTATTCATAATTTTTTCATGACCACTAACATAGTCTATTAAATGTTGTAATTTGGGTATAATAATAGTAAAGTTGGTAGTTCAAACCTCACTTTTCCCTCCACTATTTAAAAAGTCGAACCCTATGCGCATAACGAAATGTCATAGTAAGCAGTTTTACTCCAAATTTAATTTGGGGAGGCTGATTTCTGGACTCGAACTTGCAACATGTCACTATTTATTTTTCCTATCTTAAAAAAATGTGGTGTTGGTGATTGACCCAAATGAAAGTGATGTTGCTTCGATCACAATAGATCATGTCAAAAGTTGTGAAAAATAGTGTCTTAACAATGCTTTTTCCTTTTTCTTTTTTCTTTTTTCGTGCATACTATGAAGACTTAATTCCCATTCCTTTAGCCAACCAAGGTCACTAGTGAGTTGTAACAAGTGGATGTGGATAGAGAAGATGTATGTCATCGGTGAAAACAAGGTGTTGGTGCAAACACAATAACAATGGAAATAACACAGTGAGAAACTAAATAGTACTTCTGAATATTATTAATTCAATGAGAAAAATTACACAACACTATTTGAACTGAAGCGCGGCACTCGCTCTCTTTAAGGAGATTCAAGCCCTTGGTTGGCTAAACTTTGTAACTGGTGCAAATCGTCTCTGACTTATCTCCCTCAAGATACAACAGCTCAACAAGTGTCATATGGCTAGAACAACCTCTGCACAAGGTGTTCAAGCCCAAAGCTCCACTAGAAAGAACACCTTTCTTTGCCAAGAACCTCTATTTTTTTTTTTTAGTGTATATTGTTTTTTTTTTTTTTGGGTAGTAACTTGGATTGGGTCTGAATGAATCTATTTATTGGCTCAATAGGCCTCACGAAATTACTACCCAATTTATTCTGATTAATTAGGTCCATTATTCTGATGTAGTGGGTGTTACAAGATTAATTGTTGGATATTAATCTGATGGGCTAGAGTTACACAATTAATGGTGATAAGGAGTTTCTGATGAATGAAAAGGCCCAAACGGATAGTCCATTAAGTGGTTAATGGGTCTTCATTTTCCATAATAAAAATGGAGTATTAATTCGGGCCATTTACTCACCAACAGATATGGTAATTACTCTGAATGGGCTGTCAAGTAGGAAGATCCAAGAGGCTGATTCATTTCCATTTTTTATACCTCCACCCTTCACCTCCCCCTTGCACACGTATCTAGCCCAATATCTGAGACAATTTATGTTAGCCCATTAATCACCACAATTAAAAATAATAAAATAGTCTCTTTCCTTTTTAATGTGGGATTAAACATTTTCACTAACTCCTTATCTTCCATATTCACTCCCATATCTTTACATTTATGTTGTAACATTTATCCATTTTAATTATTTAATATTAAAATGCTCCAACAATCCCCCACTCATTTTAATATTAAATTTTAGTTAAAGAGAGATTACCAGGCAAAGATGGGTCACTATGCATCATGAAGGTGTGCTCTGTATTGAACTTTCACTTAGTAAAACAGCGATCTCAACTCCAGAGTCGTAGTGGTCTCCGACTTGAACTAGGACTGCTTTAGGGAAATTAAGCATCACTGCATACACATAACAACCTAGATGTTGACATGAGCTTTTATAGCTAGCACTTTACGGCCGTGTGTTGATCCCGGTTTCATGAGTGTATTTGAGATTAAGTCCAAATCTCATAGGGAGCGGCCCCACCCCCACACTCACATAGGTGAAATTTTGTCAAGGATGCTCCTGTAATTCTGACATCCCACTCATATGAGCTACAAATTTCATTAAGAGATTTTTACTCAACCTCTTCACATTACAGGATAAATGCACTTACATCATAGGGATGAATAATTAAAAAATTATTTACAAAATAAATAATTAAAAAATAATAATAAATAGTGCATTTCTTACGACCATTGTATGATTCGTTTTTCCCATTGAACCCAATTCTCAGGATCTCTGGTCCTTAGGTTGGGTATCCTCATACATGGCTTATAATTCTATGGACTTTAGTCCCATCCCCCTCGATGTATTCCAGACTCTATCTTTTGCCAAGGCATTGGTAAATGGATCTGCAAGATTGTCATTATATTTAATATAATCCACAGTTATGATGCCACTACTCAAATAAGATTGCAAGGTATTGTGCTTTCTTCTTATAGGTTTGGATTTACCATTGTGGTAACGGTTTTTAACTCTACCAATTGCGGCAGTGCTATCACAATGAATTAATATAGGTGGAATTGGCTTTTCCCAAAGTGGAATTTCATATAACAAATCTCTAAGCCAATTTGCCTCTTCACTAGCTGAAGCTAATGCTATTAATTTAGCTTCCATTGTTGAATTAGCAATTATTGTTTGTTTTTTAGATTTCCAACAAATAGCACCACTACCTAAGGTAAAAATATAACTAGTGGTAGAGAGAGAATCACCTGACAAATTATTCCAATCGGCATCACTAAAAGTTTCAATCACAGTAGGGTACTTTTTATAAAATAAGCTATAACTTTTGGTACCAATTAAATATCTCATGACTCGCTCAATAGTTAGCTAATGATCTTTACTAGGCTTGCTAGTAAATCTGCTAAGCACTCCTACTGCATATGCAATGTCAGGTCTAGTACAATCAGTAGCATAACGCAAACTACCAATGATGCTAGCATAATCCTTTTGATTAAAAATCTCATCATCATTATTCACAGGAAATAAATGAATATTAGAATCAAAAGGAGTAGCTACACTTTTGTGATCATGAAAATTATATTTTCTCAATATTTTCTCAACATAATGTGATTGATCAAGAAATATCCCATCACCTGTTTTTGTAATTTTCATGCCTAAAATAAAATTAGCCTCACCAAGATCTTTTATATCAAAATGGCTTTTAAGCATATTTTCTGTCTCATTTATAACATGCATATTTGAGCCAAAAATTAACATATCATCCACATAGAGGCTAATAATAACATGTAAATTATTCCATGATTTAGAATAAATACATTTATCACATTCATTTGATATATAAACATTCTCAATCATACAGGAATCAAACTTTTCATGCCACTGCTTAGGTGCTTGTTTTAAGCCATATAGGGATTTAGTTATCTTACATCTTGTCCAGGCTCTACAAAGCCTTCGAGTTGACCCACATAAATCTCTTCCTCTAGGTCCCCATTTAGAAAAGCATTTTTTACATCCATTTGATGAATTTTCAAATAAAAAATTGCAGCAATAGCAATTAACAATCTAATAGATGTAATTCTTGTTACCGGAGAAAATGTATTAAAGAAATCAAGATCAGCTTTTTGTCTAAAGCCTTTTGCAACAAGTCTAGCTTTAAACTTATCTATTGATCCATCCAGTTTCAACTTTTTTCTAAGGACCCATTTACAACCTATGGTCCTACAACCCTGTGGAAGATCTACTAATTTCCAAGTTCTATTAGAAATTAGAGATTTCATCTCATCATTTACAGCCTCTTTCCAAAATATAGCATCAGGTGATGTTAAAGCCTCTTTTAAATTTTGGGGATTTTCCTCAATGTTAAAAACATAATAATCAGGACCAAAATCCTTTTCAACTCTAGCTCTTTTACTCCTTCTAGGTTCCTTTTCAAAATTTTCTTGATTTTGTAAATGTGAAGTAGAAGAACTAGGTTGTGACAAAACATTTTCTTCACCCCCACTATTTTTCATTTTAAAAGGAAATTTTTCTTCATGAAAAATTGTATCACCAAATTCAAAAATTATTTTGTTTTCAAGATCAAAAAATCTATAGGCTGCGCTATTAATCGCATAACCAAGAAAAGCACAGGTAGTAGCTCTTATACCTAATTTAGGCATTTTAGGGTCAGTAAGCCTTACATAAGCAAGACAACCCCATACTCTCAAATATCCCAAATTTGGCTTATGTCCTTTCCACATCTCAAAAGGTGTGGTGTGTGACTTTTTATGTGACACCCTATTCAAAACATGACATGCAGTTAAGATAGCTTCACCCAAAAATGTAAAGGTGCACCAGATTCAATTAACATGGCATTTGTTAACTCAATTAAAGTTCTATTTTTTTCTTTCAGCCACACCATTAGAAGCAAATGAATATGGCACAGTAGTTTCATGGAATTCCCAAAAACTGAACAAATGAGTTGAATGCACTTGATTCATACTCACGGCCTCTATCACTTCTTATTCTTTTTATTTTTCTACCGAATTGATTTTCAACTTCTTTTAAAAAATCTTGAAATTTTTCAAAAGCATCACTTTTATTTTTCAACAAATAAACAGTTGTATATTTTGAGAAATCATCAATAAAAGTGATAATATATCTATTTCCTCCACGAGTTAAAATTCCTTCAAATTCACATAAATCGGAGTAAATTAACTCAAGCAATTCGGTATTTCTTACAACACTTTTATGAGGCCTTTTTGTAATCTTAGCTTGACTACAAGTTTCACATTTTTCAAAATCTTTTGACAATCTTGGAATTAATCCTAAACTACTCATGATTCCCACATATCTACTATTTATATGACACAAATGAGCATGCCAAAAATTAATAGAAGAAAGCATATAAACTGAACTGGTAGATGATTTATTATTCTCAACATTCAATTTAAACATTCCATCACAAGCATAACCCTTGCCCACAAATAATCCCTTTTTAGTGATTACATAATTATTAGATTCCATAGTTTGCTTGAAGCCAGACTTGTTAAGCAAAAAACTTGACATCAAATTCTTCCTCATGGACAGAGTATAAAGTACATCTTTCAATGTTAGCACACGTCCAGAAGTGAACTTCAATTCAACCTTACCACTCCCAAGAACCTTGGTTTTGCTAGAGTCACCAAGCATAATAGTTTTTTCTTCTTCAAAAGGAGTGTACAATTTGAACCAATTTTTGTCATAGCAAACGTGCCTATTAGCACTAGAATCTGCCCACCACCCTTCAACATATTGCGCCATATTGATGTCTGTAATCATAGTCACTAAAGGCTCTTCGGTTACGTTAGCCTGCGAGACAGATTCATGTTTCCGAAATTTGCAAAATCGAGCAATATGCCCACTCTTGCCATAGACAAAACAGGATCTATTAAATTGATCTTGTGAAGGGGGTCCTTGGTTCTTATTATAATTTTTATTCGGGTTTCCCCTTTCTTAAGGTCTATTATTATTTTTAAAGGCTCTCTTTTTAGGCTTCAATTGACTATTTCTAGGAAAATGATTTTTGGGCATATTATTATTGGCTGAAATAAGGTTTACCTTTGTGGTGGAATTACCAAGAAAGTCAATACTGTACTAGATGCTGTACCGGTTTGGCCAGCGGTACGATATATTTCAGATACCGGTCAATACCGGTGTACCGTTTCAGATTTATCGCGATTTTTTACTATTTTATACAATATATAAAGTTATATTTCTAATAACTCAATATATCACATTGGCAAATTTTTATATTTTTTTATGGAGTTATTAACTTTTACCACAACTTCTTATATGATAAGTTGTGAGGGGTGAAAAAAATTGTGAGTGTATGTGGGTTCACATTTTTCTCACTCACAACTCCTCACACAACAAATTATGACGAAAATTGTTTAAAATGTTGTAATATTAACATTTTTCTAAATATAAATTAGTTCCAATGCCGTGGCAATATGGCAATTCATGTACATTATGTCACATCATTTGGGCTCAAAGGCCAAAGCTGAAAAGAAGTGATGGAGAGCTCATCTTTTATTCAAAAATTCAAAGCTTTTAATATTTCCAATGCTTGGCAGCTAGTGTCAGTGTACTACAGTCACGTGGAGAACTTAGGAAACTTAAAAAACAAATACAAAACAAAGAAAGAGAAAGTGAGAAACCAAATCACATACATAAGAAAGTTCAGCCAAAAAGAAAAGAGAGGGAGATGGACAGACTGATAGAGAATAAGAAGAAAAAAAAGGAACAACAAAAAAAAAAAAAAAAAAAAAAAAAGAAAAGGAGAAGGAGACGGACAGACCGACAGAGAAGAAGAAGAAAAAAAGGTTCAGCCAAAAAAAAAAAGGACAAGGAGACGGACAGACCGATAGAGAAGAAGAAGAAAAAAAGGTTCAGCCAAAAAAAGAAAAGAAAAAAGAAAGGGAGATGGACAGACCGACAGAGAAGAAGAAGAAAAAAAGGAAAGAAGAAGAAGAAGAAGAAGAAGAAGCAGTTGCTTCATGGCGCCACCCCTGCTTCGTTGTCGTCTTCCTTCTTTTCTCCTTCTTCTATATTTTCTTTCCTTACAAATGAGACTTTTTGTGTTTCGGCCCGGTATCCATTTATTGGCCAAAATAGCTGGATTTTGCTGGTACAGCCGGTATGCGGCCGGTATGGTAGGTATTTTTTCCGGTACGAAACAAGGGGGTTATTTGTACCAGTGCATTGACCAGTACGGTATATATCGGCCGTAGCGGCCAGTACGGTACGAAATTGACTTCCTTGGGAATTACCATTGCTCTCTTGTGTCATGAGTGCATCTTGTCCTCTAGCCTCCTTCTCCACACGGATGCGTGCGATCAAAGTATCCAAGGATGTCTCCTTTTGTTTGAGTCGTAAAGTCTTTTGGAACTCCCTCCAAGATTGTGGTAGTTTATCAATTATGCCAGCTACCACCAAATTGTCTCCAATCTTTATTCTTTCGGATCTTGATTCTGCCACAATCATTTGGAAGCCTTGTGCTTGATCCACCACCGATTTTCCATCCACCATTTGCTAATGGAAAAATCTACTAGCAGCATACTTCTTTGCACCCGCCTCCTCGGTATCATACTTGCTTTGTAAAGCTTTCCAAATTTTCTTAGTAGAATTATAAGTTGTATCATAATAATCATAAAAATGATTGGCAAGACAATTCAAAAGATAAGAGCAACAATTATATTCATCTTTTGTATACTTATCTATTTTTTCTTGATGGAGACTATATTCTTCCTCACTCATCTCATCGGTAGAAACTTTTAATAGATTCTTGTTAGTGAGGATATAGGCGAGTTTGAGAAGACTCAAGTAGAAGAGGACATTTCCTTTCCACCACTTGAAGTGGGCTCCCGTAAAGCAAAAAGGCTTGTTAAGATCTCCAACAGGCTCATTTGGTTTCTTGTGTGTAGGCTCTATGTGTTGAATCTCTTTAAAATTGTTGGTGCAAACACAATAATAATGGAAATAACACAATGAAAAACTGAATAGTACTTCTGAATATTATTAATTCAATGAGAAAAATTACACAACACTATTTGGACAGAGGCGCGGCACTCGCTCTCTTTAAGGAGATTCAAGCCCTTGGTTGGCTAAACTTTGTAACCGGTGCAAACCATCTCTAACTTGTCTCCCCCGAGATACAACAACCCAACAAGTGTCATATGGCTAGAACAACCTCTGAACAAAGTGTTTAAGCCCAAAGCTCCTCCAGAAAGAACACCCATCTTTGCCAAGAACCTCTCTATTTTTTTTTTTTTAGTGTATATTGTTTTTTTTTTTTTTTTGCAGTAGCTTGGATTGGGTCTGAATGAGTCTATTTATAGTCTCAATGGGCCTCAAGAAATTACTACCTAATTTATTCTGATTAATTAGGTCCATTATTCTGATGTAGTGGGTGTTACAAGATTAATTGTTGGATATTAATCTGATGGGTTGGAGTTACACAATTAATGGTGATAAGGAGTTTCTGATGAATAAAAAGTCGCAAACAAATAGTCCATTAAGTGGGTTAATGGCTCTTCATTTTCCATAATAAAAATGGAGTATTAATTCGGGCCATTTACTCACCAACAGATATGGTAATTACTCTGGATGGGCTGTCAAGTAGGAGGATCTAAGAGGCTGATTCATTTCCATTTTTGATACCTCCACCCTTCACCTCCCCTTTGCGCATGAATCTAACCCAATATCTGAGACAATTCATGTTAGCCCATTAATCACCACAATTAAAAAGAATAAAATAGTCTCTCTCCTTTTCAATGTGAGATTAAACATTTTTACTAACTCCTCATCTTCCATATTCACTCTCATATCTTTACATTTATGTTGTAACATTTATCCATTTTAATTATTTAATATTAAAATGCTCCAACACATGGTATCATATTGATTCATTTGTTCATATACATTATAATGTGTCACATCGGGTTCAAATATATTGATTGATTCAAATATTTTCTATTCTTATCTTTGTGTTCAAAAGTCTACTCTATACCTAATACACATATTCGAACAAATACGATTAGCCTGAGCTACTTCATCTTTATATAACCTATTATTATACACTTATAGTCTTTTGATGGATAGTTGTAACGTTTAACCAATAATTAATGAAGCATTTGAATTTCAAGTTCTACTCAATTTATTTTTTAATGGTATATGCATTTTGTAGAGGATGATTTAAAGCTAACCTAAGGTTTAGCACTTGAATCTTTTGTGGACCATTCAATCAATTTGATCTTTTTAAAACAATTTTCAATTGCAGTGACAAAAAATCTTGAGAAAGGAATGATGAAGCAAATATTTTATATGCATTCTCTTCATACATCTAAAGGTGGCCTATGAAGGCTAAGGCAAAGCCTATATAAATGGAACCAAAAGGAGGCCTTTAATTTTTTATTGATGGATAATGAAGAGGAAGAAAATTAGAGATGAAGGATTCACCTAGATGGGCTTGACGGTGCTAGACAACTGGGTGAACGGATCCTATGTGAACGGACATAAGGTGGACAGATCAAAGGGCCACTTGGCGCTCAATTGGTCGTTATGTGGTCTCCAAGAAACCCTAAATGGAAACAATTTACATCTCGAGATTAACCCTAGTCCATAGAGTCCTAATATGAATAGAACTCTAACACGATGAGGATTCTAGAGTATGCACGCATTAATGAAGATATTCCCTATAAGGAAAAGACTTGTTACGCAAGTATAAGAGTTCGATTCTACACTATTATAAAAACCCAAAGACTCTCAGAAAATAGGTATGCATAATTCGCCCTAACTTTGGCGCTCTGGGGTTGTAGAAAGGTTTTTTGACTTAACCTTCAAAGGGTCTTCGGCTGGTACCACACCGGTACTCTTCTAGGGTTTTCTCTTTGTGTTGTGCAGGGTTCATTTTAAGCGTACGAGGACCATGTGGCTTACTATTGATTTTTCGGCATCATCAGTTGGCGTCGCCTGTGGGAACTTGCGATTCATAGGCCATACTATCTTTTCCCGGACAAAAAATTGCATGGTGCTCACTCGCTCGATGGTGACCACCAACGACATTCAAGGAGACGAACCACCCACAACTGCCCTCGAGAGACAGGTTCAAACTCTCGCCATTGCAGTGGAACGCCTCACCAAACAAAACCTCGACCTAGAAGAACAGTTGCGCCAAAAAAATGTAGCATTAAACACCCAAAGGGAAGATCAAGAAGGAACCAGCGCTGAAAGAAGGAACCAAGAGAGACTGGAAGGCAGCAACGCCTCAAGCAGACAAGAGCGACAAGATACCAGTCGTCCTTTCGGCTTGGATACGGCTCCCCCTCACATAGTCGCGAAGATGCATATGATGAAGGAGCGGATGGACCTTATGATGAACGCCCTCAGGAGACGAATGTCTAGCGACCTCGATGACTTGGTCCATCGAACTGATTCGCCTTTCACAACATCTGTTACTTCATTCCCCCTTCCACCAAAGTTTCATATGCCATAAGTAGAAAATTACGACGGGTCCAAGGATCCCTTAGATCACTTGGAGTCTTTCAAGACCCTGATGCACCTTTAAGGGGTGTCGGACAAGATCATGTGTAGAGCTTTCCCTACCACGTTGAAGGCACCCACAAGGATCTAGTTTAGTAGGTTAATGCCCAATTCCATCAGTACCTTCAAAGACTTAAGTGCACAGTTCACTTCACACTTCATCGGGGGACACAGGTACAAGAAGTCCACTACATGTCTGATGAACATTAAGCAGCAGGAGGACGAGACACTGAGATCCTACATCACCCGCTTTAACAAAGAAGCCCTCTCGATCGATGAAGTAGATGATAAGATCCTCGTAGCTGCATTCATAAATGAACTACGTAAAGGTAAGTTCTTGTTCTCACTATACAAGGACGACCCAAAAACTATGTCAGATGTGCTGTACAGGGCAACTAAGTATATGAACGCAGAAGATGCATTGTTAGCTCGAGAAGAGAAGCCCAAGAAGAGAGAGACACAGGAAGACATACGGTAAGATAAGGGATCGAAGAGGGCAAGGATCAGAGAACAACAGGAGGACAGGCGTCCAAAACATAACACGGGGAAATTCACGAGTTTCACCCCACTGACTACCTCGATCGACCAAGCCCTGATGCAGATTAAGGACGAAAGAGCCTTGACCTTTCCCGGCAAGCTGAAGGGAGATCCTAATAAGAGGTCTAGGGAGAAGTATTGCCGGTTTCACCGCGATCACGGCCATGACACGTCTGACTATTATGACCTAAAGTAACAAATAGAAGCCCTTATCCGACAGGAGAGGATGGATCAACCACAGGAGTAGGCTCCCCGACGGGAGAATGAGCGCCTCGGGGTACCTGTAGGGGACATAAGAATGATTATATGGGGCACGACGGCCACTGGGTCGTCCAAAAAAGCCAGGAAAACTTATCTAAGGATGATTCAGAATGTCCAGTTGACGAGCTCCATGCCAAAGATGATACGGATGGACAATTCCATCATCGGGTTCTCAGAAGAAGATGCCCGGCATCTTCACCACCCACATGATGATGCACTTGTGGTCAGCGTACGAGTAGATGATTACAATATGCATCGAATTCTAGTCGACAATGGTAGCTCGGCTGACATACTTTACTACTCGGCATTCCAACAGATGAGGATTGATAAAGAACAATTGATTCCAACGAACGCTTCACTCATTGGGTTTGGAGGAACACGAGTCTTCCCACTTGGTGCAGTCACATTATTCGTGATGGTAGGCAACTACCCCCAACAGATCACTAAGGACGTAACCTTCCTTATGGTCGACTGCTCCTCTGCGTACAATGCCATCATAGGACGACATACTCTAAACTCATGGAAGGCTGTAACCTCAACCTACCACTTGATGATCAAATTCCCTATGGACTACGGAATAGGAGAATTGCACGAAAGTCAGCTAGCTACGCGCGAATGCTACACAGCAATGATGGAGATGGATGACCACCTCCAAGTCACCAACATAGAAGAACATTGGGCGACCACGAAACCCATGGAAGAGCTTGAAGAGATACCCCTAGACAACTCTAGAAACGATCGAACAACGAGGATTGGTACCCTCGCCAACCCGACGGTTCACCAAGCGCTGACAGCCTTCCTCAGGGATAACTGGGATGTATTTGCTTGGAGTCATGAAGACATGTCGGGGATAGATCCCGCCATTATGGTACACAGACTGAACATGTTGCCCACCTTCACACCCATCCGTTAGAAGAAAATGGTATTTTCCCCCGAACGGGACCAAGCTATAGCGGAGGAAATTCGCAAGCTACAAGAGATGAACTTCATTAGGGAAGTCTACTATCCCGACTGGCTGGCAAATATGACAATGGTCAAGAAAGCCAGCGGAAAGTGGAGGATGTGCATAGATTTCACCGACTTGAACAAGGCATGTCTAAAGGATAGTTACCCCCTGCCACAGTTTGACATCCTGGTTGATTATACGGCACAACACTAGTTGCTGAGCTTCATGGACGCTTTTTCAAGCTACAACCAAATCAGAATGGACGAAGCCAATCAGGAGAAGACTTCGTTCGTCACCAGCCAAGGCCTCTTTTGCTATAAAGTAATGCCATTCTGTCTAAAAAATGTGGGGGCGACGTATCAAAGGCTAATGAACAAGACGTTCGCACAGTAGATTGAGAGAAACGTCCAAGTCTATATGGACAACATGCTGGTAAAAAGCAGAAGGGAGGAAGATCACTTGGAAGACCTCAAAGAAACATTCGACACCCTTCGCTTCTACAACATGAAACTCAATCCAAGAAAATGTGTTTTCGGAGTGACGGCAGGAAAGTTCCTAGGGTTCATGGTGTCTCAAAGGGGTATCGAGGCCAACCTAAACAAGATCCGGGCCATAATGGAGATGGAACCTCCAAGGAATGTCAAAGAAGTCTAAAGCCTTAATGGCAAGATAGAGGCGCTCAACAGATTCGTATCAAGGGTGACAAATAAGTTTTTACATTCTTCCACACATTGAAGAAACTTTTAAATGGACGACCGAGTGTCAGCAAGCATTCGAGGATCTGAAGGCTTACCTTTCATCCCCTCCGTTGTTGAGTCCTTCCCAGCCTGGGGAAGAACTATTCCTCTACTTAGCAGTATCCCTGGCGGCCGTCAGTGCAACGTTAGTCAGGGAAGAAGATAGGATACAGAAACTCGTGTACTACACAAGTCATGCGCTCTAAGGTGCAGAAGAGAGATACCCACCAATGGAGAAGCTCGCCTTCACTCTAGTTACTATGGCTCGCAAGCTCAAGCCCTACTTCCAAGCCCACACAGTGATCGCCCTAATGGACAAACCCCAAAGGAGAGCAATGAGTAATCCTAAAGCTGCCGGATGAGTGGCGTTATGTGCAATCGAATTGAGTGAATTCGATATACAATATCACTGACTTCATTGCAAAGTTCACCAACGTAGAAGGACAAGGGGTAGAAGAGGTCGCACAATGGAGCATCCACACAGACAGATCCTCCAATAAGCAAGCAGGTGGAGCTGGCGTGATACTCTATAGCCCGAAAGGAGATAAGATCGAATGCATGGTCCGCCTGGATTTCCCTATGACTAACAATGAAGTGGAGTATGAAGCCTTAGTAGCAGGACTGGACCTTGCGAAGGCCGCAGGAGTTGAAAATCTGGTCCTTTACTACGATTCCCAAGTGGTGATAAGTCAGGTCAATGGAGAATACGACTGTAGGAATGAACGGATGAAAAAGTACCTGGAACAGGTGAAGGACCGGGTCCACAATCTCCGAGTAAAGTTCATTCAAATCCCAAGGGAGGATAACGAACACGCTGACCGACTCGCCAAAGTTGCATCAGTAGAACATATGGTCATTCCAGTCAGGTACTGTCCTTCGTTTAGATTTCACCACTAATAGATAGCATCAGTGTGAAAGAGGTAGGATTCGAGAACCAGTGGACAACACCAATAGCCTCTTACCTGAAGGAAGGCATGCTACCAGAAGGAAAGGAGACCACCAGAAATTGAAGGTCCAAACTACCCTCTTGGTCCTGATCAAAGACGTTCTTTACAAAAGAGGTTTCTTTCGACCATACCTAAGGTGTCTCGGCCCCGAAGAAGCAGACTATGTCATAAGAGAAGTTCAGAGGGAATTTGCGAGAACCACTCGGGATCGCGTTTGTTGGTGCATAAGCTAATCAGGGCAGGATACTATTGGCCAACCATGCAGAAGGATGCCCATGCATATGTCAAGGCTTGCAACAAATGTCAGAGATTTGGTAACCTCATTAGGCAACCAATGGAGGAGCTTACCCTTATGACAGCCCTGTAGCTGTTCGCTAATGAGGACTAGATATAATGGGTCCGTTCCCAACAGCAGCTGGACAATTGAAGTTCTTAATAGTTGGTATAGACTATTTCACAAAGTGGGTAGAAGCAGAAGCCCTGGCTACCATCACTGAAAAGAATGTCTGAAGTTTTGTATGGAAGAACATCATTTGCAGGTATGGCATACCAAGGGTGTTGGTCTCTGACAACGGGAAGCAGTTCGACAATGATGCATTCCGAAACTTCTGCTCATAACTAGGGATCAAGAACCATTACTCATCACCTGCCCACCCACAGGCCAACGGGCAGGTTGAGGTGACGAACCGATCCTTACTCAAAATCATTAAGACTTGGCTTAAGGGGGTAAAGGGTATATGGCCGGAGGAGTTGTCAAGTGTTTTATGGCCATACAGGACAATGGTGCGGACACCTACAGGAGAGACCCCATTTCGATTAACATATAGGAGCGAGGCAGTCATCCCGACAGAAGTAGGACTTGCAAGCTACAGGGTAGAAAACCATGACGAAGGCAAAAATGAGGAAGCAATGCAATTGCAGCTTGATCTGGCGGATGAAGTCAGAGCAACAGCAGAGCAAAAACTAGCACAATATTAGAATCTCATGGCTAAGCACTACAACTCCAAGGCCAGACCTAGAGACTTCTAGGTAGGGGATCTTGTCCTAAGAAGGGTAATGGGCACCATAAGAGACGCCTCCCAAGGGAAGCTAGGACCAAACTGGGAAGGACCGTACAGAATTGCGTCGTGGTATAGAAAGGGAACCGACCACCTGGAAACACTGGACGGACGAAAACTACATCACCCATGGAATACGGAGCACCTGAAAAATTACTGCCAGTATGCTACTAGCAGTCGACGAACAGCAACACCTCCTCATTGCCAATCTTTTTCTTTTTAGTTTTGTAGTATTTGTTATCTACCTTTTAAGCTCGAGGGCAGGTTTCTTTTTTTATTTTTCAAAGAACAATTTTCTACATGCATTTAATAATAAGGGGAGGATTATTCAGATTCATATCGTATTATCAGTTTCTACATACTCTACAACTCTACAGGTTGATGGGTCCACCACAAAGTGGACGAATCTATTATTAAAATAGATTGACCTAAGTTCACCATATGGACGGTACGCTCATAAGGTGGACGGGGTCTACTATTAAGTAAACTACTATTAGTCCATAAAGTGGACGGGTCTACTATTAAGTAGACTACTATTAGTCCATCAAATCGATGGGTCTATTATTAGGTAGACTACTATTAGTCCATAAAGTGGACGAGTTTTTATTATTACGTAGACTACTGTTAGTCCATAAAATGGACGGGTCTATTATTAAGTAGACCACTATTACAAAGTCTATAAAATAGACTGGTCTACTATTAATAGACGTTTATTACACAAGTCCATAAGTGAACGATGAACCATAAAGTCCATATGATGGACGGGTTCACAAGTCAACATAAAATTAGTTATTATAAGTAGACAAGTTCGTCATAAGGATAAACTATAAAGTCCGTATAGAGGACGGACCCATCATAATATTATGTTGTGAACCTTGCCCTTAAAATAGACGAGTTCAAGCTCACAACGTGGACGAATTCATCCGAAGAGATTAAATCCTTGAGTGGATGGATCCAACAATTCATTGAATCAACATTAAAGGACGGGGTCAATAATACGATGGAACCAACATTACAAGCCCTTAGTATGAACAGAAAGATGGTTGTGACGGTTGTATTCATTCCCAGCTGTAAAACATATTTGTTCATAAAAAATGAATAGACAATAAAGCAATTAAGCTAAAGCCCATGAATGGGAGAAGTTTAAATACAGAAGACGACGGTTAAGTTAAGCACTTAATGTTTTCTAAGACCATTCAAAAAAAAAAAAAATTCCTCAAGGTGACAGGTCTGATCATCATTTGGTTTAGCTTGGCTTTCAACATTAACTCCGTCACCATGAATGTCGTTGGCGGGGGCATCCTCGACAAAAAGTTCATCCGTACTTTTGGAATGGATGAGTTGAACTGATGTTTGCTCCTAGACATTGATGTTGACATGTGACACATCCAGGTCAGGATAGAAAGTCTTCACTTGACGGAGGGCGTCATCAAAGCCTTCACCGTATGAGACTCCAAGCTCTGCCAGAAGGGCATCGGAGTCACGGTACTCATGTACAGCAGCTTCCTTCGCTAGACGGAGCTGGTCCTTAGCATCACAAATCTCCTTTTCCTTATCTTCCAAGACCTGCTTCAGCTGCTTCGTCTGCTTTTCAAACTCATCCCTAGCTTGCTTTGCCATGACAAGCTTCTTTTCCTGGACCACCTTCCAGGACTTAAGCTCATACAACTCATCCTCCGTCAACCTCGCCTTATCCTGAATACGGCCCAACGACATCTCATGGTTAAGGCAACGGCCCATCAACCCCTTCATCATTACCATTGCCTAAAAATGAAAAGATTAGTAATTAAGCAAGTAGATGGAAAGGAAGTGATAGAGTAAGACGGGCATAGAGTTACCTGAGCGATGCAAAAGAGACCCGTCTCCCCTATGGCCTCGGTTGCATGATTGCTCAAGTCCTCATAATCATCAACTGTGATGATGTATGGGAGCTGCTCTAATGCATATTTGGAGTCCTCATGAAGGAGGACGAGCACTTTCTCTGTGGAAGGATCAAGACTCGTCATAAGTCCCTTTCCAATTCTTAGGCCAAGTTTTGTGACCGTCTTCTTAGTCTCAGCCTTTAAACCCACGACGGGTTTAAGAACCATTTTAGGCTTCTTGATATGTTGACGGTTAGGCTTCTCTGGTTGTTTTCTCTTGGTGACGGGTTGGTTGAGCCCGGCCCCTTAAAGGTTTGACCCCTCTGTTATTTTTGCAAGCAGCTTGCTGCTTTATGAAGGCTCTCCTCTTGGCAACATCCATTTCTACACAGAAGTAGACGGATATTTTAGAGTAAGATCAAGGACAAAAAGCAAGTGTGGATAACAAACTTACGTTGACAAACTTGGGCGTCGTATCGACGGGCGGCTAGAGTTGGCTCGAGACCGTTGCAGTACAAATGAAGGTGTCTAGCATGACCAACCTTGCCCATGTCCTCTCCTCTAACTTAGTTTTGCTAAAAATCCTCTCCAAAAAACTCCACTATTCTAAAGAGACTTGAGGACGGTCTTGAACTGCAAAAAAGAATGAGGACGGTCATAGAAATAATTAAAGGAAATCGGTAGCTTGAGTATAGACGGATGCATACCAGACGGGGGCGTTATTCCCTATGTTGTGTCGACGGGCATAAACTCGCAGTCACCAGGACGACACATCCACTCGTCGCCCTCTAAGAAAAAATACTGACTCTTCCAGTTTCTGTTAGAATCGGGGGTTTCACACACGAGCCTAGTGTGGGGGTTCCCAGGCACGAAGCTATACATGCCCTTTGACTGAGCAATCTCAACCGAACGGTAACAATTAAAGAACTCTTCTAACGTCAACCTTTTGGCTCCGTCAGACATTGCCTCATACAAGACCTCTATGCCGAGGAAGACCCTCTAGGTGTTTGGGGAGATCTGGTTGATGGACACGCCTAGGTACTGAAGGAGTTGACGGTGAAGGGAACATAAAGGGAATCTGAGCCCTGCCTTCAACATTTGCTCATAGACCCCGACACCTTCAACACCCTTGTAGTAACATTTTTCCGACATATAGGGAAGATAGATGGGAATATTGGTAGGTATTTGGTATTTTTCCCTCGGTGTCTTGAAATGAGGTTCTTTGATTGTGGAAACAAAAGCATTAACCGTCCATATGGGTAGCATTATAAACTCCCTCATTCCATTAGGACCAATGACAGACTGAATTTGGGGTTCGCATCTTCTATACCGTTATTAGAGTCACCCTTTGACCCATCCATCTCCATACCCTCATCCATTGAAGGAGAGGTGGCTGACAGAGTCCTATCTTCATTTGATGCATTTGGGTCTTTATGACCTGAAGGGTACGCTTCATCGTAGCCTGCCCCATCGCGGACAAACGACTGGTTACTCGACGCAATAGACATGACCTACATGTAATAGTAAATCCTAAGACTCTGACAGGTCTATAATGGATGACGGTAGTACCAAGACTAGAAATGAAGTGCATAAAAATTTTAAGGGGAAAGAATGCTTACTAGCTTGGAACTGGACGGTAAGAGGCTTTAATGACGAACGTGACAACTGGATGGTATGATCATCTAACAACAATGACGAGTGCGCCCTAATCGTAGATTTTAGTAGAAAATAAGGGAATGGGAGCAAGAGAGTTTGGCTTATATAAAGGAAATGGCATGGAAGAGGGGACGCTTCAATCCCAGTGAGCAGCCATTCAATAAGCGCCATGTGTCCTTCATCATTTAATGATCTTAGGCCAGCCTGTCAAGGCTAGGGGTATTCATCAAGAGGCCAGACTGAATTGTCACCCCACGAGTCCTTCTACTCATAAGGCACGGACCCATGGGGTGAAGGGGCAACTAAAGAGGAAGAAAATTAGAGATGATAGATTCACTTAGATTGGCTTGACGGTGCTAGAGAACTGGGTGAATGAATCCTATGCGAATGGACATAAGGTGGATGGATCAGGGGGCCATGTGGCGCTCAATTGGTCGTTATGTGGTCTCCAAGAAACCCTAAATATAAACAATTTACATCTCGAGATTAACCCTAGTCCATAGTGTCCCAATATGAATAGAATTCTAACATGATCAAGATTCTAGAGTATGCACGCATTAATGAAGATATTCCCTATAAGGAAAAGACTTGTTACGCAAGTATAAGAGTTTGATTCTACACTACTATAAAAACCCAAAGACCCTCAAAAAACATGTACGCAAAATTCGCCCCAACTTTGCCACTCTAGGGTTGTAGAAAGGTTTTCTGACTTAACCTTTGAAGGGTCTTCGGTCGGTACCATACTGGTACTTTCCTAGGGTTTTCTCTTTGTGTTGTGCAAGGTTCATTTTGAGCATACGAGGACCATGTGGCTTACTGTTGATTTTTCGGCATCATCAAATAACATGGTTACCTTGGTGCCTAGTTTTGTGTACGTCATACAAGGATTTGTTTATTTTGTGGTCTCTATGTTTGATTAATATTAGAAATTAACAAGATTTGGATGCATTTGGGAAGTATCGAATCCTTGTAGAGATTCTTGCATTGCATCATCAAACTCCTTTAGCCATCAAGGAACCTAATATTAAAAAACAGTAGGTGCAGGTCCTTAAATTATGTTAGGATGCACCATTATTATAGAGTCCAAAAATATTCCTCAAAACTAATAGTGACAAGAATTTTCCTAAAAAAGTATTACTTACAAGATAATGACCCCTAATCAGCCTTCCTGTGTTGATTGGTAACTTTAAATTCTCATCAATTATCATAAGCATTTAGGTTTAAATATTTAGAATCATATTTGTATTGTGTTGGCAAACTGAGAACAAAACATGTCTAATTTAGGTCTTTAGGCAATGCTTAAAAGTGGTTGTTTCAAGGTTCAAGTCCAGCTGATTATAGAAAAAGGAAGTCTGGCTTTGCCTTGCTCAACTGATCGAGAATTAGGCTCAACCGATCGAAAATCATAGGTCTAGTTTTTAGGGTTTCATCTAAACTTCTCCACATATGAAAGGGAAACCCTAGCCATGTTTTGAAAACTTTTGGAAGACTTGTGTGTTACTCTTTGTGAGATCTGAGAGGTTTTGTACCTTTTTACTACACAAGAATCTACCGAAGCCAGAACTACAATCAAGCATTGGTAGAACATAGTTGCTGCATTAAGATCATTACTAATAGTGATCTAAAACCTTTGAGTGGAATCTCAAAGTCACAAGCAAGGCTGCTTATGTTAGTGTAAATCTGAGAAGAGGAGTCTATGGATTCGGAGCTTGTATATGGTCATGTCAGTAAATTACTACATGAGGTAGCAATAGATTTAGGGTTAAACCTGATTGTAAAAACTTCAATTCTCTATTTTTATATATTGCTTAATTTCTAGATGCTCCATTTTGTAACTTTAAAAAGTTTTCATTTTTTAGCAGAATTGAGCTTTAGGGCAAATTGTCATTTCTCATAAATATAAAAATTTCATAATATATTGACCATCATAATGGACCATCATGGAATTAAGGGCTTAATGTTCTTTTTTTTTTTTTAAATGTTAAAATCAAGGGTTTTTATTAAATTAAGTGGTTCAAAGAAATAATTTTCAATGGTTCAAATATGGTTTTAATGCATGCAATTAAAGTTAGTTAATATGGGTTCCAGTTAGCTCACCTTTTTTTTTTTTTAGAAACTAGAATGATATTTTATTGGAAAGGAAAAAACATCTATCTTGCCAAATTGGCTACATCTTGTTGAACAATATTGAATAATGGTTCGGGAACTCCCTCCATCCAAACTACATAGCTTGAGACATTAATAGAATATCTTGCTAGACTATGTGCTAATCTATTGCCATCTCTTCTACAATGAGAGTATAGCAATTTTGCATAATGACTAGAGAAAACCGTGGCATCATGAATCAAAGGCTCCACTGAAGCAATTGAGTGTCCACCTTTGAAAGAGTTTATAAGCTGCTCTGAGTCACCTTCAAGGACAGCCTCTGTTATACCGATTTCCTCACCAAACTCCAGTGCCCGAGCAGCAGCTACTGCTTCAATCTCAATAGGCTGCAGAGCAGGTGCAACGGTTTGAGCAAGAGAGGCCATAACAGCCCCTATGTGATCACGAATAACCACCCCAATCCCGCTCATATTTTCCTGCTTGAAAATTGCGCCGCCGAAGTTTATTTTGAAGCTCCCAGCATCAGGTGGTTTCCATTTCACTCTCTGTCGAGGTAAGGGCGCTGGTTTAGCTGGGATTGTAGCCATGAATTCCTCCAGTTTTTCCTTCGCCTGGGCTTCAATCATGTCCGATGGGCAGCAAGGTTTGTTGAGCCGAATCTGATTCCGTTGATTCCATAAGCACCACGTCACCAATGCAAAGAGCTCCGGATTGCCACTGTTTTGAAGTATCCATGATAATAGTTCCTTAAAGTTGACGGGGCTTATGTTGTTGCAGCCGTTCCACTCTGATGATGTCCAGGCAGACCTGTTCTTACTGCAAGACCACAATGCATGTAACGTGGTTTCATCCTCCATCCTACAACGCTCGAATCTGCCATTCTCCAGAATGTGTCGTCGTCGCAAATTTTCTTTTGTTGGGACTGCCTCACGGCTTGCTCTCCACAGAAAATTTTTAATCTTATTTGGGACTCGTAAATCCCAAATGCTGCGCCAGAAAATTCTGTCCTCTGCCAGTGCTTCTGTTGCCCCTGAAACATCATCTTCATGCTGTAAAAATCTGTAACCAGATTTACAATTATACTTCCCTGTTTGAGTCCATGGCCAAAACACCTTATCTTCAGTGGGGAATCTTGAGAGTGGGATTGATTTAATGATGGCAGCTTCCCCCGGAGCAAAAAGACCATCGATCACATCATCATCCCAAGTCCTTGAATCTTCCTTGATGAGTTTGTCGACTGTGGCTTCCTCCCAACCTTCAAGAACGGGTGATAAAATTCTCGTCAGTGGTTTAGATGGAAGCCAAACATGATGCCACACCTTCACTTTCTGCCCATCGCCTATTCTCCAACATGCACCCCTTTTGATCACATCTCTCCCTTGTAGTATGCTTTTCCAAGCATAAGAACCTCGGCTAGATTCTGGCGCCTCCATGATTGTACAATTTGGGAAGAACCGAGGTTTGAAAACCTTGTAGAAAAGGGAAGTTTTATCCTCCAATAACCTCCAAGCTTGTTTGGCCAAGAGGGAGTCATTGTGTAGGGCTAAATCCCGAAAGCCCATACCCCCTTCCTTTTTGGCTTTTTTCATCTCATCCCATTTTAGCCAATGAACCTTCCTCTTCTCCCCTCGTTGTCCCCACCAAAACTTCCTAACCATCACCTCAATTTCATTGCACAACCCCAAAGGTAATTTGAAGCAACCCATTGCATATGTAGGTATGGCTTGGATGACCGCCTTAATAAGCACCTCCCTTCCGGCTTGGGAAAGGAGTTTTCCTTCCCACCCTTGCAACTTCCTCCACACTCTCTCCTTGATATAATTGAAGCTTGCTTTTTTTCCCCTACCAGTCAAAGATGGCAGCCCCAAGTATTTTTCATAGTGATGGATTTCACGTACTCCCAGAATGCCTTTGATGATTTGGCGGTTTGCTTCTGTAACTGCTTTGCTGAAGAATAAAGCTGTTTTCTCCCTGTTTAATTTTTGGCCAGAGACTTCTTCATATGTTGATAGCAGCTCCAAAACTTTACTGCATTCTTCGGAATTGGCCCTACAAAAGAGAAGGCTATCATTTGCAAAAAATAAATGGGTTAGTTTGGGTCCTCTTTTGCACAAACTGAATCCGTGGATGTCACCATTATTTGCTGCTTTATTTATCAGGCCATGAAGGCCCTCAGTGCAAAGGAGGAATAGAAAAGGAGAGAGAGGATCTCCTTGTCTAAGCCCTCTTGAGGGGTGAATCATACCCTTAGGTTCTCCGTTTACAAGTATAGAGTAGGTGACTGATCGCACACACACCATAATAAGCCCAATCCACCTTTCTGAAAATCCCATTTTCCTCATCACATTTTCTAGGAACACCCACTCCACCCTATCATAGGCTTTACTCATGTCAAGTTTCAAAGCCATAAAACCCGATGCACTTGAATTATAATTTTTCATGCAATGTAAAGTTTCGAAGGCAATAAGGATATTATCTGATATGAGGCGGCCTTTGGCAAAAGCAGATTGGTTTTCATTGATAACTGAATTGAGGAATTTTTTTAGTCTATTGGCAAGGAATTTTGCAAAAATTTTGTAAAGCACATTGCATAAACTAATTGGGCGATAATCTGACACTAAGCTTGGGTTTTTCTTTTTTGGGATAAGAGTAATAAAAGTATGATTCAGTGGATGTGGGATAGTACCTGAGTTTAACCAGGATAGTACCGCGTGAGTAACATCACCTTCTATCATAGGCCAAAAGTGCTGAAAAAACAAGGGGGGCATTCCATCAGGTCCTGGTGCCTTCATAGGTGCCATTTGTTTCAATGCTTGGAGTACTTCCCATTCCTCAAAAGTACAAGTCAATTCACTATTCATATCATCAGTGATCACTTGAGGAATATGGCTTAGAGCTTCATGTTGAGTGAGCGGATTTGAGGTAGTGAACAAGTCACTGTAGTAGTGAATGAGGATACCAGCAACTTCAGTCGATCCTTCCTTCCAAACTCCATGGCTATCATTCAACCCCAATATCACATTTTTCCTATACCTATGAGAGGCTCGACTATGGAAAAATTTAGTATTTCCATCTCCATTTTTTAGCCAAAGAATTCGAGAGCGTTGATTCCACAACCTTGTTTCCCGATCCAACAACTCATTTATCTCTCTTTTCAACTCTTTGATCCGTACATTGCTTCCAGTTCTCAATGCCACTGCTTCCTCTTCAACTAGCATATCCCTCTTCTTTTTTAGCTCCCTCCTCACATTCCCAAATACATTGTAATTCCACCATGACAAGTCTTTGCCACAATTTTCTATTTTTCCAAGGATTTCCTTATTAGGATCTAATGATGCACATGACCTCCATGCTGCTTCAACCACCTCCCCACACCTACTATCAGCTAGCCACATCTCCTCAAACCTAAAAGGTTTTTTATAGGATGGAATTTCAATTCCTGAAGGGTTGATAAACAATGGACAGTGATCCGAGGAAAGACAGGGTAAATGATGCACTTTAGTGCCTGGAAACCGCAAGAACCACGGATTAGTTGCTAATCCACGGTCTAATCTCTCCCAAATCGAATGTCCATCATTGAAGTGCTTTGCCCAAGTGAAATTTGGGCCTATGAAACCCAAATCCATAAAACTGCACTCATCGATAACATCCCGGAAAGCTTGCATTTGACTATTTTCACGACATGCACCTCCTCTCTTTTCTTCCTGTCTTGTAATTTCATTGAAGTCCCCCGCACACAACCAAGGAATGTGCGGCTTATCATTTAGGGTTCGTAGCTTTGTCCATGCCTCATGCCTTCTATGTGTTACTGGTTCGCCATAGAAACCCGTGAACCGCCATTCTTGAGGAGTGTTTTTCTCAACAATTACATCAATACAATACTTTGATGAATCTTCCACTGAGACTTGAATATCTTCCTTCCACAACAAAACCAATCCACCACCTCTTTGGCCACTAGGAACTGACCATTTATTTCTGAAACTAAAATTTCGTAACACTTCATCTAGCCTTGCATCGTCTGTCCATGTCTCGGCTAAAAACACAACAGCAGGATCTTTTGCCCGAATGTAATCTCCAAGCTCTCTCACTGTACGTGGGTTCCCAAGCCCACGACAGTTCCAAACTAAGAGATTCATTGTGTAGGGCGGGGCTGAGCATCAGCCTCCGCCAACTTTGAAGAAATAATCTCAACAGAAACCGCACGTTTTTTGCTTGGTAAACCATTGGGATTGGATAGTTCCTCATACACTCTTTTGCTTGATAGCACCGAATCAATAGTGCTGGATTTTCCGATCAGCTTGCTGGGACCATCTGCTCTGTTCAACCTCTTCCATGACCCTTGTTGCCGTGGAGATGGAATAGTCTGTGTTTCAGTAGTTGCTGCACGTGGGTTTCCATGATAGACACCCTCTAGGACTTGAGAAACCCTAGCCGCCTCCTTTGCATCCTCACTAGTCACGTGCACATTGATTGGAGCTTCAGCATTCAAAGAGTCGGTTACTGTAATTAGTCCGGTCTTTAATTTAGACAGCCCCTCATCAATTTCGACAATCTCAGAAAGGAAAGTTTCCTTTTGCGTTGATTCCCTTGATTTCATAGCTTTGTCCGGGTCAATATTGGAAGGGAGTAAATGCGGATTAATTCTTGGTGGGCTGGCAGTCCGTTCCCCTACAGGTGGCTCATCATTCTTCTCTACAGCACCTACCTCTCTCTCTAATTTATTCTCCAACGGACCATCCTGAAGATTGCTCTGCTCAAAAACCGTTGGAGAGTTAAGTGCATCAGTAGTAACCGATCTCCTTAAATGGTCCATTGATGATTCCACGTTGCAATGGTCCACGTCAGCTGGTGGTGATTGAGCTGCCGAGGACATCCTGGACTTTGCCGAAGCTTGCCTTGACTGAACCGGAGCTGTTTGAGGTAACGTGCTTCCTTTCTTTTTGTGAAAGATTCCGGGCACTGAAATTACGTTTTTTTGTACTCGACGTACAGGTGGAGCACGAAGCCAAGGACCAAATTTCTGCTCTTCAACTTTTAGGGAGCCTTCACTATCAAGCCACACCTCACAATCTCTATCATCATGGTTAAGACAGCCGCACCAATAGCAAATATTAGGTAGGCGCTCATATTTAAAAGAGACCCACTTTTCTCTGCCTTGTCCAACTGATACCATTCTTCCTCGACTTAGTGGACGAGTGATATCCACGTTGACTCTTACCCTCATAAAACTCCCCCCATTCATCTCCGTCTCAGACTTCCGGACAACCGTGCCCACAGTACTACAAATCCCTTCCGCCACCTTTGGGTTCATGAACCACACTGGAATGTCATGTACCTGCACCCAAAATGTTGTACTATTAAATTTTAAATCTTCAATTGACTCATCCTTGTCGTAACGTTGCAGCACCAAAAGGTGCTTGTCAAAGCTCCAAGGTTCATTTGAAAGAATGGATTCTACTTCATGTTTATTATCAAACGTGAAGAGGACTACGTGGTTTCCCATATTTTTGACTTTGAAGCCATTCCTGGATCTCCACAATGGCATAAAAGTCGAAGCTATGGCTTCCATATTCAAAGCCCTTCTTGTATAGAATTTACCAGCAATGATGTATTCTGGCGTAGCCAATTCCTCCTCAAGGTTGAAAGTTGGCCCTTCTGTGTCCGAAATCGATAAACCTTTACAATGGTTTGCAAGATCCTCCATGAATTCACTGTTTCCCTAACCCCCGAAAAGAAAAAACCACTAGCCTTAAGGATAAACTTGTTACCCTAAGGGACAAAAGCACCTACACGTAGGGACACAATATTCTACAGCCTAGGAAAAGTTCACAGAGAAACTTTTGCTAGTCAGAGAAACATGAATAGTCTGAATCCAGTTAGCTCACCTAGTGTTGAAATTCTCTATAAAAAAAAGTTGGTTAATTATTCCATCTTTAAAATAAAATAAAAAAACTTGGTTAATTTTTATTGGTCCTTAAGAAGACTAGTAAAAAGTTAATCCTTGATTCTTATTGATCTAAATGGAAAACAATCATTGGACATACAAGTATAAGATAATCCTATAGGATGATTAGGAATTTATAAATTATTAAAATCAATTAATTTATTTTATGAATAAATAATTATTTAAATAATTTAGAGAGGCTAATCATGCTTAAGGTTAATTCAATCAGACGAAGAGTCCATCACAATCAAAAACCTTGAATTTATTTTTAAAATTCCAAAAATCATAATAAAATTAGAGAAAAAAGAAAATAAAGTGTAAAAATATAAAAATTCTGAAAATTATGGCCAAAGTGCCAATAAACACTCTTTTCAAATGGTAGAGACGTAGAGTGCAGATTTGATCTCATGCGAGAGAGCATGAGGTTCTGCCATGTGACACACTCTATGAAGAGAATTGAAATACTCTTAAGCCTACTATCTTTGTTACATTATTATTTAATGTTTTAAGACTACTATTTGTTTCATTTGATTCAATGTTTCAAGACTATTTTTGTTACATTATTATTCAATGATTTAAGACTACTATTTGTTTCATTTGGTTCAATGTTTCAAGATTTTTCATCTCTCTCACAAAAAAAAAAAAAAAAAAAAAAAAAAAAAAAAAAAAAAAAAAAAACTCTTTGCATTTCCATTCACCCTTTTCACTTCTACTCCTTTATGTACACATGTCCATAGCCTTTCATACCATCCCATCTCAAACACACATGTCCATAGCCTTTCATTTACTTTCAACCTTTCAATGACATCTACATAACTCCAACATTGTAGTATCATTTGATTGTACCTCATATGAGTAATGACCAAGGAAGGGGCTTGCGTTTTTTATTCACTGACAGTAGCTTACAGTTTTGATGTTGAAGTCAGACATTGTAGACTTTGTGAAGATTATGATTCCCTTGGTGTAACGTCCTAGTCAGCTTTAAAAAAAAGATAAAAAAAAGAAGTCAAGATAAGATATTTTCTTTTGGGTTCCCATGTGCCAAAGCTCCACCTAACCCCACTACCCATCACACAATCACTCCATCTTATCTTCTCTTTGGCCAGCTCACTCTCAGCTTTTCCTTCTTTTCATTTTTTTTTTTTTTGTTTTCTCTCATACGTTCTCCTCTCTACTCTCATCCTCTCCACTGGCACTTCCACACCACCACCATCACCATTTCCACCATCATTTTTCCGACAAGATCACTGGAAAATTCTTGAGAACTCATAAACACCTTCACATCCTTTTTTTGAGGTAAAAATTTCTCATCTTTTTGGTGGGTTTTGTACTTTTGCTTGAGGTTATTTTTATCTAAGTTTTAATAATGATACTCATATGATTTATGAGCATTGGAAGTGATATTTATGTGTTTTTATGTATGGGTTTTGTATTGGTGGAATTATTTGATGAGTGGGTATATGATTTGTGCTAATGATGACTACCTAAGATTTATTTATGGTGGAAAATTTAGGAGTTTTAAGTTATAACATGTGATGGTTGATAAATTTAACTTTTTCATTGCCATTGGGTTTATTTGGAGTTAGTCGAAGTTCTAAATTTCTTATCTTCGAGGATATATTGATTTTGCTTCCATGGGTCTTTAATGATGTAGTGTAAATTTTATGGAAGCTAGTTATAATGTTGGAGATGATATTAAATGGGTTAACGTTATAAATTGGAGTTTATGCCTTGTGAATCATTTTGTTGAGAAACTATGGAAGTGGAATATATTATTATTGATGAGGTTAAATACTAGGCTTGCCTAATTAAGTGATTATTTGGCAATTCCTAAATTGTGGCTAGATGCAATTTCAAGCTCTATACTTATTGTGACAGGTTTACTTGATACTGTTTAGGTTCTAGCTAATCTCCTTGGAGCTTGGAGAATTAGGATTTTGCGGTTGTAAGGTAAGTAGTTTTTTAATGGGATTTTTGGAAAATAACCATGTTTTATTAATGTTGTTTTTGGGTCAAACACATTTTGGAAAATTATATATGGATACATGTTTTCTTAAAAGCATTGTGTTGTGACCCTATTATATATGAAAAGTACATCATATTTGGTATAGCATTTAGGGAAATGCATGAATTGTTGATATGAAAAAATGAGCATCTTTTGTTTAATCTTTAATAAGGAAATCATGAACTTTATGGTATATTAGAAAATTCAAAGATGATAATCTCAGCACCCATCCTCCATCAACAAATTATAAGCACTTTTGTCGACTGTAAATTGGCCACGCTGCCCAAATTTAAGCATCACTTGTTGTCCTCGAATTCAAGGGGATACGATTCATATGAAACCAATTGTGCTTCATGTGGCAAAAAGATCTCACTTTATAAAGCTGGTATGGCCCAAAGCTGACAAAAAGATCTTCACACACAACAGACACTCCAAAGTTTTGATCCTTACTGCATTGTCTATTACTGCATTGTTATTTCTATTACTGTGGGGGTGTGGGACAAAGACTTCCACACGCGAGTCTTTTTTTTCTTTTCTCAAAAAAAAAAAAATCATCTTGAAAGGTTTGAAGGGAAATGTTAATGGATGCTTTAGGCTTTATTTGAGAGTTCATAAGGGAATAGAATGAAATGGAATATAATGTATTTAAGTAAGGGAAATGAATGAAATGTAATAGAATTAAGTAACCTTGATTGGATGTTTTAAAATAAAGAAATGAAAATAAATGAAAATGAATGGAATATAAGTAATCTTGTTTGGGAGTAATATGGAAGAAATGAAATAGAATCATTTTATGACAATATTACTATTAGACCCTTATTTTAAAATAAATGGTTGAATATATAAGGGTATTTTGGGAGTTTTAGTAAAAAAATCATTAAATCTAATTCTATTCCCTCTCATTCCTCCCAATTTCGGGTGGAATGAAAATTTGAGATTTTAAGGGAATAGAGAGGAATGAGTGTTTCCTCCTATCCATTTTATTCCCTTCCACTTAAACTCCCAAATAATTGAATGAATTTTTTATTCCATTAAAACTTCCAAACAAAATAATGGAAGAATATTATAAAATTATTATTTTCATTTCTTTCCATTCCATTCCTTTCTTAACTGTTGGAAAGGCATACAATAGTTACATGTGTCTTTTTATCTATAGTACTTTCAACAAAATTTTTTCAATTTCAACAAAATAAATAGTTCTCAAATAGACCCTTACTTTTCTAAATCTCATATTCTCATAGCCAACGTCTACATCCATGACAGTAACAAGAATCTAACCCGATGGTCACCAAATACGGCCCAAGATGAATTCCATAAAACCCAAATTGCATGAGAAAAGTGGACCAGGAATTAAAAATAAATAAAAAACAAAAAACAATAAGTGAGGGATGCAAAGTCAGTTTTGCCTTAACAAACAAGATTAGAAAGTGGACAAGTTTTTTAGCCATTAATTAATTTTCCAAACTCGGCAAAAAAATCAAGACTATCACATCAAGAAATAATTATACATGTTGAAACGGTCCAAATTGAACTTTCTAAATTAGAGAAGCTACCTTAAAAGTCAACGTAGATCCCATAATAAATTAAAAAAATAATTCAACATAGAAATATCAGCCACGGAGGGCGTCATGTCAGTCAAGTATGTGCATCATGTGTTGGTGAAGGACTTGGCTTGGGTTGAACTAGAAGTCTAGAACATTAAAACTAATCTTCTCTTTTTCTGTTGGAAATGCATTTAAGGACACTGAAAATACAAAAATGGTGATAATTCGTACGGGAAAATTCTTAGTAATCTCTTGACATGAATAAATAATGCTTCTTTTTTATGAATGTAAAAAGAAGAAATATCATTTTTCGTACTCTGAAAGTATCTAAGAATTACTCGTTGGTGAGACAAAGAAATAAAAGTGACATGCCATAAATGCATAAAAAAAAAGTCAGCAAACCATGTGCAAATGCCATTTTGAAAATTTAAGATTAGATATAATCTGATGAGTAATGCTACAACTACATACTATTTTACAATATTTTTACAAAATATTGATATAGTCAACATTTTATTGGTTTTTATCTAGACCCAAAATTAGTATCACTTTTTCATTTATCAATAATCACTCACCACATCAGCAGTTTATAAAAAAATTTATAAAATAGTTTGTATCTCTAGCATTATTCTAATATGAATACTTTAACTACTCTTCCTTTAAAATAAATTAATGTTATAAGTACATATAATAATTTTCAATTCAAAACATAAACTAATAGACTAGTAATTCTTTCCTCTTCAAATATCAATTTCTTGGTTTAGAACAAATATTATAATTTGAGAATTGTTGCATAATGAGTTATGTGGCAGCCAAAAGAAAATAACGTGTCCAAGAGCCCAACTAATCGCAACAAAACCTTTTCCTTATAATTTTATCTTTTGAAAGGGAACAAATACTATAAATTTTGAATGTGACTTTCTAAGATTTTAGATTTTATTTATTTATTAGATTCTTAAGAAGCTATTAATTAAAGGAATTCAAAAGTTGGATAAATGTCTAATCGTACTCACATTAATACGGATATTGCCACCAGTTGAATTGTTGAAATATTCATGCTACACATCTGAAAAAGTCAGACCATGAAAATTGATAGTGAGACTTGAACTACTGCTTAGACATTTTCTTCTATATTCCCACTGTTTTCACCTACACCAAAGATGACTGTAATAAAGGGCAGATATCACCTTTTGTTGCAAAATGCGTACAAAAAGTGTCATTCAAGTTGCAAATTGGTACAAAAAGAAGCCTAAAATAACATCTCAGATCAAAACCCAAGTTGCTGAACAAACTTTTATTTATTATTATTATTATTATTATTATTATTATGAAGGATGATGACTTGATCACATTTTTTCTACTTATTCTTCGCCAATTATCATTAGCATATAAATCCTTTCTTACCTATAAAAAAAAGATAAACTATAATAAATCAACCACAAAATAGCAAAAAAATAAGACTAAACATGCAAATATAAGGGTACTTTTTGATAATCTAAATATAAGGGTACTTTATTGTCTATATTTCATGCTCAATCACAATTCAAAATGGTCCGTAAAGTTTTGATAGTTGGTAGTACTCTTCATGCCCTTCCACAAATAAATAGAACGTACTTGGAATGTATTCACTGCAGCACTTCCCCACTTTAAAATCCGAATAAAGCTGACAGTTTGGTGTGAAATGCAGTGTAGGTTCTAGTACATGTAGGTCGATCTGGGCAATTATATAAACGTATAGTCTTGAAATTGATTTTTGATTTGGTTGCAAGTAAAGTGTTTAAGGCCATTGTTAAACAACCTGATTTGAAGCAAATGCTTTCTTTCCTACCTTTCAAAAGGAACCTAAACTTGCTTTCAAGAGGCACCAAGGTAGTAATTTATATAGATAAGTTGATGGTTATTTATTTTATAATTTATGTTTTGTTGAGACTTTATGTCTTTTTAGTAATTTTGACAGTGTTCTTAAGTTAATACTCAAAAAATTTAGGCAAAAATACCATTTGTCCCCACATTTTGAGATCACAGTCAATTTGGTACATACATTTTGGTAGCAGTCAATTTGATTTTTGATATTTTCAACTTGCGGTCAATTTAGTTCATACCATTAACTTAGTAACGGAAAATGTATATGTGACTAACGGTGTGCATAGTTGGCACATTTGATACTGATGTGGCAAATAAATTAATAAAAATAATGTTTAATAAATATTTTAAAATTCAATGTTGGCATTTTCCCAATTTTAATAGAAATAAAAATAATTTTTATTTTAATTTCACGGTAGAAAACATAATTAGGAATCTCAGATTTTCTTTGATTTTCATGGCTCCCAAACACAAAATCACCTTCTTTATTTTTCTATCTTAAATCCTTGAATTCATAAATATATTCCACAACATCTCACCTCTATACAATTGAGAAACATCCTAATTAGAAATAGCCAATAAGAAATTGGAATTTTAGAATACAAAAAAAATTCAACAAATTATTCCCAACAAACTTTCTTGGTAACCAAACAAAAACCAAAACAGAAAAAGAAAAAGAAAAAGAACAAACCCAGATGGAAACCCTCTCATTTCGGGTTGGTATCTTTGTGTTGAGTCCAATCCTGTGGCTTTGATGGGGACAAGTCTAGCCAAATTTGTTTACAAAAAATCCAGATAATCTGGTGGCCAAATATCCCCTTGAAATCTCAAAAAAACAAATCAAAACACCAAACCCAGGGAATCTAAAATCAACCTCAAAACCCCATTTTCCAAACCCTAACAACCAAAAGAAAATCCATTACAAAGGAAACAAACTTGATCATTGGGTGGCTGCGATGAGATCTCCGTTCAGTGATGGGGTTTGGTGGCTGGTGACAACGCAAGGCAGGAACGGCAGTGACACAAGGCAGGACGACGACAGTGGCGCAAGGCAAGAATGATCGAATCATCTCAGGTTGGAGCACGCGTGGAGCTCCGGTTGGTGTCACGGTGTGGCTGGTGGCGGCTTGGCACAAACCCAGAACCCTGAACCCGCATCCCTAAGCTCTGGCTATATCTCTCTTTAATCTAGTAACCTTGGCTCTAGTTGGTGTGTAGGGTTTTCTGGTCTCAAAATGGGTTTGGTGATATCAAAGAGTGGGTCTGTTGGTTGTAGTCTTCGTTGTCTACATTTGTAATTGAGATTGTGAGGGGTAAACTACTAGTTTAAAGGTGGTCTCAAATGAAATGGGTCTATGTTGATGTACTAATCCAATATTTGTATTTTTGTGTTTTGTTGCCAAGAAAGTACACAAAGATGCAAAGAAAATCTGAGATTTCTATTTTTTTTTTTCATCTTTAAAACTGTGAAATTAAAATTAAAATTATTTTTATTAAAATTGGGGGAAAATGCCAATGTGGAATTTTAAAATATTTATTAAAAATTATTTTTATTAATTTATTTGCCACGTCAGTATCAAATGTGCCAACTGTGCACACCGATAGCCACGTGTGCATTTTCCATTACTAAGTTAATGGTAGGGACTAAATTGACCGCAAGTTGAAAATAGAAAGGACCAAATTAATTGCTATCAAAATGTAGGGACCAAATTGACTGTGACCCTAAAATGTAAGGACCAAAATGGTGTTTTCGCCAAAAATTTATAATGAAAAGTTATAACATTTAGCGTTGGGTTTGTGCTCGATATATTTTCTTTCTTACAGGACATTTAATGTAGGACAACCACACTATTTCAATGGAACAAACAAACCATAAAATAAACCCTAAGAGTTAGCACCTAAAAGCTGCTTGGAGTCAGCACCAAGCAAAAACTGGAGTCGGCACTAGTGTAAAAGAAACACACGTTTTTTTTTATAATTCTCTAAGCTGTCTTACAATAATTAGAAAAAATGCTTAAATAGCTAACAATAAAATGCATAAAGAAACCCTAATTATTAAATACTTGGGCTTGCTTAATCTCAAGCCCAATAACTAACAGGCTCCATCCATAAGGCCACAAGTTAGGCCGTCTTCTTTTTGCTCTTCCTCCCATACATGCGTATAATTGGGGGCTTGTACTTTGTGTCCGCACCAACTCCCCCTGGGTGAGAAGAACTCAACCCTGTTGAGTGGAAATCTGAAGAGCTCTGATAATACTCCAGCAGGTCTAGATTAAGTCGTTGTAGCTCATCTTGAGTAATCCATGTGCAATCAAAATCTGGTCGCCCTCGCCACTGAACTAGGAAACAATGAACTCCTCCATCCCTAGTAGAAAAAATTTGCTCATCTAAAGTAGCATCAATAGATTCTTTATGTGCCTAGGGCAGATTTAAGGGTAAAGGGGTAGGAATAGGGGCATCAATAGGATTAACCAAAGGCTCATCAAAAGGGGTATCAGGAATAGCTGTGGGGCTTTTATAAGCAACTAGATCCTCAATATTAAAGGAGAAGCTAATACCATAATCATGAGGAAGGTCAATGACATATGCATTTGGGCCCATTCATTTCAATACCTTGAATGGACCGGCACTACGAGCCTGCAATTTCTTTATGGTTCCAGAAGGAAACCGTTTAGGTCGAATCCAAATCATGACATAATCTTCTACCTGAAACTCTACATGATGCCAATGAGTGTCAACATGAATTTTATATTGAGAATTACTTACCTGAATTTTTTTGCGAATCTCATTATGCAAATCATGAATCTGTCGTGCAAATGCCTCAGCAGATTCAAAAATCCTAACATGTAGAGACATGTGCAAAAGATCTAAGGGCTTCCTAAGTGTATATCCATGCACAACCTCAAAAGGACTAGTGCCTATAGACCTATTGACAGAACTATTATATGCAAGTTGGGCGGTAGGAAGAATTGAATCCCAATTCCGATTGGCTTCACCCACTAGACAGCGAAGGAGGTTGCCTAAACTACGATTAACCACCTCTGTTTGACCATTAGTTTGAGGATGAAATGCCGTGGAAAATTTCAATTTGGTGCTTGCTAAATGCCAAAAAGTCTTCCAAAAACAACTCATGAAGTGAACATCCCTATCAGACACTATGGTTTTGGGAAGACCATAAAGTTTGACAATCTCATCAAAGTAGAGCTTTGCAATCTTAGAAGCATCAGAGGTCTTAGAACATGGTAGGAAATGAGCCATCTTAGAGAAGCGATCAGCAACTACTAGGATAGAATCATGCTTCCTAAAGGTGCGGGGCAATCCTAACACAAAGTCCATACTCACATCTTGCCACGGGTGATTTGGCACAGGTAGAGGCGTGTACAGGCTAGTGTTTTGCTTGCGATGTTTGGCTAGTTGACATGTACGACACTGACCTACTATATTGGCAATGCCCCTTTTAAGACCAAGCCAATAGAATTGATGCTCCACTTCCTCAATTGTTTTGTCTCGGCCAAAATGACTTGCCAAGCCTCCCGCATGTATCTCCCAAACTAGGAAATCTCTCACTGAAGACCGAGGGATACATAACTTGTTAGCTTTGAACAAGTAACCATCCTGAAGGGTATAATCATCCAGGACTGGCCGTGAGGCATTACATAGGCTAGTGTAGAGCTCCCCAAAATCTGGGCAAGACTCATAGTCATCCTTGAGTCATTCAAACCCAGTAACCTTAACACTCATGACTGACAGCAAAGACGCCCTTCGACTTTGTGCATCAGCAACCTATTCTCAACTTTCGCCCTATGTTTCATCACAAAGTGGTAGCATTGCAAAATTCAACCCAGCTACCATGCCTAAAATTTAGCTTCTTTTGGGACTGGAGATAGCGCAACGCTTTATAATCAAAGTAGATAACAAATTCTCGAGACAACAGGTAATGGCGCTAATGCCAAAGAGCTCGAATAATGGTATAAAATTCCTTGTCATAAGTGGAGTACTTTTGCTTAGTATCATTCAATTTCTCACTAAAATAAACAATTGGGTGGTGCTCTTGACTAAGTACTCCCCCTATACCAATACCTGAGGCATTAAATTCCACTTCAAAAGGCTTGGTAAAATCAGGGAGACGCATGACAGGCGCCTCAGTCATCTTTTGTTTGACCTCATTGAAAGGCTTAGTAGCAGCTTTTGTCCAAATAAACTCCCCTTGTTTCATGTAATCAGTGATGGGGGACATAATGGTACTAAACCCTTTGATGAATCGGTGATAAAAGGCAACAAGCCCGTGAAAGCTTCGAATTTCATGGATATTTTTGGGCTCGAGCCAATCCACAATCACTTGAACCTTTTGGGGGTCGGCAGAAACTCCCTCAAAGGATACTATGAAACCTAAGAAGACGACTTTATTGGTAAAAAAAGAGCACTTCTTGAGGTTGCCATATAAACTCTCCTTCCTAAGGGTAATACAAACTTGAGTTAGGTGGTCTAGGTGTTGCTCCCTAGAATTGTTATAGATGAGGATGTCATCAAAGTACACAACCAAGAATTTCCCCATAAAAGGCTTGAGTACTTGAGTCATCACTCTCATAAAGGTACTAGGAGTATTGGACAATCCAAAAGTCATGACCATCCACTCATATAAACCATCTTTCGTCTTGAAGGCAGTTTTCCATTCATCATCAGGACGAACCCTAATTTGATGATAACCATTTTTCAAGTCTATCTTTAAGAAGATCATTGCTCCAGCCATCATATCCAACATGTCATCCAACCAAGGGATGGGAAAACGATATTTCACAGTGATCATGTTGATGGCATGACTATCAACACACATCCTCCAAGTTCCATCTTTCTTTGGAGTTAAGAGTGTAAGGACTGCACAAGGACTCATACTTTCGCCGAAAAAAAAAACCCTTCCTAAGTAGTTCTTCTACTTGCCTTTGCAACTCGGCATGCTCTGTAGGGTTCATCCTATAGTGAGGCAAGTTTGGTAGGGTCTCTCTGGGCACAAAATCTATGGCGTGTTGTATGTCACGCATGGGAGGTAAATGATCAGGGAGGTCCTCAGGGAAAACATCCTTAAATTCCTGGAGCACTGACTGAACCTCTTCAGGTTGCTCCTCACGGATTTCTCCATGAAGTTCCCTGGCAACCAAGACAAACACAACAAATTCTTAAACTGCTACCCGTTCAAATGCCTTTGGGCTTATAATGTTCAGGTCTTTCGCCTTTGGGGCTTCTGTCTTCTTGCTCATGTCAATTGGCTTAGGTTTCAAAGGATTGAGCACAATTTTTTTACCTTTAAACATAAATAGGCAAGAGTTGGATCGCCCATGAAGGGTGACATCCAAGTCATAAAGCCAAGGTTTACCTAAGATAATATGCCCTCCATCCACGGGAATTACGTCACACCATATTTCAGCCTTGTAGGTGAGGAATTGAAGTGGGACAACACATCTTTCTTTTATGGCTATGGAGGAAGTATCCACCTAAGAAACTTTATATGGGTTAGGGTGTGGGATCAATTTCAAACCTAGGTGGGAAACAACGTTAGAGGACACTGTATTAATGCAACTCCCACTATCTATAATAACCTTGCAAGTTTTGTCCCCACACTTGGTGTAAGTTTGGAAGATGGCAATCCTTCGCCAATCATCAGTGTCCCTCTGCTCTGCCAAAGCACACCTTACTACAGTTACTCTAAGGATACCAAAGATGTCCTTGAAGTCATCAACCTAGGGAGAGATGGCTCTAATACACGCGAGGTAGCTAGGATCATCTTCCCATTCTGCCTCAACATCTTGGATTTCTTCAACATTTGGATCATACACCAGCTCCTCAACATCTTCTACCTTTTCATCATCATCTTGAATGACAAAGGTCTTAGAGGGACATCTAGCTACGATATGCCCAACCCCATTGCATTTGAAGTATTGGAGGCAAGAGCCTAATCTTGAAGGCTCATTGATCACACATTTTCCCTTGTCCTCTTTTGCTATTGAGATGCTATTGGGGTTGACCTTAGGGGGTAAGGCAAGTCTAGATTTGCTACCAAAATGTTGAGGGTTGGTAGAACACTCCGGAGCTCAGAACGTCGCCAAAAGATAGATTTGGATGCTAACTCACAATTCCTAGCAAGGTCATAGGCTTCTCCTAAGGTTGTGACTCCCCAAGTGATAATCTCGCCTAGTAGGTTAGCATTTAAACCTTTCTTGAACCTATTGAGTGTGACAAGCTCTTCCTCGATTATTCGAATTTGCCTCTTGAATTTCGTGAATTTCTCTATATACTCAGCCAAAGAAGCAGTGCCTTGTTTTAGGCGATCCCATTCCTCAAGGAGGGAGCTCCTATAAGTTGGAGGAAGATAATTCCTCGAGAGTGCATCCTTCATCTCAAGCCAATCAGTAATGGGGGGCTCACGTTGTCGCCTAAGGGTATCCTCAAGGTCCTCCCAAAAAAGGTCAACTTTTCCAATTAACTTCATTTTGGCATACCTCACTTTATTATTCTCAGCCCAATGGTAATAGTCAAAGAATTTCTCCATCTGACGTAACTAATCAGTAAAAACCCATGGGTCTTGGCAGCCATCAAAGGTGGGTGCTTCTATCTTTTCCTTAGACATCCTATCATCGTAATCCCTAGGGCCATTGTGATTATAATGATCATGTTCAAAGTTTGGAGCCCTATTAAAGTAACCATGGTTATTTTGCCTAAGCATGTTATCTACTTCATGGTTAATGGTCTCTCTTTGAGATGCTTCAATTCGCTCTACCCTATCCAGTAAAGCATGAACACTTTTTGCTAGGTCGTCTATGGTTTGCTCTAAGGAGGGCCTAGGCTCGGAAGTGGATTGATGTTCAGGGTTTAACATGATGCGACCACTACGTAGATGCATGCAACACTATATTTATAAATGCAGTTAAGATTCCCAAAATTCAAATAACCAATTCTCAATATAAAATCAAGGTCAAGCAAGAGTACATGTAAAGACTATATCAAAGAATCAAAGGAATAAATTGCAGTCAAATAGTAACAGTGTCACAATATTGAGAGATAGCCCAAATAAAAGTCAAATTCCAATAAGCTCCACAATTAATAATGAGAATCAGATATTTCAAAGAAATTGGGTTATGCCTTTTTTTTTTTTTTTTTTTGGGAATTTTAGAGTGGATATTGAAAGAAAGCACAAATAATAAAATAACTAACTCGAGAACAAAATGGGTAGGCCAATGGAGTATGGTGGGATATGCACATAAAAAAAATAAAGATAATATTTTTTTAATGAGACAAAATTGAATCCACCAAAAAGAGAGTAAGAAATGTACCCTTGTCAGTGGCCAACTTACTACACTTGATAGTCAAGGGCTTGGCTCCTCAATTGAGTGGGTCTAATTGGACAATGTGAATCTGTGGAAAAGCAACTTAAGGGCCCAATACATGCAATGGGCTGTCACAGCAACAACACTTTATTTCTTTTCCTTCCTTTTGATTTTTTGATTTTTTTAATGAAAGCAACAAAATACAAAAGTCAAACACAATAAACTAAGAGACAACAGAAACTCAAAACTAACAAAACTCAAAAGAAAAAAACAGTTTTCTATACGATGGACTTCGACTAGCACTAAGGATCGACAGCTGGCAGCGGCGCGAAGGCGGAGAAGACAGCGGCGACACGAAGCATGGATGAGTGGCGACTGCCTGTCTCGGGTTTTGGCATCGGCAGTGGTTCAACGTCCTCAGCAGCGACGGTCGAGGTTGGTGATGGTGTCGACAATAGGTGGCTGATGGGTCTGCGGCAAGTGGCTGATAAGTTTGCGGCAAGTGGCTGATAAGTTTGCGGCGGCTGAGTGCTGAATTGTGGGTTTCAACGGCTGGTGGCTGATGGGCTTACGTGGGTCACAACTTTTTTTTTTTGGGTGGCTTGTGGGTTCTGTGATCAGAGACGAACACTGATGGTGGTCACCAACTTGGGAGGCATCTCTAGCTTCTCTGTTGGCTTGGGGGTGAAAAACCTGTATGGGGCTTAAGGGTATATACAGATTGTAGGGGCTGGTTTGGACTTGTTTAAGATCTCATGGAGCAAAAACTTGAAAGGTACTGTCATATTTGGTTGGCTTGCTCTTTTGATGGTTTTGCTTTCAAGTGGTTGTCTACGATTGTGTTGTATGGACCTGAAACCTGGCTCTAATACCAAAACTGACGTAGGACAACCACACTATTTCAATGAAACAAACAAACCATAAAATAAACCCTAGGAGTTAGCACCTAAGGGCTGCTTGGAGTCAACACCAAGCAAAAACTAAAGTCAGCACCAACGTAAAAGAAACACACGTTTTTTTTATAATTCTCAAAACTGTCTTACAATAATTAGAAAAAGTGCTTAAATAGCTAACAATAAAATGCATAAAGAAACCCAAATTATTAAATGCTTGGACTTGTTTAATCTCAACCCCAATAACTAACAGGCTCCATCCATAAGGCCACAAGTTGGGCCGTCTTCTTTTTGCTATTCCTTCCATACATGCATATAATTAGGGGCTTATACCTTGTGTCTGCACCAACATGTCAATTTGTTATTTGATGATTTCAAGCCACATGCTCATATCTTTAGATTTTAATTATGGAAAAATTTTATGTGAATTCTTATTAAAATCAACTGTGGATTGGTGTGAAACCAAAGAAGAAAATTATTATTCTAATATGTGGATAATTTCATAGGAAGGTTTTTGTTGGATTTTGAGGAAGTTAATAAGAAGTTTTTTCTTTTTCAAGGCATGTGAGTTGCACTTTGGGAGTATCTAAGGCACCATGGAAAAGAAAGAACAATGCCAGGAGCCAAGTTGAACTTTCTAAATTATTAGAGAAGCTACCTTAAAAGTCAACATAGATCCTGCAAAGTATTTATTTACAACTATTTTGTGTTGGCTTTAATTCCGTGCCAAATTTGATTGTAATTTTGTTCAATCATGTTTACCCTATATTTTATATGGGATTTCATTGTACGGATTGTGTGTGAGAGAGAGTGTGAAGACTCAAGCTTGCATTGAAGGAGTGGTTTTCGCAAGTATCTCGTGAGTAAACTTCCCGCGAAGTAAGCCACATGAAGAGCTTATGACTGGAATGAGAAGAATTATGACAATCTAGTGATAGCTGGTTTTCGTGACTATCTTGCGGGTAAGGCCTTCCCGCGAAATATTCTGTTTTATTATTTTGGCTTATCTACTCCACCATATCTTCACCCACACTATATATACCCACATTACTCACATATTGTAAGAAGTGCTTTTTAGAGAGAAAACCCTAGCATACACACTTGAGAGTTAGAAATTGTTATACCCACAATCATCTACACATTCCTTTGTGGTTTTCCTCATACTCCTACCTCTCCGTATCCATATCCTTGAGAGGTTGATAGCCCAAACATTACCACACCCAATCAAAGTGTCAAGTGAGATTTTGGTGCTGCTGGGAAGCATTGAGCAATGCCTAACACCTAGACTAAACAAATTTTGTTCTCGATTTGCTAATGTAGACTATAGCTGTTGAAGGAATTAACCTGTAAATTCCTGAAACACTCAAAACAAACCATAAATGAATGTGTGGAAAATACAGTATAAACCAAACTTCTTGAATTCACAAGACATATAAATAAAGACAGTAATATCATAATGAAAAACTCATCATCAATAACTATCATAAACATCAATGTATCAATGTTTGTGAAACAAGAACTAAAGAAATAAATATTTACAAACTAAATAAACAAAAATACATCAAAAGATATAAAATCTCAAAAACTACTCAAAAACTCATGTAAATTCCCCCTAAATACAAGTGCTCCCCCTATCTACCTACTCCCCCTTTTTGTTACCCATTGCTAAAGGGCAATCATGAAGAACTAAAGGGTGGAGGTGAAGGAAAAGAACTCCTATGCTCAGCAAAATCCACTCTCAAAGCTGCAACTTTGTTGAGTAGCTTAACAATAAGCTATCCATGTGCTACTTGAGTTGTCATGCTTGTTTCTAGCATAGCACGGAGTGAGGGAGAACGAGAAGTACTCGCATCTGGATCCATAGCAATAGTAGGGTGTACAAACACCTACTCAATAGGATCACTAGAAGACTATCCACCCACAGGAGCACCTAATGAAGACTCTACTCTAGGTCGCTTGCTTGCAAGCTTCCTTAGAGTAGATCTTTGCCTAAGAAAAGTAGCTCCCAAAGGGGCTATGATATGCATTAACTCTAGAGGTGGAAAACGCTCTATGTCTAAGTGTAATAGCACCCTTTGCAAAAAAACTAGGAAGAACAAGTCATGTGATCTAGCTTTACTCATATACACTTCAAAAATAGTTATAATAAAAAGAAAGGGAAAACAAATAGGAGCATCAGTGATGAGAGTATACAAAAAGACACATCTATCTATAGAAATAGTGTGTATGTGTGAGATGGGATAAATTTTATGACATGCTATACTAAAGAAAAGATAGTTTATTTCAAAAAGCTCATTGGTTGTAACCCTAGGATCTGATCCCCAACTAATGGTTTGACCACACTACAAGGACATGACATCGTTTATAAGGGGATGTCAGAGTACGGATATGTAGGATTCCGCACAATAGGTACCTTATGAGCATCAGCCACTACTTCCCTAGTAATGTCATACTCTTCACCCTTTATCCAAGTGCTCAAATAATGACCATCGAAATCATCGGAGTGGATAAAGAGATTCGAGTCTCTAATCAAGGCAGCAGGAGGGGGATGTGATACTTCACAAATAGGCAACCAACTCCTAGACTCAAAATTCCTACAAATGGTAGGATCTAACTCATCTAAGATCACTTGTCTTTCTGTTGAAATCAACCTATACTTGGTCATGGTCTTAAAAGTCTCTTTGAACTTAGGCTCTTTGAACCTAGACCTATCAAACTCTAGTGGGGTAGTGGTTTTGGTTTTCTTGGCCTTAGTCTTAAACTTCTTGCTAACTTTAGGATCCATTTCTAAGGATTTGAAAAAAGGAAAAACCAAAAAGAAAAACAAACCAAGGGCAAACTGCACTAGACAAGGGGTAGAGCACAATATAGATAGAAATTTCAAAATCTCTATGATGCATGATGCATTTACACAAGTGATGATGATCTAATGCACAAATTTTGTTCAATTACACTCAATTTAGCCAATTGACTCATAAAACATGTTATTATGACTCAATTAAACAATATCATAAGCCAATTTTAATCAATTTTACCCAATTGAACAAAAACCCCAAATTTCCAAGAACATATAAACCTTAACTTCAAAATTTTACACAATCCATGAAAATTTTAAAATTAAAGTATAAAGACCATGTTTATATGATGCATGAACAAAAACCCATTAATCAAAATTGATCAAAACACTATGAATCACCAAAAATCCTAAAAATCCTAATGTTCAATTTTTTTTACAAAAAAATGATGATTATGCATGAAAGAATGTAAAATAAACAAAAAGAGGCATACCCACACTTTAGGAACAAAACCTTTGAAGCTTTGACTAGGAAAATGACAAAAAAAATTGATAGGTAGAGGAATCAAGAGCAATCGAGAAGAAGAAGACAAAGTGAAGAACGCATGATCTGATTCTTTTTATTTTTAAAAGACTACGATTTTCGACTAAATAAGAGCAATTGAAGTACCAATCGAAAATCCTTTAAAATAGATTCTACTAATCGAGAGCAATCGAGGTACCAATCAAAACTGGTAGAAAGAAGACTTAAAAAACCTTAACAAATTCGATTGATTGAACAGCAATCGAACTACCAATCAAAGTTGGCAAAAAGTCAGGTTTTGAAAGCTTGACATTTTCGATTGATCAAAAAATAGGTTCGACTGATCGAGCATTTAAAAATTGAATCTTTTTTTGAAAAACCAAAAAAAAATTTGCAGAATAAGTTTTGAAATCCTTTTTCATAATATGAAATGCATGTGAATGGTTCCAAATATTTTTCATACACATTATCTTCAACTTAATTTGTCAAAAGCAAGGATTTAGATTTTTCTTCTCAAAAATTTAACTCAACCCCCAAAGAAACTTGCATCAAACATCACAAAGAGCATAATCTTGGATGGCCATATTAGTTTACAAAACATGTTTCTTTTTTGGCAAATTTCTAATTGAAAACTACAAGACCATTTTCAATAATAATATGATAAGAATGATTAAATAATAAAACACAAAAGTTTTCCAAAATAAATACCTTAAAGCTATATACCATAATCCATGAGCACTAACAATTTAATTCCAAAGCCATAAAATCTAACATACTTCTCAAGAAACCTAGGATTCAATTGCTCCCTCATCGTTTTACTATCAAATTATAATTATTAAAAAAAAAAATTGTTAACCTATGGAGAAATTAGAAAGTGCTACTGATTACTGAACCATAAGGTTTATAGCTAGGGATTTATTTTTCAAACTTAGAAACAAATCAAGGCTATCACATCAAGAAATGACTTTGCATATTGAAAAGGTCCAAATTTGATTTACATGGCAGTTTCTAACATTTGAAAATTCACTAAATTAGAGACGCTGGCTTAAAAGTCAAAATTTACTAAAAAGAAAAGCCTTAAAAGTTAAGATAGATTTATCAATCATGGAGGGTTTCATACTGTCGTCTTTGTGCGTGGTGCATACTATGTTTGGGAAATGCATCAGGACAATGAATGGAGAGAGAGAGAGGCCAGAAATGCATAAAGTCAGTGAACTGTGTAATATTGAAATGCATATACGCATTAGATAAAAGAAATCAAATTCCTAACTGTCATTCAAATGATAAAATGAGTATAATCTGTCCATAAATAAAAATAATAACTAATTAAGAAGCAATTTTTTTTTATGAAAAAAAAAGGTAGAAAGACGACTAGAATTGGTATCTTCCACGTAACTTTTTTCCCAAAAAAAATTGGTGTTAATTTATTCAAATATCTGAAAAGTCAGACCAATAAAAATGACAGTGGTTCTTAGAAATTTCAGTGCAACACTAGAGCAATTGCTTGGAAAAGCAAGTTTAAAACCAACCAAACATTTTCTTCTATAAAGGTTGTCATGGGTTCTTTCTAACTCATAAACCCAAAAACCGTTGGAATGTTGTCTTCAACACTTCCTCATTTTTGTTCTCTCTTGCTTCTACTTCTACTTCTTCCTCTCCTTCCCACTGTTTTCACTACCTACACCAAAGATGACTGTAATAGATGGCTGCAGATACCCTCTTTTGTTGCAAAGCCAAGAACTGGTATCCAGTCCCCTTCAGGTGAATTCATCTTTGGATTCCATCCTCTTGAAAGTAGTGAGAAAGTGAATCAATTCTTGCTTGCAGTTTGGTTTAATAAAACCAAAGATCCAACTATAGTTTGGTCTGCAAATGGCAATAAACCAGCACCAGAAGGTTCAGAACTGAAACTGTCGAGCAACAAAGAGTTTGTTCTCAATGACCCTGATCAAGACAGTGAGATATGGAAGCCTCAAAGGAATGGTTCTTCCAAATCCAGTTGCTTTGTTATGCTGGATAATGGGAACTTGGTGATTTTAGATGAACAGTATAATTCTATATGGGAAAGCTTCAAGGAGCCTACTGATACAATTTTGCCTGGCCAAATACTGTACATGAATACCACACTCAGGTCTCACCAATCTGAGACTAATTATTCTGATGGGCGCTTTGAGGTTTCGTTACAGTTGGATGGCAATTTCGTGCTTTATTATTTATTGTCTGAAAAAATTAGAAGACCTTATTATGCCACTATGACACTGCAATGGATATCAGTGTTGAACTTTACTGAGGATGGACGCATGTACATCCTAGACACAAACAACTCCACCAACAACAAGAGCCTTACTGAGAAAAATCCAGGCTCAAAAGAATCCTTCTACCACATGGCTAGAATTGATCCTGATGGAGGATTCAGATTATACAGTCACCCCAGAAGGGAGAACCCCACAAGTGATGGACTTGAGAGCTGTTCTTCTTCATCCTGGATTGAAGTGCAAAGCATTCCTGATGATACATGTGGCAGATTTGATGCTAACACTTTTGTAGGTGGGTTATGTGGACTCAACGGCATTTGTCAAACCTCAGATGAATCAAGTGGGAACGGAAAAACATTTTGCACGTGTCCTTATGGATTTTCTCCCTTAGACCCATCCAATGGTTGGGCAGGGTGTAAACCAAATTTTCCATTACCCAGCTGCGATAATGGATGGGAAGCAAATAAAGACCGTGTAAAGTTTGCACAGCTTCAAAATATGGACTGGCCGTTGTCGGATTACAGCTTTCTTCAAGGGGTTAATGAGACAGAGTGTAAACAACAATGCCTTGACGATTGCATGTGTGTTGTGACCATTTATGAAAAAACAGGTGATTTTTGTTGGAAGAAGAAGTATCCTCTGTCCAATGGAAGATATAGCATAACTATTACGAGAAAAGCTTTCATCAAGGTACTTATAGACCCTGGTTCAGAGAAGAAAGGCCAGTCTACGGTAGTTGTTTTGGCACTACTCCTTGGCAGTTCTGCATTTCTCAATATCCTTTTCTTCTCAGCTAGTATAGTGGCTATTATCTACTTGTACCACAAAAGACGGAATTCACGATGGAATATTGATAGCACACTTGCAACAAATGTGAGAAGCTATACATATAAAGAGCTGGAAGAAGCAACTAGAGGCTTCAAGCAAATAGTGGGAAAAGGTGCTTTTGGAACGGTTTACAAAGGGGTCCTTGCATCAGATTCTAAAAGATTTGTCGCAGTCAAGAAGTTAGGTAAGGTGGTAGAGGAAGGTGAGAAGGAATTCAAAACAGAAGTTAGCGTGATCGGTCAGACTCATCACAAGAATTTAGTCCGTTTGCTCGGTTATTGTGATGAGGGGCAGAACCGGCTTCTAGTATATGAGTACATGTGTAATGGCTCTTTAGCTAGCTTTCTCTTTGGGATATCCAGGCCTCATTGGAACCAAAGGGTGCAAATTGCTTTTGGAATAGCAAGAGGTTTAATGTACTTACATGAAGAGTGCAGTACTCAGATTATCCACTGCGACATAAAACCTCAAAACATACTCCTAGATGAGTACTATACACCAAGAATTGCTGATTTTGGATTAGCAAAGCTTTTGTTGGCCGAGCAAACTCGAGCAGCTCGGACAGGAATAAGAGGGACAATTGGGTACTTTGCACCTGAATGGTTTAGGAAAGCATCTATTTCAGTTAAGGTTGATGTGTACAGTTTTGGTGTGATGTTACTAGAGATTATTTGTTGCAAGTCTAGTGTCGCATTTGCACTGGGAGAAGAGGAGGCATTGATAGATTGGGCTTATGAATGCTACAAAGATAAAAAATTAGATAAGTTGATAGAAAATGATGAAGAGGCAAGAAATGATATGAAGAGGCTAGAAAGGCTTGTGATTGTAGCAATTTGGTGTATTCAAGAAGATCCTTCACTGAGGCCCTCAATGAAAAAGGTCACACAAATGCTTGAGGGAGTGATTGAAGTTTCCGTTCCCCCAAGCCCTTCATTGTTTACTTCTTCTCCGCCTTCATTCAAAAAATAGGTCATCTTGAGTTTTCATTGCCCATAGTTGTGACCATTTGCAACGTTTGGTGAAATACCTTTTCTTATTTGTATTATGGTATCAGAATTTGGCCAATAGTGGTTGGTTTCCTGTCTCTTGCATTGCGGTTTGTTTTCTACTATAAGGCTCTCATGTGTATTGTCCTTTGGTGTATTTCACCTTCTTAGTTGTAACTTGTAAGCTTGGATTCCTTGTTCAAAATGATTTTGTTTTATTGGTTTATATAATCATTTTTTGCGTACGTGATTGTTGTCGGATTAAAGATTTCTTGTGTTTGGGTTGATTTGGATTTGTAATATGAGAACCGAGACTAAAGGAGACTGAGATTCTTAGTATACCTCAATCTTATGGTGGAGATCGGTTGTTAATTTATGTTTAAGGAAAAAATTAACAAAAGCCTCAAAATAAATTTTACAAAAAAAATGAAATAAACTATAAAAGTGTCTATAGAAAAAAGAAAAAATACATAATTTTGGTTCTAAATACAATCCAATATAAAGGAAAATACAAATTTCGTGTCCTAATTGCAATCTAATGAAAAACATCGACAGTAGGAAATTACATCAAATAAAACCTAATTTACATTCTTTAGACAAACTTGAGGACTAAGTTACAAAGTGATAAGGTGTTGAGGTACAATGGCCAATATAAACCATCTATCTTTCCATCACACAATTACATTAAAACCTAGAAAATTCGGTAAAATAACATCCAATGCATTCAACATTTACAACAAAGAGTGCTAGTCAATAATATATAAAAGGAAAATGAAAAACAAGTAAGTAATGCAACCTATCCTAAGATACACAGGTAATATTGAAATGCATGAAAATGCGTGAAAATGTAAAGAGATTAAAATGCACATCCTAAATGAAATTCCTACATGTTGTATGAGGAGGTGCCGTGGTTTTCATTTAAAAGACATATTTCATAGCAAATTTGGGATTTTGACCTTCTCAAGCAATTCTAAATCATTTCATGTGAATGTTTTCAAGTTACATAGGGAAAAATGCAGAAACCCATTTAATGTATAGGAAATCAAATGTTAATGATATGTACGAAAGAAAATCATATTATATTTTTAGTTTTTCATTATTTCATGTGACACTAAAATAAAATAACATGACGAAAGTTTCCTGATGTAAAGCCTGTACAACATCATTTCATGTGGTTCACCTCAAAATTTTGATGAAACAAGAATTTTATTTAAATTCTAAACACACTGATTCACAAATCTAAGAAGATTAACCAAAAAAATAAATAAATAATAATATTATAATAACCTCTAATCAAATGTTGGAGGCAACTCATAGCAAAATAACATGAAACCTCATCCTAAAGATAATCTAACTTGGCATATTCAAGTCGATGCCATGATTTAATGCATGTTATCGTGTTTTCATATGATGAATGAACATATTAAAATACATGACATGACGATGAAATAATTGGTTTTTTGGTGTTTATCATTACACCAAGACACTAATTAGTATTTTAATGTAGGTGAGGATCGAATCTTAGATGTCTCATTCAACCAAAAAATTTTGACCAATTAAACTAACTGAAAGTCTGAAACCCACAAGTTTCCACATATCCTAAAAGACTAATTAATGTAATGGTTACGATTGTCAACAAGAAGCACAATTTCAATTTGTGCTTGTTAAGTCAGGTTAGGCGGCCCTCTCTTCCTTTATATGATAAAACCCATGTCTTTGACATTGGCGTATAAGACTGGAGGTTAGCCCTCCACAATGAGACTTTTCATTACAAGCAAATATCCAGGAAGGTGACATGACATGAAATAAAAGCACAACCAACTAAAAAAGTTGAATTTTTCTTCATTTACCTGTCGAATATTCTAGAGCTGCCAATAAAGGATCCCATGGTTCTTTGAACAAAACCAAGCTTCTCAAACTGAGGCAATGAAGCGACTTTTAAGAACTTTCTAATTCTTGCAATCTTGTAGAAATTTGTGATAAAGTATGGAGAAAAGAGAAGAGAGAAAAAGTTAAGGGGCCGTTTGGATTGAGTTTTTTGATAACTCAATTCTCTGTTTCCATAACTCATAACTCAAAAATGGTGGGACCCATAGTAAAAAGGTTGTTTGGCCAAACGATAACTCTGTTTCCATAACTCTGTTTCCATCACTCAATTCTCTGATTTTTGAGTTATGAGTTATGGAAACTGAAAACAACAAAAAGCTGTTTTCAGTTTCCATAACTCATAACTCAATGGCATTTCCGTAAATAAACACACATGAGGGACCCACAGCCACAACTTTTGACCACATTTTGACTTTTTTTTTTTTTTTTTTTTTTTTTTTTTTCTGGATTGGCGTTGGCTTTTTTTTTTTTTTTTTTTCCTGGGGTTGGCCGTTCAGTTTTTTTTTTTTTTTTTTTTTTTTTTTTCTTTTGGGTTGGCGTTGTTCTTTTTTTTTTTTTTTTTTCTTTTTCTTTTCCTTTTCCTGGGTTGGCTTCTGGGTTGGCGTTTGTTTCTTTTTTTTTTTTTTTTTTTTTTTTTTCTGGTTGCGCGTTGTTCTTTTTTTTTTTTTTTTTTTTCCTTTCTTTTCTTTTTCTTTTCCTGGGTTGGCTATTCGGTTTGGTTTTTTTTTTTTTTTTTTTTTTTTTTTTTTTTTTTATATTTTAGCTTTCGGTGAGTTGGGTGCTAAAAAAAAAAAAAAAAAAATTACTATACTGGCTGACAGGTGTGGGGTCCATGAATAGTGTGAAAAAATTGAGTGATGAAAATAAAAATGATGTTGCCAAATGAGTGTAAAAAAATGAGTGACGAGTGATGAGTGATGAGTGATGGAAATTGAGTGACGGAAATTGAGTGACGAAAATTCCTTACCCAAACAGGCCCTAAGAGTTTTACGTGATTCAGCCTTATCGCCTACATCCACAAAATAAAAGTAAAAGATTACATTTTCTTTATTTAAATAATACATTACAATAGAACCCGTTTTTATTATGTGGGGGATTACATACACAAATTAATCACAATTTGAATTATGAATTGATTGCTTCAATCTCACAATAAGGGCTTAGGTCATTCATTGCCTAGGCCTCCTACTAAAAGAGAGGCCCCCAAATTGGAGATCAATAAGTGATTTTTTTTTTTTTTTTGACAAAATAAAAATGTAAGTTGAATTTTTTTTTTTCCTCCACTTTTTAGAAGGCCAAAAAAATGAGTAATGCTACAGGTGTACAAATTGTCATGTGTGGCATTCTAAACATTGTTACATCCAAGAAATAAAACATTTGCATGCCTGAGAGAGTACAAATTAGATACATATGTGATATGTCTAAAAAACAAATATCTGGTTGAGAGCAGGAGCAGAACCATGCTTGACATTGGAAGCTTCATCAGCTTCTTCCCAAACCTTTTATTTTTTTACCTTTACAAGCTGAAAGTTGAAACTCACTTTCCTTTTTAAGTTCCAACAAATCAAACAAAATTCTTTTCTTTGGCTTACACAAACCCAGTCGCCCAGTCCCCTTCACTTCACATATAGATTCTACTCCACAAAAAAATTCATTCTACTCTTGTTTCAACTTCAGAATTTCAGCTTCAAATCCAAACTAAATTATCTAATTATTGACTCCAAATTGCATTTGATATGGGTATCTTTAGCTTCTTTGAATCAAATATAGGAGCAAGGTGGAATTATCCATATTGTTTCCCACCCCTAAGCATAGTATTTTTAGTTGGAGGCACAAAATTCTTTATTCAGATCTTCCCCTTTTCAGTTCTATTTTGTTTATCTTATGGTTTATGATTTATTTCTTTAATTTATTTTTGTTTTCTTGAAAATATAGTTTTGTTTTGTTAATACTTATATTTATTTCTTTTTTATTATTGTTACACATGATTGTAGCAAATTAGAAAACTTTGGTATGCTCAATAGAGTTTAGAAATATGTAAAGCTTTCATATAAGACAATTTTGTAGAAATGAAACTTTTGTATGCAATATATATAAATTATGACTCACTTTGGAATTAAAAATCTAAGACTTATGTGTGTGTGTGTGTGTGTTGGGGGGGACTGTACTTTGAGTTTTTCTTGAATTGTGAATCAATGTGATAGTTTAGTCTCGACCCCACCCCCCCCCCAAAGTAAAAATTCCAATTCTGCCCCTGGTTGGGAGAGTACAATTTAATTAGAAGTTTAGCGTGTCTCCGACCCATTTTTTCACCCACCTTGCCCATTTAATATCTATATCTATATAATATTTAAAAAATGAAGTGTATCATTTATTATTATTACACTTCTATTGAACCACATCAATAGTCATGTCATCATTTTCTTTCCATATATATATATATATATATATATATATATATATAATGCATTATACCTTTACACATTCTCAAAATTAATTGTAATTACCAATAATGATAGGACCATCACTTTTAACTACCATGACTTTACACATTCTTGAACCTAAATGTAACTTATAATAGAAAATACATGCAATGCAAACAAGTTGTGCAAAGACACCATTTATTTAGTTTTCGTTTACACTTACTGAGAAAAAAAAAAATCCTATTTCATCACTTTATTCATATCCATGTGCTAATTTAGTATTCAAGGACAAGTTAAAGGATCCAATTTTGCACCTACTTAGAGAACCATATGACATTTTCATTAACTTCAAGAAATAGAGATAACAAATACCCACTTCTGTCCAATTTGGTCTAATTAGGTCCACTTTGGTCCAATTTGGTTCACTTCAATCCAATTCAGCCTACTTGGTTTATTTAGTCCAATTTGGTCCAATATAATCCATTTTAGTCCACTTTGGTTCATTCGGTCCATTTAGGTCCAACTTAGTCCAATTTAGTCCATTCATTCCAATTTGGTCCACTTTGGTTCATTTAGTCGAATCCAGTTTGGTCCACTTCAATCCATTTTGGATGAGTATAAATTAAAAATAAATAAATTTTTTTATTTTTATGATCTCTATCTCTTAAAGTTGATGAAAATGACATGGTTTTTTAAGCAAGAGCAAAACTAGATCCTTCGACTTGACTTTAAATACTAGTACTTCATTATTATATGGATATGAATACAATGGTAGAATGTGATTTTTTTTTTTGGTAAATATAAACTAAAAATAAATAAATCTATTATCTTTTTTTTTTCTTTGATTTTTAGATGTGATCCTATTTTATTATAAATATAATGATATAATATTATTCTATTACATAGCATGACTTGGATAATTTGGTATTTACAACAATACATTTCATTTTGAATATTCTTCTCATTAAAGTTTATTCTATAAATTTGCTATTCTCTCTCTCATATTCTCTCCTAAAAAAATTTGATTATGCTATCTCTCCCTCTAGATTTTTAATTCTTTCTTGCAACTCTACTTTATATAAGTTGATGAATTTTTATTTTTTTTAATATCTTTACTTTGGGTTGATATGTTTTGGTGTTGTGTTTTTTGAGTTTCCCATCACAAGTCATCTCTCTCCCTATATAATTTTGGTTTGATCTTATTTTTGATTTAATTATTTGTTAGTTTGGAAATGAGAATTTGAGTTTATATCAAAACACAATCTAAATGACTAAGTATTTGAATGTGTCTATCAATTATTTGAAGAATAATATCAATCAAAATACCAAAAATTATAAAATTTTATATTTGTAAAAATAGAGAGATAAAAATTACTTTTATAAATTGTTTAATTTTTAAGGAGAACAAATTATCTACAACTTAATTTAGAAAATAAATTTAATATTAAAAATTTTAACATTAAAAATAATTATATATTCTCACGCATCATGTGAGTCTATGGCTTGTAATATCTAAAAACTAAAACGTAAAATTTATTGTTATTACAGTTCTATTAGGCCACATTAGAAGAGCATTTTGGTCCAGTTCATTCCATTTTGAAAACTAAGATACTTGCACATTTGTGAAAATTGAAATTCTAAGGAATACAGTGGGCTATATACGTGAGTCATGTATATATCTATTCTTGGGGTGTTACACCCTTATATATTGTTAGAATTATTATTAAATTTATTATTTCCTAACAATTTTAGTTTTTGGAATAATAGGTAATTTATCATAGTATCTGAGATCCAAAACTCACAACTTTTTAATGGTTTAAACTTTTGACACATTAAATAATCTATTTTCTAACAGCTTAAACTTTTGACACATTAAATAATCTATCTCCTATAAAAAGAACAAGATTCCGAGTGTGACAGTTTCAAACGGAATGCGTTGCATTTCTTAATGAAATCTAGAAACTAGATCAACCATTGTCCAATCTAGAATTTGGTACGTGGAGGTGCAATTCAAAATGGTATGTAAAGTTTTGATAGTTGGCCAGAACTCTTCATGCCCTTTCACAAATAAATAAAGCATATATACTTGCAATGTATTCACTGCATTCACACTTTCCCACTTTAAAAACCGAGAAAAGCTTCACAGTTTGCTGACTCGCTAAGCCATTGTATAAAGTACTAATCGTGCAATACCAAGGGTGACAGGAAACATCTTTCTACACCAAATTACAGTGTTGTCATAATTCATATTTAATTAAAGTGATTCTTTCTTAAACCGGTTTGCAATCTGTAATCTGTTTTCATGATGAAGATGCTCTCTGTTATGTTATATCCAATGAAAATATAAATTTAAGTTCTAACAATAGGGTCTTCTTCTTTCTTTTCTTTTTTTTTCTTTTTTCTTTTTAATATATCTAAAGACATGATTTTTCATAATTTTTTCGTGACCGCTAACATAGTCTGTTCACTGTTGTAATTTGGGTATAATAATAGTAAAGTTGGTGGTTTGAACCTCACTTTTCCCTCCACTATTTACCCCAAATTTAATTTGGGGAGGTTGATACCCGGACTCGAACTTGCAACATGTTGCTATTTATTTTTCCTATCTTAAAAAATGTGGTGTCGGTGATGAACCCAAATGAAAGTGATGTTGCTTCGATCCCAATAGTCTGCCAATAGATCATGTCAAAAGTTGTGAAAAATATTGTGTCCTAACAGTGTTTTTTTTCCTTTTTCTTTTTTCTTTTTTGGTGCATACTATGAAGACTTAATTCCCATTCCTTTAGCCAACCAAGGTCACTAGTGAGTTGTAACAAGCAGATGTGGATAGAAAAGATGTATATGTCATCGGTGAAAACAAGGTATCATATTGATACATTTGTTCATTTACATTATAATGTGTCACATCGGGTTCAAATATATTGATTGATTCAAATATTTTATATTCTTGTCCTTGTGTTCAAAAGTCTACTCTATACCTAATACACAAAAACGAACAAATATGATTAGCCTGAGCTACTTCATCTTTATATAACCTATTATTATAGACACTTTTGATGGATGGTTGTTACGTTTAACCAATAATGAAGAATTTGAATTTCAAGTTCTACTCAATTTATTTTTTAATGGAAGATGCATTTTGTAGAGGATGATTTAAAGCTAACCTGAGGTTTAGTACTTGAATCTTTTGTGGACCATTCAATCAATTTGATCTTTTTAAAACAATTTTCAGTTGCAGTGACAAAAAATCTTGATAAAGCAATGGTGAAGCAAATATTTTATATGCATTGTCTCTTCATACATGTAAATGTGGAAGCAACGATCTCGGGCATTGTGGCTGCATGCAGGGGACAGCAACACCCGCTACTTCCATAGCAGAGCTACACACAGGTTTCGACGAAACAAAATAGATGCATTGGAAAACTTTGTGGGCGAAAAGTGTGTGGATGAGAGTGAGGTTGCCAACATATTGGTGGAGCACTACCAATCCTTGTTCACCTCTTCCTCGCCAAACTCGATTGAGGCAGCACTTGAAGCTACCAACGTGGCTGTCACACATTAGATGAATCAGGAGCTGATTGCACCTTTTAGGAGGGATGAAGTTGATACAGCTTTGCATCAAATGGACCCCTTGAAAGCGCCAGGGCCTGACGGAATGCCCCCATTGTTTTTTCAGAAATTTTGGCCAACTATTGGGGATGAAGTGGCAGAGGCAGTGCTGTTCTGTCTCAACACAGGTTCAGTCTCACCCTCCATTAACATGACTTTTATCACTCTCATTCCTAAGGTAAAGAACCCGGTGAGAGTTTGAGACTATCGTCCTATTGCACTTTGTAATATTCTCTATAAACTTATTTCTAAAGTTCTAGCAAATAGACTTAGGAAAATTTTACATTATGTGATATCTGAATCTCAAAGTGCGTTTCAATCTTCTAAAGCTATTACAGATAATATCTTAGTTGCTTTCAAGACCTTACACCACATGAAGGCTCAAAAATCTAAGAAGATGGGGTTCATGGCCATGAAGCTGGATATGAGCAAGGCATATGATCGGGTGAAATGGGAGTATGTGGCGAGGATTATGGAGAAATTGGGATTCTGTGAAAAAGGTGCTTTTGGAACGGTTTATAAAGGGGTCCTTGCATCAGATTCTAAAAGATTTGTCGCAGTCAAGAAGTTAGGTAAGGTGGTAGAGGAAGGTGAGAAGGAATTCAAAACAGAAGTTAGCGTGATCAGTCAGACTCATCACAAGAATTTAGTCCGTTTGCTCGGTTATTGTGATGAGGGGCAGAACCGGCTTCTAGTATATGAGTACATGAGTAATGGCTCTTTAGCTAGCTTTCTCTTTGGGATATCCAGGCCTCATTGGAACCAAAGGGTGCAAATTGCTTTTGGAATAGCAAGAGGTTTAATGTACTTACATGAAGAGTGCAGTACTCAGATTATCCACTGCGACATAAAGCCTCAAAACATACTCCTGGATGAGTACTTTACACCAAGAATTGCTGATTTTGGATTAGCAAAGCTTTTGTTGGCCGAGCAAACTCGAGCAGCTCGGACAGGAATAAGAGGGACAATTGGATACTTTGCACCAGAATGGTTTAGGAAAGTATCCATTTCGGTTAAGGTTGATGTGTACAGTTTTGGTGTGATGTTACTAGAGATCATTTGCTGCAAGTCTAGTGTAGCATTTTCACTAGGAGAAGAGGAGGCATTGGTAGATTGGGCTTATGAATGCTACAAAGATAAAAAATTAGATAAGTTGATAGAAAATGATGAAGAGGCAAGGAATGACATGAAGAGGCTAGAAAGGCTTGTGATTGTAGCGATTTGGTGTATTCAAGAAGATCCTTCACTGAGGCCTTCAATGAAAAAGGTCACACAAATGCTTGAGGGAGTGATTGAAGTTTCCGTGCCCCCAAGCCCTTCATTGTTTACTTCTTCTCCGCCTTCATTCAAAAAATAGGTCATCTTGAGTTTTCATTGCCCATAGTTGTGACCATTTGCAACTTTTGGTGAAATGCCTTTTCTTGTTTGTATTATGGTATCAAAATTTGGCCAATAGTGGTTGGTTTCCTGTCTCTTGCATTGTAATTTGTTTTTTACTATAAGGCTCTCATGTGTATTATCCTTTGGTGTATTTCACCTTCTTAGTTGTAACTTGTAAGCTTGGATTCCTTGTTCAAAATGATTTTGTTTTATTGGTTTATATAATCATTTTTTGCGTGATTGTTGTCGGATTAAAGATTTCTTGTGTTTGGATTGATTTGGATTTGTAATGTGAGAACTGAGACTAAAGGAGACTGAGATTCTTAGTATACCTCAATTACGAGTCTCATAGTGGAGATCGGTTATGGATATATAACTTACTTTAATTTATGTTAAAGGAAAAAATTAACAAAAGCCTCAAAATAAATTTTACAAAAAAAAAAAAATGAAATAAACTATAAAAGTGTCTATAGAAAGAAGAAAAAATACAAAATTTTGGTTCTAAATACAATCCAATATAAAGGAAAATACAAATTTCGTGTCCTAATTGCAATCTAATGAAAAATATCGAAAGTAGGAAATTACATCAAATAAAACCTAATTTACATTCCTTAGACAAACTTGAGGACTAAGTTACAAAGTGATAAGGTGTTAGAGGTATAATGACCAATATAAACTAGAGGTGTGCAGAAAACCCGCCAACCCGACAACCCGACCCGACCCAACCCAACCCGTTGGGTTGGGTTGGGTTACAAAAAAAAATTTATAGCGGGTCGGGTTGGGTTTTGGTCATAAAATTACAAACCCGCCAAACCTGACCCGACCCACCCATACTTTAATATATGTTTAAAATATATTATATATTTAATAAATTTTTTTTTTAAAAAAAAACCAATTGTAGAGCACTTTCTCGGTTCCTACTATCGTATATAATATAAAATCCTATTAGTTTTTTTAATATATATATATAAATATATTATATAATTAATAAAAAAAAATTAAACTTTTAGATATATTTTGTTTATAACTGAGCTAGGAACTCATGTATATTTTGTTTATAAGTGAATTAAGATAGTAGTTCATTTATATTTTGTTTATCAACTCAGTTGGATACTTAAACATATTTTGTTTACAACTAAGTTGGAATATTAATTTATATATTAATGTATATTTTGTTTATCAACTCAGGTGGCAAGTGTGATATATTTTTTTCAACTCAATTTAATAATAATAGTAATAAAAAAAATTGTCCAACCCATGGGTTCAATCCGACCCAACCCTACCCATGTGGGTTGGGTTGGGTTGGACTTATGTGATGGGTTAGGTTGGGTTGAATTTTTTTTTGACCCACCATAGTGGGTTGGGTTAAAAAATCCCCTCAACCCGACCCATGCACACCCCTAATATAAACAATCTATCTTTCCATCACACAATTACATTAAAACCTAGAAAATTCAGTAAAATAACATCCAATGCATTCAACATTTACAACAAAGAGTGTTAGTCAATAATATATAAAAGGAAAATGAAAAACAATCATGAAATGCAACCTATCCTAAGATACATAGGTAATATTGAAATGCATGAAAATGTGTGAAAATGTAAAGAGATTAAAATGCACATCCTAAATGAAATTCCTACATGTTGTATGAGGAGGTACCATGGTTTTCATTTAAAAGACAAATTTCATAGCAAATTTGGGATTTTGACCTTCTCAAGCAATTCTAAATCATTTCATGTGATTTTCAAGTTACATAGGGAAAAATGCAGAAACCCATTTCATATATAGGAAATCAAATGTTAATGATATGTACGAAAGAAAATCATATTATATTTTTAGTTTTTTATTATTTCATGTGACACAAAAATAAAATAACATGCTGAAAATTTCCTGATGTAAAGTCTGTACAACATCATTACATGTGGTTCACCTCAAAATTTTGATGAAACAAGAATTATATTTAAATTCTAAACACACTGATTCACAAATCTAAGAAGATTAACCATAAAAAAAACTCTAATCAAATGCAGGAGGCAACACATAGCAAAATAACATGAAACCTCATCCTAAAGATAATCTAACTTGACATATTCAAGTCAATGCCATGATTTAATGCATGTTATCATGTTTTCATATGATGAATGGACATATTAAAATACATGACATGATGAAGAAATAATTGGTTTTTTGATGTAGGTGAGCATCGAACCTCGGATCTCTTATTTGACCACAAGAAACTTTACTAATTGAACTAATTGGAACCCATAAATTTCCACATATCCTAAAAATATCCTAAAAAACTAATTAATGTAATGATTACGATTGCCAACCAAGGTTTTCAGACCCGGACCGTTCATTGAACCGTAAAAGGGAGAGGTTCAAGGGTTTTGAGGTTGGACCGAGGTCGAACCGGGGTCGAACCGTGATGATGTCATAATTAATTTAATAATTATTTTAAATATATATAAAAACATTAAATTAATAAAAAAATAGAAAAATTAACTAAAATAGCCTAATTCATTTAGAAAAGCTTATTTCTAAAAAAATACATAAAACTTACAAAAATACAGTACACAATTACACATTGTTACACACTAGACAAAAAAAACTCCTTCCCATAAAAAATGCATGAAAGAAACAAGTCACTAGACAAAAAAACTTTTCAAATGTAACATCCTTTCCACAAGTTAATTGAACCATAATACAAAAACTGATCCCTAAAACATCCTAATACCACATTCACTTTTCCTTTTCAACTTTCCACAGAACCTACTCATTATGCAACAGACCCAAAAAAAAAAACTAAATAATTAACTTGTATTGTTGGGAAAGCATAGGGTTTCTGAGAATAATGTCTTCTTATCTGGGAAAGCACAGGGTTTCTGCAAGTCATTGGTACTTGTATTACTGTTTTTGCTTCTTCTCACTTTGACTAGCTATTAGCTTACTTTTGTTTCACACTGTTTTTGCTTCTTCTCACTTTGACTAGCTATTAGCTTACTTTTGTTTCACATTTTGTTTAGTCATTTCTTCTTCATTGTGCTTGTCAAGTATGTGAGACATTAGGGCCAATTGTTTCCAGGACACCATCATAAGAAAAAGCTAGTTAAGATACTATAAGGCGTCTGCCTGTTCTATCACTGAACTCATTTTGAAATAGGTCCATGGTCCACCTGTTCTATTCTTGAGGGTCATTTTTCTTCTTCTCTTTTTATTTTTTTATTAATATGTGGTCTGATAGCTGTAGTTAAGTAAATTTGAAATCTAGCATATTCAGATGCTATGTTAATTCTGGGATTTCAATTATGTTGAGATTGCTTTTAGTAATGGGGCAAATGATTTGAGAATAATGTAAATATTATTGAAACCAACAGCAATAAAAAATACAAAAAAAAAAAATAAAAAACATGCAGCAAGAAGTTGCAGACACAACAAAGTAATTTTGGCAGACAGAAACACCAATTGACCCAAATCAATTTTCACAATTACAATAATATCACAAGCCTTGTCTTCACATACACCAACACTTCAGATCTATATCATCATCCACAATCAATTTTCAATTGACCCAAATCAATTTACACACCAACACTTCAAATCTATATCATCATCCACAATCAACTTGCAAATATTAACAAAGAAAAAACAGATTAAAGTACCAACGACGGCGACGGCGACGAGTGAGGGGACGGGGACGAGGGAGAGAGGCAGAGATGAGCGTGAGAGAGTGAGCTGCGATCTGGGTTGAGCTGCGACGGCAACGAGGGAGAGAGGTAAAGACGAGAGAGTGATTGAGACTTTGAGAGAGTGAGGAAGAGATCTGGGCTGAGCTGCAACAGTGCGACGGCGACGAGGGAGAGAGTGATTGAGAGAGTGAGGATTGAGGAAGAAATCTGGGCTGAGCTGCGACAGTGCGACGGTGACGAGGGAGAGGCAGAGACGAGAGAGTGATTGAGACTTGAGAGAGTGAGGATTGAGAGAGGCAGAGACGAGTGAGGATTGAGAGTGATTGAGAGAGGGTTTCAGAGTGAGGCTAAGAGTGATTTTTGAGAGAGGGTTAAAAAAAAAAAAAGGTGGAACGACGCCGTATAGGGGGGGGAAAAAAAAAAGGCTGAAATTAGGGAACCGTCCGAACCGTGTGAACCGGTCACGGTTCACAGACCCGGACGGTCGGACCGCGGTCCGGACAGTTCCATGCTTTTTTCGCATGGAACGGTTCCTTACCTTAAATGGACTGTGAATCTAAACGGTTCCCGGGTTTTCCGGTCGGACCGTACGGTCCGATCCGGGTTTAATAACCTTGTTGCCAACAACAAGCACAATTTCATTTGTGCTTGTTATGTCAGGTGAGGCGTCCCTCTCTTGCTTTATATGATATAAACCCATGTCATTGACCTTGGCGTAAAAGACTGGAGGTTAGCCCTACACAATGAGGCTTTTCATTACAAGCAAATATTCAGGAAGGTGACATGATATGAAATAAAAGCACAACCAACTAAAAATGTTGAATTTTCCTTCATTTACCTGTCGAATATTCTAGAGCTGCCAATATAGGATCCCATGGTTCATTGAAGTTTGAACGATATAAACCCATGTCATTGACCTTGGCATATAAGACTGGAGGTTAGCCCTACACAATGAGGCTTTTCATTACAAGCAAATATTCAGGAAGGTGACATGATATGAAATAAAAGCACAACCAACTAAAAATGTGAATTTTCCTTCATTTACCTGTCGAATATTCTAGAGCTGCCAATAAAGGATCCCATGGTTCTTTGAAGTTTGAACAAAGCCAAGCTTCTCAAATTGAGGCAATGAAGCGACTTTTAAGAACTTTCTAAGTCTTGCAATCTTGTAGAAATTTGTAATAGAGTAGGGAGAAAAGAGAAGAGAGAAAAAGTTAAGACTTTTATGTGATTCAGCCACATAGCCTACATCCACAAAATAAAAGTAAAAAACTACATTTTCTTTATTCACTTAAATGATACATTACAATAGAACCCATTTTTATTATGCGGGGGATTACATTACAATAAAAGTAAAAGACTACATTTTCTTTATTCATTTAAATGCTACATGACATCCACAAATTAATCACAATTTGAATTATGAATTGATAGCTTCAATCTCACAATAAAGGCTTAGGTCATTGCCTGGGCCCCTACTAAAGAGAGACCCCCAAATTGGAGGTCAATAAGTGATTTTTTTTTTTTTTTTTTTTCTGAGAAAATAAAAAATGCAAGTTGAAATTTGTTTTCCTCACTTTTTAGAAGGCCAAAAAAATGAGTAATGCTACAGGTGTACAAATTGTCATGTGTAGCATTCTAAACATTGTTACATCCAAGAAATAAAACATTTGCATGCCTGAGAGAGTACAAATTAGATACATATGTGATATGTCTAAAAAACAAATATCTGGTTGAGAGCAGGGGCAGAACCATGCTTGACATTGGAAGCTTCATCAGCTTCTTCCCAAACCTTTTATTTTTTTTACCTTTACAAGTTGAAAGTTGAAACTCACTTTCCTTTTTAAGTTCCAATAACTCAAACAAAGTTCTTTTTCTTTGGCTTACACAAACCGAGTCGCCCAGTCCTCTTCACTTCACATGTAGATTCTACTCCACAAAAAAATTCATTCTACTCTTGTTTCAACTTTGGAATTTCAGATTCAAATCCAAACTAAATTATCTAATTAGTGACTCCAAATTGCATTTGATATGGGTATCTTTAGCTTCTTTGGATCAAATAAAGGAGTAAAGGAGGAATTATGCATATTGTTTCCCACCCCTAAGCAAAGTATTCTTATTTGAAGGCACAAAATTCTTTTTTCAGATCTTCCCCCTTTCAGTTCTATTTGTTTATCTTATGGTTTATGATTTATTTCTTTAATTTATTTTTGTTTTCTTGTAAACATAGTTTAGTTTTGTTAATACTTATATTTATTTCATTTTTATTATTGTTACACATGACTGTAGCAAATTAAAAAACTTTTGTATACTCAATAGAGTTTAGAAATATGTAAAGCTTTCATATAAGACAATTTTGTAGAAATGAAACTTTTGTATGCAATATATATTAAATATGACTCACTTTGGAATTAAAAATCTTAGACTTGTGTGTGTGTGTGTTTTGGGGAAGGGGGGGGGGGGGGTTGTGGACCGTGTGGTACTTTGAGTTTTTCTTGAATTATGAATCAATGTGATAGTACACCCCCCCCCCCCCTCCCCCAAGTAAAAATCTTTGTTCTGCCCCTAGTTGAGAGAGTACAATTTAATTAGAAGTTTAGTGTGTCTTCGACCCATTTATTTACCCACCTTACCCATTTAATATCTATATTTATATAATATTTAAAAGATTAAGTGTATCTTTTATTGTTGTTACACTTCTATTTATATATATATATATATATATATGATAGGCCACAAACTGAATGACCCCTTGTGATAGAAATTAATTAATTAATTAGTCAAGTTATTAATTAATCAATTTATCATGCAAACGCGTGGTAGTACAAAAAAATCACCAATAAACTAATTATGCAGCGGAAAATAAATAACACGGTGATTTGTTTACGAATGGGGAAAAACCTAACGGCAAAAACCCCACCGAGTGATTTTCAGGTCACCACTCCCGAAACTCCACTATTATCACAACAAGTGGTTACAAGTAAAGGAATCCCAAGTACCTTACCAACCTACAGTTGAACCCTTACCCCAATACCCAATTGGACTTATTCTGTAGTGACAGTTTCCCTTTCTGATGCACGACTCCTAAGTATGTGATTAACCAATTGCGCGGATCCCAGTATGCGACTTCAATCACCAACTAAGAAGATTGTTGGCTGCAAAGTTCTTCAGTTCATCCACATGATAAAGATCAAGAAGATGCTTGGTCATAAAACCCTACGATGCAAATACACAGCAACTTCTTCAAGAGAAAGAGATGAACTAGGGCAAGAACTTCGTCTTCGGTCACAATTTACTTGAACAGAGTTTGCTCAAAGTTTTTGCAACTTGTGTACTGTTTGACGGCCTTTAAAACAATCATTTTATATGTCTAGGGTTAGGAGAAAAGAATGCCCAAAGACATATTCACGGATCCCAAGAAAATCATATTTGAATTCTGAAATTCTTAAACCTCGACAGATAGGAGGTGTCGAGCAACTGTCGAGTTTTATTGAATTTGCACTATCAGCTTGTTTTCTTGGACAGACTTGAAGGCTTCAACACTTGATCTTGAAACATGGTTTCTTGAAGTATTTAAACACATCCTAAATCTACCCAAATACAAGTAAAGTGCCTTTTGTCAAAGGATAAGCCAATTACATAAAATCATGACATATGTTCTTAATCATGTGAAACACATATGTCCTAACAATCTCCCCCTTTGGCAATCCGTGACAAAACCACAATAAACAAATGAACATATGAGAGAAGTCATAAATCACTCAACTCATATTCACTTGTTGAATACAATAAAATCTATCCTAACACAAATTCTTGAAAAACTTTACAAGAAGAGAGTTTATGGCAAGTAGACTTTGACAACCTGTATTTCTGAAACACTTTAAACAAAACTCATCAAGACATCTTTATGTGAAACAGAAATAATATATTGCATAAAAAATATAATAAACATGTGTATTAAGGGAGAAAAGAAACAACACATGAACGGGTAGGTGAAAGAAAAATATACATCAATATAAATAAGAAGATAAGTACAATGTATGTCAATAAATGGTCACAAGACCTCATGTACAAGAATAATATATCTAAAAAGAAAGAAAAGAAAAGATACATACTATCCTCACTACATCCCTCAAATAAACATAAGAACAAACACTCCCCCTAACAAAAGCAGTCCAATACTAACTCTCCCCCTAAGAATGACTACTCTCATATCCCAAAACTACTCTCCCTTTTTGTCACGAGTGACAAAGGGTAAGAGTGTCAAGTAGACATCTCATCGAAAGAGCTAGCATCTCCATCAGCATCATCGGAAGCATCATCGTCATCACCATCATCATCGTCATCATCCTCAGAAGAAGCCACAGGAGAAGGTGGTGAAGGAGTAGCCTCGGGAGCAAAACCACCCATAGACGCCTGTCGTCGTGCAATACGACCGACACGAACGTTCACCTGATACAACTCCGTAGAGAATGTATCTAGGCGAGCATCCATGCGCTGCAGCTGCGCCATGATGTCCCCTAAAGTCACATCGTCCGAAGAAGAGGAAGGAGCAGATATAGATGGAGCAAAACGGGATGGAGCTAAACGGGAGGGAGGTGCTGCTAAATCTGACTGCCGCAACCGAAACTGGGCCTTGCTACGTTTAATGATAGCGTAATCTATGACACACAAGACGGTGAAATGGTCGGAAGAGGGAAAAAGAACGAAAAAATGACGTAAGATCCTCGTGATAGCGGAAGGAAAGATGAGCTTATCACGAGACACCGAATCTAGATGAACATCAATAAAAGAAAGAATGAAATGAGAAGGAAAATCTATAGTAAGATGCTCAAGAAGAGATAACAAAAATCGAGCACGAGGCTCTGTAATGGAGTTATAGTGAAAAAGTGGATGCAAAACAAAGGTCATCACCATGTTCATGAATCTAGGACCTTTAGCAAAAGGTCAACATGGTGTAAACAGACGCTCACCCAAAAGGCACTCACAGAAAGCAGCATTGAGCTCATCCCTGGACACAGTCCTCAGACGCTCACAACTAGGATAGTCAGGAAACTCTATCCTAGGGACCCGAAGCACATCCACAACAAGTTACGGTGCGATAAGAATGCGCGTACCTCGAACGTGAGTGAAGAAAAGAGGTACAGAACGATCAATCCCGTGCATGTTGGAGTAAAGCTCCTAGATAAACACGAGAGGGCAGGTGACCGGGACGTCACACAGTGACTCCCATCCCCTACTGTGAATGACAGAGGGAAGATCGATGTCGGCAAAGTCCGACAGAATGACTTGGCATTCCGAATGAATGCCTCGTCTAGAGAAGTTCTCCGAAAATTCCTTAAAGGCATCATCTTCACAGAACCGAATATGAGAAGGTGAAGGATCAGAAGTCGAAGAAGCATCGAAACGAAGAGGGTTTCGGGCTGGAGTGGATTTACGTTTAGGTGCCATAGACACGACTAACGTAAATAGAAAGAGAGGGAGAGAAAGAAAAGACAATCAGAAAGTCCCAAGCAATATCAAATATACCAAGTATATTGAAAAGAAAGTACGTATGCATGGGAAATGTATGAACATGTGGCATGTAAAAGAAATTGCATCATGGGCTCAGCCCAATTCAAACCTATCAGCACATAAACAGATATCACACATCTAAATGCATGACAATACTATTATGATGCTAATGTGATGCAATGTATGAGGTTTTAAACTCATTTAAGTGAAAACCCATCCCAAAATTTCAATAATAACTCAACAATTTTGAAAAACCCCAAAATTTTTCAAAAACCCCAAAATCTAAGTTTCAAAACATGAAATGCATGAAGAATGAGAGATTAGAAACTTACCAAGAGAAGAAAATCTTGAAAAAGCTTGAAAAATCATAGAGGAAGAGGTTTGGAGTAAGAGAGATAGAGTTTGGGAAATGAACAGGTGCGGACAGATCAAGAGAGATCGAAGAAATGAGAATCGAATCGTGAAGAACGAATATATAGATCCTAAGTAAAGCTCAATAGATGCAGATATCGAGAGGTATCGAGACAGCTATCGAGGAAGGTATCGAGGAAATGGTCGTCGACAACTGAGGTATCGAGGAAGTATCAAGGAACAACTCATCAGAACCAAGAACAGAAGCTCGATCGATCTACCAGGTGTTGAGAAGCTATCGAGGAGGCAGGAGCTTTCTCGACCTATCCACCAAGTATCGAGAAGCTATCGGGAATGTGATAAGAAAAAGCTGAAGAAGCTCGACAGACAGCAAGGTATCGAGGAGGTGTCGAGCCAGCTTTTAAAACCAGTTTTTCGAGATGTGAAAAACACAGACATGAATGCAATCCAACATGTAACTTAATCAATGATCCAATCAACATATTAAGCTCTCAAAATCATCTCTTAATAAAAATTTTAAGCACATGGATTTCAAAAACACACACACACACTAAATAAGTCTGACCAATTTTATATTTCAAAAAAACAAGTCAAAATAGTTTAGTGAACATATATTAACACATCTAAAACCTTGTGATGGTCAAATCACATTGTACCTACACATGTATCAAGAGTAGCAAAGAATATTGCGTGTTGTGTGTGAAAAACATCGCAAGATTGCATAAGTGTATTCATGTTATGACGATTTGAGATTTGAGAAAGTCACTTTAACTCACACATAATCATAACTACTTGATGGGGACTATCACCTTCAAGGTACATCCTATAACTCCCACATCTTCTAGAAAACACGCTTGCAATCATTTTTAAAGCATTTTTTATCTTTATACTTTTGATTTTTCTTTGCATATTTTTATTTAAGCAAAACATGCATGGGCATATAAGAGATAGAAAAGAAATACCCATTTAAGTTAAGCTTTTGACATTGTACTTTTGCTATGCCGAAGCATACAGATGTCATTGACACTGCACTTTTGCTATGCCGAAGCATACAGGTGTCATATTATGATTGGCAGGCAACAGTGGTGAGATGGTTATTAATGCCTTTTTCTCAGGATTTTTAGTCCTTCTTGTCAAAAAGAGTGATACGAGTGTTAAGTACAAGATACAACTTAATTTTACTCATCACAAACAAGAGCCACAAAGCTCACTTGCTTAGTTGTACATAGAGATGCTCATCTAAGCTACAAATGATACAAAGTTTAGAAAACTTTGTTTCAATAGTCATCCAAGGTACACAAGTACCAATGTACACAAAACACACATTATTTTTGTATTTTTCTGATTTTTCAAATTTTTTTTTTATTTTTATATGAAAAACAAAATAAACAAAACTAAAAAACAACCAAACAAAATCATGTTTAAACAAAGCAAAGCATAAACTAGACTGACTCAAAAATAAAGCAAAACACACAAGAAATGCAAACAAAAACAAGAAGATAGAAAGGAAAGTGATAGAATCACTTGGAGCCTTTTTCCTTCCACACCCTAGAAGAACCTTCCCTTTGATTAAACCCTTGAACCGGCGGTGAAGGGGAAAAACCGTTCAAATTCGAAAGGAACATGAGGGCTTTAAGAAGATCTCCAAGAGGAGCAAGAGAGGATTGAAGCTGATTCTGGTTCCCAGATGCTATCATGTCATTGCTTTGTTGAGTGGCAAGCCACTTGTAGCAATTTGGTCGAGTATAACCAGCATCTCCACAATGATGACAGAGATGCTGCTTCTTTTGTTTAGGCTTTTGAGAGTTAGTCTTCTTAGCCCTAGGGTTTTTAACATCTTTCTTCTCAAGCTTAGGGGGTGCTCCTAAGATAGATTTACCCCTGTCTAAGTTCTCACTAGCTAATTCAGTTTTAATCTCATTGTTTTCAATTTTAACATTATTAGTAGGAGGAACAAAAATAGTAGTACTAGAAGAAGCAGTATTAGAGGAAGAAAAACCATACCCTAAACCTATTCGATCTGAAGCAGATTTCTGTATGCTGAGCATATCATCAAGCTTTGCGATTGAAGTCCTTTCCAATTGAGCTTTGACTTGAACCAGCTCCGCTTTAAGCTTCTTAGTCTTCTCAGCCAAGAAATTATTCTCGAACCTCAGTGCTCCAATAGTCTGATTAGCCTCATCAAACTTTGTGGAAAGCTCCTCACAATCAAGTTCCACATCACTAAACTTCTTGGTGGTTAGCCTATATAACTTCTCATGCTTCTTAGAAAGCTTGTACAGCTTCTTATAGGCTATATGAATGTCATCTTGATCATCCATCTTCTCAAATTTGGATTCCACCAATTCCTCCTCTTAAATCACATCCTCAACAATCCCATCAGTAGGATCAACAGTGGCAGTGAAGGCATTCAAAATTCCATCATCCTCATTGTCGGAATCTTTCTCAGGCTCGATGTCACTCAAGGTAGCAGCAAGTGCCTTGCTTTTCCCAATACTCTTGAGATATGTAGGACACTCATGTTTCATGTGACTGAAGCCTTGACACCCAAAGCACTTAGATCCTGCGGGAACAGTGTACTAACCACCTTCCTTAGCATCCTTCTTCCCTTTGTCTTGCCCTTTAAACTGAGAAGAACTGGATTGCCTACGGTCCTTGTCGAAACCTTTTCCATTTGCGTTCTTCATAAACTTCTTGAACTGCCTAGTGATGTAGGACTTCATCTTGGAATCTCCATCATCAAAAAACTCATCTGTCTCACTGCTCTTGGCCTTTAGTGCCATGCTCTTGCCTTTACCCGTCTTACCAATCCTTGTCAACCCTAACTTATAGGTCTGCAAGTTTCCAACCAGCTCAGTCAGAGGAATCTTGTTAATATCCTTTGATTCCTCTATTGCCATAATCTTGGCATGGAATCTCTCAGGTAGAGATCTAAGCACTTTCCTCACAATCTTGGGTTCAGAAATGGTTTTCCCAAAATTGAAGGTTGAGTTCACTATATCCTTTAACTTGGCATAGAACTCATCGAATGACTCATCCTCCTCCATCTTTATCTCTTCAAAGCTTGTAGTAAGCCTCTGAAGCTTTGAGTCCTTGACAGCCTTAGTACCCTCATAGGTTGTCTGAAGGATGGTCCATGCTTCCTTAGCAGTTTCAGTAGAGGATATCTTCTTAAACTCCTCATTGGTGACTGCACTGAACAAGGCATTCAATGCCCTGCTGTTGAAATTTGCCGCCTTGATCTTGGCTTCATCCCAATCGGTCGGCGCTTCCTTTGGCTTAGTCCAGCCAATCTCGACAACTTGCTACACTTTTTCATCTAAAGACTGCAAGAAAGCTCTCATGCGTACTTTCCAATATGCATAGTTAGTGCCATCAAATAAAGAAGGTATGATTAATGACTGTCCTCTATCCATGACAAATAGGGGTCAATGGATCAACACAACAAAGATTAAATCCTAATCAGAGTGTGCCTGCTCTGATACCACTTGATAGGCCACAAACTGAATGATCCCTTGTGATAGAAATTAATTAATTAATTAGCCAAGTTATTAATTAATCAACTTATTGTTCGTGAAAAATAATCTGCAAGCGCACAGAATCGTAACAAGTAGTAAAGTGTTTTTAGAAAACGAATGTCGAACCCACAGGGATTAACTATGTTATTAAATACCAAAATTCACTAAATTAATTACTATTTGGAAAATCGAAAATAAAAGGGACGTTCAACTATCAAAATTAAATCAAACTATTTAATAAAAATAAATCTAGCAAAGCGTAAAAGTCTAAAAGTGTAAAGGAAAAAATATGATAAAAATAGATCTAGAGCGATTGATTTCACCTAACAAATCCCACACAATTTATTATTCCTAATTATTAAATTCTAATAATCTCCCGTTGATGATTAAAAATTCTTTAAGTATTCAATATCTTCTCTCAAATAATATCAAAAATGTCTTCAACTAACAATTCCATATCTCTATGCGAATTTAATTACTTGGAGACTCATTATGTACTTTGAATTTTCTGAAAAATCACACTAATTGCGGTAAAGCATCTCTACTTTAGCTCAACTAATGGTGTTTAATTCTAGAACTAAAATAACAAATCACCTCTCGGTTTCATTGTAATTCAATTGATCAATCAATAATTCGTAAAAAGAAATATTAAGCATTAAGAATAAGAATTAAACACTCAATCATGGAAATATTAAAAATAAAATAACTCAAAATATAAATTGTGTTCATTGCTAGACTACATCAATGCTCTAGAAAATAAAATTTAGTTCATAATCAAATTGAAAAGAAAACAAATAAAACTTATGTCCTTCATCTGAATTAGTTGATCAACATAAAGCTCTCGCCTTTGATTATTGCTCAGCAAAATTTCTTCTCTGCCGCACCCTCTGTTTCAGAAAAACTCCAGCCAGGTTCTTCAATGCGGCACCCTTTTGTCCTGAGAAAGTCTTCAAATGCGGCAGCCCTTTCCTAAGAAAGACTCCAGAGAAAGTCTTCAGTGCGGCACACCTTTTTGTCCTGAGAAAGACTCTCTCTTTTAAACAATCTGACCTAGAGGCTTTTATATCAAAAGTAGCCGCCCATTACTCTCTGATCCTTATTCAAGTAGGACAAGGATTTCATATTTCAAGCCCATACTAAGACTCCAGGTACATGTTGAATTGCATCGTAGGCTTCTTCTTGAACTCACGCCTGGGCTGAACCTTTATTTCTTTGGGCTGAATCTTTATTTCATGGCAAACTCTCTTCTCTTGAGTTGGCTTTATAATCAGCCTGGCCCACCTAGCATTCAACTTGTGACTTGTTCAACCTCTCAATCATGAATAGCAAGTTGAAGTGCTGCATTTCTTTTAGTTTGAAAGTTTAAGATGTAGATTAATCTGAAATCTTCTCATTCCTTCAAAGCACAAATGAATAGATAAATATAAATAAAAATCAAATCAAATAAAAAGAAATAAATGAAAACTAACAATTTTAATAAGTAAGAGGATAATAAAAAATCATGTAAAAATTACACTTATCATTTATCATGCAAACGTGTGATAGCACAAACAAATCACTAATAAACTAATTATGCAGTGGAATATAAATAACACGATGATTTGTTTACGAATGGGGAAAAACCTAATAGCAAAAACCTCACCTGGTGATTTTCAGGTCACCACTTCCGAAACTCCACTATTATCACAACAAGCGGTTATAAATAAAGGAATCCCAAGTACCTTACCAACCTATAGTTGAACCCTTACCCTAATACCCAATTGGACTTGTTCTGTAGTGACAATTCCCCTTTCTGATGCACGACTCCCAAGTATGTGACTAACCAATTGCGCAGATTCCAGTACGCGACTTCAATCACCAACTAAGAAGATTGTTGGCTGCAAAGTTCTTCAGTTCATCCACACGATGAAGATCAAGAAGATGCTTGGTCACAAAACCATACGGTACAAATACACAGCAACTTCTTCAAGAGAAAGAGATAAACTAGGGCAAGAACTTCGTATCCGATCACAATTACTTGAACAAAGTTTGCTCAAAGTTTTTGCAACTTGTGTACTGTTTGACGGCCCTTAAAACAATCCTTTTATATGTCTAGGGTTAAGAGAAAAGAAGGCCTAAAGACATATTCACGGATCCCAAGAAAATCATATTTGAATTCTGAAATTCTTAAACCTCGACAGATGGGAGGTGTCGAGCAGCTGTCGAGTTTTAATGAATTTGCACTATAAGCTTGTTTTCTTGGACAGACTTGAAGGCTTCAACACTTGATCTTGAAACGAGGTTTCTTGAAATATTTAAACACATCCTAAATCTACCCAAATACAAGTATAGTGCCTTTTGTCAAAGGATAAACCAATTGCATAAAATCATGACATATGTTCTTAATCATGTGAAACACATATGTCCTAACAATATAAATATATATATACATATATATATATCATACCTTTTACACATATTCTCAAAATTAATTGTAATTACCAATAATGATAGGACCATCACTTTTAACTACCATGACTTTACACATTCTTGAACCTAAATGTAACTTATAATAGAAAATACATGCAATGCAAACAAGTTGTGCAAAGACACCATTTACACTTACCGGAAAAGAAAAAAAAAATTCAGATTTCATCACTTTATTCATATCCATATGCTAATTTAGTATTTATGGCCAAGTTAAAGGATCCAATTTTGCTCTCACTTACCATATTACATTTTCATCAACTTCAAGAAATAGAGATAATAAATACCCACTTCGGTCCAATTTGGTCCATTTCGATCTAATTAGGTCCACATTAGTCCAATTCAGTCCACTTCTATCCAATTCAGCCTACTTGGTTGAATTTGGTTCATTTGGTCCAGTTCAATCCAATTCGATTCATTTTAGTCCACTTTGGTTCATTCGGTCCATTTAGGTCCAAATCAATACAATTTAGTCCTTTCATTCCAATTTGGTCCACTTTGGTTCATTTGGTCCAGTCCAATTTGGTCCACTTCGGTCCATTTTGGGTGAGTATAGACTAAAAATAAATAAAATTGTTATTTTATGATCCTCTCTCTCTCTCTCTCTCTCTCTCTCTCTCTCTCTCTCTCTCTCTCTCTCTCTCTCTCTCTCTCTCTCTCTCAAAGTTGATGAAAATGACATGGTTTTTTAAGCAAGAGCAAAACTAGACCCTTCAACTTGACCTTGAATACTAGTACTACATTATTTTATGGATATGAATACAATGGTAGAATGTGATTTTTTTTTTTCAGGTAAGTATAAACTAAAAATAAATAAATCTATTATCTTTTTTTTTTCTTTGATTTATAGATGTGATCCTATTTTATTATAAATATAATGATATAATATTATTCTATTACATAGCATGACTTGGACAATTTAGTGTTTACAGCTATACATTTCATTTTGAATATTCTTCTCATTAAATATTATTCTATAAATTTGCTATTCTCTCTCATATTCTCTTCAAAAAAATTTGATTATGCTATCTCTCCCTCTAGATTTTTAATTCTTTCTTGCAACTCTACTTTAGGTTGATGAATTTTTTTTTTTTTAATGTCTTTACTTTGGTTTGATATGTTTTGGTGTTGTGTTTTTTGAGTTTTCCATCACGAGTCATCTCTCTCTCCCTATATAATTTTGGTTTGATCTTTTTTTGAGTTAATTCTTTGTTAGTTTGGAAATGATAATTTGAGTTTATATCAAAACACAATCTAAATGACTATGTATTTGAATGTGTCTATCAATTATTTGAGTAATATAAATTTTAATTATGTGATGAGTTTTGATTATGATAATAATGTCCTTAAGAGAATGAGAAATTTGAATAATACATTTGAAACTTAATAATTTTAGTTCTACCAAAGGAAATTAGGAAAATATAATGAATAATAACAATAGTTAAAAAAATATAGACCACTTCAAAAAAATATATATCAATCAAAAATACCAAAAATTATAAAATTTTATATTTGTAAAAATAGAGAGATAGAAATTAGTCTTATAAATTGTTTAATTTTTAAGGAGAACAAATTATCTACAACATAATTTAGAAAATAAATTTTACATTAAAAATATTTATATATTCCCACGCATCATGTAAGTCTACGACTCGAACCTATGACCAGGCTCTGATATCACTTGTCGGATCGTGTACCTTACCAATCCATCCAACAACCAATTGGTGAAGGATGAGGGGGCACAAATCTATTATAGCATTCAATGCAGACCAAACCCATTGGTATTGGAGCGAATTGTGAAAATCCCTCACACATAGCATTTGAGATCCAGAGTTCACAACTTTCTAACGGCTTAAACTCTTGACACATTAAATAATCTATCTCCGTAGGATGTCAATACCGTACCGGAGGCTGTACCGGTTTGGCCACCGATACGATATATTTCGGATACCGATCAATACCGGTGTACCGTTTCGAGTTTACCGCTATTTTTTATATTTAATATATATATATATATATATTAGTTGTATATCCATTAGTAAAGGCCCATATAATTTGTTTATAATATTTAAAATTATCAACTCATATCTTATTTATTAATTTAAGCTCTAGCTAAAATGTTAATTCATTATACTAGTAATATATAATATAAAGTATTCTCGGCAAAAAAATATATATATATCTATATATATATATATAATATAATATTTATAATAGAATTGATATTGATACTTATAAATAAAATAAAATAAATTGATATTGATGTATTAAAATACTAAAATAACTCAAATAAGTAGTCTTGATCATTGTACTTGTAGTGTTTGATGTGTGGCAGAGCACACATAAATAGTTATAATGTTATATTAATAAAAAAATATAAAAAAAAAAGAGGTAGAGTTTGAATTTTTGAATGATGTTCACGTGAGTTGTAAGTGACTTGTCACTTATCAAGCACACAAAACAACAAAAAGTTAAAGATTAAAATAAAAGGAAACATAAAAGGCAGAATAAGATGAAGAAACATGTGTATAAGCCTCTGAGCAGACAAATAAGAAGCAGCAGCAGCAGAAGCTGAAGAGAAGATCGCCAAATGGATTGCTACAGGCAACGTGGTGGCGACAACGGCACCGTGTTAATGATGGCAGTGACCCAAAAGCAAGAGCAAGTTAGTAAGTTATTAAGAAAGGAGAGAGATTATTAGATCTAAAATTTTTTTGTTTGTTATTTCGGTCCGGTATGAAGTTTTCGGCCGAAATCCGGTTTGCTTCCCGGTATGACCGGAACGACCCGGTATAGCCGGTATTTAAACCGGTACGAAACAAACACATTTCTGTACTGTTTCAGGCGTCGGTGCGAAATATTCCGGCCATACCGGCCAGTACGGTACAAGATTAACACCCTATGAAAAGCACAAGATTCCGAGTGTAACAGTTTCAAACGGAATGCGTTGCATTTCTTAATGAAATCTAGAAACTAGATCAACCATTGTCCAATCTAGAATTTGGTACGTGGAGGTGCAATTCAAAATGGTATGTAAAGTTTTGATAGTTGGCCAGAACTCTTCATGCCCTTTCACAAATAAATAAAGCATATATACTTGGAATGCATTCACACTTTCCCACTTTAAAAACCGAGAAAAGCACCACAGTTTGCTGACTCGTTAAGCCAATGTTGACAGGAAACATCTTTCTACACCAAATTACAGTGTTGTCATAATTCATATTTAATTAAAGTGATTCGTTCTTAAACCGGTTTGCAATATGTAATCTGTTTTCATGATGAAGATGCTCTCTGTTATGTTATATCCAATGACAATATAAATTTAAATTCTAACAATAGGTCTTCTTCTTTCTTTCTTTCTTTTTTTTTTTCTTTTTTTTTTAATAAATCTAAAGACATAAGATTTTTCATAATTTTTTCTCGATTGCTAACATAGTCTGTTCACTGTTGTAATTTGGGTATAATAATAGTAAAGTTGGTGGTTTGAACCTCACTTTTCCCTCCACTATTTAAAAAGTCGAACCCTGTGCGTATAAGGAAATGTCATAGTAAGCAGTTTTATCCCAAATTTAATTTGGGGAGGTTGATTCCTGGACTTGAACTTGCGACATATTACTATTTATTTTTCCTATCTTAAAAAAATGTGGTGTCGGTGATGGACCCAAATGAAAGTGATGTTGCTTCAATCCCAATAGATCATGTCAAAAGTTGTGAAAAATATTGTGTCCTAACAGTTCTTTTTTCCTTTTTCTTTTTTCTTTTTTGGTGCATACTATGAAGACTAATCCCCATCCCTTTAGCCAACCAAGGTCACTAGTGAGTTGTAACAAGCAGATGTGGATAGAGAAGATGTATATGTCATCGGTGAAAACAAGGTATCATATTGATATAATTTGTTCATATACATTATAATGTGTCACATCGGGTTCAAATATATTGACTGATTCAAATATTTTCTATTCTTGTCTTTGTGTTCAAAAGTCTACTCTATACCTAATACACAAATTCGAACAAATATGATTAGCCTGAGCTACTTCATCTTTATATAATCTATCATTATAGACTTATTGTCTTTTGATGGATAGTTGTAACGTTTAACCAATAATGAAGCATTTGAATTTCAAGTTCTACTCAATTTATTTTTTAATGGAAGATGCATGTTGTAGAGGATGATTTAAAGCTAACCTGAGGTTTAGTACTTGAATCTTTTGTGGACCATTCAATCAATTTGATCTTTTTAAAACAATTTTCAGTTGCAGTGACAAAAAATCTTGACAAAGCAATGATGAAGCAAATATTTTATATGCATTGTCTCTTCATACATCTAAAGGTGTTCTTTGAAGGCTAAGGCAAAGCCTAAATAAATGGAACCAAAAGGAGGCCTTTAATTAGTTTTTTATTGATGGATAACATGGCTACCTTGGTTCCTAGTTTTGTGTACGTCATACATGGATTTGTTTATTTTGTGGTCTATATGTTTGATTAATATTCTAAATTAACAAGATTCGGATGCATTTGGGAAGTATCGAATCCTTGTAGAGATTCTTGTATTGCATCGTCAGACTCCTTTAGCCACCAAGGAACCTAATATTAAAAAACAGTAGGTACAGGTCCTTGAATTATGTTAGGATGCACCATTATTATAGAGTCCAAAAATATTCCTCAAAACTAATAGTGACAAGAATTTTCCTGAAAAAATATTACTTAGAAGATAATGACCCCTAACCAGCCTTCCCGTGTTGATTGGTAACTTTAAATTCTCATCAATCATCATAAACTTGCACTTTTAACCCCCAAAATTGGAATCAGCATTACTAATTTGCCTGTTTTTACTGTTCCTTTTTTAATATTATGTTTGGGGCTTTGGTTACATTGAAAGGTCATTCTTTTGTACATTTTCTTCTTGGAATGTTTGAAAAGCTGCATGGAATCGTGCAGTAGTATGCACAATAAAGTTATGTTGAAGCTCAAGAAAAAGAATCCCCTTTCTATAAGTAAATGACTCCAAAGACTGTAGTTTGTTGCCATTTCCATAGTCTTGTTGCTTATGTTCTAGATGATAGAAACACAATTTAGTTAGTGCAGTCCTTACTGTCAAACAAATTGAATCTGAGCTGGTGGTATAGAAGTTCTTCTCATAGGTTTTATATTAGATATCTGCACTTCAGTTAACATGAAGAAGAACAAGGTCCAAGAATGGAACAATGAATTGTTGAATGATGATTCTTTCAACATACCTAGAGGTATTCCTGAAACTCTTTCTTCACAACCACCTTCAGACATGGGAGACATTACTACTTGCAGGGCTTAGAGGGAGTCTCAACCAAGCTGAATCTTAGAACTGCTAGTATAGCTAGCATCACATCTAGCTATACAGGATCAACTTCTGCCTTCAGTACAACTGAACAATGCATGTGTTTACCACAAACACAGTCACGGCGATAGCTCATCTCCGTGCTCTCAATTTCTGAAGAACTATAATTTAGTTGTCCCATCATGTCAACCATATTCTAACAATTTGTCATAAGATCAGGACAATCTGGATCTACAATCATCAGATTATCTGGAATCATTGATGAAAGTTCCCATCCAGACCAATCAAAGTCCCAGAAGTGATCTCTTTGAACTTCAACAGAAGTCAGCCGAACTAGATAGCAGCCTGAAATGGAGGCCAAACTATATAAGTTTTGAGGGAAACCAGTGCAACAAAGTGAGTTCATTCATCTTTTGCATACCTTTGTCTTTTGTATTCAGTTGAGAATTACAGTTTGCTTTATGCAGGGGATTAAATTTTATTGCAGATAAATTTTCTTGTAACAGGTTGGCTGTAATCCTTGCCGTTCTCAACTACCAAAACCAATCTTCATGACAAATAGTAGTTCTGTATTATCAAGGGTTGCAGCCTCAAGTAAAACACGCATTAGATGGACTCAGGATCTTCACAATCCATATGTAGAATGTGTAAATCGTCTTGGTGGTGCAGACAGTAAGTTTTGAAACAAAAGTTAGCTTCTTCATTCTTCATGATTCATCTTTGACTAGCTATGCTATGCTCCAATAACAAACAAGACTCTTATCCAATCCCCTCACTTGGATTTGACATCCTCAGATAATCAATCACACAACATTAAAAATGTAGCAACTTCTTAAACAGAAGAATTCCCGGATCACTTCTATAATTCTAATATTGAATGTCAAATGTGTGTTTTCAATGGCCATTCAGTACCCTCTCACAGTGCTGATTTTGGTTAAGGATATTGTAAGGAGAGGAGGCGTAGTAACCAAAAGGCAATGTAGGAAATAGCCAACAAAAAGATCATGTATCTAATTCCATAACTTGGAGTTGACACACCATATAATCAAATATTCAGTCATTTGTTTCAAACTTATTCCTGTATCTAATACAGAAAGATCTTGTACTTTTTATCCCTAATATATTATATGTCAAATTTCTTTTTCCTTGATCTTTCATTATCTTTTTTGACATGCTAAAGGGCCAAGAGCATTTTTGAAAGAGAGATAAAGAATTAAATGGTCGAGAAACACTAGAGACACAACATTTTTGATAACTATTGTGTTGATAAGTTACTATTGATTCTCATATGGGCTGTCCCCTAACATCACTTTATAGATGATTTGAGTTTGATACCATGTTAAATTACTAATTGTCTCAAAAGCTTAAACTGATAAAAAAAAATTGTAAATTTTAATATCAACTTTCATTGAATAACCATACACACACTTTTAGGGCATTATTTATTTTCGTTGTGTTTGTAAATTTTAGGCTCAAGCTTCCAAACACTAACAAACAACACTGAAAAACAGACCCACAAAACATATAGGGTGAAAAAGAAAAGCCATATGACTCATATGTTTGTACTATTTCCTAAGCCATCGCCAATTAGAAATATGGATTTATTTTGTCTCCATTCATTCTCACCCACAAACAAAACAAAACAGAGATCTCCTTCTCCTGTTCTTAAAGACAAATACAACACTCACCACCCATGCTCATATGGACAGTGAACAAAATCTCAAATAGATGAATATTTGTCTCTTTATCTGCTCCACACAATGTACAACTCTCCATAATAGTATCACTTTTAAATCTATTATGAATTTCCAAGCTCTATAATTTCTTTATCTTTTTTGAACTCATCCACCACATTAGCAATTAATAGACCCAGCACGAATAACTTCTTTAAATGCGGACTTGTTAGAAACCTATGAATCCACATGATTGGGTCGAGAGTTGTAGCTCTAACAATTGACTTGTAATATGCATCCATCAAATTTTCCAAATGAATAAGTTTTTAGGTGCGAAAAAAAAAAAAAAAAAAGTGTTTTAAGATTATTTTCATAACAAATTTTAGGTGACAAGTTTTTTTTATATAATATTAAAAAAAATTTACATAAAAAATACATTTTAAAAATATTATTGAAACTTTAGTGTGCCACTTGAAATTTTAATAAAGTTTCATCTAGATTAAATTATAAAAATCCAAACATACATTGAGCTACTTGGTGTAAGATGGTATGTCATGTCATATATAAATTTTACAAGATAGAATTTCTACTCTAGTTTAATCTAACCAAAGTATATATGTGTGTGAAGCTTCCTCTCGAAGACTTGAACCCTAACTTTTACCCTCCACACCCCCCACAAACATTTATACTTATAAAGTGACCACTGCACCAGGGTACACGATGGTGTGACTTCTAATCTACATATAAGGAGTGGTTGGATATCCCTAAAATAGTACTTGATGTACAGAATACTGCAGTATGCAGAATGTTTGTACATACATGTCATGTTAAAATCTTAATCTTAGGACTTAGGAGGAACTCACATTTGCCATATTCAAATGTGATGAGAGGTTCACTGTAAGTCTGTAATGGGAGATGAGTAACATGTGTGATGTGGCAACTATTTCATCTAAAAGCTTAAAAAAAAAAAAAAAAGGCACGTCAACCACAGTTTTTCTCATTATTGTTTTATTTCATTCTCTTTCCAGTTTTTCCAACGTCACCTTCTTCTTCTTCTCTCTCCCCAGTATCACCACCAACAATGTAGAGGCAGAAGCACCAGTTTTTTTTTTTTTTTAAATCAACAATGAAGAACTACACATTGCTAACATAGATTTTAGGCAATACCCGTTATCATCTTATTGAGAAGAATAATTGAAAAGATTTCACAAACCCACCATATTAGCCATACTGAAATCATGCAAGAAGGTAATGAAAGAAAATTTTCCAAAACAAAGATTTAAGACTTCTTTCTTGGCCATAAACATCACCTTTTGAACCACAAAACAAACAGATCCCCACCCTTTTTCAGATCACCGTCCACCTCCTCAGGTCAAAAGCATCGGCTTTGGGTGGGGGTGTTGCGGGTCTGGGTTTGGGTTTGGGTTCCAGATCGACGGCAGCGCGGGTGACAATGGTAGAGATTTGGGCTGTCTGGTGGCGGTGGTAGGTAGTTTAGGATTTCCATTTGGCTAAAATGGTGGGTTTTGGGTTTTCAATTTCTGCTGTGAAATTTTTTCAGTTTGGCTCAAGAGATGATGGTGAAGTTGCAGATTTGTTTGGCAATGGTGATGAAGATATGGTGGTGATGTTGCAGAGCGAAGAGGAGAGGCAAGAGAGATTAAAAAATTACAGAAATTTTTTAGTCTTTTGTTAAGACTAAGGGCTAGAAGTATGGTAAAGCCAAAAATATAACTTGAATAATTGCAAGGAGCAGGCAAATGAAGGGTTAGACGTAGCAGGGCTGAATTAATAGTATACTTGAAAGTTTAAACGTTAGAGGAATAAGGAGTAATAGATGAGGTGTAATAAGTTGAGAAAAAAAAAAAAAAGGTTAGCTGAAATAAAGGAGCTATAGAAGGTGCCATATATATATATATTGATGTCACATTATTTAATAAAATATTATATTGTTAGATTTAAAAAATAAAATCCCAATTATCATACAAAAGGTCATAAGGAGTAAAAATTTTCTAAATAATAATATATAACTAATTAAGAAGAATTTAATTTAAGGTATTCAAAAGTTCACATTGGACGCATGTGCAATACGAATATTGCAAATTGTTGAAGTATTCATGCTTTCGCTAGTCAACAAATGAAAAATTACTCGGTAGTCTTTAGTTAGACGTTTTCCAAACAATATATTATTATTTTATTAAAATATCTTTGACCATGACCAATGACAGTGGTTCTTAGAAATTTCAATCACAAGACTTGAACAACTGCTTGGAAAAGCGAGTTTAAACCTATTAGACGTTTTCTTCTATATAAAGGTTGCCTTGGGTTCTTTCTAACTCATAAACTCATAAGCCATAAACATTGCAGCAATGGCTAATGCAACACTTCCTCATTTTTGTTGTCTCTTGCTTTTGCTTCTTCCTCTCCTTCCCACTGTTTTCAGCTACACCGAAGAAGACTGTAACATAAGGTTGGACAAACCTTTAGTTGCAGGGCAAAACAGTAATCCAATCACGTCGAGGTCAAAAGAATTTGCCTTCGGATTTCATCCTCTTGAAAGTGAGAAAGAAAATCAATTCTTGCTTGCAGTTTGGTTTTACAAAACAAAAGAACCAACCATAGTTTGGTCTGCAAATGGGAATAAACCAGCACCAGAAAACTCTGAACTTAGGCTGTCTAGCAACAATGAGTTTGTTCTCTATGACCATGAAGACAATGAGTTATGGAAGGCTCCAACTCCAAGGAATTCCAAATCCAGTTGTGCGGCTATAGGGGACAATGGGAACTTGGTGATTCTAGACCAGAATAATAATTCGGTATGGGAGAGCTTCAAAGAGCCTACTGATACAATTTTGCCTGGCCAAATACTGTACATGAATACCACACTCAGGTCTCGAGAATCTGAGACAAATTATTCAAAAGGGCGCTTCCAGCTTTCTTTTCAGATTGATGGCAATTTCGTGCTTTACTCTCTTTCTATGCCATCTGAAGCCCTTGAGAAGGCTTATTTTGCCACCGGCACAACGAACTGGGAATCACAGTTGAACTTTACTGAGGATGGATACATGTACATCCAAGATGCAAATTTTACAAACAGAGTGTACAACCTTACCAAGGAAAGTCCTGCAGGCTCAAAAGAAGATTTCTACTATTTGGCTAGGATTGATTATGATGGTGGCTTCAGATTATACAAACACCCCAGAAAGGTGAGCACCCCAAGTGAGAGCTGTTCTTCATCATGGACTGTAGTGCAAAGCATTCCCAGTGATATTTGTGCTACATTTACTGGTGATGCTGCTGCTGTTGGAGGTGGGTTTTGTGGACCGAACGGATATTGCCGTACCGCAGGTGATTCAAGTGGGAGTGGGCCAGCATTTTGCTTTTGTCCTCCGGGATTTTCTCCCTTGGACCAATCCAATAATTTTGCAGGCTGCAAACCAGATTTTTTATTGCCTAGCTGCCAAATTGGATGGGAAAAGCAAAAAGAAAATATGGAGTTTAAACTGTTTCAAAATGTGAATTGGCCGTTCACAGATTACGGTCGTGTTACCGTGGCTAATGAAGCAGAGTGTAGACAGCTATGCCTTGACGATTGCTTGTGTATTGTGGTCATTTATGAAGGTAACGGTAATCAATGTTGGAAGAAGAAGTATCCTCTGTCCAATGGAATGTATATAGAAAGTAATACTAGCAAAGTTCTCATCAAGACACCTAAAAATATAGATTCAGATAAGAAACACCAGTCTATGGTAGTTGTCTTGGCACTACTCCTTGGCAGCTCTGCATTTCTTAATATCCTTTTCTTCTTAGGTAGTATTGTGGCTATTCTCTACTTGTACCACAAAAGGCTCAATTCGCAATGGAATATTGATAGAACACTTACAACAAATGTGAGAAGCTATACATATAAAGAGCTCGAAGAAGTAACCAGGGGCTTCAGGCAAACAGTGGGAAAAGGAGCTTTCGGAACTGTTTATAAAGGAGTCCTTCCATCAGATTCTAAAAGATTTGTTGCAGTCAAGAAGTTAGGTAAGGTGGTAGAAGAAGGTGAGAAGGAATTCAAAACGGAAGTGAGCGTGATCGGTCAAACTCATCACAAGAATTTAGTCCGTTTGCTCGGCTATTGTGATGAGGGGCAGCATCGGCTTCTGGTATATGAGTACATGAGTAATGGCTCTTTAGCTAGCTTTCTCTTTGGGATATCCAGGCCTCATTGGAACCAAAGAGTGCAAATTGCTTTTGGAATAGCACGAGGCCTAATGTACTTACATGAAGAGTGCAGCACCCAAATCATCCACTGCGATATAAAACCTCAAAACATACTCCTAGATGAGTACTTTACGCCAAGGATTGCTGATTTTGGATTAGCAAAGCTTTTGTTGGCAGATCAAAGTCGAGCAGCTCGTACAGCAATAAGAGGGACAATTGGATACTTTGCACCTGAATGGTTTAGGAAAGCATCCATTTCGGTTAAGGTTGATGTGTACAGTTTTGGTGTGATGTTACTAGAGATCATTTGCTGCAAGTCTAGTGTAGCATTTGCACTAGGAGAAGAGGAGGCATTGATAGATTGGGCTTATGAATGCTACAAAGATAAAAAATTAGATAAGTTGATAGAAGATGATGAGGAGGCAAAGAATGACATGAAGAGGCTAGAAAGGTTTGTGATTGTGGCGATTTGGTGTATTCAAGAAGATCCTTCACTGAGGCCCTCGATGAAAAAGATCACACAAATGCTCGAGGGAGTGATTGAAGTTTCTGTGCCCCCAAGCCCTTCATTGTTTACTTCTTCTCCCCCTTCATTCAAAAAATAGGTCATCTTGAGTTTTGATTGCCCCATAGTTAACCATTTGTGGTATATGACAATGGCTGACTTTGTACATCTATTTTCGTCTAATTTTCTAACTTTTAGGTTTAGGCTAGGGTTGTTATTTCCTTAGGTTGGAATAAAGTTTTTGTCATTCATAATATTTTAGAGAGTCCTCTCCTATATTTTTTAGTAGATTCCCAAATTCTCTTTGTGAATTCAAGGATTTTTATGTTGAAGCAGATATGTTCTGCATGTTAATTATAGCTTTCTACCTGTGTCAACTGAATATAGCCATCCTTTTTTAAGTTTTGGTGTAACACCTTTTCTTATTTGTATTATGGTATCAGAATTTGGCCAATAGTGGTTGGTTTCCTGTCTCTTGCATTGCGGTTTGTTTTTTACTATAAGGCTCTCTTGTCTCATGCGTATTATCCTTTGGTGTATTTCACCTTCTTAGTTGTAATTTGTAAGCTTGGATTCCTTGTTCAAAATGATTTTATTTTACTGGTTTATATAATCATTTTTACGTGATTATTGTCGGATTAAAGATTTCTTGTGTTTGGGTTGATTTGGATTTGTAATTGTGAGAACCGAGAGACTCAAGGAGACTGAGATTCTTAGTATACCTCAATAACGAGTATCATGGTGGAGATCAGTTGTGGATATATAACTTACTTTAATTTATGCTAAAGAAAAAAAATTAAACAAAAGCCTCAAAATAAATTTTACAAAAAAAAAAAAAAAGAAATAAATTATAAAAGTATCTATAAAAAAAATTATATGGTTTCGGTTCTAAATACAATCCAATATAAAGGAAAATACAGATTTCATGTCCTCGTTGCATTTTAATGAAAAATATCGAAAGCAAGAAATTACATCGAATAAAAACTAATCTACATAAATACATTCCTTAGACAAACTTGAGAGGCTAAGTTATGAAGTAAAAAGGTGTTAGAGGTACAATGACCAATATAAACAATCTATCTTTCCATCACACAATTACATTAAAACCTAGAAAATTCAGTAAATAACATCCAATGCATTCGACATTTACAACAAAGAGTGTTAGTCACTAATATTTAAAAGGAAAATAAAATACAATCAAGTAATTAATGCAACCTATCCTAAGATACATAGGTAATATTGAAATGCATGAAAATGCGTGAAAATGTAAAGAGATTAAAATGTACATCCTAAATGAAATTCCTACATGTTGTATGAGGAGGTGCCATGGTTTTCATTTAAAAGATAAATTTCATAGCAAATTTGGGATTTTGACCTTCTCAAACAATTCTAAATCATTTCATGTGAATGTTTTCATGTTACATGGGGAAAAATGCAGAAACCCATTTAATGTATAGGAAATCAAATGTTAATGATATGTACGAAAGAAAATCATATTATATTTTTAGTTTTTCATTATTTCATGTGACACAAAAATAAAATAACATGCTGGAAATTCCCTGATGTAAAGTCTGTACAACATCATTTCATGTGGTTCACCTCAAAATTTTGATGAAACAAGAATTTATTTAAATTCTAAACACACTGATTCACAAATCTAAGAAGATTAACCATAAATAAAAAAATAAAAAATAAATAAAAACTCTAATAAAATGTAGGAGGCAAAACTCATAGCAAAATAACATGAAACCTTATCCTAAAGATAATCTAACTTGACATATTCAAGTCGATGCCATGATTTAATGCATGTTATCATGTTTTCATATGATGAATGAACATATTAAAATACATGACATGATGATGAAATAATTGGTTTTTTGGTGTTTATCATTAGAGCAAGACGTTAATTAGTTTTTTAGCATAAGTGAAAATTGAACATTAGATCTCTTATTCGACCACAAGAAACTTTACCAATTAAACTAACGGAAAATCTTAAACTCACAAGTTTCCGCATATCCTAAAAGAGTAATTAATGTAATGGTTACGACTGTCAACAAGAAGCACAATTTCAATTTGTGCTTGTTAAGTAAGGTGAGAGGTCCCTCTCTTCCTTTATATGATAAAACCCATGTCTTTGACCTTGGCGTATAAGACAGGAGGTTAGCCCGCCGCAATGAGACTTTTCATTACAAGCAAATATCCAGGAAGGTGACATGATATGAAATAAAAGCACAACCAACTAAAAATGTTGAATTTTCCTTCATTTACCTGTTGAATATTCTAGAGCTGCCAATAAAGGATCCCATGGTTCTTTGAAGTTTGAACAAAGCCAAGCTTCTCAAACTGAGGCAATGAAGCGACTTTTAAGAACTTTCTAGGTCTTGCAATCTTGTAGAAATTTGTGATAGAGTATGGAAAAAAGAAAAGAGAGAAAAAGTTAGAATTTTACATGATTCAGCCACATCGCCTACATCCACATGATAAAAGTAAAAGACTACATTTTCTTTATTCACTTAATTGCTTCAATCTCACGATAAGGGCTTAGGTCATAGCCTGGGGCCCCTACTAAAGAGAGGCCCCCAAATTGGAGGTCAATAAGTGATTTTTTTTTTTTTTTTTTTTTAAGAAAATAAAAGATGTAAATTGAATATTTTTTTTCCTCCACTTTTTAGAAGGCCAAAAAATTAAGTAATTCTAGAGGGGTACAAATTGTCATGTTTGGCATTCTAAACATTGTTACATCCAAGAAATAAAACATTTGCATGCCTGAGAGAGGACAAATTAGATACATATGTGATATGTGAAAAAAACAAATATCTGGTTGAGAGCAGGGCAGAACCATGCTCCTACTAGGGGTGTCCACGGGTCGGGCCGGGTCGGTTTTGGGCCCAAACCGAACTCGACCCGGTTGATTCGGTTTCCAGAATTTGGGATCCGTATTCGACCGAATATCGGGTCGGATCCGACATATCGGGTAATCGGGTTGTTCGGGTTGGAGTCATCGGTTTCACGGGTCTGGGCCTCAGATTGGGCCGGACTTTTTGACAGAGTTAAAATTACAAAAAATACATTTTTTAGGGCCTTTTTACTTAATTTATTTTTAAATAGAGCTTCCAACTTAACAAAGCTAGACCTATTGGGCCATGAATCAGGACAAATCAAAAGGCCCAAATAAAGCTTTATTCTTTTTATCACCTGTGATCAACACAACACACCTAAAAGTCTCTTATTTTTTAGTCACTTATGATCTGGAACAAGAAGCACCTATCAATCCCAATACATAATCTTTCCCACATTAAGAACACAAAATAAACACACAAAATAATATATAATCTGCTAATCAACACAATAAACTCTCCTAGGCAGTAAACTGCTCAACACCCATATAACCAGCAAACCACAAGGTCCACAACAAATAATATTTCCAATTTTCCAGCAATAAAATAAATCACAACAAATAATCCTATAATGCAATATTCCAACAGATATATATACTTAGTAACATAAAGGCAGTCACTGCAAGTTTTTTGGGCAGTAACCCATAAGGCAGAAAGCTTGCTAGTTATACAAAGTTCCAAGCTATATAATTAATTACAACAATAAAATACCATAGGTATTTCCAAAAAATAGCTTTTCCAAAGCATTGAATGACTACTCTATAGTTTATAAGTCTATAACTAATAGAAAAGAAAACCTATCAACTAAGATTTCTTTTCTATAAGTATTGACAGTTGAGTATTGTTACAAATTAGAAAAGCAATATGTCCAAAAAGCTTCCAAAATATTTCCAAAATACTGCCTTCTTTACAAAATAAATTACCATCCTCCTACAATAGACAAAAAAAATTCAACAATTAATACATTAGTGCCAAGTACAAGACCAACTAGTAAAGAAAACAAGTATAGAATAGTAAGGGGCTATAAAGGCAGAATCATACCAAGTCACTGATTAATCATCAATGCTAATCAAGGGTCGTTTGCCTGAAGTGGAACCCTTGCTTGAGCTGGTATTTGCTGGTTGTGGATTTAAAACTAGAAAATAATAGGAGATAAACACAATAGATTAAATTTTGCTTGAATACATGAGACATTCAATAAAATTAATACACTAAGTTTCAGAATTTAAGCATATTACCTAAGTCAAGTAACTCCTCCTCCAATGCCTCAACATCATCCCTTGACTGGCGATGAGAAATTGGAACTGTGGCTTGAAGCCAATTTTGTGAACATACAAGGCTTTGACCCATGAGAGGAGATAATGCACTTCGAAATGGATCAACAATTCGACCTCCAGTGCTAAATGCTGACTCAGATGCAACAGTGGAAACTGGCACAGCCAGCACATCCTTAACTACTTTAGACAACACTTTGTACCTATTACAATTGTCCCTCCACCACTCCAATATCTCAAAATTTGCATCCTTTCTACCATCACAGTTTTCAGCCAAATACCTCTCAAGCTCATTACTACAACCTACAGATTGCTCAACTTGCAAAAAACGCTCATATCGCGAGTGAACCATAACATATGGATCACTAGCATCAGTTTCCAATTCTGTCCTCTCACTCCCACTTTGATCTTGCACATTTGGTGAATGAATACAAGTGTAAAAATTATACAACTTAAATAAAAGGTCTTTCACCTTATCAACCATCACTTCTGCAACTGCATTCCCATAAATTTCAGAAAATGAAAACTTCAAAAACCTCAATTTTTTTTGTGGATCAAAAACCACAGCCACATACAAAAGAGGATTAATTTTCTCCCCTTCCCCCCAATACTTCTCAAACTTAGTTTGCATGTTTGTGGCTGTGCTTTTCAAGAGAGAGTTTTGGGATTTAACTAAATTGGAAATACTCTCCTGAATAACAAAGATCTCATCATAGAAGGCATTTGAAGTAACATACAATGAACCAGAAAATTTCTTTGTTGCATTATAAAACAGCCTTAAGAAAGTCACAAACACTCTACAATTTTGGAAATCAATCATACATGGAGACCCCAAACCACCACTATCTTCCTTGGTCCTAAAGTACGACGAATAACCATCATCTTCAAAATCCATTCGGAGAAACACTTTCTCAAATTTTTCAGCAGTTTCTAACATGATATAGGTCGAGTTCCACCTAGTAGGTACATCTAGACTGAGAAGACTCTTGGACTCCATACCTAACCTCTCCATAAAACTCTTAAAAGTTTGACTTCTATTGGGTGAGGACTTCACATACCTCACAGCTTCACGCACCTTAGCAACAGATGCATCTATCTCTTTTAAACCCTCCCCCACAATGAGATTTAGGATATGGGCACAACACCTCATGTGCATGTACTCATTTCCTAAAACAGCCCCATTCCAATCTTTAGTCACCCTTTGCAAAAATTTAATTGTTGTTAAATTTGAGCTAGCATTATCTACTGTCAAGGTAAATATCCCATCAATACCCCACTCACGCAACGACATCTCAATCTTTCTACCTATAGTCTCCCCCTTGTGGTCTTCAACTTGACAAAAATTTAGAATTCTCTTATGCAATTTCCAAGCATCATCAATAAAGTGACAAGTCAGACACATATAATTTAAATTTTGAATAGAAGTCCATGTGTCCGTAGTGAGACACACCCTACAACCCTTCAAGGATTTCCTTAGCTTCTCTCTCTCACTATTATAAATGCCAATCACATCCCTAGCTACAGTTTGACGAGATGGGATATCCTTTAATCTAAGCTTAGGTTGCAAGGTACTAACAAATTTCTTAAACCCGTACCCCTCGACATACCTAAAAGGCAACTCATCAATTATAACCATTTCGGCCAATGCCTTTCTACAAGCCTCAACAGAAAAGGATGTTGGCACAAGGTGGAATCCGTCTTCTCCATCCTTTTTGGGTAAAAAAGCTAATGTTTTCTGCCCTTTAACTACATCTTCTCTATTAGGGTTCTTGGGACATATTGGCACATGAGCTAACAAATTACTGGTACCACAACTCTTACTATCAGCATTATAAGATTTTTGACAATAATTACAGATAGCCTTAGTCTTACTAGTATCACCCTCACCTATCTTTACTTTTTCAAAGTGACCCCAAACAACAGACTTTTTCCTACCACTACAACTACCACTAACAGGAGCTGTCATACTCACTTGGCATGGTGGAACTGGGGGCAACTCAGAAGCAGCAGCTGCTTCAGCTTGGGAAGCAGGTTGGGTAGCAGCAGAATCCTCAACTTGGGTGGGAATATCATCTTCTGTAGCAGCTGGTGTTTGGACAAAGGGTTCATTAGTGTTGGTTTCCATGACCTAAAAAAACAAAAATACATATTAGCAAACTAGAGTAACAAGTATAATTAATAGCTTTAATAATAATAATAAATAATAAGCACACACACCAAAAAGGAAAACCAGTATCCTGGAAGCAAACATTTTAATAAACATAATCAAAAGAGATTATTAGAAAGAAAGATCACAGATAACTCAATGAAGTAAATTAATTAGGGACATGCAAGATCACAGATCTCTTCTTAGCAGTGACAAATTGCATGATCATACTAATCACATCATAACAATCTTCTCATAAAAATCAAGGTAAATGTTCTAAAACTTGTGTTAAATGTGTTAAAAACAAAACAAAGCAAACTAAAACTTCTATAAGATGCTATAACCAAAATGTTAAATCAACTTTGTTCACATCATAACAATCTTCTCATATAATCAACTTCTAGGTGTTAAATGTGTTAAAAACAAAGCAAGGTAGACTAAAACTTCCATAAGATGCTATGACCAAAATGTTAAATAAACCTTGTCTAATTTGGGCAATACAGAACATACAAAGCTACAAACTAATAGAAAAGCAAAAACAAAAGCATCTGCAAGCCACATTAATGCAACTCTCATGAACTAAATTTAGTAGTTTCCCTTTCAACATTCTACTAATCACATCATAACAATCTTCTCATACAAAGCAAGGTAAACTAAAACTTCCATAAGATGCTATAACCAAAATGTTAAATAAACATTGTCTAAATTGGGCAATACAGAACATACAAAGCTACAAACTAATAGAAAAGCAAAATCAAAAGCATCTGCAAGCCACATTAGTGCAACTCTCATGAATTAAATTCAATAATTTCCCTTTCAACATTCTACTAATCACATCATAACAATCTTCTCATACAAAGCAAGGTAAATGTTCTAAAACTTTAAAAACAACTCTAATGAGTTACATTCAATAGTTTCCCTTTCAACATTCTATTTATCATTTAAATTACTCTGCCCCTTTTGTAAAAAGAAATATCAAACAAATGAACAATCACCAGTCAGTCAGTCACTACATTTTTTTTTTAACCAAATACAAAGGAATGCAAAAACCATACCTTGAAGAAAACCGTGGGTGTATGGGTTTCAAACTTGAGGGCAGATAATGATACTTGGAATCAGCTTTCAATCCTGTATAAAATTAAAACAGGATCAAAATTGATTAAAGAAAAGAACACAGAACAAAAGTTAAATAGTTAGGGTTTCTAAGTTTTTTTTAGTTAGGGTTTCATAGTATGAATCTTTGGGTTTATTTGATTTGAACATTTGATTTCCATCACAAATGAAACCAACGAGATTAACATAAAAGAAAGATGAGAAACAAAGAAAAATTACCTTACTGACTCAGTGAAGAGTACACGGGATGAGGAAACCGTGGGTGTATGGCAAGCTCATACTTGAGGGCAGATAATGATACTTGGGAGTCAGCTTTCAATCCTGTATAAAATTAAAACAGGATCAAAATTGATTAAAGAAAAGAACACAGAACAAAAGTTAAGTAGTTAGGGTTTCTAAGTTTTTTTTAGTTAGGGTTTCATAGTATGAATCTTTGGGTTTATTTGATTTGAACATTTGACTTCCATCACAAATGAAACCAACGAGATTAACATAAAAGAAAGACGAGAAACAAAAAAAATTACCTTACTGACTCAGTGAAGAGTACACGGGATGACTCCGGCGGTAGCTATGGAGAGAGGAGTGGACAGCGGCGGTGGCGCTAGGCGTTGGAGGCGGAGAGGGGACTGGGTAACGGCATTGGAGGCCGAGGCGGCTAGGGTTTGTTCTTTAGAATCTGGATTAGGATTTTGGAGAAACAGTAGTTTGGAACTTCGGATTTGGGGAAAGGGTTTAGATTTTATAGAGTGTGAGATTGTGAGAGTTTGAGAGAGTTTGAGAGAGAAAGTAAAGACCAGAGAGTCTGAGACTGAAGAAATGAAGACTGAAGAGATGAGGAAGAGTGAAAAGGGATGGGGGAGGCGTGAATGGGAAGCCATGTCCATTAGGGGCGGCCTTAGGGGTGTCTGTCTATGAAGCGAAAACTGAAGAGAAGAGTGGAGGCTGAAGAGACTATTGAGACTAGTTGAGACTTGAGAGATATCAGATCTTCCCATTTAATTCTCACCGTTGGATTTCCTTTTCATCTTAGATTATAGCCGTTGGTTTAAAATAGATTATTGTGCCACTGAACCGGTCATATCATGGTCTGTCTTACTCTCATCAGGACCATTCATTTTAAATTTTATTTTGTGATGAACGGCTGATGTTTATGTTGGGAAGGTGTGAGCTTTGAGTCTCGGGCTGGGCAAGTGGGCTGTTCTGGAGACTGGAAGACTGAGACTGAAATGTCTAAATGTCAAATCTACTTTTTTTTTTTTATTATTATAAATAATTCGGTCGGTTCGGATTTTCCGGGTGAAATATTTTGAAACCCGGATCCGAACCGACCTATTCGGGTTGTTTTCTTCCCAATCCGTGACCGACCGTAGCTGGATTCGGAGCCGCCCGTGGACCTTCGGTTCGGGCGGTTTCGGGCGGGCGGGTCGATTTATGCGGGTCCTTGGACACCCCTAGCTCCTACAAAAATTTTTAAAATTAAGTAGTAGTAGTAGATAAATATATGGACTCACAAATGTTTATAAAAACTTGGCCACACAAGAAAATAACATTTTATAAAGACTTGGTTCCCACAAGAAAATAATTGGACCCAGACATACATGACAGGTCTTTTCTCCCTTTCCCAAATCACACTATTCATTTTTTTCAGCTTAAACTTTTATTCTTTTAGCATTGGCTTCCATTGGAAGCTTCATCAGCTTCTTCCCAAACCCCCCCCCCCCTTTTTTTTTTTTAACCTTTACAAGTTGTAAGTTGAAACTCACTTTCCTTTTTAAGTTCCAACAACTCAAACAAAATTCTTTTTCTTTGGCTTACACAAACCCAGTGGCCCAGTCCTCTTCACTTCACTCACATATAGATTCTACTCCACAAAAAAATTCATTGTACTCTTGTTTCAATTTTAGAATTTCAGCTTCAAATCCAAACTAAATTATCTAATTAGTGTCTCCAAATTGCATTTGATATGGGTATCTTTAGCTTCTTCGGATCAAATAAAGGAGTAAAGGGGGAGTTATGCATATTGTTTCCCACCCCTAAGCATAGTATTCTTATTTGAAGGCACAAAATTCTTTTTTCATATCTTCCCCTTTTCAGTTCTATTTGTTTATCTTATGGTTTATGATTTATTTATTTATTTATTTATTTATTTATTTGTTTTCTTGTAAATATAGTTTAGTTTTGTTAATACTTATATTTATTTCTTTTTTGTCATTGTTACACATGACTAGCAAATTGGAAAACTTTTGTATACTCAATAGAGTTTAGAAATATGTAAAGATTTCATATAAGACAATTTTGTAGAAATGAAACTTTTGTATGCAATATATATGAGTTATGACTCACTTTGGAATTAAAAATCTAAGACGTGTGTGTGTGTGTGTGTGTGTGTGTGTGTGTGTGTGTGTGTGTGGGGGGGGGGGACTGTTTGGTACTTTGAGTTTTTCTTGAATTGTGAAACAATGTAATAGTTTAATCTCGACCCCCCAAAGTAAAAATCTTGGTTCTGCCCCTGGTTGAGAGAGTACAATTTAATTAGAAGTTTAGCATGCCTCCGACCCATTTATTCACCCACCTTGCCCATTTAATATCTATATCTATATAATATTTAAAAGATGATGTGTATCATTTATTATTATTACGCTTCTATTGAGCCATATCAGTAGTCATGCCATCATTTTCTTTCCATATATATATAATGCATTATACCTTTACACATATTCTCAAATTAATTGTAATTACCGATAATAATAGGACCGTCACTTTTAACTACCATGACTTTACACATTCTTAAACCTAAATGTAACTTATAATAGAAAATACATGCAATGCAAACAAGTTGTGCAAAGACACGATTTATTTATTTTTAGTTTACACTTACCGGGAAAAAAAAAAAAAATCATATTTCATCAGTCTATTCATATCCGTATGCCAATTTAGTATTCAAGGCCAAGTTAAAGGACCCAATTCTACTCATACTTAGAGAACCATATGACATTTTCATCAACTTCAAGAAATAGAGACAATAAATACCCAATTTGGTCCAATTTGGTCCATTTTGGTCTAATTAGGTCTACTTTGGTCCAATTCAGTCCAATTCAGCCTACTTTGTTCAATTTGGTTCATTTGGTCCAATTCGATTCATTTTAGTCTACTTTGGTTCATTCAGTCCATTTAGGTCCAACTCAATCCAATTTAGTCCATTCATTCCAATTTGGTCCACTTTGATTCGTTTGGTCCAATCCAGTTTGGTCCACTTCGGTCAATTTTGGGTGAGTATAAACTAAAAATAAATAGAATTTTTATTTTTATGATCTCTATCTCTTAACATTGATGAAAATGACATGGTTTTTTAAGCAAGAGCGAAACTAGATCCTTCAACTTGACATTGAATACTAGTACTACATTATTATATGGATATGAATACAATGGTAGAATGTGATTTTTTTTTTTTTGGGTAAGTATAAACTAAAAATAAATAAATCTATTATCATTTTTTCTTTGATTTTTAGATGTGATCCTATTTTATTATAAATATAATGATATAATATTATTCTATTACATAGCATGACTTGGATAATTTCGTGTTTACAACTATACATTTCATTTTGAATATTCTTCTCATTAAAGTTTATTCTATAAATTTGCTATTCTCTCTCATATTCTCTCCCAAAAAAAATGTGATTATGCTATCTCTCTCTCTAGATTTTTAACTCTTTCTTGCAACTCTACTTTAGGTTGATGAATTTTGTTTTTTTTTTAATTATTTTTTTTAATGTCTTTACTTTGGGTTGATATGTTTTGGTGTTGTGTTTTTTGAGTTTCCCATCACAAGTCATCTCTCTCCCTATATAATTTTGGTTTGATCTTTTTTTGAGTTAATTATTTTTCAGTTTGGAAATGAGAATTTGAGTTTATATCAAAACACAATCTAAATGATTGTATTTAAATGTGTCTATCAATTATTTGAGCAATATAAATTTTAATTATGTGATGAGTTTTGATTATGATAATAATCTTCTTAAGAGAAAGAGAAATTTGAATAATACATTTAAAACTTAATAATTTTAGTTCTACCAAAGGAAATTAGGAAAATATAATGAATAATAACAACAGTTAGGAAAATATAGACCACTTCAAAAAGAATAATATCAATCAAAATACCTAAAATTATAAAATTTTATATTTGTAAAAATTGAGAGGTAGAAATTACTTTTATAAATTGTTCAATTTTTCAGGAGAACAAATTATCTACAACATAATTTAGAAAATAAATTTAACATTAAAAATAATTATATATTCTCACTCATCATGTGAGTCTGCGACTTATAATATCTAAAAATTAAAGCATAGCATTTATTATTATTGCACTTCTATTGAGCCACATTAATTAGCAGAGTATTTTATTCCACTTCATTCCAATTTGATAACTAAGATGCTTGCACATTTGTGAAAATTGAAATTTTAAGAAGTACAGTGGGCTATACATTCTTGGGGTGTGACTCTCTTATATATTGTTAGAATTATTATTAAATTTATTATTTCCTAACTGTGGGGCCCAATAATTTGTGGCCCTGGCCCACTTTTACATTGGGACCCAAGGCCCGAGCCGAGGAGGGATATAGCCGAGGACATATAATAAAAGTCCAAGTAACCTTGAGACATAGCCGAGGATGACTCTATCCTCGGCATCCCTGAGGCCCTCTTGAAAGAAAGGGTAAGAACGGTATAGGAACAGTTTTGGAAAAAACCTAAAATATCTGCGTTGATAGAAAAAGGACCCCTAGACAGTATGGTGACAAAGGACAAAGGGAAAGCTGCCATTATTGCTATTGAATACTCTGCACCTAACAGAACCATGCTCTTCAGTTTTTACAACCACCCCCAACCACTTTGGGTATGGGCTGATGGGACAAGTATCAATCCTGTAAAGTCGAACCTACACGTGGACGTTGGATGAGGGTAACAGGCTAATATAAAAGGGGAAGTAAGCAGTCCAAAAAATGAGGCTGGGAAAAAAGGCCAAGAACCAGAGCCTCCCAGACCGTATCGAGGAGATAGACTTCTCGAACGAATATGGTTTAGTTCTGTATGAACATCATGACTAACCACCGTTCGGTGACCAAGGCCTAGCCTTTCAAACCCACCCTCTACAAATTATATTGTTTGGGCCCTTACCGTGCGTACACAATATCATTTTGGGGTCGTCATAAATTGAGTCCTTACACTAACAATTTTAGTTTTTGGAATAATAGGTAATCTATATATATATATATATATCTAAAAGTTGAAGCGTAGTAATTATTGTTGCTACGCTCTCATTGAGCTACCTCATCCTCCACATCATTAGTCTTTTTCATATTTATTTTTTAAATTTAATTTTTTTTTTTACAATATTAACTATATAAATATATTGACTTTACAAATTCATTTTTGGCGGTTTTAGCTTTACAAATTCATTTTAGGCAGCTTTACAACTTTATTATTTCCTAACAATTTTAGTTTTTGGAATAATAGGTAATCTATATATATATATATATATATATATATATCTAAAAGCTGAAGCATAACAATTATTGTTGCAACACTCTCATTGACATTAAGCTACCTCATCCGCCACATTATTAGTCTTTTTCATATTTATTTTTTAAATTTAATTTTTTTATAATTTTAACTATATAAATATATTGACTTTACAAATTCATTTTAGGCGATTTTAACTTTACATATTCATTTACTTTAATTTTTGTAAGGTTGAATTTATTCAACCATCTAATTGGCTTTATTCCGTGCCAAATTTGCTTGTAATTCAGCATTTAGTAACCCTGTATTTAGGTGGGTTTGATGTAAGGGTAGTGAGTGAGATAGAGTGAAAGTTTTTGCTCAAGAGTGTGCAAGAAAACAGAGACTCGCAGCTGGGACTCACGGGTGACTCGCGGCTGCAAGCCGCCAGAAGCTGCACACGTGCCAAGCATGCTGGAAGATGAACAGTCATGCTAGCTGGAGCACTACAGGACAAAACAGGACAACTGGCCATACGGTTATCTCGCGACTGGATCTCGCGACTTAGTTAAGCCGCGAGGTCAAGCCGCGAGCCACCCCTGTTTTGTAAAAACCTGACGTTTCACATTCCTCTCCACTCCAGTATAAATACCCCTATTACCCACGATTGAAAGAGAGCTTCCAGAGAGAATTTTGAGAGAGAAACCCTAAAGAAAAACTAAATTGATTCACACACAATCTATACCTTAGAGACTCTTCAAATTCCTCAACTCTCTTCCTCTCCATTGTCAAATCCTTGAGAGGCATTATACCAAACCTGGTTCTCACCATCATCATCACTGTGAGACAGTTGTTTGGATTTCTGGGAAGTAGTTAGGAAGGAACCAATCTTCATTGGTTGATGCTATGGTTTAGTAGCGGAATCCGGGAAGCTAGAAAAGAAAAAGGTTCGGCGCAACCTCGTTGGAGCAAGAAGCTTGGAGGGCTTAGGTGCACTGGGTAGATTAGGCTTGGAGGGTCTATTGCTGTCTTGTATCCCAACTATATTTTCTAGTGGATTGGATTCCGCTTGGGGGCGGCGGATGAGGTTTTTCCGCCGAGGGCTTTCGGTTTCCTCTTTCAATAACACATCGCGTGTGTCTTTGGTTTTTGCATCTTCCTTCCTCTCTATCTTTGCCTTTTTATTATCTGCTGTGGATTTTATTTTGTTATGGCTTAGATAGTATTTAATCAATTTCGTATGATAGCATATGTTAAGTTTCCGCACACTAGTTGTTTGACATATTGCTTGAATTGATTAAGTTGTAATTTGGGGGTCTAAACGTTCAAAGGTGTTTTTGTACACGTTATTGAACTTTCAATTTTGATGTTATAACTAAATAATAAATCAATGGAAAATCAACACAAAAGTGTTATCAACATATATTCCTCTTAGGCAGTTTTAAATTTAAATATTACTTTGCCCTTTTATCTTCCTTATTTTGGCTCTTTTTATTCTCATCATCTTATTATAAATTTGCCACTTGATCTCTTCCATTCTATGTATATTTTTCCTATACAAAAAAAGCTCTCTCTCTCTCTCTCTCTCTCTCTCTCTCTCTCTCTCTCTCTCTCTCTCTCAATTTTTTTTCATTTTTGTTGATTTTTTTTTCTTGCGTTTGTACCTTAGATTGATGAATGTTTGTGTTTTTTAGAATTCTACTTTTGATTGCTTATAACTGATACAGGAAATCAATAAAGAATAAAAAATATTTTTTTTAAAATTGTCTATTAAAAATGTATTCACGGGTCTTGCTTAACCATTGATGGTAGAAAAGATACAACTTGATAGCTACCCATAGGAGGATCTCCAACTAGAGGTTTGTACCCTCATTGTCTTGTTATTGACTAATTCATAAGTGTTTCTTGATGCAAATAATTTTTTATCATTTTATTTATAACATTAAATACTTTTAAAGAATGGTGTTTGTTGTTGATCTAATTTGGAAAAAAATCATATTATAATATATTATTTTGTGTTGTTGTCAGATTTTAGCTTATTTGGAAAACTATAAGATAGTTTGAACAAGCTAATGAAGAACAGTTAGTTCAGTTAAAGACAATGGTCTTTGTGCAATTTCCTTTCACTATTTAAAAATATTTTGTTTAACAAATTTGTAGTAAATTGTTATGTTTTTTTTATATGATGTTCTTAGATGCTTGGGTAATTGTTTTAAGTGTTTACAAATATTTATGTTATTCTTCATCTTCCTTATCTTATTAGTGTATTCTTTGAGATTTTTAAGAAAAAAAATTTAATTTTGTGTTTAAAATTTTTTATTTATCCATTTATTTTTCACATATTGGATTAGAAGTTAGATTAGATTATGATAGCATTAATACAATACTTCTTCTTCTTTTTTAAAAAAAGAATTTTTATTTTTATTTTTTTTAAGGAAAATGGTTACTGTAAGGACACAAACTGAACCACGACCCATGAACGACCCTGACAGTGGCCCAATGAACCCACTACAATAGATTTGTTAGAGAATGGGTTATATTGACTACGTAATGAGCTTAAGTTAATCACAATGAGTAAAGACGCCAAAGAAATGACTAGGATCACAAAATTATGAAGAAAAAAGGATCCTCGGTCAGGTCCAAGGAATGTCTTTTTTATATATGCGTATTGCTTTCTCTTTTGAACAAGTATTTATCTTCCTGGTTACAAAGTTCTCCTCAAGTTGTGCTCAGTGGACAAGCCAACCTTAAACATCCTTATGGCTATATCCTTAAAATCTCCATCTACCTCGTTAAACATCTTCCAATATCTATCCGAGTAAGTTCTCAGAGTTTCACCCTCTCTCATAATCATAGATAGCAAAGAGTTCAGAGGGCGAGGAACCCTACTACAAGTGACAAATTTAGCCCCAAAGGTCCTAGTAAGCTCTTGAAAGGAATCGATTGATCCCTCCTCCAAACCATTGAACCATCTCATCGCGACTGGCCCAAAGCTAGATGGGAACACCTTGCACAGCAAGGCCTCATTCCTCGAGTGTACAACCATTCTTTGGTTAAAATGACTGACATGTTCCATCAGGTCTGTTCTACCATTATACATGGTAAACATGGGTTGTGTGAACCGTCAAGGAAGGTTTTCCCTATCAATCCTCCTAGTAAATGGAGACTTTGAGATTTGGAGTAAAGCCCTGCTCATAGCATCATTCCCTAAGCCTTTATAGGTCAGACTTTTGCTTCTCTGCCTATAATGGCGCTCTTTTTTGTAGGAGTAAAACTCACTGGGGGAAGTCATTGACCGGGGTCTGTAACTATCATCATCACCAGATAGAGATTCTGCGCTTGATGGTGACCTTCTCCTTTGTTTCCAACGTAACTTCCTACATAAATGATCTATATCTTTCTGCATGTTCTTGGTATCCTCCCCATGAGTCACATGACTCCCACTCTTGGAGTAACTCCTACTAGTATGGGTTGTATGAACACTAACCTCACGATCTCTCCTTCATTCAAGATTCACAAAATGATCTTGACGTTGCGACCCCACTGACTCTTCTGAATTCACCATAACTAAACTAACTCAGGTATGCTCAATTTTCCCACAGACGACGTCAATTGTAAGGACCCGATTTGCTCCCAAAGCCCAAATGGATGGTCAATGGCCCAAAGAGCCCAAAACAATGAATTTGTTAGAGGGTGGGCTTGAAAATGAACTTTCAATGAGTTAGGTGGATTGTGATCACAATAGGTTAGTTGTTGCTGGAAAGAATAAAACAAGCAGTTTTATGCAGGAAAAGTTCTTCTCAGCCAAGTCCGAGGATGGTTTGTTCTTATATATTTCTTTTAGACTTATACAAAATTACAGTTCTTGAGTATACAGTGATTTTTCCTTAGATTTTCTGATGATCCCCTTTGTAATGGGGTTTTTCTCCCTTATATTCCCCTTCCTTCCTTCATCTCAGCCTCCACGTGTTGATCAGATTGCTGGTTTTAATACTTGTCCTATCAACACCTTCTTGAAATCTTTGTGGGTAGCTATAAGACTGAAAGTTACTGTTCAGGTATCACCTCCACATTAATGCGGACAGACGGTTAGCTACAGAGTATTCAATACAGTGGTAGCAGCTTTCTTCTCAGATATTTTCCAACTCTCTTTTGTCTTATCCCTCTATGATGGTTATCCTTACCAGCATGATTTCCTGTTGCCTTGTTATCCATGAAGGGTCGGACTTTTGACCTCTACTCTGCTTAGCCAAGGAGGTACTTCTCCTCGGACAACATTTCTTGTTCATTGTGACTAGACTTCATCCATGGCTCCTTAAAGATAGCATATTGGTTTAAAGAGTTTGACACTTTGACCCCTCTAATAAAAAATAAAAAGTAGCCCCACTCCCACCTTAAAGAAACAGACCGAAGTCCTAACCTCTGACATGCCTAAGTCCTAACCGTATATTATTTTTTTTCTTAGTTTTTATATTGTATACAAGTTTATTTTTTTAACTATATCGCTGTTCACAACACTTGCCTTTCTTGCTTATCTCATAAATAACTTATCTCATAAATGTATGATGAAATGCTATTATTTCTTAACTCTATTACAATTTTAAAATCTGAATTTTTGTTATAAACTTAAATTCTAAATATTTAGAAGGATAGAGAAATAGATGTTAAATTTTACATATTTTAAGAAGCAATCAAACAGTAAGACATATATACAACTTTACAAGTATGTGCTATATTTTTAATATTTTTAGATTTCATAAAATAAAATAAAAAACTTATAGATGATTTTTTTTTCTTAATTTATTTTAAGAAATCAAATTAGATGTCTAAACTTTATGTATTTATTCTTCTAAAAAAAAATTATGGATTTACATTAATCTCTTCTTTCAACTGTTAGTAACTATGAATTGGTTATTTTTGTTTCTTTCTTTTAACAATAAGAGAAATATACTTGTAATTACAATTGTTTATTTACAATTTATTTTGTTACTATTATGGATTAATATATCTAAATTATTTTTCTTTTAATACTGTCTTTTAATCTTGCCCCCCCTAGACTTAAATCTTGGCTCCGCCACTGGTTGGCGAAAACTCTTCATGCCCTTTCACAAATAAGTAAGGCATATATACTTGGAATGTATTACTGCATTCACACTTCCCCCCTTTAAAAACTGAGAAAAGCATGCTAAAATTGGGTTTTACCCCTTTTTGCCAAACTTTTCAGCAAAATGCCCCTTGTCTGAAACTATTTAGGGATATGCCCCTGTTTTGAAACTCAATTTTTAGAAAATCGAGTTTTAATATAAAACTCGATTTTTGGACAGTCGAGTTATAGCGAAATTAAACTTAAAAAAAAAAAAAAAAAAAAAAAAAAATTGTGGAACTCAAGTTCCATGAACTCAAGTTCCATTCAAAGAACTCTAGTTCATAGAACTCGAGTTCCACTTGAATATTTTCAAGGAACTCAAGTTCACACTGAAAACTCAAGTTCCATGAACTCGAGTTCCACAATTTTTCTTTTTCTTTTTTTAAGTTTAATTCCACTGTAACTTAATTTTTAGAAAATCGAGTTTCAAAACAGAAGCATTTTCCTAAATAGTTTCAGACAGAGGGCATTTTACTGGAAAGTTTAGCTGAAATGAGTATTTTGCCATTTTGGCCAAGAAAAGCACCACAGTTTGCTGACTCGCTAAGCCAATGTATAAAGTACTAACCGTGCAATACCAAGGGTGACAGGAAACATCTTTCTACACCAAATTACAGTGTTTCATATTTAATTAAAATGATTCTTTCTTAAACCGGTTTGCAATGTGTAATCTGCTTTCATGATGAAGATGCTCTCTGTTATGTTATATCCAATAACAATATAAATTTAAGTTCTAATAATAGGGTCTTCTTCTTTCTTCTTTTTTTTTCTTTTTTTCTTTTTAATAAATCTAGAGACATAAGATTTTTCATAATTTTTTCACGACTGCTAACATAATCTATTCACTATTGTAATTTGGGTATAATAATAGTAAAGTTGGTGGTTCAAACCTCACTTTTCCCTCGTCTATTTAAAAAGTCGAACCCTGTGTGCATAACGAAATGTCATAGTAAGTAGTTTTACCCCAAATTTAATTTGGGGAGGCTGATTCTCGGACTCGAACTTGCAACATGTCGCTATTTATTTTTCCTATCTTAAAAAAATGTGGTGTCGGTGATAGATCCAAACGAAAATGATGTTGTTTTGATCACCATATATCATGTCAAAAGTTGTGAAGAATATTGTGTCCTAACAGTGCTTGTTTCCTTTTTCTTTTTTCTTTTTCCGTGCATACTATGAAGACTTAATTCCCATTCCTTTAGCCAAACAAGGCCACTAGTGAGTTGTAACAAGCAGATGTGGATAGAGAAGATGTATATGTCACGGTGAAAACAAAGTATCATATGGATACATTTGTTCATATACATTATATTGTGTCAAATCGGGTTCAAATATATCGATTGATTCAAATGTTTTCTATTCTTGTCTTTGTGTTCAAAAGTCTACTCTATACATAATACACATATTCGAACAAATATGATTAGCCTGAGCTACTTCATCTTTATATAACCTATTATTATAGACTTATAGTCTTTTGATGGATAGCTGTAACGTTTAACCAATAATGAAGCATTTGAATTTCAAGTTCTACTCAATTTATTTTTTAATGAAAGATGCATTTTGTAGAGGATGATCTAAAGCTAACCTGAGGTTTAGTACTTGAATCTTTTGTGGACCATCAATCAATTTGATCTTTTTAAAACAATTTTCAGTTGCAGTGACAAAAAATCTTGATAAAGCAATGGTGAAGCAAATATTTTATATGCATTGTCTCTTCATACATCTAAAGGTGGCCTTTGAAGGCTAAGGCAAAGCCTAAATAAATAGAACCAAAAGGAGGCCTTTAGTTTTTTATTGATGGATAACATGGTTACCTTGGTGCCTAGTTTTGTGAACGTCATACAAGGATTTGTTTATTTTGTGGTCTATATGTTTGATTAATATTCTAAATTAACAAGATTCGGATGCATTTGGGAAGTACCGAATCCTTGTAGAGATTCTTGTATTGCATCGTCAGACTCCTTTAGCCACCAAGGAACCTAACATTAAAAAACAGTAGGTACAGGTCCTTAAATTATGTTAGGATGCACCATTATTATAGAGTCCAAAATTATTCCTCAAAACCAATAGTGACAAGAATTTTCCAGAAAAAGTATTACTTACAAGATAATGACCCCTAACCAGCCTTCCTGTGTTGATTGGTAACTTTAAATTCTCATCAATCATCATAAACTTGCACTTTTAACCCCCAAAATTGGAATCAGCATTACTAATTTGCCTGTTTTTACTGTTCCTTTTTTTATATTATGTTTGGGGCTTTGGTTACATTGAAGGGTCATTCTTTTGTACATATTCTTCTTGGAATGTTTGAAAAGCTGCATGGAATCGTGCAGTAGTATTCACAATAAAGTTATGTTGAAGCTCAAGAAAAAGAATCCCCTTTCTGTAAGTAAATGACTCCAAAGAGTGTATAGTTTGTTGTCATTTCCATAGTCTTGTTGCTTATGTTCTAGATGACAGAAACACAATTTAGTTAGTGCAGTCCTTAATGTCAAACAAATTGAATTCTGAGTTGGTGGTATAGAAGTTCTTCTCATAGGTTTTATATTAGATATCTGCACTGCAGTTAACATGAAGAAGAACAAGGTCCAAGAATGGGACAATGAATTGTTGAATGATGATTCTTTCAACATACCTAGAGGTATTCCTGAAACCCTTTCTTCACAACCACCTTCAGACTACTTGCGGGGCTTAGAGGGAGTCTCAACCAAGCTGAATCTTAGAACTGCTAGTATAGCTAGCATCACATGTAGCTATACAGGATCAACTATTAAGAGTCCAAGTAAAATCCCACAGCATGCAGCAGCTACTGATGTGAGATGCACCAGCCAAGCTACAAGGGTAGCAGGCAGTGCAGCAGTTGCTAATGACAAGTGTGTTGTTCAAGCCACGAAGGCAGCTGTTGCTGATAAGGAGTGCATCTCTCAGAGCACAAGGATTGCATCAAATGGCTTGATGAGCACAGAAGTGTTGGAAATGCTTGAAGCTATGCCAGATCACGATTTCTTCATCTAATAGCATTAAAGAAGTTAGTTCCGCAAATCCAAGAGTCCTTTGCTCCTGGATTGCCACGTGTACAGATTCTAGAAGTTTTCAAGTAACAGAATTTGGCGCCAATTGTAGGGCGGTTATGTTTTCTGTGTATATAAAAACAGAGTATAGTGTATTATTCATTCATTCCATTTCTTGTAATTTTCTTCTCCATCAATGAAATGCTCTCAATTCTATTTTGATTCTCTAGTTTTTACACGATATCAGAGCGACTAGCACAGTTAATACTGATTTCCTAGTCTTGATTCTTTGATTACAAAAGATTCTTGTTTACCAAACAGAAATCTCTTCGAGAAAATTCTTGAATTTTGATTCACAGAGACTTGATTCATCTGTGTTGGTACTGTATCTTGAAGAATCTTTGTTTTCTTTTCAAATTTCATTAGAAGTTTCATTCAAGCTCGTGAATAGCATCAATGGCTTCTGGAGAAGGAAGTGACTCTGTTCCTGCGCACAATCAATCCACGCAGCAAATCCCTCAGTCCAACACAGAGACCAATTCTCCCAATCAATTTTTCCTTAGTGCTAGTGAGAATCCAGGGAATATCTTAGTCACTCAACCACTTTTGGGAATGAGGAACTATCAATCTTGGTCTAGGGCTATGGTTCTAGCATTAACCGCCAAGAAAAAGATAGGATTCGTGAATGGCAAAATTGCAAAACCTAAAGATGATTCTCCTCTGTACGAAGATTGGGAAAGCTGTAATACAATGGTGCTTTCTTAGTTGATCAACTCTATGCATGTTGATGTGTCAAGTGGTATCATGTATTGTGAGACTGCAAGGGAGATGTGGCTTGAGCTGCAACGTGTGTTTTCACAGGGAAATGGACCAAAGATTTATAATCTCCAACAGGAAATCTCACAGATAACTCAGAGTCAGTTATCAGTGACTGAGTATTACTCTAAATTCAAGAAGCTTTGGGATCAACTGATTCATTATGAGCCATTACCAGCTTGTACTTGTGGGGCAATGAAGATTCTAAGCATTACTCATGAGAAATCCTATGTAATGAGATTTTTAATGGGGCTCAATGAGAATTTTGAGACTATGAGGAGTCATATTCTCATGCTTGAGCCATTTCCATCAATGAGCAAGGTGTATGCTTTGGTTCTTCAAGAAGAATCTCACAAAGGCATTGGTCATGGTTCTGCCTTCACACCTAAACCTGATTCAGTGGCAATGTATGCCAACACCAGAGGGAATTATGGAGGTAAAGCTGGTCCTAAGAAGGAGAGGCCTTTGTGCACCCATTGCAACATGCTTGGACACACTGTGGACAAGTGTTACAAGTTGCATGGGTACCCACCAGGTTACAAACACAAAGGCAAGCTAAATTCCAATGTTAATCAAGTTTCATATCCTCAAGGCCAAGGTGTTGAAGTTCCTTCCAATGCATTTGCTCAATGTCCTATTTCTAAGGCACAGTGTGAGCAATTGCTTGCTTTTTTCAATACGGGTACTGATCAAGGTGCTAATCACCATGTTGCAACTATGAGTACAAGTGCTGCTGTCTCTAACATGATTCCTAGAGCTTCTGGTGTACCTGCTGCAACTGGTGTACATCCTTCATCCATTTCACCTTCAGACAGTGCAAATTACTCCTTTGTTGACACTATGTCAGGTACAAATTCATTGTTCCCTTTCACCCCTTCTTTTAAACATTCCATTTTTTCTGCCAAAGTAGTTGATAGAGAGATCTTTCATGCCACTAATTGGGTCATAGACACAGGGCTACTGATCACATGGTGCATTCCATTACATCTTTTACTACTATCACTGCTACTTTAAACACTTTTGTTAATCTGCCCAATGGAGAAGTAGCTTCAGTCACTCATATTGGCATTGTGAAAATCTCAGAACATCTTACCCTTCATAATGTTCTATGTGTTCCATCCTTTAGCTTTAATCTTATTTCTGTCAGTCAGCTAGCCAAGTCCATTGTCTGTTGTCTTATTTTCTTTGGAAACCTATGCTTTATCCAGGACCTTGCTCATTGGAGCACACTTGGTCTGGGTAGAGAATGCAATGGACTTTACTTGTTGGACAAAGGCAGCATCTCCACACCTTCCATTGCAGCTTCTATTTCAGCTTTTGTACATAGTTCACAGCTTCATATCTGGCACTCCAGATTGGGTCATCTGTCCAATGCCAAATTGGCATCAATTAAACCAAATGATGTACCTTGTTTCACTTCTATTGAGAACTTCAATTGTGACATTTGTCCACTTGCTAAACAAAAACGTTTACCTTTCAATAAAAGTTCTCATTTTTCTAATTCTTGCTTTGAATTGATCCATTGTGATTTGTGAGGACCTTTCTCAATTCCTACTGTTGATCATTGCAAGTATTTTTTAACCATTGTTGATGATTACTCTAGGTGCACTTGGGTGTATTTGTTAAAGCATAAATCTCAAACACAATCTGTTTTAGAACAGTTTTGCATTATGGTGGAAACTCAATTCTCTAAGAAAGTTAAAACCTTAAGATCTGATAATGGTACTGAATTTTTCATGAAAGATTTCTTTGCCAAGAAGGGCATTTTGCATCATTTAAGCTGTGTTGAAACCCCACAACAAAATGTCATTGTTGAGAGGAAACATTAACACATCTTGAATGTGGCAAGAGCTCTCATGTTTCAATCTCATTTACCTTTGCATTTGTGGGACCATGCTATTCTTGCAGCTGTTTATTTGATCAACAGAATCCCCTCATCTGCTTTATCAAATAAAATTCCTTTTGAAGTGTTATTTGGTCATCCACCTAGTTATGCACATTTAAAGGTGTTTGGTTGCTTATGCTTTGCCTCTACACTTTCTTCTCACAGATCCAAGTTTGCTCCTAGGGCTGTTAGATGTGTTTTCTTGGGATATCCTTTTGGGGTTAAAGGATATAAAGTCCTTGATTTAGCTACTAATCGGGTGTTCCTCTCTAGAGATGTGGTTTTTCATAAACATTCCTTTCCTTTTGCCTCTACTTCAACTAATATTGTAGATCCTTTTGTTCCTGCTGCTGTTGAAGGTTCCTGCCCTGCTGGTGTTGATGGTTTTGTTACTCCCATTAGCATACCTGATCCTGCTTCCTTAGATTTTGATGTTGTCTCACCTCCTTCTACTATTGTTCAGCCTCTCTCTAGTGTTTTACCTTCTAATGCTACTTCTTCTAGTCCTATTCAGGTGCCTAATTCTGATCAGGTGCCACATTCCTCTACACCAGTTGCTTTGGTTCCTCCTGTACCTCTTAGGAAGTCATCTAGAGACATCAGGCCTCCTGCCTACCTGCAGGACTATGCTTGTACTGCTGTTGCAGCTGGTACTCCTTATGATCTTGCTCAGTGCCTTACTTATTCCCATTTGGAACCTTGCTATCACTCTTACTTGCTGGCAGTCAGTTCTAGCCCCAAAGAACCTCACAGCTTTTCCCAAGCAGTTCAGGACCCACTTTGGAGGGCTGCCATGGACAAAGAAATCCAAGCCCTTGAGTTGAATCATACATGGGATATGACTCATTTACCTCCTGGTAAGTCTCCCATTGGCTGTAAATGGGTCTACAAAGTGAAGCTTAATCCTGATGGTAGTGTTGAGAGGCTTAAAGCCAGACTGGTTGCCAAGGGTTATACCCAAAGGGAAGGCCTTGATTTCCTTGAAACCTTCTCTCCTGTTGCTAAAACCGTTTCAGTGAGGGTCTTGCTTGCTCTTGCTGCTGTCAGGCAGTGGCCTTTGCACCAATTGGACATCAACAATGCCTTTTTGCATGGAGATTTAGATGAAGAGGTCTATATGTCCTTGCCCCCTGGTTTTCACAGTAAGGGGGAGTGTGGTTCAGCCTCTTCCACTACTCCTAAGGTGTGCAAATTAGTTAAGTCAATTTATGGTTTAAGACAAGCTTCAAGGTACACTAAGCTGTCAACAACTATAAAGGAGCTTGGTTTTGTTCAATCTCAGACTGATCACTCCTTATTTGTGCACAGCAAAGGGTCTTTGTTCACTGCTCTACTGGTTTATGTTGATGATATGGTAATCACTGGAAATGATCATGCTTGTGTTGCTTCTCTCAAGTCTGTTTTAGATCAGAAGTTTGGTATTAAGGATTTGGGATCACTCAAGTATTTCTTGGGTTTAGAAATTGCAAGAAATGAGGAAACTGGTATGACAGGATGTGAACCAGTCCAAACTCCAATGGAACAACAACTCAAGTTGTCTAAAGACAGTGGAGACTTACTTACCAACTCAAGACAATATAGAAGGCTCATTGGGAAACTTATGTACTTGACTCTAAGTAGGCCAGACATCACATATGCAGTGCATAGGCTTAGCCAGTTCTTGGCACAACCTAGAGCACCACATATGAAAGCAGCCACTAGGATTCTTCAATACATTAAAGGAACACCTGATCAAGGTGTTTTCTTCCCCACTAATTCTGATCTACACCTAAAAGCATACTGTGATGCAGATTGGGCTGGCTGCCCTGACACTAGGAAGTCCTTAACAGGCTATTGTGTGTTTCTTGGTGATGCATTAGTATCTTGGAGGTCTAAGAAGCAAAGCATAGTGTCTAGGTCCAGTGCAGAGGCAGAGTATCGGGCTATGGCCACTACTACCTGTGAATTAACTTGGATTTTGCATTTACTACAGGATTTACATGTCAAACATGATAAGCCTGCATTAATGTACTGTGATAACCAGGCAGCACTTCATATAGCTGCAAATCCAGTATTCCATGAGAGGTCAAAGCATATAGAGGCGGATTGTCATGTTGTGAGAAACAAGATTCTTGAAGGTGCACTTAAAACTTTCTATGTCTCAACCAAGGATCAGTTGGCAGATGTGTTCACCAAAGCATTAGGAGTGGAAAGTTTTTCCAAACTGATCAGAAGGCTAGGTGTGATCAATATTTTTGCTTTTACAGTGTCTTATCTTCATACAGGTTTGGAAGAGCAAAAGGCAAGAGCTATGCTCTTGAGGGGGAGTATTAAGAGTCCAAGTAAAATCCCACAGCATGCAGCAGCTACTGATGTGAGATGCACCAGCCAAGCTACAAGGGTAGCAGGCAGTGCAGCAGTTGCTAATGACAAGTGTGTTATTCAAGCCACGAAGGCAGCTGTTGCTGATAAGGAGTGCATCTCTCAGAGCACAAGGATTGCATCAAATGGCTTGATGAGCACAGAAGTGTTGGAAATGCTTGAAGCTATGCCAGATCACGATTTCTTCATCTAATAGCATTAAAGAAGTTAGTTCCGCAAATCCAGGAGTCCTTTGCTCCTGGATTGTCACGTGTACAGATTCTAGAAGTTTTCAAGTAACAGAATTTGGCGCCAATTGTAGGGCGGTTATGTTTTCTGTGTATATAAAAACAGAGTATAGTGATGTATTATTCATTCATTCCATTTCTTGTAATTTTCTTCTCCATCAATGAAATGCTCTCAATTCTATTTAGATTCTCTAGTTTTTACATCAACTTCTGCCTTCAGTACAACTGAACAATGCATGTGTTTACCACAAACACACAGTCACAGCGATAGCTCATCTCCATGCTCTCAATTTCTGAAGAACCATAATTTAGTTGTCCCATCATGTCAACCATATTCTAACAATTGGTCACAAGATCCGGACAATCTGGATCTACAATCATCAGATTATCTGGAATCATTGATGAAAATTCCCATCCAGAACAATCAAAGTCTCAAAAGTGATCTCTTTGAACTTCTACAGAAGCCAGCCGAACTAGATAGCAGCCTGAAATGGAGGCCAAACAATATAAGTTTTGAGGGAAACCAGTGCAACAAAGTGAGTTCATTCATCTTTTGCATACCTTTGTCTTTTGTATTCAGTTGAGAAATACAGTTTGCTTTATGCAGAGGATTAAATTTGATTGGAGATATATTTTCTTGTAACAGGTTGGCTGTAATCCTTGCCGTTCTCAACTACCAAAACCAATCTCCATGACAAATAGTAGTTCTGTATTATCTAGGGTTGCAGCCTCAAGTAAAACACGCATTAGATGGACTCAGGATCTTCACAATCAATTTGTTGAATGTGTAAATCGTCTTGGTGGTGCAGACAGTAAGTTTCACATAACATAGTTAAGGTAAAGAGATAATTATTACTGACTGATCAGGTATTTGTTGGATGATTCCAGATGCAACTCCAAAGGAAATCCTAAATTAAGATCATGGATGCTAGTGGATTAACCATTTTGCAAGTTAAAAGTCACTTGCAGGTTTTATTGTTCATTTCCCAGCTATGGATGTTTCTTGTATATTAGTTATCGTTTCCAATATTTTTGAATCAAAGTTCTTTCTTCCTTTTTCCAGAAATATCATACTACCAGATATATTTCAGAATCTACAGAAGGTAGGTTTTTTCCACAATTTTTATATTGTTCATAAATTGATATCCTTTGAACTGTATTGCTCATTCTCAAAAAAACTGTTAAGCCTGCTACTGAAAGGTGATGGAGACTAGGTGAATTGTTGAAGGATAATCAGCTGTAGCCTTGCACTAATATTTGCCAATAAATGGATTTATTAGAAATTGGTGCAAGTTTTGTTCGTGCATTTTTAGACTCATAAAAAAATTAAGCTAATGCAAGAAAAGAGAAGGAATGTTTGAATAAATAGGCATATTCACATTTTTATAACCTCACTGAACTTTAGGCTGGTTATTTGAGGAAACTTGCCTTATACTTCAGAACTGGTCCAAATTTGTTGGGGTCAAACTTAGAATTTGACAGCACATGTCAGAGGACTTTAGAAGCACAAAGTGCTTCTGCAGGTAAAGTAATACAAAACAATTGGGTTCTGGGGAGATTTGTTGAGAGTGCACATGTTAGTATTGAATCTCACATTGAGAAAAAATGAAGAAAGTAAATAGATGATATACATAGTTAGGTACAAAGCCTGGTGACTTAAGGGAGAAAAAAAAAATTTCTTAGCAACCGAAAGTTGAACTGTAAAAGTAAAATTCAGGTTTTAAACTCAACCACATTGTCTTGTTATTTGTTTTCTTTTACATACTTTCAAGTTGTTCCACCTTTTTAAAATGACTTGGTCTGATGTAAAAATTGCTAGTTTCACTGTCATATACCCTTGTATCCACCTCCTGCCTATCTTTGAAGTATGCCTGAAATGATTCCATCTCCAAATTTATTTGATTGCCACTTATTTTAGGTATTTGATTCCCTGTATGGCAATAGATGTGCTGAAGTGGCAGCACCATCTCTTATTAGTGAAGGTAGTCTTAGGTGTTTGATGAAACAAAAGTTAGTTTCTTCATTCTTCATGATTCATCTTTGACTAGCTATGCTACGCTCTAATATGTTATTTTTTTATGGTTAGGTTATAATACATTGTGTTTCATACTCAGGGAAATCAGACAGAACTCACATGAATCAATTAACGCCATTGGATCTCAAGACGTAAGCTTCTAATTATAATATCATACATCCTTCCTATTTACCACCCAAGAAAATATACAGTATAAAAAATTGGAAACTCTTGAAAGAACTTAGTTTTTCAAAAAGTCCTCTTTTGTTTGGGACAGCTTATTTTCATTAGTTTTTTGGGCTTAAAAAGTAAGCTGGACAAAACTACATTTGTATCTAGAAAAAAATAACTTCAAAACATGGTACTTAAGCTAAAAATGTTGTTCTGTAGTTATTTATGTGTATGGTAACACTTGAAAAGTTTAAACAATCTTTCATATCAACATCTTGGTCCTTGAACCCAACAGTGGCAAGGAGATTGCAGAAGCACTGAGACTGCAACTACATGTCCAGAGATGCTTACATGAACAACTGGAGGTTATGGTCGTTTTCAATATTACATGTGACAACCATTGATGATGTTATCTGCATATCTTAACACCTCATGTTTCCTCCTCTAATTCAGGTTCAAAGAGAAATGCAATCAAGGATTGAAGAACAAGGGAGGAAGCTAAAAATAATGTTAGACCAACAACAAATAACAACCAAGACTCTTATATAATTCTAATATTGAATGTCAAATGTGTGTTTTCAATGGCCATTCAGTACTCTCTCAAAGTGCTGATTTTGGTTAAGGATATTGTAAGGAGAGGAGGCTGGTAACCAACAGGCAATATAGGGAATAGCCAACAAAAAGATCATGTATCTAATTCCATAACTTGGAGTTGACACACCATATAATCAAATATTCAGTCATTTGTTTCAAACTTATTCCTGTGTCTAATACAAAAAGATCTTGTACTTTCTATCACTAATATATTATATGTCAAATTTCTTTTTCCTTGATCTTTCGTTATCTTTTTTGACATGGTAAAGGGCCAAGAGCATTTTTGAAAGAGAGATAAAGAATTAAATGGTCGAGAAATACTAGAGACACAACATTTTTCATAACTATTGTGTTGGCAAGTTACTATTGATTCTCATATGGGCTGTCTCCTAACATTACTTTATAGATGATTTGAGTTTGATACCATGTTAAATTACTAATTGTCTCAAAAGCTTAAAATGATTAAAAAAAAAAAAAATCGTAAATTTTAATATCAACTTTCATTGGATAACCATACACACACTTTTAGGGCATTATTTATTTTCGTTGTGTTTGTAAATTTTAGGCTCAAGCTTCCAAACACTAACAAACAACACTGAAAAACAGACCCACAAAACATATAGGGTGAAAAAGAAAAGCCATATGACTCATATGTTTGTACTATTTCCTAAGCCATCGCCAATTAGAAATATGGATTTATTTTGTCTCCATTCATTCTCACCCACAAACAAAACAAAACAGAGATCTCCTTCTCCTGTTCTTAAAGACAAAGACAACACTCACCACCCATGCTAATATGGACAGTGAACAAAATCACAAATAGATGAATATTTGTCTCTTTATCTGCTCCACACAATGTACAACTCTCCATAATAGTATCACTTTTAAATCTATTATGAATTTCTAAGCTCTATAATTTCTTTATCTTTTTTGAACTCATCCACCACATTAGCAATTAACAGACCCAGCACCAATAACTTCTTTAAATGCAGACTTGTCAGAAACCTATGAATCCACATGATTGGGTCAAGAATTGTAGCTCTAACAATTGACTTGTAATATACATCAATCAAATTTTCCAAATGAATAAGTTTTTAGGCGCCAAAAAAAAAAAAAGTGTTTTAAGGTTATTTTCATAACAAATTTTAGGTGACAAGTTTTTTTTATATAATATTAAAAAAATTTACATAAAAAATACATTTTAAAAATATTATTGAAACTTTAGTGCGCCACTTGAAATTTTAATAAAGTTTCATCTAGATTAAATTATAAAAATCCAAACATATATTGAGCGACTTGGTGTAAGATGGTATGTCATGTCATATATAAATTTTATTATATTAAAATACAAAATTTTGATAGATTATCAAAATAATTAAAATAATTTTTTTTAATTTTTAAATTCTAAATAAAATTTTAATTGGAGCAGAATTTAATTTTTTTATAACTTAACTAATAGAGTTTTAGCTAAATTTAAAGGATAAATTCCTTAAAACTTGGCTAATAAACTTTTACCTAAAAGTACAAAGAAAATAGTCACTTGACGCATCCACATCTTGTAAATTTTAAACCCAAGAAGAGCAGATCCATAACACAACACAACATGTTAAGTTATGGTTTTTTACATAACATTTATGTTGACTTTCTTCCATAACAAAAAGTGTTGTAATTTCATTAATTTATTTCCTTGTATTTTGTAGCATTTAATTGTAATGGGTTTAGTATTTAGTTGGTGAAGATTGCTCAAAACAATGAAGTTCGCAACTTACTCATGACTGACCCATGAGTGGACGACCCACAAAGTGTCACATAAGAAGCACATATTGGAAGCTGAAGAGTCAAGTGTCAGGCTGTATTTCACGAGTCACTTTGCGATTTGGCTAACCCGCGAGTGACCCGCGAAACTCTCTGCCTAGTGTGACTTTTATACCCTTCACTCATACTATATATACTCTCATTACCCATAAAATTGTAAAAAGACTATTCAAAAGAAAACTCTAGAAAGGTTTCTATAACACACTTACATTGTTAGAGAGAGCTACTCATCCTCAAGAAAGAAATTCTTGTAGTCTCTTTTACTCTCCTCTCCCATTGTTATACCTTAAGAGGAGATTTGTATCCAAATACAACCCACACACAACCCACACTTATTTAGTGTGTAGAAAGTGTTTTGGAACTTGAGAAGCATTGGGTATTTACCAAAATAAGCCGGTGAGGCTTGGGGGTGCAATCAGGCAGTATTGTGGGATCCGGATAACTATTGAAAACAAGATTCCTAGAAGTTCGTTGGTAGCTAGAATTTGGAAGGCTCAAGTACTTTGGGTAGATTAAGCTTGAAGGGTCTTTTTAGTATCCTTATACTCCAACTTATTTACTAATGGATCATTTCAACTTGGAAGGTTGCAGAGAGATTTTTTGCCGAGTTCTTCAGTTTCTTCTTCGATAACAAGTTTTGGTGTTATCTTGGGTTTGCTATTCTTTTACCCATTGCCCTTTCCATTTTAGCATTGCACTTTATTTGTTCATCCATGCAATTGTTAAATGCTTCGATTAATTAATTTTCTAATCATGTATATTCCGCATCAAGTGTGTTTAGATTAAAATTAATCAAACCATAATTAAGACTTAGGGGTTTAAACAAGTAATAATGTTTTCACACTATTTGAGCTATCACAACACAACACAACACTTTTTCTTCGGTCAAGTTAGGTTTACACAGTATCAAAAAAAGTTAGGGTTTAGGTTGGCAGATTCTTTTTTTTTTTTCTTTTTTTTTTTTGCGAATCAATTGTAGACTTTATAGAAAAAAAAGAAAAAAAAGGCATTCATTTAAGACAAAACAAATGCCTCCTTATCTTTGATAAGACTTGTAAGTGTTTAAACAAACATTGATACAAGAATTGCAAATATAAGTAGAGATGCATTATATTGTATTATTCATTCCCACCTACGCTCACGCAGCCACAAACAGAAAACAGGTATGTATTATTCATGATTCTTTCTTAATCTTCTATTATATATATTTGGCTGGATTGGCTAATAAGGGTTAGTAAGGGCTAATTTAATTAGGGTTTGCAATTGCACGCGCATGCAGGCAGAACGTGAATGGTCAAGAGGAATAGGATATATATATATATATATATGGTCTCTCTCTCCCAGGGTTTTGATTTGTATGACTCCTACACTTACATTGAGGATCCCTTTCTTCCATTGAAAATGCTTCCACTGGTGCTAGTGAAACCTTTCAAGCTTTGGTCTATGATGCTATTCAAGGTCAAGAGGATAAATTTATTAGGATCAAGCCCACCTCTTACTCTAACCAAGAGGCACCTAATCAATTAAAATCATTACTTATTCTATTCTGCTATTATTTTTTCCCTAAATTATTTTGATTTTGCTCCATCTAATATACTTTGTAACTTTGTCACATGCATTGCGTCCTACCTCATCTTAGTTTATTGATGAATTCATAGGTACGTACAGTAGGGTATTTGAAAGTTCAAGAGCTTTCAAACCAAAGGCTTGATAAGGTGCCACTCAGATATGCAAGAGATGACTTGGACCAGATTGTGACCAATACTCCTTCCAATCCTTCTGTTCGAGTACCCTTGATTGATATGAACAAGTTGGTCGACCTAGATTCCCATGAAAAAGAACTCCAAAAGCTTCACTTTGCATGCCATGAATTAATGGGGAGCTTTTTCAGGTAATTAATACTAGAACATTAGGTAGTACTTCTTGGGGAATATTTTGCTTAGAGATTTCTAAAATCATGCTTGTTTGTGGCTTTTGTAGTTCATGAAGCTCTTCCTATATCGATAAAAATTCACCTATTATAAATGCAACTTTCTTTTTCTTCTTCTCTATTCTTTGTTCACATTAGGCCGTACTAGCTTCAAGAGCTCTTGAAGACAAATTAGATGTCCAACAAAGTGATAATAATTGACTTATATATGTGCTTAAATAGATTATGTTTTTTTATACAAGATGGAAATTCTATTCTAATATAATCTAAGTGTATTATGTTAATTTAATTAAGTGTATTAAATGTTGTCTCATTATAACGTACTCTTAATAATTTCCGTATACTATTTAATTAGCTAGATGATGAAACACTATGATTTATTATACTGTTACAATTATGTATGTCAGCTTATATGATATTCAGTAAAAGTTCAAATTAAGTGCGAACAGCCAATCTAATATGGTATTGAACACTTTCTCAAAAAAAGAAAAAAAAAAAAAGATATGGTATTGAACAAATAATCATAAATTATAGGATAACACCCAAAATAAATCTTTCTTAATGGAAGTAGGTTAGTTAACCACGTAATTTCAAGATTCAATGCACACGGCCAGCCGAAGGAAATTACTAAACAATTGAGAAATTAAAGTTCCCCATGAACCATGCAGAACATAAATTCTAATTTATGAAAAAATTAAAAAAATAATAATAATAATAATATGAAGTAATACATAACATAAAAAAACACCATCATGCCCACATGATGTGCAAGGATAGATTAACAACACTCTCTCTCATGATTCGATTAACAACACTATTATACAAATTTGACCCGTCTTCTGTCAATATCGAGGGAGTCCACGTTTTGACACATTCAAATTCAAAATTATTTAGTATAGAAGTTTATTCCTGACTACTACCCCATTACTTAAATGTTACAACTTGATTAAGTCCATTGTGGGGCCATTAAATGCCTAATTTTTGACAATTAGATTTTCAGGCTGTCAATGAATGAAACTTCAAGCTTTCGATTGAAAAAGCTATGAAAATACTCAGCATTTGTTAGGGTCTTGTATACAGGTGGGCTTCCTGACTTGATAAGCATCTCTGCGGGTCCAATATCCACAGATGGATTGGGATAGCAGAAAGTAACAATTGACATTCTTTGTTTTGAATTGTTCACCACTGCTCTATGATCTGGGGCTTTGTAATTCCCATTGCTTATAATCTGCATGATCAAAGCAAATGCTATAATTTTGTTAACTCTGTTTACCTTGCATTTGTACTTTTTCAACTGCAATCTTATCTTTCTCCAAAAAAAAAAAAAACTGCAATCTTATGGTCAAATAATTCGGGTGTATGTGGTTATGTATTTCAAGGAAGTAGTCATTTATTTAATGACAAGGGACTTTACGGTACCATAACCCACATTAAAATTTGAGAATATTAAAGAGATATTATACATAAAATAAAAATAAAAAATTTAAAAAAAAAAAATCATAGTTAACGGTACATATCTACAATGTTGCTATGACAATCTAACAAATATTAACATGTAAGTCATAGTATTTACCTCCATGATATGGCCAAGGTTTACAACAATTGCACCATTGACAGGCTCAACATTAACCCAGTGTTCGTCTTTCAAAACCTGCAATCCTGGCGTGTCGCCGCACTCAAGTAAGAGGGTTATACCGGAGATGTCAGCATGTGGATTAAGGCCAATAACACGTTCAGGTTCGGGACAAGGAGGATAGCAATTCATCCTTATTTCGTACGTTCCTTCTTTAAAAGTGTCACAAAAATTTTGAGCCTCAAGTCCAAGCCCCATGGTTATGAACCTTACGATAGAAACTGCCACATTCCTCATATCTTCAGAATAAGATTCCAGAGTTTTTCTAAAATTCACACCAAATTGGGAAGAAAAAAACAAATTATGCTCCAGAAAAGAAAAAAAAAATGTTAAGTACTTTTCCAAACTCAAAAATATGAATGTAGAATCATATGAATAATGAATAAGAGGACTATTTATTATTATGTGAGTTCCGCTTAGCATGGCAAGTAAAATCTCTTATAATTGAAAAGGGAAATTGGATTTAAATTTCACCTATAGTGAAAAAAAAAAAAAAAAAAAACACTAGATTCTTGAATTAATAGTAAGTGTAATTATTATAGAGTTCAATCCTACCATATCTTCAACATATATAAAATAACTACCGCACATCTTTGGTGCAATGGTCACTCTATAAGTATAAGTGTTTGTGGGGTATGAACAAAGGCTAGAATTCAAGTCTCCAAGAAAGAGTTTCACACACATATACACTTACATTAAGTTAGAGTAGAATTTCTATATTGTATAAAAATAAATAATAATAAAAACAAGTATAAAATAAATAAAAAGACCTTCTATGTTAGAATATCCTAGATAGTTTAGGAATACCGTTAATACTATGGATAATGATTTTGTATTCTTATATTATAGTATTATTCTTATACTTTGGGAAAAGGAAAATCCACCTCACCCATGATGACTTCGATAAATTTACGCTTAAGCTAGCATCCCATCATATGAGCATAGTGCTAGATGTCTATATCTATATGCATGAATTGTACGTGTATGTATATCAATTGGTCAAACTTATGATTCAGTTAGAATTTACCTGAACTCCTGAGGATTTTTTGGCCAGAAATTCAAACTTCTATCTTGAAGGGGAAGAGTTTTGAGGAAGATCATGTCATTCCACTCCAACTTTTGTTCCTCTGAAGTCACAAATGCCTGACCATAACCTTCGAGACTTCCTGGTTTCTGAGCCCAACGTTTCTTCTCTTGCAAAGGAAGGTCAAAGAACTCTTGAACTTGCTCTCTCATTTTGCTTAGTGATTCATCAAAAACTCCATGGTTTATAATCTGCAAGATTAAGGAATAAACAAACTATTGAATCATGTTTAAAGCTTAGGAATGATTAGTACATACGGTGTTTCAATCCCATTAAACATCATCATATATGATTGGACTAGTAAGGCATTACACTTGTAACACATTGTGGGTCTCACCATTTTGACATCTCTTACTAGTTAGTATATAAGAGGAAGAAATATTACTCTCATTATTTTGTTTTATTTTTGTACCAGAACTCTTATTTTTTTTAATTGAACAAAAAATAAAACAACTTGCATATGAGTTTATTGTCTCCAACACTCCATTTCACTTGAACTTTATTAATAAATGATGTGGGATTAATATATATCCACACAATTAATGGAGCATGTCAATGCTTGAACTCTCAACTTCGGACACAAACGGTGAAAAGTTGGTAGGCTTCTTACCATTAAAGCATCTCCACGAGTGGGGCTTACTAAATAATTACCGCTCATGATAATAATACTACGAAGTAATTAATTTTGACTCAGCCAACAAGCTTTCGGTTCTTTTTTACTATATTGAAAAATCAAATTAGCATAACTGAAGGGGGCAAAAAGTCTTATTGTCTTGGCAAACGTTATGGACTTTTGGCTAACAAATTGTCAATCAGAAGACATTCATGTCATGAATGCATTCCTTGTCTACTCAAACAATTTTACTCTCTCTTTTTTTTCTTTTTCCATTTTAGAAAAATATGAAAAACTATTGGTCAAAGGGCAATAAAAATTTCTTTAAAAAAAATAATTTTAAAACACTCTCCCTTCGCTTTCAAAAAAAAACACTCTCCCTTCAATTTAACGCTACAACATTTAAAAAGTACTGTATAATAATGTTGAATTATTCTCAGTGGGTCAAGATAGCTGCACAGAAAATTTGGCTTGTCTCTATCATATCTTCTTGACTGGAATTTTCTTTTCTATCCTTACACGTCATGCAGGCATGACGGTGTTTTTTTTTATCTATAATCTATTACTTCATTTAGAAGAAGAAAAAATAAATCAAAATATTTTATTATTTCATAAATTAGACTTTATGCATGTATGGTTCACGAGGAACTGCTTTCTCAATTGTTTAGTAATATCCTAAAGTTAAGTTAGTAATTGGTCAACTAATTTACTCTATTAAGAAAGATTTATTTTGCGTGTTACCTTATAATTTATGATTATTTGTTCAAAACCATAACCAGATGAGTACTGGTTGTTCACAGTTAATTTAAGTAGACATAATTGTACGTAACACAAGTATAAATTATTGCGTTTCTTTAACAACTAGCTAATTAATTAGATATATATATATATATATATATATATGGAAAACAAAGAATAATAATATAACTAATGAGATTGCATCATAAAGAACTGTAACATGAACTCTGCACATGAAAACAAACGTAATCTATTTGAGCCAAAGAGATAAGTCAACAATTAATTATTATCACTTTGTTGTACATCTGATTTATCTTCAAGAGCTGTTGAAGACTATAAGTTTTTTTTTTTTTTTAGAATTTCAACTTATGACATCTACTATTGATAATAGTTTTTTATCAGTAAACCAAGACATTAATCAGTTTTTTATGTAAGCAGAGATTGAATCTCAAATCTCTTATTCAACCATTAAATACTCTAACTAACTAGAACCCAAAAAAAAATATAAGTTCTTGGTTCTAGTTCATATCATAGATAAAGTTGTTTTAAGAAGAAAGTATGGTCTCTTGAATCTCATTAATTAGTAAATAATTTGGAGAATAAAGATAAGAGAAGAAGAAAGAGAAAGTGCAATTAAGAAAGGTGAATTTTGATCAATAGGAAGAGTTTCATTAGTATATGAACTACAAAAGACATAAACAGGCATGCTAAGGTGGTGAAGGAAAATGAAGGAAAAGCAATATATAGTGCCTAATGTTCTTGTATTATAAGAAGAAGAAACAACAACAAAAAAGAAGTACTGCCTAATGTTTTTTGTATTAATTACCTGGAAAACTCCCCATTCTTGACATGCAAAGCGAAGCTTTTGGAGCTCTTTTTCACGGAATTCTGGGTTGACCAACTTGTTCATATCAATCAAAGGTACACGAAGAGAAGGATTGGAAGGAGTAGTCTGGTCCAAGTCATCCCTTACATATCTAAGTGGCACCTTATCAAGCTTTTGGATTGCAAGCTCTTGAACACTTGCAACTGGTAGAGACCATTCAAGGCTCTCTGAAGGTGCCAAAGCCATTTCTCAGACTCTTTTGGTTTGGTTTAATGAAAATGGATATTTTGCTACTAGTATTAGTACTCAAAGCCCTTTATATAAAATCTTCAGAGTATACCAAAGATAATTATTAACAAATTAAGAAAGAGAGTGTTGTTTTTGGCTTTTTTTTTTTATTACCTCTTTTGGTGTCATAATTTGGTTTGAGAATATTAAAAACCCCGCGTGTTGAATAAATTGCTCCAAAAGTTTCGAGTTTGAATATTCAGCTGTAGGCTATAAAGTATAGGACCTGTCTACTAGTTAGCGTTCACATTATTGTTGTGGACTAAGATTCACATTCTCTCTTCAACAACCAAAAAAAAAATTACTTCGCTGTTGTTAAACAAAAGGAAACAAAAACATGATTAAAAAAAAAAAGTTCAGTAATCCTTTTTATTTAAAAATAAAATCAATAATCCTTGATATTTTTTTTATTCAAAAAAAAATCTTCTCCATTTGATAAATTCATATTTCATAATTTAGATTAATATTACTGTAGGGATTGGGGCCCAAAATAATGTATTGGGCTTTGGGCCTTATCTGAGGACACTAACAAGTCCGAGGAGAAGGAGATAACTATTAAATGACTCCCAATAAAAGCCTCATCAGTGGAAGATAAAGGGAAGGAGGTCCGAGGAGGAATTCCTCCTCGGAAACAACGAATGCAGTCCAAGTATGTACTCTAACAATTGAAATGCACCCCATGAACATGTGAGAGGGAAGAAAACTCAAAATATTTAAGGAAAAGCTGCTACCACTGCATTAAATACACTGCAGCTACTTTTCTGGCCGCATTAATATGGAAAAGACCTCTGAAGAGTGCTGCCTTGACTACCACAACTCACAAAAGGCTGAAAGGGGTGTCTGATGGGATGTGTACTCAAGTGGGGATCTAGATGATCAACAAGTATAAGGTCTAGATGATCAACAAGTATAAGGTCTAGATGATCATAAAGGAGCTATATAATGTGGAAGAACCCCCATGAGAAGGGGGTGGTGAAAAACAGAAAGACAAACACTATAGCATACTAAACTGTCTTAATATCCAACTGTGATTAGTATACAATAACTTTGGCCTCCTCGGACTAAAAATCCATTGACACCAATATCTCTAATTTGTGCTTGATTATCTTTTAATTCAACATTAGCCGTTGCCCAATTCATTAAGACCTAGTTCTTTGACCCATACTCTACAAATTCATTGTATTGGGCTCATTAGAACAAGACTCCATACAATTTGGGCTTGGGCCCCAAATCGTGCCCCTACAATTACAAATATAAATGTGTATTAAATGACTTATAATATTACTACATATTCAATGCCATTTAAATCAAATCTTGTATTTGTGTAGCGTTTTCTTTACCAAGAAAACAAAGGTTTAAATCTCTCTTTTATTTATTCATGTTCAATTTCTAAACAAAATTAAAAGATTTCTTTGCTCTTATTTACATTTTAATGCTCATGTACAAGATCCCTGGCTATATGATAATTTTTTCTTGAAGCCTTGTGGGCAAGGTTGTCAAAATCGAGATCCTACGTAGAATTATAGGAGGTAGGTAGAATCGTAAATCGTAACATCGGATCGTGAATTATAAGATCCTACATTATTTGAGAAAAAAAACAAAAAAAAAACATTGGTATGTTAAATAATAATATAAATTGTACATTCATCCATAAAAAAAAATAAAAAAATTTGCATCCATTTAATGTAATTACCATACATAACTACATCCATTTGTAAGCATCATTTAAAGAGGTCAAAACCTCACAATGTGACACTCTATTGGGATATTATTTTTCATTTAGGTCCAACTGACACTCTGTCTCTCTACTTTAGAATAGCAAAACTAAGTCTATTAGGATGTTATTTTTCATTTAAGTCCAACTAAATGTTCAGTCAAGTTAAAGAAGATTACAAGAAATTAGGATCATTTGGGATCGTCAGAGTCATATAATCTTACCAATCTTGAACAATCATAGCAATTCTACCAAAGATTCTTGAAAGATTCAGATCGTTTTAGTCAGGTGAGATCATAAAATCGTAAGATCCAAATTGAGATTTTGACAACCATGCTTATGAGTCCAACTATGGTGGGAACACGACAAAAAATATTACTAAATATTAAATTTATCTATTTTAGGGTGTATATTTTTATAATTTCGATAGTTGAGTGTTGGGAATTGGAACAATGACATCTCCTTTAGAAATACTAATTAACAAGAGCCACTCAATAAATATTACCAATTTAAAAGTATATGTAATGCCACTTCATTTAAAATTTTAAATGATATTGAGGCCTTCTAAAATTGTGAGATTTTATAAATTTCATCATTCCACTTAACATGAACATCAATTTGCATGTTATAGAAGAAGCAGTTGAAAATAGTTGAAATCCATTAGATTGGCTGAGTCGGATGACAGGATGAGTGGGTCAAGTCATTCATATTTGCTCACCCTAATTATATTTTCAAATTGAGTAATTAATATTTATTGTGACAAATCAATCATTCCTAATAATACTTCTTTAAAATTAAGGACAAGTGTCGTTTAGAAAAACTTAAAGTCAACTTCTTTTTTTTCTTTTTTCTTTTTTTGAGAAAGAATACATTTACTTATTTATTTGACTTCAAGAAATAAGTTAAGTTAAAATAATATGTACCTAATGAGAGATCTTTAAAAGTTGCACTTAACAAAATAAACCATACTAAACTAGCAACGTGAGGAGAAAATATTTTCAGACGTGACAAATTGTGACCAAAGTAATATTATTTTCATATATACCTATAACTGTCACCATTTTTATTATATATCAATTGCAATAACACATATCACTTGTTGTCTAAACTTTAATTAATTCCAAATAAGAGAACACCATTGTACCACACTATCAATAATTTTTAAATACATGTTATTATAGATTTATAATGTACACATTATTCTTAATCAGTTCCTTAAGTTGTCCAATTAAATCATTCCACATGCCAATTTATCCACGTCATTCTAAACACTGTCAGATTCATCTTAACGGCAATGGAGTTTAGATTCACGTTCGAACCAAACTTATTGCCACCAAAACGCTTGCAAGGCCATTAGCAACCGACGGCCACCAAAACTATTAATTGGATTGTTTTAATTTATTATTCTATCAATAAAATTATTTTTTATGTACAATTTTAAACAACAAAATTTTGAAATTCAAAATTTGATTAATGAGTAATTATTGATTTTTTATCTTCTTGAAATTTTGTGCAATCTAACGGTAGATTTTCAAAATTCACATTCAATATAAAGATTTTCAAAATTCTTATATACTATAGAATTTCATTATCCTAAGATTGATACAAGTTCCATCTAGCATGTTCATTGGATGAAATTAAAAGCAATTAACTTGAGATGTTATAATATTGATCTTCTGTTTGGATGACTTGTGTGAAAATGAGATGTAATGCTTCCTGTCATCAGTAGTGTTGTAATTGTTTATCTTTTTACTTCTAACACAGTGGCGTGGCAAGAGGAAATGAAAGGAAAAAAAGAGAGTTATCTAGAAAAGTGTTTTTTTTTTTTTTTTTTTTAAGAATACTAAGCATTTTGAACATACACACGAGAAGAGAGGAGAAAGCCTTAAAAAAAACTGATAGTAGTATATATTCAAAAGGGCCTAACTCTTGATTACATAGCACATACAGGTTTTAAACTTCTTTAACTCACACTCATTTTCCAATGTGAGATTAACCCACTGTTTTTTCTTTTGAGAATACTAATTATTTTTAACACACACACACGAGGAGATGGGAAAAGGTCTTAAAGAAAAGAAAAGTTGTATCTAAATGTATTAAATAGGACAAAATTTTGAGAGGGAATATACATACATATATAAATATATATATATATATATATATATATATGATACTTAACATACCTTTTCTTTTGCTTGTTATGCTAAAATCATGTTATCCAAATAATAACCCCCTGTGCCCATCAAATTTTCCAAATCAATTGAATTTTGGGTTATATATATATTGAACCCGAGCTATACATGGAAGAGTTCAGCAAAAATTTTAAATTTTCACTTTGCTTAAAGTTATGATCACTTGAAAATAAAAGTTACAATTTAAGAGAGGAAAAAAATTCTAATACCAATGATAAGTCCAACACCAATAATAATTTGGTATTTCTTTGCTATAAGTAATAATTTGTTATACCTAAAATCTATGCTAAATATGACATTAATATATAATTATTCCCAATACCCAAAAATCACACTCAATAGGTACAATATTTTTTAAAACGATTAAAGAAATTGTTAACAAACCTAGAGTAGCAGTATTATAAGTTATTAAAATGTAAAGGGAATAGTGTAAACTAGCCTCTGAACATCTTCAATTTTTTTGGGGAAAAAATTAACAATTTGCATCCATTATAATTTGGGATTAATATATTTCCAATCACAAAAGAACCTAGGGGTACAATATTTTTTAAAACTATTAAAGAAATTATTAACAAACCTGGAGTAGTAGTATTATAAGTTATTAAAATGTAAAGGGAATAGTTTAAACTAGCCTCCAAGCATCTTCAATTTTTTTGGGGAAAAAGTTAATAATTTGCATCCATTATAATTTGAAATTAATACATTTTCCAATCACAAAAAATAGCTAAGGGTGTAATGAGTATTATGCGTTAACAAGTGAAGGTTAATAATTTATGGTAACCACTTAATAATTACAAAATACATAGAGGTGTGATGAAAAAATTATTTCACCCACAAACCCATAATACTCATCACACCTCTAGGTATTTTATGATTATTAAGTGGTTACCATTAATTATTAACCTTCACCTGCTAACGCATAATACTCATCGCACCTCTTGGTTTTTTTTGTAATTGGAAAATGTATTTGTGTGGATGGGGACCCCTAATCTCATCTAGGTGGTTTGCTTAGATGATTTCCAAGGATGCCCCTCGGACTTCTAGGACGAGCACCCGTTGATCTGAGGGACGAGCGGTAACCATAGAGGGCACATAAGGTTAAAATATCACAAAAGGACTAAAGCAAACTTAGCATGGATTACAAGAAGGGTGAGAAGAGAAGGGAGTGGAAGCCATCCCCTCCACATTAAATGCAAGACAACTACTTCTTTGGCCGCATTAATGAGGAAATGACCATGAACAGTGGTTGCACAGCTTAGACTGTAAGGCAGAAGCTTACCTGTATGTTCTAGATGGGACAAAAGTCCTAAGAATGCAATCTGAACCCTCCAAGTGTGGCATGAAGATAATCAATGAGTAAATATAAAAGGGGGACAAAGATCCTGAGGGAGAGGGAAAAAAGAATTGGTAAAGAAAAGAAAGCAAGAACATTGATATATAAAAAGATCTTCCTCGGGTGGACCGAGGATCCCTTTCTTCCTGATAATTGAGTGTTGCATCTCTTTTCATTGTACTTAATTTTAGCTTACCAAGTAGTCAATATCCTACCCATTTCTCTAACAAATTCATTGTATTGAGCTCTTTGGGCCATCAATTGGTCGTTCTTGGGCTTTAGGTCCGTTTGTGCCCTTATAGTATTAATCCCAAATTATGATTGATGTCAATTATTAACTTTTTTCCAAAAAAAAATTGAAGAACCTCTAAACATGTGCGTGAGCGCATGCTCAAAGGCTAATAATTTATAATTACCATCAAACGTTGTGTCTATAGTTTTGTATAGACAGTTAGGCTTTTAAGGGGCGTGTATATAAGGTAAAAAAAGAGTCAAAATATTTTGTAACTGCTATTCAAAGAGATAGAACATTGTGTCTCTAATTTACTATAGATGACCAAACACAATGGTTCTGAAAAGTGAAAATATCACTAAAATTTCCATCAAAAGAAAAGACACAACTATTCGGGTATCAAATGAAAATACACAACTGTGCGTGAGCACGTGCTCAAAGGGAAGTAATTTATAACTACTATCAAACGTTGTGTCTATAGTTTAGTATAGACAATTGGGCTTTTAAGGGGCATGTATATAAGGTAAAAAAGAGTCAAAATATTTTGTAACTACTATTCAAAGAGACTGAACATTGTGTCTCTAATTTACTATAGATGACGAAACACAATGGTTCTGAAAAGTGAAAATATCACTAAAATTTCCATCAAACGAAAAGACACAACTGTTCGGGTAGTTTTAAATATATATGTGGCATTAATCTATGTAGCCACGTGGTGCAATAAAGGGTAGTCAACAAAAAGTCAAACATTTCTACTTTTAGTTATTATATAGATATATAGATTAAATGGGGAAATTACACTTTGTCTATCTGTGATTTGCTTAAAAAACACTTTACCTATCTATGATTTAAAAATTGGCATTTTACCCACCTGAGATGAGCTTCATTTGTTTCTTGTTACCCACCTCCGTTAGAAACAGAAGTAAATTTGTATTTTTGCTACTCTTTCATGTCTCTCTCCTCTCAAAACATAAAAAACTAAAAATATCAAGAGAAAAGAAGATCTAAAAGCTAAATTTTGTAAAAATTAAAACGTAGCTTAAACTTTTAGATCTAAGAAGGCATATATTGAAGCTATTTCACCCTTGGGCATTGATATAATGTAAGAACAAAACCCAACATCTCGATAGTTATTTCACACCTTTGTAACACAAGAGAAAATTCATACAATACAGACAAGAAAACAAGAGTAAAAAAGAAGAGACCAAAAATTGTACCTAATGAACAGGGACACTTCTTGACAAAAGCCTAATAAGTTCCCTAGCCTTCACTACAAGAAAATGTATTTTTAGTGACGAAAAAATTTGTCACTAAAAGTCCTGTTTTTCGTCACTAAGAACCTTTAGTGACGAAATTCGTTTCGTCGCTATAGCCCCGTCGCTAAAAGTCCTAGCGACGAAATTTTTCGTCACTAAAAGTCCGATTTGTTTTAAAAAAAAAAAAAAACTTTTAGCGACGAAAACGTTTCGTCGCTAAATGTTTTCCCCGCTAAAAACAGTATTTAGTGACGAAATATTTTCGTCACTAAAACTATTTCAGTTTATTAAATCATATTTAGTGACGAATATTTCGTCACTAAAACTATTTTTGGGTACATTTAGTGACGAAAAAATTCGTCACTAAAACTATTTTTAAGAAAATTCAGACACATATAATGACGAAAATTTTCGTCACTAAAACTATTTTTAAGAAAATTCAGACACATATAGTGACGAAAATTTTCGTCACTAAAACCATTTCTTACAAAATTCCGCTGCATTTAGTGACGAAATATTTCGTCACTAAAACAATTTTTTGTTGCCATATTTGTGACGAAAAAATTCGACACTAAAACTTATTTTCTATTTTTATTATTTTCATAGCGTTGATATTAATCTGTAACTTGTCATTATATTATTAAAACCTCACATTTGATTAACATATTTATTTCAACAACACATTTATAAAAAATCGATCCATACATTCTACAAGTTAAAATTAAAGTAAGTATCCAATTCAAACTCCTTCCATACAATAAGTGTTTGCAACACATACAATAATTGTTTGCAACACATACAATAACTTAAGATGTTTTATAACAATACAAAAAATGTGGCACAATATACTTAGAACTAACGGAAGATGTCCTCATATGTCTTCAAATAATGCCTAAAGGAAATCCCCTAAATCCACCAATAAGAAATCTGCACAAATATAAATCCACCAATAAGATGTTTTGTTTTAGTGCTTGATGATAATATATGCATGGTTCTCAGAACCGGACCGGACCGGGAGGTCGGACCATGAAAACTGGGAACCAGGATGAAAATCGGTTTTTTAAGCATAAAGAACCGGGCATAGGTGGCAATTCCATGAACCCCTAAAACTGGGGTTGGACCGCACAAACCGGTGGCAAGAACCGTGCGGTCCAACCCTTTAGCAATTTTTTTTTTTTTTTATAAAAATAACTTAACACAATTTTATTCTACTTAATTAAATTATCCATCTCTTATAAGGAATAAAAAAAAAATTATAATTAAAATCCTTCAAAGATATTCAACTTCAAAAATTAATCATAAATTTTAATGTTTTCATGGTTATTATTTTATTTTATTAAATTTCTTATTTAATTATTAAATATATGCTTGAAAATCATTAAATTTCCCTCACATATATAGACATATTAGTCAATTTTGCTAGTTTTATAAATTTAATATCTATATTTAGGCTTTAATTAATTATTAAATTAATTATGACATCATCACGGTTCGACCTGGTTTGACCTCGGTTCGACCTCAAAAACCTTGAACCTCTTCCTTTTACGGTTCAATGAACGGTCCGGGTCTGAAAACCTTGAATATATGGATCCCTAGTCTTACTAGTTGTTGAAACTGTCATGGACCCCTCAATCTATAACCAGTAGTAAATCATACAATGAATTAGAAAAGCACATATTTTTCTAAGTAAAACAATGAAAAATAGAAACTTGTGTTAGTACTGACTAATATGAGATGAATCTGATAACTGAACTTACTAAGTTAAGTTCACATGAAACGCCGTATATTCTTTCAAAGCAGATTTAACAGTTGGTCAAACCTCTTGCAAGTACTTTTCTGAAGAAAGCAATTAAAAAAAAAATTCAAAACTCAAAATCAAGAGCAAAACACCCAGACAAAAAATAAATAAATAAATTGAAACTTTACCTTTGTATTGTGGGAAGAGAGTGGAGAAGGAACTGACTGCAAGCATTCCAGATTCATTCCAAGAAGGGTTGAATTTTTTGATGGTGCAGCAATCAATATTGGGGTCATCATCTAGCTTCAAAGGTTAGGGAAAAAAAAAATATAAAAGCTAGGTTTTAATTTTTTTCAAAACCTAACTTTTAGATTTTCTTTTCTCTTGATTTTTTTAGTTTTTTATGTTTTCAGACGAGAGAGACATAAAAGGGTAGCAAAAATACAAATATACCTTTTGTTTTTAATAGATGTGGGTAACATGAGACAAACGGAGCTTACCTTAGGTGGGTAAAGTGCCAATTTTTAAACCACAAGTAGATAAAATGTTTTTCGAGCAAACCACAAGTGGGCAAAGAGTAATTTCCCCTTAATATATATATATATATATATATATATATGTGTGTGTGTGTGTGTGTGTGTGTGTTTGGTTTATAAATTTTAGGCCCAAGCTAAAAACTAGTTTATTTCTAAAATGTTAAAAGTTAAATTATTTTGCAAAAGAGAAAGACCAAAAATAAAAAATAAATAATCCAAATGGATAAACAAGATTTAAATCTTTTAGTGGAGTTGTAATGTGCTTTTGTGTTAGAACACATTTTCCTCTCCCTTGTGTGTGTGTGTGTGTGTTTGTTTCCCAAAAAAATAATTCAGCTTTCTTATTCCATTATTAGAGACTATACTTGTCAAAAATGTAAACCACATGATAATAAATAGTCCTCTTTTTTATTTAAGGAATAAATATGCAGTTCTAATGAATAATTATAAAGTCTCTTGTAGTTGAATAAAGTATTTCATCTTAATTGATATAACCACACCTAGAAAATTGAATATAATAGACAATAAAATTGCAATAGAAAAAGTAGAACTGCATTGACATATGCAAGGTAAACGTTGTTAACAAATTCATGGCATTCACTTGATCCTGCAGATTATGAGCAATGGGAGTTACACGGCCCCATATCAAAGACAGCAGTGGTGAAAAATGTTTAGTAATACCTAAACTGGCAGTGTACATTGAAATTACGTTTGTAATTAGTCAACTAACTTACTCCATTAAGAAATATTTATTTTGCATGTTATCTTATAATTTATGGTTACTAGCTCAAAAGTCAAACCCGTAACCAGACAAATGGTTGTTCACCCTTAATTTAAGCCGACATAATTGTAACACTAGTATAAATTATAGCGTTTCATCAACTAGCTAATTAATTAGATACATGGAAAACAAAGAAAAGAATGATAATATAATGAGACTGCATCTTAAAGAACTGTAACATGAACAATGCAGTCTGCACAGCTAATTAATTAGATTTCTTTTCTCTCTCTTTTTTTTTTTTTCTTTTTTTTAATGAAGGAATGAATAAAAACACATATTATGGATGAGGATATATATAAAAAAATTCTAGTCAAGATATGTATGAATTACAGCATATGAAAGAGATTTCAAAAAAAAAAAAAAAAAAAAAAAAAACAAGTCAAAGTTTCTTTGCAGAGAGAGAGAGAGAGAGAGAGAGTTAGGTTCAAGTTACACTTGGTGTAACTCTAAATAGTGTTACATCACCAATAACTTATTATTGAATTCATATTTTGGAAATCTTACCATTAGATTACATATTCTATATATTTTTGACATGCTTGCCAATTTTCATGCTAATCGGATGTTACTTACCATTTCATTCATAAACACATTTTTTATATATTATTTTAAATTACAAAAACTTGAATTTAAACAATTGATTGATGACATGGCTATTGATATTTGATCACCTTGAAATTTTGCAAGCATAGAGAATATACGAAGATAATGTAATCCCAACGGTAGATTTGTTAAAATTGGCATCCTATTAAAAAATAATGATTGGTGTAATATTATTTAAAGTTACACCATGTGTAATTCATAAACACATTTTTTATGTATTATTTTAAACTACAAAAACTTGAATTTAAACAATTGATTGATGACATGGCTATTGATATTCGATCACCTTGAAATTTTGCAAACATGAAGAATATACGAATATAATGTAATCCAACGGTAGATTTGTTAAAATTGGCTTCTTATTTAAAAAAATGATTGGTGTAACATTATTTAGAGTTATACCATGTATAATTTGAACCCAACCCATAAGAAATCTCTAAGAAAAATATCCCGAGAATCAATCTTTTTCTAAGGTGATGATGGAAAATGAAATAATAGCAACATATATTGCCTAATGTTCTTGTATTATAAAATAAAATAAAAATTTAAAAAAAAAAAAGAAAAAAAAGAAAAGAAAAGAGGACTGCCTAATGTTTTTGTATTAATTAAAGCTTTTGGAGCTCTTTTTCATGGAACTCTGGGTTGACCAAATTGTCCATATCAATCAAGGGTACACTTGTGTTGCGAAAATGCATCTCAGGCCAATGAAGATAGAGAGTAGAGACCGCAGTTAGTGAGAGACAGAGAGAGAGAGAGAGAGAGAGAGGACAATGCCAGAAATTAATAAAGTCAGTGAACCATGTGGAATTGACATGATTCTAGAAATCAGCTAAAATGGAAAACTCACAATTTTACGCATCAAAATAGTAAATGCCGATACGTAGTAGTCGAATTCACGAGAATACATCAATTCTCAAAAATCTAAGATATGATACAATATAAATACTTTAATTACTCTTAATTGAGATATATCAATATTTTATGTACATATCTTAATATTCAATTCGAAACATAAATTAGAGGATTACAATTCTCTCCATTTCAATCAAATTGCATAATTTTTTTTTTTTTAGTTTAAATTAAATATTATAAAATTTAAAAGTATAGTTGGTCGTATCACGTTATTTAAGATAATACACTATTAGATAAAAGATACAAAATCACAACTCTCATTCAAATGCATACTAAAATGAGTGTTTTTCTGTCTATGTAATAATAACTAATTATTTAGAAGCAATTAATTTGCTACTAGTTGAAGTATTCATGCTTATTCTAGTGGCTAGTATTATTAGTTTGTCTTTTCCAAAACAATTTGATGTTAGTCCATCCAAATATCTGAAAAGACAGACCATAAAAAATGACAGAACAACTGCTTAGAAAAGCAAGTTTAAAACCTAGTAAACATTTTCTTCTATATAAAGGTTGTCATTGGTTCTTCCTACCTCATAAACCCATAAGCCATAACCATTGCAATGGCTACTTCAACACTTGCTCATTTTTGTTTACTCTGCTTGCTTATACTTCTGCTTCTTCCTCTCCTTCCCACTGTTTTCACCTACACCAAAGATGACTGTAACATATTGCTGAAATCACCTGCTTTAGTTACAGAGCAAGAAATTAATCCATTATTCATGTCGCGCTCAGGTGAATTTGCCTTTGGATTCCGCCGTATTAAAATCAATGAGAAAGAGAATCAATACTTGCTTGCTGTTTGGTTTAACAGAACAAAAGTCCCAACCATAGTCTGGTCTGAACCAGCAACACAAGGTTCTGAACTGAAGCTGTCTAGCAACAATGAGTTTGTTCTCAATGATCCTCAAGGCAAAGAGTTATGGAAGGCTCCAAGGAACGGTTCCAAATCCAGTTGTGCGGCTATACTGGACAATGGGAACTTGGTGATTTTAGATGAGCAGTATAATTCTATATGGGAAAGCTTCAAAGAGCCTACTGATACAATCTTGCCTGGCCAAATACTGTACATGAAAACCACACTCAGGTCTCGAGAATCTGAGACGTACAAACTATTCTGATGGCCGCTTCAAGCTTTGTTTACAGCAGGATGGCAATTTGGCACTTTCTTATTTGTTGTCTGAAAACAATGAGAGAGTTTATTTTGCCATCACAACACTGCAACGGGGATCAATATTGAACTTTACTGAGGCCGGATACATGGTTATCCAAGATGCGAACAAATCAACCAACATCTACAACCTTACCAAGGAAGATCCAGGCTCAAAAGAAACTTTCTACCACATGGCTAGAATTGATGTTGATGGAAGCTTCAGAGTATACAAACACCCAAGAAATGGGGACGCCCCAAGTGGGGGGAATGAGAGCTGTTCTTCATCATGGACTGAAGTGCATAGCATTCCCAATGATATTTGTGGTACATTAATTGATGCTGTTGCTGCTGGAGGTGGGTTCTGTGGACCCAATGGACCCTAAGGAATTCAAATGGGCCAGCATTTTGCTCATGTCCTGCTGGATTTTCTCCCTTGGACCAATCCAACAAAGTGGTACGATGTAAACCAGATTTTCTATTGCCCAGCTGCCACAATGGGCGGCTCCAAAAAAAATTTGGATTGTTGTTATTAAAAAACTTATATTATATAAAATCTAATAAAAAAAGAATTTCATACATTGACAAAAAAAAAAATATATATATATATATATATACACACATAAATACATAAAATCTTACAATTTCCTTCTATAAATTTTTTTATTTTGAAATCGTTACATAATAGTCTCATTATTAATGTTGCAAATTACATCTCTTCAAAAATTTAGTTAAATAAAATTTTTCTTAAACTTTTTCTTTTTATTTGTAAGGACCTAATATATTGTTAAGGGAACCAAAGTTTAAGAACAAAATTTAGCTACAAACTTTGTTGTAGTCACTCTCATTAAATGAATTAATATTGTTATATATTTTGAAAATCTAATCGATAAATTACATGTTCTCTATATTCTTAAAACACATTAAAATATCATGCCAATTAGATGTTATTTGCCATTTGATCCATAAAATTATTTTTTATGTATAATTTTAGACTACAAAAACTCGAAATTTAAATATTTGATTGACGACATAGCTATTGATCTTTTATCTTCTTGAAATGTTGCAAGTATGAAGGATTTAAGAAGAAAATATAATTAAATGATAAATTTCTTAAAATTCACATTCAATAAAAAAATATATTAAATAGAGTTGTAGCCTTTGTCTACAATCATGCTTATTGCTAAATTTTGTTCAAAATTTAATTATGATGTGCCTAGCTAAAAAAAGTTTAGGGTGGTCACAGAGTTTTTTTTAAGATAAAAAAATCATAAATTTTTAAAAGTTATACATAATAATTGTTTTTTTTTTTTTTTTCAGGTCACCTATGTAGAGCCCCCGCCCCTGACAATGGAAACCAGAAAAAAGATCATGTACAGTTTAAACAGGTTCTAAATGTGGAGTGGCCGTTCTCAGATTACGGCCTTGTTAGAGGGATTGATGAGAAACAGTGTATATGCCTTGACGATTGCTTGTGTGTTGTGGTCATTAATGAAGGTAACGAAAATGCATGTTGGAAGAAGAAGTTTCCTCTGTCCAATGGAAGATATCGCAAAAGTAATACTAGCATAGTTCTCATCAAGGAAAATATAGGTTCAGATAAGATAGACCAGTCTATGGTAGTTGTCTTGGCACTACTCCTTGGCAGCTCTGCATATCTTAATATCCTATTCTTCATAGCTAGTATTGTGGCTTTTATCTACTTGTACCGCAAAAGGCTGAATTCGCGATGGAATATTGATAGCACACTTGCAACAAATGTGAGAAGCTATACATATAAAGAGCTCGAAGAAGCAACCAGGGGCTTCAAGCAAACAGTGGGAAAAGGTGCTTGCAGAACTGTTTATAAAGGGGTCCTTCTATCAGATTCTAAAAGTTTTGTTGCAGTCAAGAGGTTAGGTAAGGTGGTAGAAGAAGGTGAGAAGGAATTCAAAACAGAAGTGAGCGCGATCGGTTAGACTCATCACAAGAATTTAGTTCGTTTGCTCAGTTATTGTGATGAGGGGAAGCACCGGCTTCTAGTATACGAGTACATGAGTAATGGCTCTTTAGCTAGCTTTCTCTTTGGAACCAAAGAGTGCAAATTGTTTTTGGAATAGCACGAGGCCTAATGTACTTGCATGAAGAGTGCAACACCCAAATCATCCAGTACTATGACATAAAGCCTCAAAACATACTCTGGGACGAGTACTTTACGCCAGAGATTGCTGATTTTGGATTAGCAAAGCTTTTGTTGGCAGAACAAACTCGAGTAGTTCGTACAGCAATAAGAGGGACAATTAAATACTTTGCACTGAATGGTTTAGAAAAGCATCCATTTCAGTTAAGGTTGATGTTTACAGTTTTGGTGTGATGTTGCTAGAGATCATTTGTTGCAAGCCTAGTGTTGCGTTTGCGTTGGGAGAAGAGGAGGCATTGATAGATTGGGCTTATGAATGCTATAAAGATTTTAAAAAAAAAAAAAAAAAAAAATTAGAGAAGTTGATAGAAAATGATGAGGATGCAAGGAATGAAATGAAGAAGCTAGATAGGCTTGTGATTGTGGCGATTTGGTGGATTCAAGAAGATCCTTTACTGAGGCCCTCAATGAAAAGGGTCACAAAAATGCTTGAGGAAGTGATTGAAGTTCAGGGGCGGCTTGATGCATTTGGGGGCTTAAGAAAATTGGTTATCTTGTTTCATATATAAAATTACTATTAATCAACATGAATCACGTATAATTTTTATAAAAAAAAAGTTTATAAACACAAAAAAAAAAAAAATGACAAAACTTTTTACATTTGTTGATGTGGGAGATTAATAGTAGTGAGTAAAAGAGTGATGTCAGTGGTAAATCTAGTTGAAAACTAGTAAAAGTTTGCTAACTTGACTATTGTGAAAAATGTTGTGAATTTTTTTGTGAATTGCTTTCTTTCTTTTCTTTTTTCTTTTAGAAGTGCAACATTCGTAATATTTTTCATGACAAATCTTAGGTGTTAAGTTACTTCTTGTTTTCTAGTTAAACCTATCACTAAAATTATTTTTTTGCTATCAATAACAACCTTTAACAATATGCTATTAAAATTTTTTGTAAAAATGTTGTGAAAAATGTTGTAAACATAGCATTTTTTTATCCTTTTTATTTGTTTTTCATTTGATAAGAAAATATTATTTTATTTATTGGTTAATATTTTGGTTTAATTAATACTATGGTTAAAATTTAGAGGCCTTTTTTTCATATGGGGCCTTAGGCAGCCGCATCAATGGCTTATACCATTGAGCCGGCCCTGTTGAAGTTTATGTGCCCCCATTGTTTACTTCTTCTCCCCCTTCATTAAAAAATTAAATTAACTCATCTCGAGTATTCATTGCCCATAACTGTGACCATTTATGCTAGATGATAGCAGGCAACTTTGTACGTCTATTTTCATCTAATTTTCAAATATTTTGGTTTAGGGTTGTTATTTCCTTGATTTTAGCTGATTTAAATACTTTTTTAGTCAAATTGGGGTTTTATTATTGTAGGATATCAATTAGGATTTCTTTTAGAATATTTTTTCATATCAATTAAGTTTTATAGAGCCTTTAAATTAGCCTACAAGTCTATAATCAGATATTCAATTCAGAAGAAAGTTTTTCTCATTCATAACATTTTAGAGAGGTTTCTCCTATATTTTCTAGTGGATTCTAAATTCTCCTTTTGGATTCGAGGATTATTATCTTGAAGCAGACATGCTCTATATCTTGTAACTTTCCACTTGGATCAACTGAGTATTTAGCAATCATTTTTAAAGGTTTGGTGCAACACACCTTTTCTTATTTTTATTATGGTATCAGAATTTGGCCAATGTTTCTTTGAAGTGCGTTTGACTTTTAGTTATTTTTGGTAATTTATTTGCATAGTGTTAATTAAAATACATTGATTTTAGTAATTTTTATATTAAATAGGTGACAAAAAGTTAAAAACTGGTGTATTTCTAAAATGTTAAAAGTTAGATTATTTTGCAAAAGAGAAAGACCAAAATATATATATATATATATAATCCAAACGGATAAACAAGATTTGAATATTTTGAGTAAAATTGTGGTAATATTATTAGAGACTTTACCTGTCGAACTAAATGTAACCCACATGATAGTAAATACTAAATAGTCCTCTCTCTTTTTTTAATGAATAAATATTAGTCCTCTTATTCATTATTCTAATGATACTACTCTCATTTTAGAGTTAGGAGAAAATTAAATATTAAGAGTTTTTTCCCTCTTTTTTTCTAGTGTTATATAAATTTTTCCAATTTTGTGTGTATTGGAAAATCTCTGGAAACTTATTTTGGAGATATGAGGAAGGTAGCGGTTTCTATTGTAAGGTTCATAGCCATGGAACTTGGACTTGAGGCTCAAAAATTCCCTGACACATACAAAGAAGGAACGTACGATGTAAGGATGAATTGCTATCCTCCTTGTCCTGAGCGTGTCATTGGGGTTAATCCGCATACAAACATGCATCTCCGGGATAACTCTCTTACTTGAGTGTGGCGACACGCCAGGATTGCAGATTTTGAAAGATGAACACTGGGTTAATGTTGAACCTGTCAATGGTGCAATTGTTGTAAACCTTGGCCATGTCATGGAGGTAAATACTATAAGTTACATGTTAATATTGGCTAGAACATCGTAGCAATATTATTGTATATATTTAAAAAAAATTATGAATGATATGTCTTTACAGTTAACTTAATTAATAAAATCTCTTGTTGTTAAATAAAGTATTTTATCTTAAAGGATAAAACACATATCCCAAGTCATTAGTGCATATTGGTCCAAGTGAGAAGCTTATCAAGTCAGGAAACCCACCTGTATACAAGACTCTTACAAATAAAGAGTATTTTCATAGCTTTTTCAGTCGAAAGCTTGAAATTTGATTCATTAATAGCCTGAAAATCTCATTTTTATAGACTCTAGGTCCTAGAGACCATGAATCACTATCATAAATAAATAATTAAAAAACACAATTGATAAACTCTAGGTCCTAGAGACCATGAATATATAACTATGGACAAAATGGGCTTCTGTCATTTTCGGGCAAATTAATTAGCCTTTTGCCCTTCTTCCCAAACTAAATAGGGAAATACCCCTCTTTTGAAAATCGAGTTTTTTTAAATCGATTTAAACCCTATAATGACGTTTTCAAAGACCTATAGTGACGTTTATAAAGACTTATAGTGGCGTTTTGTAACTTGATTTCATGAATATCAAGTTATAAAACGTCACTATAGATTCTTAAAATGTCACTATAGATCCTTAAAAACGTCACTATAGGGGTTCAGAATTTTTTTTTTTAACTCGATTTTGAGAAACTTGATTTTCAAAAGAGGAGCATTTCTCTATTTAGTTTGGGAAGAAGGGCAAAAGACTAAGTAATTTGCCCAAAAAGGGCATAAGCCCATTTTGTCCATATAACTATTATAAAACATTAAATAAATAATTAAAAAGAGACCATGAATAACAATTTGACAACATTAGAGATCTTCACCCTTCACAATAACTAGTTACAAGCATGAGTCTAGGATCTTTATCCCATGCAATGACCATACCTTATATAGACGGTTAGGAGCAAAAATTACAAAGTTAACTCCCTAATTAATTTATCCATTAAAAAGAAAAAATGAAAGGTAGAAACTTAAAAAATTACTAGTTTTTTTCCTGATCGGACAATTGAAGAGAAGTTAAACTTCTAGACTTTTGCTCCTAGTGATTCATTGGTATTTGGTATTGCATCCCGTGCAATGGCCTAGGTATTGCATGGGACTTGGATCCATATGTTGCTGTGATCTTTCTCATACCCTCCCTACAGACCAATTCATACATAAAAGTAAATTATAATGTGCCTCAAATTTGGACAAAGCAAAGCATCACTAGTTGACCAAGTCGAACTCCTAATTAATAACTTAAGTCGTGAGAATTTTATAATCTGAGTTGGATTCGGCTGAGTTATGGACAAATTGATGGGCACGGAGGTTTATTAATAAACTAATAAATTTAGGCTAAAAGTGCTTTTAAGCATGCTTTTGGCTTTGATGCTTTAAATACTTTGAGCCTCCTTTTTTTTTTTTTTTTTTCAGGGCATATAGTAGAGAAAAAGAATGTTAATCTTGTAATATTTTATATTTGTAAATTTTTTGTCTTTAGATTTTATTATTCTTTTTTGTAATTTTTTTTCCCTTTTGTTTCTAAAGATATTCATGTACTTTTTATAACTATTTTATCATATGTCAAATTTCTTTTTCCTTGATTTTTCATTTATTTTCTTGAATTGTAAGGAGAGGGAGGGGGGGAAATAGAGAAATGTACATCATTATATTGTGAAGCTTTTGAAAGAATGTGAATTGTAGAAGAATGATGGTGTTGGGTGAAAAATCAATAGTATTGTAGAACATGGGATCTATTTCAGACACATCAATCCATTTGGCAAAGTATATTAATAAATATCAAACAGATTTCTTTGTTCTTTCTTTATTTTTTTATTTTTTTTCCTCGCAATTTCCATATGCTAAGTTGAAATATATTGCATGCATTGCATGCATTATCTTTTTGCCAAAATAACCAAAATCTGAAAGCTGTTGCACAAGAGTTATCTAGTATAGAAGTTTATTCCTCACTACTACCCCATTTCTTAAATGTTACAACTTGAGCTGAAGTGCCAACTGGCCTCTTAGATTAAATGCCCAATTTATGACAATTAGATTTTCAAGCTGTCAATGAATGAATCTTCAAGCTTTCGATTGTTAAAGCTATGAAAATACTCTGCATTTGTTAGGGTCTTGTATACAGGTGGGCTTCCTGGCTTGATAAGCTTCTCAGCTGGTCCAATATCCACTGACGAATTGGGATAGCAGAAAGTAACGATTGACAGCCTTTGTTTTGAATTATTCACCACTGCTCTATGATCTGGGGCTTTGTAATTTCCATTGCTTATAATCTGCATGATCAAAGTAAATGCTATAAGTTTGTTAACTATGTTTTCCTTGCATTTGTACTTTTTCTACTGCAATCTTATAGTCTGTTATCTTCAAATAATTCGGGGGTGGTTATGTATTTCAAGGAAGTAGTCATTTATTTATCAACAAGGGAATTTACACTATAACTCACATTAGAATTTCAGAATACTAAAGTGATATTATACATTATAAAAATCATAGTTAACGGTATATATCTACGGTATTGCTATGTCATTCTAACAAATATTAACATGTAAGTCATGGTATTTACCTCCATGACATGGCCAAGGTTTACAACCATGGCACCATTGACAGGTTCAACATTAACCCAGTGTTCATCTTTTAAAACCTGCAATCCTGGCATGTCGCCACACTCAAGTAAGAGAGTTATCCCGGAGATGTCAGCATGTGGATTAAGCCCAATAACACGTTCAGGTTCAGGACAAGGAGGATAGCAATTCATCCTTATTTGGTACATTCCTTCTTTATAAGTGTCACCAAATTTTTGAGCCTCAAGTCCAAGCCCCATGGTTATGAACCTTACAATAGAAACTGCCACATTCCTCATATCTTCAGAATAAGATTCCAGAGTTTTTCTAAAATTCACACCAAATTGGGAAGAAAAAAACAAATTATACTCCAGAAAAGAAAAAAAAATGTTAAGTACTTTTCCAAACTCAAAAATATGAGAGTACATAGAATTCATATGAATAATGAATAAGAGGACTATTTATTAATATGAGTTCCACTTAGCTTGGCATGTAAAATCTCTTATAATTGAATAGGAAACTGAATTTAAATTTCACCTACACTGAAAAAAAAAAAATCACTCGTAAAGTGTAATTATTATGAAGTCCAATCCTACCATATCTTCAACATATATAAAATAAATAAAAGACCTTCTATGTTAGAATATCCTAGATATTTTAGGAATACCGTTAATGCTATGGACAATGATTTTGTATTCTTATATTATTCTTATACTTTGGGAAAAAAAATCCACCTCACTCATGTTGACTTCGATAAAGTTATGCTTAAGCTAGCATCCCATCATATGAGCATATTGCTAGGTGTCTATATGCATGAATCATACGTGTATGTATATCAATTGGTCAATCTTATTACTCGATCAGTTAGAATTTACCTGAACTCTTGAGGGTTTTCTGGCCAGAAATTCAAACTTCTATCTTGAAGGGGAAGAGTTTTGAGGAAGATCATGTCATTCCACTCCAACTTCTGTTCCTCTGAAGTCACAAATGCCTGACCATAACCTTCGAGACTTCCTGGTTTTTGAGCCCAACGTTTCTTCTCTTGCAAAGGAAGGTCAAAGAACTCTTGAACTTGCTGTCTCATTTTGCTTAGTGATTCATCAAGAACTCCATGGTTTATTATCTGCAAGATTGAGGAATAAAAAAACTACTAAATCATGTTTAAATTTTAGTAATGATTAGTACATACGGTGTTTCAACCCCATTAAACATCATCATATATGATTGGACTAGAAATGCATTACACATGTAACACATTGTGGGTCTCACCATATTGACATCTCTTACTAGTTAGTATATAAGAGGAAGAAATATTACTCTAATTATTTTGTTTTATTTTTTTAATTGAACAAAAAATAAAAGAACTTGCTTATGAGTTTATTGTTTCCGACACTCCAATTCAGTGATTCACTTGAACCCTATTAATAAATGATGTGAGATTATATATCCACACAATTAATGGAGCGTGTCAATGCTTGAACTCTCAACTTTAGACACAAACGGTAAAGAGTTAGTAGGCTTCTTACCACTAAAACACCTTCACGGGTAGTGTTTACTAAATAATTACCCCTCATAATAATAATACTAGGAAGTAATTAATTTTGACTCAGCCAACAAGCTCTCGATTCTTTTTTACTTTATTGAAAAATCAAATTAGCATAAATGAAGGGGGTAAAAAGTCGTATTGTCTTGGCAAACGTTATGGACTTTTGGCTAACAAATTGTCAATTAGAAGACATTCATGTCATGAATGCATTCCTTGTCTATAAACAATTTTACCCTCTCTTTTTTTATTTTTTTATTTCCTTTTTAGAAAAATATGAAAAACTATTGGTCAAAGGGCAATAAAAATTTCTTTAAAAAAATACTTTTAAAACACTCTCCCTTCAATTTAACGCTACAACATTAAAAAAAAAATTACTGCATAATAATGTTGTTAATTGAATTATTCTCAGTGGGTCAAGATAGCTGCACAGAAAATTGGCTTGTCTCTATCATATCTTCTTGACTGGAATTTTCTTTTCTATCCTTACTCGTCATGCAGGCATGACGGTGTTTTTTTTTTTTTTTATCTATAACCTATTACTTCATTTAGAAGAAGAAAAAAAAAAAAAAGCAAAATATTTTATTATTTCATAAATTAGACTTTATGTATGTATGGTTCACGAGGAACTGCTTTCTCAATTGTTTAATTAGTAATATCCTAAAGTACACGACATTGAATTTTGAAATTATGTAATTGGTCAACTAATTTACTCTATTAAGAAAGATTTATTTTGCGTGTTACCTTATAATTTATGATTATTTGTTCAAAACCATAACCAGATGAGTACTGGTTGTTCACACTTAATTTAAGTAGACATAATTGTGACACAAGTATAAATTATTGCGTTTCATTAACAACCAGCTAATTAATTAGCTGTATATATATATATATATATATATATGTATGTATGTATGTATGTATGTATGTATGTAAAACAAAGAATAATAATATAACTAATGAGATTGCATCTTAATGAACTGTAACATGAACTCTGCACATGAAAACAAACGTAATCTATTTTAGCCACATAGATATGTCACAATTAATTATTACCACTTTGTTGTACATCGTATTTGTCTTCAAGAGCTGTTGAAGACTATAAGGTTTTTTTTTTTTTTTTTTTTTTTTTTTAAGAGTTTCAACCTATAGCATCCATTATTCAATATTGACGATAGTTTTTTACCATCAAATCCAGACACCAATCAATTTTTAATATAAACAGAGATTGAACCTCAAATCTCTTATTCAACCATCAGGTGCTTTATCAATTAAAATAACTGTAGCCCAAAAAGATTATAAGTTATTGGTTTTAGACTTTTAGTTCATATCATAGATAAAGTTGTTTTAAGAAGAAAGTATGGTCTTTTGAATCTCATTAATTAGTAAATGATTCGGAGAATAAAGATAAGAGAAGAAGAAAGAGAAAGTGCAATTATGAAAGGTGAATTTTGATCAATAGGAAGAGTTTCATTAGTATATGAACTACAAAAGCCATAAACAGGCATGCTAAGGTGGTGAAGGAAAATGAAGGAAAAGCAATATATAGTGCCTAATGTTCTTGTATTATAAGAAGAAGAAACAACAACAACAAAAAAGTACTGCCTAATGTTTTTTGTATTAATTACCTGGAAAACTCCCCATTCTTGACATGCAAAGCGAAGCTTTTGGAGCTCTTTTTCACGGAATTCTGGGTTGACCAACTTGTTCATATCAATCAAAGGTACACGAAGAGAAGGATTGGAAGGAGTAGTCTGGCCCAAGTCATCCCTTACATATCTAAGTGGCACCTTATCAAGCTTTTGGATTGCAAGCTCTTGAACACTTGGAACTGTTAGAGACCATTCGAGGCTCTCTGAAGGTGCCAAAGCCATTTCTCAGACTCTTTTGGTTTGGTTTAATGAAAATGGATATTTGGCTACTAGTTTTAGCACTCAAAGCCCTTCTTTATATATCTTCAGAGTTTACCAAAGATGATTATTAACAAATTAAGAGTGTTGTTTTTGGCTTTTTTTTATTACCTCTTTTGGTGTCATAATGAGGTTTGACAATATTAAGAATCCCGTGTGTTGAATAAATTGCTCCAAAAGTGTTTCTCAAAAAATAAAAATAAAAAATTGCCCCAAAAGTTTCGAGGGATTGAAGTATTGAATATTCAGCTATAGGCTATAAAGTATAGGACTTGTCAAAGACTAGCTAATTAGTGTTCACATTATTGTTGCGTGGACTAAGAATCACATTCCCTCTTCAACAACAAAAAAAAAATCACATCGTTGTTTGTTTGTTCGTTTGTTTGTTTGTGTCACTTTTTTTTTTTTTTTTTGAAAAAAAAATCTCATCGTCGTTGTTAAACGAAAGGAAACAAAAACATGATTTAAAAAAAACAGTACAGTAATCCTTTTTATTTAAAAATAAAATCAATAATTTTTTTATAATTCAAAAAAAATTCTAAATTCATATTTCATGATTTGGATTAATATTTTTTTGTTTGTTTAAACCCCTTAAAACAGATTGTTTAAACCTAGTAAATTAGCCAAGTAGTTACTTAAGTTAATTATAAGATCTAGGTTAAACAGCAAAATTTCAAATCATGCACAGCAGAAAAGAAAGAAACACAACGATATGATTACTCAAAAAAACCAATGAAACAAACAGTTTCAATGTAAAATTCTAAGGAGAATTTGACCTAACTATTCTCAAGATAAACAAATCCATTAAAAAGAATTGAAGTTTACAAAAGATTTAACCCTAAATCTAATGCTATCTCTAGTAGAACTTACTAACACGACCATGTGCAGCTCCAACTCTATGAACTCTTCTCTCTTGGACTTGTTGAACAAAATTCGATTGGTCGAATCTAATTTTCGATCGGTTAAGCTTCACAAAACTTGAACTCTTGTTTCTATAGCTTGAATATTCTTAAATTTTTATTTGTAAAATCTTGAGCAATATCTAACACCTAATCTAGACATGTTTTTATTCTTGGTTTGCCAACATACACAAAATAGGAATCTAAATATTTTATCCTAAATCTTTAGAACCTAACAATATTACAAATATAAATGCGTATTAAATGATTTATAATATTACTAAATATTCAATGTCATTTAAATAAAATGTTGTATTTGTGTAGCGTTTTCGTCACGGGGAAAAACAAAGGTTTAAATCTTTCTTTCATTAATTCATGTTCAATTTCTAAACAAAATTAAAAGATTTCTTTGTTCTTATTTACATTTAAAAGCTCATGTATAAGATCCCTAGCTATATGATAATTTTTTCTTGGAGCCTTGTGGACAAGGTTGTCAAAGTCGGGGTCCTACATAGGATTGTAGAAGATAGGTGAAATTGTAGATCGTAGGATCGGATCATGAATTGTAAAATCTTACATTATTTGAGAAAAAAACAAAAAAGAACACATTGATATGTTAAATTATAATAAAAATTATACATTCATTCATAAAAAAATAAAAAATTTGCATCTATTTAATGTAATTATCATACATCACTACGTCCATTTGTAAGCATCATTTAAAGAGACCAAAACCCTCAAAACGTGACACTCTATTGGGATGTTATTTTTCATTTAGATCCAACTAACACTCTATCTCTCTACCTTAGAATAGCCAAATTGGGTCTATTAAGATGTTACTTTTTGGTCCAACTAAGTCTTCTGTTAAGTTAAAGAAAATTACAACATATCAAAATTATTTGGGATCGTCAGAATCGTACAATTCTACCGATCTTGAACGATCGTAGTGATCTTACTAAAGGTTCTTGAAAGATTCGGGTCGTTTTAGGTAGGTGAGGTCTTCAAATCGTACGATTCAAATTAAGATTTTGACAACCATGCTTGTGGGTCCAACTATGTTGGAAACACGACAAAAAATATTACTAAATATTAAATTGATCTATTTTAGGGTGTATATTTTTATAATTTCAATAGTTGAGTGTTAGGAATTGGGACAATGACATCTCCTTTAGAAATACTAATTAACAAGTGTCACTTAACAAATATTACCAATTTAAAAGTATATGTAATATGACTTCATTTAAAATTTTAAATAATATTGAGTCCTTCTAAAATTGTGAGGTTTTATAAATTTCATTATTTCAGTTAACATGAACATCAATTTGCATGTTATAGAAGAAGCAGTTGAAAATAGTTGAAATCCGCTATATTGGCCGAGTCGGATGACATAAGTGGGTCAAGTCATTCACATTTGCTCGCCCTAATTATATTTTCAAATTGAGTAATTAATATCTATTGTGACAAATCAATCATTCCTAATAATATTTTCTTTTAAATTAAGGATAAGTGTCGTTTAGAAAAATTTAAATTCCTCTGCATTTTTTTTTTTTTTAGAAAGAATACATTTGCTTATTTGACTTCAAGAAATAAGTTAAGTTAAAATAATATGTACCTAAAGAGAGATCTTTAAAAGTTGCACTTAACAAAATAAACCATACTGAACTATCAATATGAGGAGCAAATATTTTCACACGTGACAAATTGTGATCAGAGTAATATTATTTTCTTATATACTCATCATTGACACCTTTTTTATTATATATCAATTGCAATAACACACATCACTACTTGTTGTCTAAGCTTATTAATTCCAAATAAGAGAACACCATTGTACCACACTATCAATTTTAAATACATGTATTATAGATTTATAATGTACACATCATTCTTAAACAATTCCTTAGATTCTCCAATTAAATCATTCCACTTGCCAATTTATCCACGTCATTCTAAACACTGTAAGATTCATCTTAACAGCAATGGAATTCAGATTGACGTTCGAACCAAACTTATGGCGACCAAAATGCAGCAAGGCCATTACCAATCCACGGCCACCGAAACTATTTATTGGATTTATTTTAATTTATTATTCTATCAATAAAATTATTTTTTATGTAAAATTTTAAACAACAAAATTTTGAAACTTAAATATTTGATTAATAAATAATTTTTGATTTTTGATCTTCTTGAAACTTTGTGCAATGAAACGGTAGATTTTCAAAAAATTTATCCAATATAAAGATTTTCAAAATTCTTATACACTACAGAATTTCATTATCCTAAGATTAAAACAAGTTCCATCTAGCATGTTCATTGGATGAAATTAAAAGTAATTAACTTGAGATGTTATAATATTGGTCTTCATCTGTTTGGATGACTTGTGTGAAAATGAGATGTAATGCTTCTTGTCATCAGTAGTGCTGTAATTGTTTATCTTTTTACTTCTAACACAATGGTGGCAAGAGGAAATGAAAAGAAAAAAAGAGAGTTATCTAGAAAAGTTGTATCTATATGTATTAAATAGTTCAAAATTTTGAGAGGGAATATACACATATCTGATATATGTAACAGACCTTTTCTTTTACTTGTTATGCTAAAATCATGCTATCCAAATAATAACCCCGTGCCCATAAAATTTTTCAAATCAATCGAATTTTGGGATATATATATATATATATATATATATATAAAAAGCGCCAATACCCACTACGGTGCTTCGGTACTGTACACTCAGAGTGTTTACACTATGCAAGCACTGTAACGGTAACAATGCTTTGGTGAGGCACTTTGCTTTTTTTTTTTTGTCTGTCTTCCGTTGGTAATTTTTTTTTCCTTTTATATATATTGTTTTACTACACAACAAATTTCACAATATTTTTACAATTATTGAGGTATCAATTTCTTATAAGTCAAAATAAAATAATAAAATATGAAACTGTGACCAACCACAACTAATCTTATATATAAAAAGCGTCAATACCCGCTACAGTGCTGTGGCACTATGCACTCAGAGTGTTTACACTATGCAAGCACTATAGCGGTAACAGTGCTTTGATGAGACACTTTGCTTTTCTTTTTTTTCTTTTTTTCTTTTTTTTTGTCTGTCTTCCGTTTGTAATTTTTTTTTCCTTTTATATATATTGTTTTACTACACAAAAAATTTCACAATATTTTTACAATTATTGAGGTGTCAATTTTTTATAAGTCAAAATAAAATAATAAAATATGAAACTGTGACCAACCACAACTAAAAATAAATGTTTTGTGAAAATATTGTAACACTTGTTTGGTGAATTCATAAAAGCTACTGTATTTTTGGTTTGTTCAAGTGGCACTGTAGCTACAGTAGCTATAGAGTTTTTTTTTTTCTTTTTTTTTCTTTTTTTGTACTTTTTTTTTTTTAATATAAAAAGCGCCAATACCCGCTACAGTGCTTTGGCACTGTGCACTCAGAGTGTTTACACTGTGCAAGTACTGTAGCGGTAATAGTGCTTTGGTGAGACACTTTGCTCTCTCTCTTTTTTCTTTTTTTTTTGTCTTCCGTTTGTACTTTTTTTTTCCTTTTATATATATTGTTTTACTACACAACAAATTTCACAATATTATTACAATTATTGAGGTGTCAATTTATTATAAGTCAAAATAAAATAATAAAATATGAAACTGTGACTAACTACAACTAAAAATAAATGTTTTGTGAAAATGTTGTGACACTTGTTAGGCGAATGTATAAAAGCTACCGTACTTTTAGTTTGTTCAAGTGGCACTATAGCTACAATAGCTATGGAGTTTTTTTTTTTTTTTTCTTCAGTCTTCCGTTTGTACTTTTTTTTCTTTTAAATATTTATAAGAACCCGCATATATATTGTTATACTGACACAACAAGCGCCAATACCCGCTATAGTGTTTCGACACTATGCACTTAGAGTGTTTACACTGTGCAAGCACTGTAGTGGTAACAGTGCTTTGGTGAGGCACTTTGCTCTTCTATTTTCTTTTCTTTTTTGTCTTCCATTTGTACTTTTTTTTCCTTATAAATATATATATATATATATATATATATAATGTTTTACTACACAACAAATTTCATAATATTTTTACAATTATTGAGGTGTCAATTTCTTATAAGTCAAAATAAAATATGAAACTGTGACCAACCACAACTAAAAATAAATATTTTGTGAAAATGTTGTGACACTTGTTAGGTGAATGTATAAAAACTACCGTACTTTTGGTTTGTTCAAATGGCACTGTAAATACAGTAGCTACAGAGTTTTTTTTTTTTTTTTTTTTTTTCTTCAGTCTTCCGTTTGTACTTTTTTTTCTTTTAAATATTTATAAGAACCCGCATATAAATTGTTATACTGACACAACAAATTTCACAATATTTTCACAATTATTGAGGTGTTAATTTCTTATAAGTCAAAATAAAATATGAAACTGTGACCAACTACAACTGAAAATAAATGTTTTGTGAAAATATTGTGACACTTGTTGGGTAAATATGTAAAAGTTACAATACTTTTGGTTTGTTCAATATGTACTGTTCATCGCTTTTTTTATTTTTTCCCAGTTATCGATTTGTGCTCTTTTTTCTACAATATTTTTCCACTGTTCATATAGCGTTTTTCACTGTTCATCTACAGTTCCATTTTGGTTAGCCACTTTGTCTTTTTTCTTCTTTTTTTTTTTGAACAGTAGCTACAGTACCAAGTGGCTACAATAGATACTTTTTTTTTTTTAGTCTTCTGTTTGTACTTTATTTTCCCTTTTTTATATATCACTGTACATCCAATGTTTTTGCACTGTGCGTGCACTATAGCTGCAACAGTGCTTTGGTTTCGTGTGTCCTTTTTCTTTTCTTTTTTATTCAACCCTTTTGTTTATTCAACTGGCACTGTAACTACTATGACCAACCACAACTGAAAATAAATGTTTTGAGAATAATAATAACAATGTTATCAGTTTAAAACCAATAATAACTTGTCATTTAGAATTTGTTCTAAAAATGTTATGAATGTAGCATTTCTCTCAAATAAAATAAAATAAAAATATCTATTCGGATCCTAAAAATGAAGATATTGTGATATTTTGTTGTATTCTTGGACCTTTTTTTTTAATATAATCAAATTGGGTGAGCCAAAATTCACGATTTCACACACAAAATTTATATTAATTTTCTCACTACCGGAGACAGCACGTGCAGCCAATGCTAGTATATATATGTGTGTGTGTGTGTGTGTGTGTGTGAGGCTTATACTCCTATATTTTAGATCCAACCTGAAGAATCGACCAACAAAACCAAAGCCCACTGTTTGGGCTATTTATTTTTGTTGTATTTGTAAACTATAAGACCCACAGTTCCGAAACATATAACAACCCGAAGAACAGACCCACAACACAAGGCTTTTCCAGTTGCTCTTCTTTTCAATTTTCATAATTAATGGCTCTGTATTTTAGCATTACAACTTGTAATTATTTTTGGAGAAAAAATTATTTTTTTTGTTTTCTTTATTAGAATACGTCTTATTTACTACCGAGTTTCATTATCCTAAGATTCACACAATTTCCATCTATCATGTTCATTAGATGAAATTAAAATTAATTCACTTGAGATGTTATAATATTGGTCTTCTATTTGGATGACTTGTGTGAACATGAGATGTAATGCTTCTTGTCATCAGTAGTGTCGTAATTGTTTATCTTTTTACTTTTAATATAACTAGTCGCAGACCTATGCGATGCGTGAAAATAAATAATTATTTTGTATTGTAATATAATGTATAATTTTTTCTCTAAAATTTTTAAAGATAATTTGTTCTCCCTAAAAATTAAACAATTTTTATTCAATCCAATTAGGTCTACTTCGGTCCCGTTTGGTCCAATTTGGTACACTCAGTCAATTTCAGTCTCTCTTCAATCCATTTAATTTGGCCTTAAATCAATTCTTTTTGTGGGTATTATTTTCAAGTTTAGCTCAAGAATGCACTTTTTTCTTAATCTTCGGGTTGAAAAGTATGAAATTTTATTATATTTAGGCTAAAATATTTAGTTTTGAGTTTAAAAAATACAAAGAAAATACTAAAATAGACATTAGAAATTAGAAATATGAGACCTAAAAATGCAATAAAAATGAAAAATATTCAAAAGTCTTATTTGGTCCACATTGGTTCTATTTGGTCCATTCTATCTTTTTTGGTTCAATTTGGCTCTATCCGATCCTATTTAGTCAATTCTGCCCGCTAAAGTTCTATTACGTCCAATCAGTCTACATTTGCCCTATTCAGTCCACATTGGTCATATTTAATCCATTTCGGTCTAGTAAGTCTACATTTGCCCTATTCAATCCACATTGGTCATATTCTATCCATTGGTCCTATTCGGTCATTAATTCTATCCACTTTGATCCACTTCAATTCTATTCAGGCCGTTAGGTCCACTTTGGTCCTATTCCATCCATTTTGTCCACTTTGGTCCTATTCAGTCCACATTAGTCCTCTTCAGTCCAATTTGGCCTTGTTTGGTCCATTCTATCCACTTCAGTCCTATTTTGTCCATTATTTCTATTCAGTCCATTATTTCTTATATAAATTTTATATTATATTAAAAATATACCAAGTTTTGATAGATTTTTAAAATTCTTGATTTTTTTAAAAATAGAATTTTAATTGGAGTAGAATTTTAAATTTGTTGTAACTTAACTAACAGGGTTTTAGCAAAATGAACTATAGTCAATGTAGAATTTTAAATTTATTGAAACTTTTTTTCAGAAGAAATATTTCTTAAAACTTAGCTGTATAATAAAAATTTTCTTAGAAGTACAAAGAAGATAAACACTTGAAGAAGAGCCGACCGAGAACACAACACAACACGTTTTGTTTGGTGAAGTTACGGTTTAAGATTTTTATAATAAGAAATATATAATAAAAAAATTAAAGTTAGGGCTTAGGTCGGCAGATTCTAAAAAGAAAAAAGAAAAGTGAGGTCAGCCCTAAATATAAGTAGGGACATATTATATTGTAGAATCTTGTTAACAGGTGCCCTTAAAATATTTTAGAAAAATTTTAAGATCACTTTTATGATTAATATAAAAAATGTTAAAAAATTAATTACTTTTTTATTTTCATATAAAAAGTTTCTAAAAATACTTTATAAACCAATGTCTCTAAGGTATCTGTTAATTTTTCTCTATATTGTATTATTCATTCCCTAATTCCTACCTACGCTCACATAGCCTCAAACAAAAAATAGGTATAATTATTATTAATTTAATCAATTGTAAATTCTATCTTAATCTTCTATTATATGTGATCTGATTGTTGCGGTATTCAAAGTATATTATAAGCATGTTGGAAGAAGAAGTTTCCTCTGTCCAATGGAAGATATAGCGAAAGTAATACTAGCATAGTTCTCATCAAGGAAAATAAGGTTCAGATGAGAAAGACCAGTCTATGGTAGTTGTCTTGGCACTACTCCTTGGCAGCCCTGCATTTCTTAATATCCTATTCTTCATAGCTAGTATTGTGCTAAGAAGCACGGGTGCGTTTCAAGATTCGGGTGCGGATGCTGGACTCGACAATTTTTTAAAAAGTAGAGTGCGGATAAGGCGGAGTGCGGCAATTAAAAAATTATTAAAAATGTTTTTATTTATATTTTCTATATATTTTTACTATTAAAATATTTTAAAAAAATTATTTTAAAAAAAAATTATGCTGTGGAGGGTAAAACGAAGGCCACATAAGTGAAAAATTAATGAAGCAACATCAGACTGGTAGTTTTCAACTGAAATTGGAGGACTCCAACTAGGTAAAATCGTAAAGGTACAAAGTCTTGGAGGGTACAAAAAGTGTCAAAGGCATTAGTTCCTGTTCAAAGACAGTGCCATAGACTATGGCCCATAGTATCAAAGTTGAAGGGGAAATTGTTGGAGACTTTCAAGTCCAAGTGAAAAAAAAAAAAAAAAATCCATTGATTGATCAATCGTAGTTCGTAGTGATAGAAAGAAAGATAGAGTGATGAGTGAGGTAGGGGTCCGAGCAGTGGTAGAAGGCATCCACTCGAGTACCACTCAGGCTGTCCTCTTTCTCTCCGGGGGGGTGCATGAATCAAGGCCGAGAGGGGAGATAGAGCACAAAGAGTGAGAGAGAGCTGAAAATTGAAGTGAAGAATGGTGCGTAAGTGTATTTTAAGTACTGAGTTTAGGGTTTGTTATTAAGTTCAAACGGTGCATTTTGCACTTTTTTTTTTTTTTTTTTTTTTTAATTTCGGCTTGAATCAGCGATTTCGCCGATACGGCCCGAGTCGGCGCAAATCAGCCTGATTCAACTCGAATCGACTCAAGTCGGGGGAAAAAAAAAAAAAAAAAACTGGACATGGCACCGATGCGTAGGCAGCGGCATCGAACGCAAGTGCAGCGGCCGTTTTTCCGCGTCCGTACATCCCAGGTATTGTGGCTTTTATCTACTTGTAAAGGAAAAGGCTGAATTCACAATGGAATATTGATAGCACACTTGCAACAAATGTGAGAAGCTATACATATAAAGAGCTCGAAGAAGCAACCAGGGGCTTCAAGCAAACAGTGGGAAAATGTGCTTTCAGAACTGTTAATAAAGGGGTCCTTCCATCAAATTTTAAAATATTTGTTGCAGTCAAGAGATTAGGTAATGTGGTAGAAGAAGGTGAGAAGGAATTCAAAACAAAAGTAAGCGTGATCGGCCAAACTCATCACAAGAATTTAGTTCGTTTGCTCAGTTATTGTGATGAGGGGCAGCACTGGCTTCTAGTATATGAGTACATGAGTAATGGCTCTTTAGCTAGCTTTATCACCAAAGAGTACAAATTGCTTTTGGAATAGCATGAGGCCTAATGTACTTACATGAAGAGTGGAACATCCAAATCATCCACTGTGACATAAAACCTCAAAACATACTCTCGGACGAGTACTATTACATAAAGCCTCAAATCAATTCTTTTTGTAGGTATTATTTCAAGTTTAGCTCAAATCTAATATATTTTCTAGTGGATTCTAAAATTCTCCTTTTGGATTCGAGGATTATTATCTTGAAGCAAACATGCTCTATATCATGTAACTTTCCACTTGGGTCAACTGCATATTTAGCAATCATTTTTAAAGGTTTGGTGCAGCACACCTTATCTTATTTTTATTATGGTATCAGAATTTGGCCAATGTCTCTTTGAAGTGCGTTTGACTTTTAGTTTTTGGTAATTTATTTACATAGTGTTAATTAAAATACATTGTTTTTAGTAATTTTTATATTAAATAGATGATAAAAGACTCAAAACTAGTTTATTTCTAAAATGTTAAAAGTTAGATTATTTTGCAAAAGAGAAAGACCAAAAAACATATTTTAAAATCCAAATGGATAAACAAGATTTGAATCTTTTTAGTAGAATTGTGGTGTGTCTTTGTGTTAAAACCTATTTCTCTCTCCCTTGTGTGTGTGTGTGTTTGTTTCTCAAAAAAAGAATCCGGCTTTCTTATTCCATTATTAGAAACTTTTACTGTCAAACTAAATGTAACCCACATGATAGTAAATAGTCCACTTTTTTTTATTTAATGAATAAATATTGGTCCTCTTATACATTATTCTAATGATACTACTCTCATTTTAGAGCTAGGAGAAAAGTAATTAGTAAGAGTTTTTTCCCTCTTTTCTCTAGTGTAAAATAAATTTTTCCAATTTTGTGTGTATTAGAAAATCTCTGGAAACTTTATTTTGGAGATATGAGGAAGGTAGCGGTTTCTATTGTAAGGTTCATAGCCATGGAACTTGGACTAGAGGCTCAAAAATTCCCCGACACATAAAAGTGAATTATAATGTGCCTCAAATTTGGACAAAGCAAAGCATCACTAGTAGACCAAGTCAACTCCTAATAACTTAAATCGTGAGAATTTTATAATCTGAGTTGGATTCGGTTGAGTTGTGAACAATTTGATGGGCACGGAAGTTTATTAATTTGTCTTATTAATTAACAAATGCATGCTTTTGGCTTTGATGCTTTGAATACTTTGAGCCTCTTTTTTTCTTTATTTTTCAGGGCATATAGTAGAGAAAAAGAATGTTAATCTTGTAATGTTTTATATTTGTAACTTTTTTTTTTCTTTAGATTTTATTAGTCTTTTTTGTAATTTTTTTTTTTTCATTTGTTTCTAAAGATATTCATGTACTTTTTATAACTATTTTATTATATGTCAAATTTCTTTTTCCTTGATTTTTCATTATTTTTCTTGAATTGGTAATTAAAGGACCTTATTCATATGTAAAAGAGAGGTAAAAGAATAAGGAAGAAGGAGGGGGGGAGTTAGGGGTGGAAATAGAGAAATGTACATCATTATATTGTGAAGCTTTTGAAAGAACGTGAATTGTAGAAGAATGATGGTGTTGGGTGAAAAATCAATAGTGTCGTAGAACATGGGATCTATTTCAGACACATCAATCCATTTGGCAAAGTATATATATTAATAAATATCAAACAGATTTCTTTGTTCTTTCTTTATTTCGTTATTTTCTTCCTTGCAATTTTCTTATGCTAAGTTGAAAATATATTGCATGCATTGCATGCCTTATCTTTTTGCCAAAACAACCAAAATCTAAAAGCTGTTGCAAATGTTACAACCTGAGCTGAGAAGGGCCAGTAGGCCTCTTAGATTAAGTCCATTGGAGGGTTCACCATTAAATGCCCAATTTATGACAATTAGATTTTCAGGCTATCAATGAATGAAACTTCAAGCTTCCGATTGTAAAAGTTATGAAAATACTTTGCATTTGTTAAGGTCCTGTATACAGGTGGGCTTCCTGACATGATAAGCTTCTCAACTGGTCCAATATCCACTGATGAATTGGGATAGCAGAAAGTCACGATTGACAGCCTTTGGTTTGACTTGTTCACCACTGCTCTATGATCTGGGGCTTTGTAATTCCCATTGCTTATAATCTACATGATCAAAGAAAATGCTATAAGTTTGTTAACTATGTTTACCTTGCATTTGTACTTTTTCTACTGCAATTTGTAGTCTGTTATCTTCAAATAATTCGGATGTGGTCATGTATTTCAAGGAAGTAATCATTTATTTAACGACAAAGGATTTTACGGTACCATAACTCACATTAAAATTTCAGAATACTAAAGAGATATTATACATAAAAAATTTAAAAACCATAGTTAACAGTACATATCTACAATATTGCTATGACAATCTAACAAATATTAACATGTAACTTGTAGTATTTACCTCCATGATATGGCCAAGGTTTACAACAATTGCACCATTGACAGGTTCAACATTAACCCAGTTTTCGTCTTTCAAAACCTGCAATCCTGGCGTGTCGCCGCACTCAAGTAAAAGAGTTATACAGGAGATGTCAGCATGTCGATTAAGCCCAATAACACGCTCAGGTTCAGGACGAGGAGTCGCCGCACTCAAGTAAAAGAGTTATACAGGAGATGTCAGCATGTCGATTAAGCCCAATAACACGCTCAGGTTCAGGACGAGGAGGATAGAAATTCATCCTTACTTAGTACTTTCCTTCTTTATAAATGTTTATTTGGCAAAAATTATTTTTACCAACTTATTTTACTATTCAGTTTATTTTTGCTACTATTTATGGATCTTACTGTACTATTTCAGCTAACTTTTACGTTTATCTAAAGTACTTTCAGCAAAAAGTTTTCAGTTTCAACAAAATAAGCGGATCCCAAATAAACCCTAAGTGTCACAAATTAAATTTTTAAACCTCAAGTCCAAGCCCCATGGTTATGAACCTCACAATAGAAACTGCCACATTACTCATATCTTCAGAATAAGTTTCCAAAGTTTTTCTAATTCACACCAATTAAATTGAAAAAATAAAAAATTATACTCCAAAAAAGGAAAAAAAATGTTTAAGTACTTTTTCCAAACTCTAAAATATGAATAATGAATAAGAAGACTATTTATTATTATGTGAATTCAATTTAACTCGGTATTGATACCCATTTTCGCGACACATTTTGTATAAACCCGATTCAATCAAGCTCCACTTCCTTGTGGCTTAATTCATGTATTGTATTATATTTTATTCTTTTAAGCATGGCCCTAGCCTATGCAACTTACTAGGGAAATTTGAGTAAATGTGGTTTGGAGGGTATAAATCGGTTTCCTTTCAGACCTTTTGCATGAGCCCAGCCCATGCACGCTACCAAGTGGGCAAGAGACACTAATAACACCTCTGGCTCATGGAAAAAGTCTTGTACACGAAACTTCCACCCCAAAAGAGCTTTTATGCTCTGGTTGACTGTGGCCTAACTTTTCTGCTCTACCATTTTTTGCCTAAAACACATAGCTGACCTTAAGTGGCATGCTTTGTCTGCTGCAACAACCAAATGCAATCTCCAAGGACTTTCCATGTCTAGGAAACATCAACCCATGAATTAAGGATACTTTATTTCCCAAATTATGCAAAAGCAAGGCATCCCTCTTACCCAGTTAAATCAAACCTGGTCATAACTTCTTTGATTGATATCTTGGGGTTCAAAGCCTCTTTTATTGACCAAAATCAGTCACTTAGAGCACTCCAAGTTCATTACAAAAGGCCTCAATCAGATTCTAAAGGAACAAAACCACATTTTCCCTATAGAGCTGAAACTTGAAAGCAAAAGACCACTAAGTCAAGAAACATTCTCACAATTCTGAACTTTAGAGATGGAAATATGGGTACAAGGTAACCTTCCCTCTCTTCCTCACAACCTCTCTCAATTTCCTCTTCTCGCTGACTATGGGTCAAACTTTCGAACCTGTTATGTTTTTATGTTTTTTCTACACTTTTGTTAAACCCATTCAACCAACTAACATTTTCGCAATTCTGAAGCATAGGGGTGGAAATATGGGTGCAGGGGAACCTTCCTTCTCTTCCTGACAACCTCTTTCAATTTCCTCTTCTTGTTGACTGTGGGTCCAACTTTCAGACCTGTTATGTTTTTATGTTTTTTCTGCACTTTTTTTATTAGCATTTTGATTCTCTCTTGTCAAAACACCATTAGCCTTTTGTTTATTATACTTTTGGAACTTTTGGCTTGATTCTCCACAATAAACACTTCTAAAGAATCCAAGGGAAGATTTGGGCCGTTCTCACATTTCAACCCTTGTCACAAAAATGTTCCCGACACTCGGCAAGTAAAATCTCTTAAAATTAAATAAGGGATTTGGATTCAAATTTCACCTGCACTGAAAAAAAATTCAGTGTAGGTATATCATAGAGTCCAATCCTATCATATATATATATATATATATATATATAAGACCTTCTAGTTTAGAATATCCTAGATATTTTAGGAATACCGTTAATACTATAGACAACACTTTGGGAAAAGAAAATCCACTTCACCCATATATGATGACTTAGATAAATTTATGCTTAAGCTAGCATCCCATCATGTGAGCATATTGCTAGGTGTCTATATCTATATGCATGAATCATACGTGTAGGTATATCAATTGGTCAATCGTATGACTCAGTTAGAATTTACCTGAACTCTTGAGGGTTTTCTGGCCAGAAATTCAAATTTCGATTTTGAAGGGAAAGAGTTTTGAGGAAGAGCATGTCATTCCACGGTAGCTTTTGTTTCACAGAAGTTACAAATGCTTGACCATAACCTTCTAGACTTCCTGGTTTCTGAGCACAACGTTTCTTCTCTTGCAAAGGAAGGTCAAAGAACTTTTGAGCTTGCTCTCTCATGTTGCTTAGTGATTCATCAAAAACTCCGTGGTTTATTATTTGTGAAAACTCGAATTGTATGAAAACACAAGAGCTGTTTAGACCCCCAAATTAAAAATTACGGCTCAGTTGATTTTTCTCTAACTTAGATTAAGGGCGAAATAGAGTAAATGCGAGCGAAAAAACAATAAACTACTCTAAGCCATATACATCAAATATCAACAATAAAATGAAAACTAAAAGAGTGGGGAAGAAGGATGCAAACACAAATAACACCGAGATGTGTTATCGAAGAGGAAACTGAAGAACTCGGCGAAAAACCTCTCCGCCACCCTCCAACTAGTAATCGATCTACTAGATAATAAAGTTGGAGTACATGAATAACAAAAGACCCTCCAAGTCTAACCTACCCAATGTACTTGAGCCCTCCAAGCTCCTGCTACCAACTGACTTAACAAAGCCTTGTCTTCTCTAGCTCTCTGGATCACACAATACGCCCAATTGCATCCGCCTAGCCTCACCGGCTTCTTTTGGCAAATCTCCAAAGCTTCCCAAGTTCCAAAACACTCTCTACACTCTGAATAGGTGTGAGTTATGTTTGAATACAAATCTCCTCTCAATGTATGAGAATGGGAGAGGGAAGGAGAAGAGGCTAGAATGATTTATCACTAAGGATAAGTTGCTCTCTCTCTCTAAAGGATGGGTGTGTTTAATTAAGTTTGAGTCTTCACCAACTTAATACTAAACTCAATACAATAAAATCTCACAAAATACAAGAAACAAAATTAAAGCAATTACAACACTTTTTGTCATGAAATAAAGCCAATATAAAACATAGTTGTAAATCACAACTTTACCATATGCAAGATTAAGGAATAAACAAACTATTGAATCATGTTTAAAGTTTAGCAATGATTAGTACATACAGTGTTTTAACCCTAGTAAACATCATCATATATGATTGGACTTGTAATAATGCATTATTAATACTCAAAAAATTGACTTGTTTGGATCTTTCCTGAAATTGAAACTTGTCTTAATGTGGCTATGGATAGAGTTAAGTGATATTCATTTCTAAAGCACATGTAAAACACATGGTGGGTCTCACCATTTTAACATCTCTTACTAATTAGTATATAAGTGGAAGAAATATTACTTTTATTATTTTGTTTTATATTTTGGACCAGAACTCTTATTTTTTATATTGAAAAAAAAAAAAAAAAAAAAAAAAAAAAAGATCTTGGGCATGTGAGTTTATTGTCTCCGACTCTCTGGTCCGCTTGAACCCTATTCATGAATGATGTGGAAACATGCACATAATTAATGGGATATATTAATGTTTGAACTCTCAACTTCAAACACATAAGGTAAAGAGTTGGTAGACTTCTTACCACTAAAGCATCTCCACAGGTGGTGCTTACTATATAATTACCCTAATAATAATAATAATAATAATAATAATAAGTAATTACTTTTGACTCAGCCAACAAGCTTTCGATTCTTTTTGACTCTATTATATTGAAAAATCAAATTAGCATAACTGAAGGAGGCAAAAAGGCTTATTGTCTTGGCAAACGGTAAGGAATTATGGCTAACAAATTTTCAATCAGAAGACCTTCATGTCATGAATGCATTCCTTGTCTACTATTTTACTCTCCTTTTTTTTTTCTCTCTCTCTCTCTCTCTCTCTCTTCTTTTTTGAAAAATATGAAAAACTATCAGTCAAAGGGCAATAAAATTTTCTTTAAAAAAAATACTTTTAGAACACTCTCCCTTCAATTTAATTTACAATTATTCTGAGAGATTCAAGATAGCTGCACAGAAACTCTGGCTTGTCTCTGTCATATGCTTGTAATTTATACATATCTTCTTGACTGAAATTTTCCTTTCTATCCTTACTCGTCATGCAGGCATGATGGTGTTTTTTTATCTATTATCTATTACTTCATTTAGAAGAAAAAAAAACAAAAAAACAAAAACAAAAACAAAATTAAGGCAAGCAAAATATTTTATTATTTCATAAATTAGACTTTATGCATGCATATATGGTTCACTAGGAACTGCTTTCTCAATTGTTTAGTAATATCCTAAAGTGCCAGTGTACATTGAATTTTGAAATTATGTTAACTAGCTACTTAATTAGATATATATATATATATATATATATATATATATATGGAAAACAAAGAATAATAATATAATTAATGAGATTGCATCTTAATGAACTGTAACATGAACTCTGCACAGTGCACATGAAAACAAACATAACCTATTTGAGCCACATATATAAGTTACAATCTATTTAAGCCACATATACAAGTCATAATCATTATCACTTTGTTGGACATCTGATTTGCCTTCAAGAGCCCTTGAAGTTCTTGCGATCTATTTCATATCATAGAAAGTTGCTTTTAAGAAGAAAGCATGGTCTTTTGAAACTCATTAATTAGTAAAGAATTTTGAGAATAAAGATAAGAGAAGAAGAAGGAGAAAGTGCAATTATAGAAGGTGAATTTTGATCAATAGGAAGAGCTTCATTAGTATATGAACAACAAAAGCCATAAACAAGCATGTTTTGATTAGAAATATCTAAGCAAAATATTCCTCAAGATCATATTTTTCTAAGGTAATGAAGGAAAATGAAAGAAAAGCAATATATATTACCTAATGTTCTCATATTATAAGAAGAAGAAGAAGAAAGAACAACAACAAAAAAGAAGTACTAGTGCCTAATGTTTTTGTATTAATTACCTGAAAAACTCCCCATTCTTGACATGCAGAGTGAAGCTTTTGGAGCTCTTTTTCGTTGAATTCTGGGTTGACCAACTTGTTCATATCAATCAAAGGTACACGAAGAAAAGGATTGGAAGGAGTTATCTCGTCCAAGTCATCCCTTACATATTTAAGTGGCACCTTATCAAGCCTTTGGATTGCAAGCTCTTGAACACTTGGAACTGGTAGAGACCATTCAAGGCTCTCTGAAGGTGTCAAAAGCCATTACTCAAACTCTTTTGGTTTTTGTTTAATGAACTGGATATTGTGCTATAGTCTTAGGAGAAATTATTAGGTCCACCAGGAGGACTATTGACGTGGTCCTCCTGACCTCTCAACTAATAAAATGTTATTATTTATGCAAATATAACATCATCTAGTGTTTTTTATTTTTTATTCATTATGCTAATTAGGAAACTCACACATACATTTATATAGATGGTATCATCTCATTGGTCAGGGAGGACCACATCAGCAGTCCTCTCGGTGTAAATAATAATTTCTCATAGTCTTCAAAACCCTTACCAAAAATTAAGAAAGAGAGTGTTGTTTTTGGCTTTTTTTATTAATTACCTATTTTGGTGTCATAATGAGGTTTGAGAATATTAAAAACCCCGCATGTTGTTTAAGATGCTGTTTACTTTGAATAAATTGCTTCAAAAGTTTCTACTAGAGGAGTTGAATATTGAATAATCAACTATAGGTTATAAAGTTCAAAGGCCTTATAACTGAATTGGCACATCTCCATGCATAAAATCCTTGGGGGTCTAGGAGGGAAAGGGTTCGAACTGCAAGGTTAGCAGCATGATGTAATTATCTTTATTAAAAAAAAAAAAAAAATTATAGGCTATAAAGTATGTACTTGTCTAAAACTAATTAGTGTTCATATTATTGTTGTGATGAAACAAAAGGAAACAAAAATATGTATAGTTGTGATTCTTTTATCTCAAGTTTAGTAATCCTACATTCAAAAAAAAAAAAATTCAGCAATCCTTTTTATTTAAAAATAAAATCAATGATCCTTAATTTTTTTTTTTAAATGCAGAAAAAAAAAAGATTTTCTCCATTTGATAAATTCATTTTATGATATACATTAAATATTACAAATATAAATATGTACCAAATGTATTATAATATTGCTAAATATTCAATATGATTTAAATCAAATCTTATATTTGTGTTACGTTTTCTTTATATGGAAAACAAATGTTCAAATCTCTCTTCTACTTGTTATAATAATTGATTATAAAATAAATAACACTAATAAGTGTTGTATCATTTAAAAGTTTAAATGATGTGGTATTTTGTATAATTAATCTTGAAATTGACTCTCTTCATTCTAAGTGAAATTAAGAGGATCTTGTTCCTCAAATCCACTTATTAGACTTTCGTTTTAGGAAGTATGAAATGGATTATGACAATTAAAAGAATTTTTTCCTATTTCAATCAATTTTAATCGCAGCGATAATTTAGATAACAAGAATTAATATTGTTAAGCTAATAATAAAATCAAAAAGCAGTACAAAAATCCTATAATAAAAGTCATTTTGAAACTATAAAATACCTTAGCAGAGTAAAAGTCTTTTTTGTTTATGGAAAAGTAAAGAGTCTTTTTGAAACGTTTTTCCTTTAAATCTATCCACCTCTTTAAGCCCAAAGACAAAAATAAAATAAAATAAATAAACCATCCACCTCCTACGCATAGATAGCATAGTTCATTTTCTAAACGAATTTAAAAGATTTCTTTATTTTTATTTACATTTTAAAGCTCATGTACAAGATCCCTAGCTATATTATAATTTTTTTGCTGGAGTCTTGTGGGTCCAACTATGGTCGAAACACAACAACAAATAGTGTAAGTACTGTGTGAGTCGGATGTCTCAATGACATGTGGGTCCCACGTGTCATTGAGACATACATCTCATACCAGAATTTTTCCAACTAAAAATATTAGAACCTATGAACCTAAGAAGAAACTAGCCTCCTGTCTCTCTTTTTTTTTCTTTTTTTGCCCTGAATCTTAAGACGTAGTTTAAAAAGTATTTATTATATATTAAAAAAGGTAAATAATGTTTACAGTTAATAGATCTTGACAAGAAGATAATATTAAAAACGATTTTTTTTTTTTTTGAGAATGAATTAAAAAAAATTTTAAAGTAAGATTTTTTTTTTTTTTTTGGTGAGATAAAAGATAGATATAAAGTAAGAGATGTTAGTTGCAAGCTTTTATATTTAATGGACCAAAATAACAAAGAACCAAAACTTGAGGGACCAAAAAGTATTATAACTTTTTTTATGAGAAACATAGAGGCAAACTTCATTAAAAAAATAAAAAGTATTAGAACCTAATTAAAAACTTTTGCATTGATGTTATTGAATCATAAGCTAGTGTCATTATACCCAGTTGTCCTAGATGAGAAAATGTCTTTTGAAGTGTCATGATTGGCTGATCTCTTCCTCAACATGGATTAAAAAGGTAAGTATAAAATACACATTCATCTTGGATTTCAATTGTGACTTAAAAAAGGCAATAAGATGGTACTAATATTCCTTCACATTCATCTTGGATCACATCTTCCTATCTCTTCCCCCTCAAATTGAGTAATAATGATGATGATGATGATGCATCATCACACCAGGAATTCAAACATGTAACACTGTTGGTGAGATTTGAGTGCTAAGGATCCAAACTTGCAAGATAAAATTACTTATTACTTCCTAGAATTCTGTTAGTTATTTGGTTTCTTGTGTTCAAAATAGGAACATATGAATCACTTTTTCTTGTGAACATTCCTCCAAGAGGCATAAATTTTTTTTTTTAGGTAAAAAAGCCTAAAACATATAAAAACAAGCCAACAGGTAAAAAATTTACCGAGCTTGCAACTTCAATGGAGACCACCGGAATAGTACTAACCCGCTCAGCAAGTAGAACGTCATACACAACTCTGGGACCCACTTGTTTCAAGCGAGATGGTGTATGGTGTATACACCTAAGACAAGGAATAATTTTCCGTTAACTTAACTCAATAATAATATATATAGAACTCCAAGGTTAAAAAAAATAAAATAAAATAAAAAGGTTAAATTATATTAAAAAGTAAAAACAAGTTAACAAGTAAAATTTACTGAGCTGACGGCTTTATTTTAAAAAAAAATTTCTTTTTCGTCCCAATTTGTTTATCCTATTTAAAAAGTCAAACTTTTAAAGGGAACATCATTTATTGTCTTATCTGCCTTATAAAAATATATAAGTTTACAAAACTACCCTTAAATAAATTTATTAGCTTTTTAAAAAAGACTTATTCTTAATGAGGCAACTAAAATTAAATTGATTTTTTTAAATATTAGTTAGTTTTCTTTTCAAACAGTTTTGAAAATAAAGTAGGGGTATAATAGGAACATTAGTAAACTAATAATTTTTATTTTTAGAAATACAACAATATTTTGAAACATCCCAAAATGGTATAGAGGACAAACAAATTGGGACAAAAATAGTATAAAAAAAAAATACTAAGCTAACGACTTCCATGGAGACCATTGGAAGTGTACTAACCCACTAGGCAAGTAGGTCACACGCAAATGTGAGACCCCCTTTCTGTATGAGTGATGATGTATACACCTGAAATAAGGTATAAATTTTGTTATCATGACTCAATAATAATATATAGAACTCCAAGATAAATAAAAAATTTAAAAACAAAGCTTAAGAATCTATTTAGAATCTGCTTATTTTGTCAAAATTGAAAACTTTTTACTGAAAATACCGTAAATATAAGTAAAAAACCAAAATATTACAGCGAAACTCATAAATAGTACCAAAAAGTACAATAAGATTTATAAATAATAAAAAAAAATAAATTAAATAGTAAAATAAATTGACATAAATAGTCTTTATCAAACAGAATCTTAAAAACATATAAAAACAACACAATAAGTAAAATTTACCAAGCTGCCAACTTCAGTGGGTACCCCCAAAACTGTACTAATCCACTCTAGAGTGGGTACCCCCAAAACTGTACTAATCCACTCTAGATTATACCCCATCGGAGGTTGGTCCTAAAGCACAACTTTCTTTTTTGAAGCACAACTTTCTATTTATTATTAGTTTATAAAAATATATAATAAAAGAGTAGCAGCACAGTCCCCATGAAATCCCCCTTAATCATGATTAATACTTCTTAAATCATTTTTTAATATACGTTATATTGAATAAAAAATAAAAACCAATTTTCTCTGTTTAGTGTGCTTTGTATTGGCTGAAAAAACTAGTTTTTTTTTATACTATTTAGCTTATTTTTGTTATTATTCATGAATCCTATTGTAATTTTTGATACTGTTTATGAGTCCCACTATACTAAGTATTGGTTTGAATCCGCGTTTCCAAACTCACGTTTGTGTTTTCTACCGATTTTTTTTTTTAGCGCATAAACAGTAACATCACATGTGAGTACTGTGCAGGGGCCAAAAGACATTGTTCACGCACTGTTCATGGGTCCCACGACACTATTCACCCATTTAAAAATTATTTTACTACATTGTTTTCAGTTTTCAGTTTCAGCAAAAATAATTTGTATCCAAAGTCCAAACGGACCTTAAATGTATGTTTGAAAACAGCTTATTTAGCTGAAACTAAAAATTTTTTGCTGAAAGTATGTAAATAAAACTAAAAGGTAGTTGAAATAGTACACTGACACCTATAAATAATATCAGAAAATACAATGAAACCCATAAATAATAGTCAAAATAAACCAAATAGTAAAAAAACTAGTTTTTTAACTCAATACCAAACAAACACTTATTGAACCACATCCAAAATTAATTCATAAGCACATTTATCGAACCATTTCTTTATCTTCGGTTGTTCTGATCGGCTTTTCTTTGTAATTTTTGGTCCATTTCCTTTTAATGGAACATCTCTTTTTTGCACTCCCTGAGTGCCTACTTCATTTCCTTTTAAAATTTTAAATTTTTTTTTTTGCCAGAATTAATATATTTAAAGATTTTTTTTTTTTTTTTTATAGATTCTCAAAAAAAAAAAAAATTTTTTTTTATACTTTGGCAATCTCTTTGTTTTGTAGAAAATTGGATATTCTAAGTTTAAGTATTCATTGAATTGGAACATTTAAAGAAAAACTTATGTGACAAATGAGAATATATATATATATATAAAAGTATATTACCAATACACACCCAATCATTTTTACATGCTTTAACATATACAATGTTTTCATAAATAAAATAAAACATATACAATGTAATATAAGAGAAATAAAATAATGAAAAAAGCTAAATGAAATTTTTTTCTCTTCTGTATGTATGATAAAGTAGAGTATGTCCTAAACTTTAAATCATAAAATTCATAGCATCTTCAAATGAAAACAAATATATTTATGCATTCTTATACCCCGAACTCACTAAATGAAAAATAAATAATAATTTTTCTTTTATTTTTTTTTAAAGACGATTATGAATGAGATTTACTTATCATACATATTATATAAAATTGAAGCCTAATGAAAATCTAAATTCAATCCCAATTTGCTTCTAATTGTAATCTAATTTGATACCAAGTTTTTCTCAAAAAAAAAAACAAAATTGATACCAAGTTTACATTTTAATTTAATTAATTTTTGGGCCAATGTATATATTCACTAGCGTCACTGCGTCAGTGTCCAGGAAAATTATTGTGTACTCCCGGAGTACCATAAATGCGTACTCCCTCCTCTCACATGAATGGTGGGTCCCACTAATTAAATTCATGGTGGGACCCACCATTCATGTGAGAGGAGGGAGTACGCATTTATTGTACTCCGGGAGTACCTAATAATTTTCCCAGTGTCCACAGACCTGATCCTTCCTCCACACACGAGGATAGGGTCGAACTATGCAATCAAAGGAGGACAGGCTGCTTCATGGATTGTCTCAATATTAAAATCGAAGATACCACAATAATCATACACATTTACCATGTCAACTACCTTATTATCACTGCACTCTTCAACATTACCAAACATAAGTTTTTACTTTAAAACAATACATACACACACAATATAAACTTCCATAATTTTTTTTTTTTTTTAAATCAACCTATACCACACATGTTTCACCCTCCCATTGGTTCACTTAACCAAAATTATAAAAAAATTAAAAAATTAAAAAAATAAAACAAAACAAAACAAAAATCACCTACTCTACTTAATCTAAACTCAAGCTATAAATCACGGTTTAAAAAAAAAATGTTTAAACCCCACATTTTAGGGTAATGGAAATGGAATGTAACACTAACAAAAAAATTTATGTAAGGTTATTACATTAAAGTGTGACAATTTGATTTATTTGTTTTTAATGGGTGTAGATGTCGTGTCATATCCAATCAAATTGCCTTGTTATCAAATTTTAACTACTTATCAAATTTTAAAGAGATAAACTTATAAAAATATCCTCTCTCTTTTTTTAAGCAATACTTGTACAAATATGAAAGGCCGAAAGTGGGACAAAAAAAGAGTAAAGCACTTGTGGGGGAGGATTTTGTTCCACGCCCCGCAAGCTTATTGTCCTCTTTGGGAAGCCAAGTCCGAAAGGTTTTGGTTCTCGGCCCCAAGTATGGAATTCCAGGATTTTCACCTCAGGCCAAGGGGTGTAGTAGTGGTACACTCATGGTTGCTCCAAGGGCTTATAAGCCATGAGTGGGGCGCATCTCCAACCGATGTGGGACAAATGTGTCAAGCCAAAATAGCTACAAGGCAAAGCCCTTGACCTGAGGTCAAAATCCTGGACTTCCATACTCGGGGCCGAGAACCAAAACCCTGCGGACTTAGCTCCCCAAAGAGGACAATAAGCTTGCGGGGCGTGGAACAAAATCCTCCCCCACAAAAAGGCACTTTTGAGGGGATGTGCCCCATCAAGAGTATTGTTCGCTTTGGGGCAAGGGTGAGATTGGACCTGCCATGTCCGCGCCGCATGATACCCGTACGGCTTTGTTACCCTCCAGGGGCACGCCTCTACCACTACTACACATGTGTAGCATGTGTAGTAGTGGTACACTCATGGTTGCTCCAAAGGCTTATAAGCCATGAGTAGGGTGCATCTCCAACCGATGTAGGACAAAGGTGTCAAGCCAAAATAGCTACAATGCAAAGCCCTTGGCCTGAGGTGAAAATCCTGGACTTCCATACTCGGGGCCGAGAACCAAAACCTTGCGGGCTTGGCTCCCCAAAGAGGACAATAAGCTTGCGGGGCGTGGAACAAAATCCTCCCCCACAGTACTATTATAGTATTATGCTATTAAGTAAAAGGATGAAAAATGAGGATAATTTTGTACTTTTTTCTTTAGGGTCCATTTGGGAGTTTATAAAAGAATGGAATGGAATGATCATTAAAGGAATGGAATGGAATGGAATAGAATGGAATGGATTTAGTAGGGAAAGGAATGGAATGGAATGGAATGGAATGTGATTTAAAAATCTTGTTTGGATGTTATAAAATAAAGGAATGGAATGGAATGGAATGGAAAGTAAGTAACAACGTTTGGGAGTGACATTGGAAGGAATGGAATGGAATCATTTTATAATAACATTACTATTATACCCTTCATTTTAAAGAATATAAAAAATAATCAATGAGAACTTATAATTGCTTTGAAATGCTTAGTATTTGGTGGATGATGTGAAACTAGTTAGCCACAATTGGGTCTGTGTTAGATTATTGAATTACAATATTGTTTTGTCAAGGTGAATAGATTGTATCACGCTAATCAATAATTTAACAGATGAAGATAATGGCATGAAAAATTAACAATAGTACAATTTCTTTATTTCAATTTGCAAATTTTTTTTAGGGGCTGCTAGTTTTAGATTGGATCTTTTTTGGCTGGTATGCTTTACAATGGATTTGATAATTTAATACATCTTCATCTCCCAATTTCATTAAGGAAAAAAAAAATTATTGTAGCTAAAAAACAAGTTATGTATATTTCTATGTTGTAAAGCAATTCACGCATCACATATTTATTCTCAACAAAATAAATATTGTCTAACAATGCAAACAAATATCTTTTAAAAAAAAAAAAAACTCTAGTAATGAGTCATGCCAAAACAAGACAAAATAACATAATCCATTCCAAAACTAAGGTGGCCAAAAAATCCCACACTTTTTTTAATTTTTAGGCCTAGACATCAGTGTCAATAAGACACATTTGCGCTCATGATCTGGGCAACCAAAGAACATCTCTTTATATGTTGGATTTTCCATAAAAAATATGTAGGCCTCAGGCATAAAAAATTTTATATTAAAAATAATCTACTCCAACTTATTAAAGTTCTAAACTACTATTATTTTAATTAAAATACTTTTCATTTTATTTTCTTCTCATTTTAAATTTTTTTTACTCTTGTTTTTTTCTTAACCACACATCTGTCCTTGTACACTAGCTTTAACATATTAATAAGTTGTAAACAAATGCATAAAATATATTATGTATATATTTTGTTTAGACAGAAAGGGAATTGACGTTGATAAATTATAACATAGATTGATGGATAGAAAAGGGAACTATCTTGGTCTAATATTGGTTTTGTTATTTGCATTGCAAGAATTCTGTTGTGATTTCATGAATAAGTAGTGGGCAATAAATTTGTTTAAATTATTTTTGGCTAAGAATATATTCAATGAAATGCCTTGATTTGAATTTGGGCAGAGTCATGTTACTCGGTCCTAGGCTGAATCATTTTCATGTTCAACATTAATAGTAAAAAAATAAATTTCTATGCTAACTCAGTGTATGATTTTCTACAACAGTGCATTACTTTCTAGTTTCTTCTCATTTAAATTTTTTTTTTACTCTAGTTTTTTTCTTAACCACACACCTGCCTTTTGTCTAAACTTGTACACTAGCTTTTGTAGATATTTCCTCTTAACCAGACACGTGGTGAAGCCTTGGACCTATTAACTAATTGGATGGTTGACTTAAAACTGCAAGTGTACGTAACACACCACTTGCTTCGTAAATAACAGAAGAATCAAAGAGAAAACAGAGTAAAAAGCAAATTTGAGTTCTCTAGCGGTTCTCAGTTTCAAATTCACAGCAGTTTTACAACAGTTTTCCAGCAATTCTCACTTTTAAATTTCTAAATACAATTTTTTTTTAGCTGTACAGGTAACAGCAGTTTTCGTTTCTTTTCACTTTCAAGGTTTTTTCGTTTCTTTTCACTTTCAAGGTTTTTTCGTTTCTTTTCACTTTCAAGGTTTTTAGTTGTATAGAATGTAGTTTGTTTTGGTTTTTAGGTGTACAAAAACACTATATATCACTCTCATGAATCACTAGCAAACAGTTCATAAAAGTTTAAAAAAAAAAAAAAAGACTAGCAAACAACCGAAAAGAAAAAGAAAAAGATAGACATACTTGGTTTGAGCAATATCTGAAAATTGCAGCAGACAAAAAAAAAAAAAAAAAAAAAAAAAAAGACCAGCAGCAGCAGCTTCACTTTGTAGAGGACGGACAATATTGTGCAAGAATTATAGCTTTATTTTTCTTACGGCTGAATGAGAAAAAAAAAGACTGATATTAAAGGGGTATTTTAGGGATTTTAACAAAAATTTCATTAAACCTAAATTCATTCCCTCCCATTCCTCCCAATTTTGAGGGGAACAAAAATTTGAGGTTTTGAGGGAAAAGGGAGGAATGAGCATTCCCTCCTAACCATTCCATTCCCTTCTACTTAAACTCCCAAATAAGGGATTGGACATTCCATTCCCTCCATTAAAACTCCCAAACAAGAGGAGGGAAGAATATTCTAAAAATATTCATTTTATTCCATTCCATTCCCTCCTCCCAAACGGAGCCTTAGGCTCCGCTTGGGAGTTCATAAGGGAATGGAATGGAATGGAATGAAATGGTAATAAGGGAATGGAAAGGAATGTAATGGAATGGAATGTATTTAAGTAAGGGAAAGGAATGGAATGGAATGGAATTAAGTAACTTTGATTGGATGTTTTAAAATAAAGGAATGAAAATGAATGGAATGTAAGTAATCATGTTTGGGAGCAACATGGAGAGAATGGAATGGAATCATTTTATGACAATATTACTATTAGACCCCTATTTTAAAATAAAGGGTTGAATATATAAGGGTATTTTGGGAGTTTTAGTAAAAAAATCATTAAATCTAATTTCATTCCCTCCCATTCCTCCCAATTTCGGGGGGAATGAAAATTTGAGGTCTTAAGGGAATAGAGAGGAATGAGTGTTTCCTCATACCCATTCCATTCCCTCTCACTTAAACTCCCAAACAAGGGAATGGAATTTTCCATTCCCTTCATTAAAACTCCCAAACAAGAGAAGGGAAAAATATTCTAAAATTATTTTTTTTTTATTCCTTTCCATTCCATTCCATTCCCTCCTCCCAAGCGGAGCCTTAATGTTATTCCTTTCCCCTTTTTTATAACCAATTTGGAAGGAAAACAATGGTGGACTTAGGTGAAAAACTTTATCCACTCTCATTTCACTCCAACCAAACGTCAGAACAAAGGTTACAAACCATGCTCGCATAAGGGCGTGGGGGGGGGGGGGTTGGGAGGGGAGGAGAGGAGGGGGGAAGTGTTATAGCATGTACGCCAACCTCAATGGTGTTTTAGCCAAATTGACCTTAAAAAAAAGTTGCATTTTTTTTAGTCAACCTATTTTCTATTCACCTACATTAGCCTCAAGACTTTATCACTACTCTATTTAAATGTTATCTCTATCCTATTTCTTTATTCATTTAATCATTTACACATCTGTCACTTTAACTGAAGCATCAACCTCCATCAAACCTAGCCTAGAATCATATCTTTTTAGTAGTGCCAACAACTAATTGACTCAGACTCAACCAATTTATGCGTCATAATCAACTCTGTTGCAACCCCTCGCTTTGCCTCTAAGTCCCACAAAGTCCTTGCAATCAAATCACAAATTTTCAATCTCTATCCCCAATCTTAAAGCCCTCACTACCAAACCAAGTTACTTTAAATTCTCTAGAGCCCCTATCTCCACCTATACCAACCCTATGGCTTGCGTGGTGGTTGGATTGTTATTGGCGTGGCAGCGATGGCCCTGAAAGAGTTCATAGCAAAACAAATCCACATTAGGGTGGACTGATGGTGGTCTATGGTAATGGTGTGGTGGTTGGAGAAAGATGTGGGCTAGGTTGCACTGACATTAATAGGGGTTCTTCCACCTTAGGCGAAAATGGTCAAATACCATCTTTGGCGAATATAATTAGTGATTTACCACCGTTTGCGAAATAATTAGTGAAATACCACTCTTTTGGAACTCAAGTTCCTGAAGATCGAGTTTTACATGTAACTCAAGTTATATAAACTCGAGTTATGTGCTGACTTGACATTTTTTTTTTTAATTAAAAAGTCCACATGGAACTCAAGTTGTTTGCAATGTGGACATTGAGCTTTATAAAATCGAATTCTATGAAAATTTGAACAAGGGAATAAAACTTGAGTTCCCAAATTGAAGTCATCCACTCCTCTAATACTGATCAAAACAAGAAGTCAGCAAAAACTAAGTTGTATAGCATTAGTTAATGCTTTTCCAAAAACAAGAAGTCTGTGATCTCTCTACCACTGCCCCTCAACTGATAGAAACACCTGCTGCCCTCTACAACTAGTCACACTAGCATTGGTACTATCCTGCTATTACTCTGATCTACTACTTGTACATATGCTTTACAAAGCATAAGCAGTTCATAAGACTATTTTGCACTCTTAAACATCAATTTTATTTCTATGATATAAGAAGTCACACATAGTATGCATAATTTTTTTTACATAACTTAATCTTATAGAGCTCGAGTTTTATTTACAAGGAACTCGAGTTTATCAAACTTGAGATCCACGTGGAGCTTTTTAATTAAAAAATTGCAGGTTAGTGGGCGTCATTGCGGAACTCAAGTTTTAAAAAAGTGATAAATTACTAAATATTTATCAAACGGTGATAGATTACTAATGATTTCGGCCAAAGATGGTATTTGGTTATTTTTGTCTTCTACCCTATCCTAAGCAATTTTGTCGCAATTTGTGAATGATAAGGTGTTGAGGTTGATGCGTGATGACACTTTTATTGATGTTTAGCTATGTTCACATTCTCCTCAAAGCAAACTGGAATCAAGTCTAGATTATAGACAGCGGAACTCAAAGTAAACCATAAATTGAAAACAAAACACATCCCCCCACTTGATAAACCCATTTGAAATCCGACACACACACACTCTCTCACTCTCACACACAATTTTTTTTTTTTTAAGAAAAAAAAAAAAAAAAGTGGCACGTATTACTCACTCTCTCACACAAAGTCCGAAAAACCCCAAACTCTCTCTTTCTCTCTCTCTCTCTCTCTCTCTCTCTTTCTCTCTCATCAATAATCAGAGAGTTGCCGTTGAATCCCTCGCCTTCACAGAATCACAAATCCACATCCAAACGTCGTCGTTTCCCAAGCTCCACTCTTTTAAGCTCAAATTCAAGCTCAGCTCTCTCTCCGACCAATTTTCGCTTCCCAATTTCTCTGTGAAAGCTTTTAGGGTTTTCTCTCTTATTTGCTCTTCAAATTGGGGGAAAAAAGCTTTGGTACTAAGCTGGCTATGGACTACGAGCCCTACGATAGCAGTGGTAAACATTTTTTCTCTTCTAAATTTTCAATTTTTTTTTTGTGTTTTTTGGGTTATTTGGGTTTTTTGCTATGTGGGTGTGTTTTGTTTTTTGAGGGAAATTAGGGTTTGGGGATTTTTCTGCTTGAATTTTCTTCGTCAATGTTCTTGGTGGGGGGTTTTTGGGTTTCTTGGAGTGAAAGAAATTTAGGGTTTTAGGGTTTTTGGACTGTGATGAAATTATTGAGGGATTGGGATTGGGATTGGTATTGTATGAGAATTTGGTTTTTGGGTTTGTTAATTTAGGGGTTTTTGAGTGTTAAAGTTTTGAGCTTTTTGTATGATTTATGAGCTTAATTACTTTTAGCTTATCAATGGGGTTTTAGAGAATGGAAAGACTTAGTCTTTGAATGTTATTGGAGCTTTTGTATGTACGAGTTTTTTAGATTAAAACTATTTAAGTTATCAATAGGTTAGATATGGTGTTAAAAAGAAAATCTTTTGTTTTGACTTCAGGGAAGTTCACATTTGAAAGAGAAAACCTGAATGAAATTTTGCAATAATGCTTTGTATGATGTATGTGAAGCTACACTCTTGTCACATTGCAAAAGGGTACTCATTTTTAATTAACTTAGTAAATAAAAACAGCCGAAAGTTTAGATTCCTAAAGCTTTCTGGAGTTGTTGTCTCTACTAGTTAATCCCTAGTGATAGGCACAATGGGCTGGGGTCACGCCTCAAGAAGCAGCAGTTACTAGTTCGAATCCCGCCATCCCTGTATCGTTGAGGCCAAAAACTTACTCATTAAAAAATTGCACCTCTTTTTCATAACCTAGGAGCAGTTTCTTGCTATTATGAGTTTCAGGAGAACTTCTTGTTCTTCCTAAAAGGGAATTTTTTAGTTTAATGGTGAATAACTTTATTTCCAGAAGGGGAGAAAATCTGGTTGATGTACTCTTCATCAGTCTTAACCTTAAGTGGATCAGCTGTATTCTCTACTGTTTCCCTTAAACTTGGGCCATTTGTCCCCCCTTTTTCTTTACCTCCCTACCCCCTCTCTCTTGGCCTATGATCCTTTTGTTTATACTCATTACCTCAATGGAGCCAGTTGAATGTTGGGATCATAAATCTGAGGTACAAAGCTTTTGCTTAATACCTAAAGGGCCAAAACTTTTAGTTGCACCTCAGCTATCATCTTTTCCATTGAGCAATGCACATTTGTTTTGAAGTGCATAAGTTTTATTGGCTTGAGTGCTACTTAAGAACACTTTATATGTACCGTGTTTACTATTTTGTTCTGTAGTTTTCTCAGCTATGTACGTGCAGTTCCATTTGCATTTGTTTTGAGTTCTTATTCTCTAATTTTTATCACCAACTAATACATTAAATTTCTTTTTCTTTTTCTTTTTCTTTTTTTCCCTTTTTGTTTTTGATAAGTGCTACAGTAACTTTTCTGAATGAACATGCTATGGAACTGGCCTATTTGCTGAAAAAAATGTCACTGATCTTTGTCATCACATGCTTTTTGATCAAATGAGTCTTAATGAATTGACTTATTTTTTTGCAATGTAATTTCTTGTGTTATAGTTATATGGATCAACCCACACAAATTGCCTTTGTTTGTAAGAAGCTATTTTCTGGAACTTGCAATAACCAAATCAGATCATTTTTCCATACTTCATGTGTGATCATCCCTGGCATGATTTTTTCTAAAAAAATTATTTCACCAAATTTAGGCTATGTCCAATACTCTTTGGCTTTAATAAAGGTTTTTTTGCATTCAAAAAAAAAAAAAATGGCAGGAACTGATGATGATCTTCCTCCATCACATCAAAATAGAATTCCTAGAGGGCGTGTTGCCGGAAATGGAAGATCTGCTGTGGCTTCTGTTCCATATCCTAGGATGTATGGTGAAACTGATATGGAGACCCAAATTCACCAACTCGAGCAAGAAGCATACAGTTCAGTTCTAAGAGCCTTTAAAGCTCAAGCTGATGCCATTACTTGGGTACTTTGTCATTTATTTTAATCAGGAATCTAATGTCTTTAAATTTGCTTGATCAGGGTTAAATGACTGCTACATGAAATGTATTTTCTTCAGGAGAAGGAAAGTTTAATAACAGAACTTAGAAAAGAGTTGAGACTATCAAATGAGGAACACAGAGAGCTTCTAGGACGGGTTAATGCAGATGATGTCATTCGAAGGATAAGGTCTGTACGATCTGTTAAATTTTAGACAGCTTTTTTCTCGTCTTTTAATGGGTGCTGAATTGGGTAATGTCATTAGGGAGTGGAGACAGGCAGGTGGGCATCAATCTGGCATGCTTGGTACTGGTCAAGCTGCTCATGATCCAATACCCAGCCCTACTGTCTCTGCATCTCGCAAGAAACAGAAGATTTCTCAGCCAGTACCATCACAATCCTATGGTGGACCATCTCCTACGTTTCACCAACAAGCAGTAGCAGCATCTCACCAGCCATCTTCATCCACTGCAAAGCGAGGATCAATCCCAGGACCGAAGGGCAAGAAGCAGAAACCTGTAAGTTAAATTCATGAAATTTGGAGTTGAACATAAACAATTTGTAACTGATTCGTGTGTATGATTTCTTGCAAGTTTTGCATTTGATTGGTTTGTTCCCATACTGTTCCATTTTGTTTACAGGGTCAGGTTTTGCCTGGTGCTTCTTCAATGAAGCAGTATCCTTTGTCAGGCCCTACTGGGAGGGGTCAGGTTGCTAATAGGGTTTCTTCTGGTGCTCTTGCGGGTGAGCATCCCGAAGGAGCAACTTTTGATCCATTGATTGGGAGGAGAGTGAGGACCAGGTGGCCTGATGACAATAACTTTTATGAAGCTGTTATAACTGACCACAATCCAGTTGAGGTGTATATTTGGTCTTGATTGCATTTAAATCTATATTGCAGCAATCTATGTGGCTGAATATTATCCTTTAATTTTTGTCAGGGGCGACATGCTCTGGTCTATGATATTGGCAGTGCAAATGAGACATGGGAATGGGTTAATCTCTCGGAGGTATATCTGATGCTTTTTCCCCATGTCCTACAGAAACTTTCTCTAACCTGCAGCTTTCTGAAGCTTTTTAAGGTGGTAGAAAGGGCTTAGATCTGCTTGTTGCAGAGAAAAGGTGCAGCGCCTTTCTAGCGGATTGAAGCAACAATAAGCACCAAGAGTATGATCCAAGAAGAAAGAAACAGAATAGAAAGAATGATAGGGAAATGATTTAAGTTGGTGTTTGAGTTCAATTCAAGGGACTGAAGCTAAAGCCTGAATTATTGGATGGCAAAAGGCTGCTTGAAAGACTAAAAGATACTAGGCCCTTAGTACACTGTTCAATACCAGCACTTGATTTGTTGTCACGTCCTTTTAATGTCAGCCTTTTCAAGTTTACTAATGCCACAATTTGGAGTTTTGTGTAGAAAGGAGAAGAGAGAAAAGCTTTATCTTTCGGGAAAGGGGAGGAGAGGAAAGTATATATATTCTCTCTCATGTTGATTGGATGTTAAAAAGAGAAAAGAGAATAGAAAACCTTACATCATTTATGGACCATTATGCCCTTTCTCATTTAACAAGTTGAAAGTAAAATTTGTTGGTACCTCCATCCATATCTGCCCACATTTGGGCAGATTGTAGAAGTGGGCCTGGGATGGAGAGCTTCTTTCCCATTCTTTTTTTTCTCCATCTAGTCAGTGGTAGGGAACTCCTCCCACTTTTATTTTTCCCTCCCTCCCTCCCTCCAACTCCTTCCAGCTAAGCCATTAAAAGTCAAATGCTATTCAGTTCTTTTAGAAGGAAAATGTCATGAATTTATAAAATCAACTTAAGTCATAGTAGTAAAGGCCAACATAAAATGACAAGATTGCTAGATTCTATGCTAATTACTGGGCCGATCTAAGTGGACTATTTGGTCCCTTGGCCTTGGTTTGTTTCTTCCATGCCTTGCATCATTTCTATTTTACCAACTATATTCTTCAAAATTTCTGTATTATGACTTTTTAACACTTGCATAGGTTTTGTGAAGCATATAGAATATTCTGAAACATATAGAATCTGTTTAACTGGTGTGGTTGCCATTTGATGATGGGGTCAGTTCTCACTGGCTTCCTTGTAGACGACAATACTTATTTATTTAGTTGCCGACTTATTGTTGATTTTACACTTTGTGACTTGAGTGGATTACCTCACCCATTAATTTTTTTTTGATAAGTATTACCTCACCCATTAATGCGGTCGAAGAGACACAGCTATGGAGGCGTGTAATAGCTTTGAAGTTTGGGGAGGGATAGGGGGAATGGTGTCATAGATGTTGGATAGGGGTACACATGGTTGTGGGCTTTGGAGGAGTATTTGGAAGGGGTGGGATGATTTTAGTCAATATGTGTGATTTGAGGTTGGCTTGGGGAATAGAATCCGATTTTGGCATGATTGTTGGTGTGGAGAACAGCCGCTTAAAGTAGCTTTCCCATTTCTATTTGAGAATGCCGCTAATCAGGAGGTGTTGGTGGCAAATTTGTTGGAGTGGCAAAGTGCGGGAAAGAGGGAGTTGGGATGTGAGCTTCCAATGGGGTTTTAATGATTGGGAGGTGGAGTTGGTGGGGGTTTTTCTTCATTTACTGGAGTATCATTCTCTTTGTAATGAGGATGGGGATCAAGTAGGGTGGAGGTTGAAAATGGATGGAGGTTTTGATATTCACTCTTTCTATAATGCTTTGAGGGGACCTGGTGCTGACACTTTTCCTTTAAAAAGTATTTGGGGTGCGAAGGCTCCACAGAGGGTATCTTTCTGTTTGGACAGCCACATGGGGGAGGATTCTTACTACTGATAATTTGAGGAGATGAGGCTTCATGATTGTGGATTGGTGTTGTATGTGTTGGTGTAGTGGGGAGAATGTTGATCATCTCCTGATTCATTGTGTAGGGGCTTCCTGGTTATGGAGTTATGCTTTTAGATCCTTTGGAGTCTCTTGGGTCTTACCTTAGAGGGTGGTTGATCTATTGGCTGAATGGAGGAATTGGTTTGGGAAGCACACGTCAAATATTTGGAATTTGGTACTGCATTGTGTGATGTGGATCATTTGGAAGGAGCGTAATAGTCTTTTTTTGTGAGGATTCTGAGCGTTTAGGGGACTGGCTCATAGCATTGTTTGCAGGGATGTTATATTGATCTCGAGCTTGGTGATTCACTTCAAGTGATTCCATTCCGTTGTTTATAGATTCCCTTTTTTCTTATACATAAACCCTTTTTTCTTTGTTGTTGTACATATGTTTTTGGCTATTTCATTATTCTTTGTGAAATAGTCCTTTATCAATAAAATTATTATTTCCTATAAAAAAATTTATGTGGTTGGGACTTTCATGTAGACTAAAAAAGAGCACTTTTCACATCTACACAACATGTATTATATACTGCAAAGCTGAGTTTTGGGATGCCTAAGATGTCCCTTTGTATGGTATAATCTGGCATTTAATATATTAGTTCCATACATATTCTATTTTGCTTTTATTGATTCATGGTTCTTAATGCAGATCTCCCCTGAGGATATCCAATGGGTTGGCGAGGATCCTGGAATCCCCCGTCGAGGGGGTTATGGTGGATCAGGTCATGGGATGAATAGACCTGTTGGCCGTGATGGTATTCCAGGTGCAGGAAGAGGTAGAGGGGCTACAAAGGGTCATGCCAGAAAAGATTTTCTGCCATCGCAAAATGGAATTGGAAAGAAAGCACCAGATGATATAAAAATTCTTCACACAGATACTCTAATCAAGGAGGTAAGTGAAACCTCCATCATCTGTAATTGTAAACTTTTTAATGTCTTTACATTTGTATAATTTTCTGTGGAATTTGGATAGGTGGAGAGAGTTTTTGGTGCAAATCATCCAGATCCTCTTGAAATTGAGAGAGCCAAGAAAGCATTGAAGGTAAGAAAGAAATAACACCCCACCCTCCCTTCCCCTTCTCAAGTACTTTGTTGAGGGTGCCCCCACTCTTGAGTTTTTTCTCAAGCTTTTGTTGCTTTTACATCTCTTTGCTCAAACAGCATGTATACATCATTGCAGGAGCAAGAACAAGCACTTGTTGACGCAATTTCAAGGCTTAATGAGATTTCTGATGGTGAAAGCGGTACAATTATTTGATCTTACCTTGCATTATTCTTAGGATCATAGGTTGCCCTATATAAGTAACTTTAGAACTCTGTCCAGCGATAAGGGCTGTTTAAGCAATCCATGGATATTGAATGTGTCCTTTGTTCTTTAGCATTTGATGATAAATCTCATCAAAGAAGTCCTTGTTATTCCTTAGCTTTGGAAAGAACTTGTTTTTTATTCCATGGACCCATAATTCATAAATTTTTACCCCCCTAATTAAGGCTAATTATTTGACTCGATTCCATTTTAATGCCCCATTTTTGTTCTTTTTTAAACAGATGAGGGTGGCCACCAGTTCTCGCTTGGGCAGTCGATGGATCGAGATTGATTAGGGACTGGTTACAACAGAAAGCAGGATTATAACATACAATTTTAAGGCTGGAGGAGGTTAATATGATGGATAGTGTTAAGATTTTATAATGGAAAAATCTGATTTGAAGGTTACTTTCTAGTATAATACTACCATCTTCCAACTCTCTCTCTCTCTCTCCCCCGCTGGGGATGACTCTGGGCTTGGGACAATTAGTAGGATAGTGCTATTGTAGGGATGGATGGGTATTGTTGTAGCTGCTGCTGGGTTAATAATTTATTGGTTAACTGAGTTCACTTAGGAGATGCTGATGCTAGTGTACAATACATTATTTGGTTAGTGATTAACGTGTGGTGGTCCTGTATAAATTTGTGTTATTCATGCGTAACATCTCTCTCTCTCTCTCTCTCTCTCTCTCTCTCTCAAATCATCATTATATATTTAGCATGAGGTTTTGCAATGGGACATGTTCTTTTAAAATGGTTTTCATTTGGCCTCTCACCTCATCTTCTATTATTTATTTATATCAGACAATAGTAATTTTATTTTCTTAGCACTAAAATTTTAATAAAAGTTTTGGGCAATCACTTAGCGGAAATATGTATCCTGTTTTCTGTAAATAGTTGGTGATCTCTAGTACATTTGTTTATCCAATAATAGATAGAAAATAAAAGAAAATACTTTCAATTAAATGACAAGATAAACTTATTTTTAATAACTTCCCAATAAGCCAAGCTACATACTCACCCTTTTGTGTGACAGTGACTAATGTGGACCAAAAGTTCAATATGCGGTCTTTAGGCAGCCCCCACCATGCAATTATTTCTTAGTAGACAGCTCTTCTCTCCAAACAAATTAGAACATGTATGGAACTTTAACTATGCTCAGAGAATGTGCATCTTTGACATCTCATCCATGTTAACCTTCAAACAAATCAAGAAAGTGACATTAATTTAACGAAAGCAACTTCCTACTTTTTGTCTGCTTTTAGAAAGACTACAAGGAAAACACAAGTAAATAAATCATGGTTCAATGTTTATATTGGAATGATAATGGTTCTTTTGAAAAATTAATGGTATTGAGTTGGGCTTGTTCGTGCTAGTGTATTGGATATTATACAGACCCGTCCAATATATTATAGGCTTCACTCAGTAGCATGTGAAAATGGAAGCAAATTGTTTACCAAAAAAGAAAACTGAAGCAAATGAAACCCTTTAAAAGATATATATTCCTAAAGATTAGCCTGTTTGGTAATGTTGTTTAAACAACACAACATGTATTTCCACAACTTTTTTTTATTCACACGTATTTTTACAATACTTAAATAACGTTAGAGTAACATTACCAAACGGACCCTTATTTTATTTTTAAATATTATGTCTTATATTTAAATAAAAATTAGAAGAAATTGAAAGTATTAACAAGAAATCTGTCAGCATAATATTTTTCATAGCAATTGAGGTAACAACTTATCGGTGAAAGATAATAAAATGTTGTCAATAGTGAATCTATGTAGAAATCAATAACAATTTATCTTCAAACTTATGAAAAAATTTGTAAAAAAATTATTTAAAAAAAAGTTATCTGTGACAGGACTCGACTCGGCTAAGTGCGTTCACATTAGGCATTGTAAATGATATATGTAGGTAAATTTTAGCATCAAAGCAAAATTTGGTGCGTATAGTTTGGTTAGCACTATCTGAGAAAAAGAAGTCTTTTCAACGGACCTACCTCATGCAGTGCATAACAGGCAAAAGTACACGTGTTATACAGTGACTGTCAACTCGGTGCTTTCCACATAAACACAGCAACCCATTATAAGCATATGTTCCAGCTTTTTGTTTCTTGAACAAGAATGGCATCTCTCTTGTACCTTAATCCATGCAATCAAAACCAGACATGTAATAAAATTCCTCACCCTGGAGCTAAAAAAGCCAGTATGAGAAGCTATTTTGTTAGATGTGAAGGTGGTAAAGATGATCTAAGGTCAGATGAAAAGAACAGTGAAGGAAGAAAGAGACTTAAGATTCTGATAGCAGGTGGGGGCATAGGGGGGCTAGTCTTGGCTCTGGCTGCAAAGCATAGAGGGTTTGAAGTAAAGGTTTTTGAGAAGGATTTGAGTGCGGTGAGAGGGGAGGGTAGGCATCGTGGCCCTATTCAACTCTTAAGTAGTGCTTTGGCTGTGTTGCAAGAGATAGATGAGAATGTTGCTGAGCAAATTATGAAAGCAGGTTGTGTTACTGGCAATAGGATCAATGGCCTTGCAGATGGTGTCTCTGGTGAATGGTAAGTGGTGACCTTTTTCTCTCATAGTCTTCCTTGATTGCCTATTAAGCTCTTTGGCTGACTTTTCATGTAGTTGATTTGCTCAGATCGACAGTTCTTTGGTGTTGTAGCTTATGTTCCCCAGTTAAATTTAACCATGTGGTTGCTTTGACCAACAAACTTCATCATTGAAATTAATTATCCTTGAAAAAGATACCATTATTTATACTGACCATGTGGTTGTATTCAATTGAAGAATCTAAGGTATGCGTTAGGAACTGTACTTAAAAGAGTGCTGAATGTCATAAGCAAAGATAGCCACCATTATTTGAATAGCTATTAGTCATGACAGTTAATGCATATTGTCAAAACTTACTGGATTGTATCAGTCTCAGAAGTTTATGTGAATGTGATGCTTCTACCCCTGACATTGACATAACCTCCATCCATCGAGCTTGACTGATAAATTTCTGGTTCTTATTCCCATAAGACCCACCAAGAAGTTAAATTAGTGTTTATTTGCTGGTAATTGATGTCAAAATTTCTGTCCCTTCTGCTTCAGGTTTACTAAGTTTGACCTTTCTACTCCTGCTGTAAGGAGGGGACTTCCTATTACTCAAGTAATATGTAGGATGGAATTGCAAGACATCTTAATCAATGCAGTTGGGTCTGAAATTGTGAGAAACGAGTCTAAAGTTGTAGACTTCATGGAAGACCCCAACAAGGTTTTGAAATGTTTTAACAACTTGAATTCTAATAAACCAATTTCTGTATGTATTTCATTGCCCTTTCATCGTTTATTAGGTAACAGCTATACTTCAAGATGGACAGCAGTATGATGGAGACATATTAGTTGGAGCTGATGGAATTTGGTCAATAGTATGTTATCTAGCCCATCTCTATCATTCAACTCCAGCGCAATATTTCTTCTTCCTCGCTTTTAAGTTTCAAATTATTGTTCAACTTTCCCCTTAGGTGCGTTCAAATTTGTTTGGGGAGCAGGAAGCAAATTATTCAAGTTATACATGCTATAGTGGACTAACTAACTTTGTGCCACCATATATTGATATTGTTGGGTATGTTACTTGGTTTTATATTCACAACCTTAGCTTATAGATGTATTTAAAATGACATAAGAATATGTAGAGATACTGAGTAGTTATGCATTCTGTTTGTTTATTTTAGTGTTCTGTTTGAAGGTATCGGGTGTTCCTAGGATTGAATCAGTACTTTGTTGCTTCAGATGTTGGGAATGGGAAAATGCAATGGTATGCCTTCCATAAGGAACCCCAAAGAAATACCGATCCTCCCAAAGGTAACTCTCTCTCTCTCTCTCTCTCATGATAATGTTTTGGCTAACTAAATTCATCTCACTTATGTAACTAAAACAACTAAAAAGAGGCCTTAGTCCTAAAATTTTGGGATTGGCTATGGATCCTTAACAAACTAATAAGAGTCAATTACATGTATTCATGCATTAAATGTTGCAGGTAAAAAGAAGAGGCTTCTGGAGCTGTTCGGAAACTGGTGTAATGAAGTGATTACTTTAATCAGGGAAACACCTGAGCACATGATTTTGCGGAGAGACATCTATGACAGAGACATGATCTACAGCTGGGGAAATGGACGAGTTACCCTGTTAGGTGATGCTGCTCATCCTATGCAGCCTAATTTCGGCCAAGGGGGTTGCATGGCAATTGAGGTATCTTATCTGTGAATGGATGATATACTCTCTAGCTACCTAGAAATTCTAAGGAGCATGTGGATAACCCTTGTTATTTGTTTCTCATGGCAATGTAGTAATTTTATTAGAACCATTTCTGAAATGGATAATTTTAGGATTTTGTGAAATGAATATTCTCATGAAATTTTATTTTTATGTAGTATTCTTTTGTTATATATTCATTTAAGCATAACCATGTCCTGTCAAATGCAATGAAAATTATCTGGCATGGCTACTGGATACTTTGGTCATTGATACTCAGAAAATGCAGATAGGTTGCAAATGAAATTTATTACTAATGGATGCCTGAGGTTGGTGATAAAGATCTCTTCTAAGTTCCTATAGGCTCATTATGGTAACAATTGTATGTGCAGGACTGTTACCAGCTTATACTTGAGCTTGATAAGTTGGCCAAAAGTGGCTCAGATGTTCAACAGTCTTATGAAATTGCCTCAACACTTAGAAGGTAATCTGTCTTAGCGGGGGAAAAAACTCTTACTCGGTTACCCTGCATTCTAATTCTGTGACTTCATCATGAATAGATACGAGAAGAAAAGAATGTTCCGTATTAGCACAGTGCATGCAGCTAGCAGAATGGCATCAAAAATGATTGACACTTACCAACCTTACATGGAATTTTCACCTGGCCCTCTGTCTGTGAGTTATCTTCCTCCTGCTTTTTGCATCACTTCATGTTAATTCTTCTCTTTGCTTCATTGCTTGAATTAGAAATGAAGTGTATTTCATGTTGTTCTTTTTGTGGCAGCATCTATCAACACTAAGGATTAAACATCCTTCAATTCACGTGGCTCGTGCACTTTTGCAGTTCTGTTTGCCACACTTCCTGACTTGGATGATAGCAGGACATGGGTAAGAGAAGGATCCCATGTAGAAAATAGAATTAAACAATTTCCATCCCCTCTCCACCATTGTTCCCTCCCTTGCCTTTTCTAATTTTTCATGCTGCTGTTCTTGCAGGTTCCACATAAAGAGGAAAAGAAGTGCATGAACAAATACAACAAACTTAGAGCAGTTTCATTAGTGATCACAACACCTTAATTTTGTGCAAAATATGTTATTCAATGGTGATGTCCAGAGAAGATGGAGAAGACTTGAACAAGAAGTCATGGAGACTATCACAAACTGCAGACCATATTACAGTATTCTGCAGAATTTTTCATATGGCTAGGCTAACGTTTATGTTGTTGAAACAAATATGATACCTATATGCAGAATGGGGGGAAGTGTGGGAAAATGATTAGATGGGTTAATTTCTGATAAACGCCAAACTCTCCAATGCTAGATTCCTTAAAAACCAGAAGTTACATGTACTTTAATCTCTATGATTTGTATTTTCACTATTTTGTAGATTGGACAATTCCAATGGGACCATCGCATTAGCAAGAGACATGAATTCTGCAGAGCTGCAACTTTATATTCTCATACATAAAGAAAAAGACTTTATAAGAAATACAGTTAGATTTGTCTATATGGAAAATTTGCATGGCAAGTGAGACCATATTTGATGAACATTGTGCTTTATTTTATTTTAAAAAAAAAAAAAAAAATTTATGCAAACGTAGCTGGGTTTGTTTCTTAATTCCTACCATGCCAGAAGTGGTGTGAATGAAACAGGCTCATACTTGCTGGGCATGTTCAAGCTCGGGTTTGGTTAAGCTTTAGAAAGACCTAGTTGAAATCACACTTTAATCGTAATCAACCCTGCTCAAATTCAAGAAAAATGGAGGGTGCTTTGGCTGAATTTCTTTCATACTATTGGATTTACGAGTCATCTTGACCATCGCTTCGGCCATAATCTAAAGAGATTACTTCACTCGTCTTTTCTTTTTCTTTTTCTTTTTTGGTTTGATAATCCGACCGCTTTGCACAAACATCATGCACATAGGATTGAAGCAACTCCTTGTTTCTGATCCATTACGATGCCTATGACTAACACTCATTTTCATCAAGCTTTTTAAAGATTTTTGTATCCAATGGCTATATACTTTTGAGAGTAATAGATCATTGGAAAAGGATGAATTCATTCACAAACTAAACAACAGTACACACTAGTTATGCATTCCGTCTGAAACGCATTGTACATACCAACAGGCAAAAGGAAAAAAATACAACTTACAGGGACCAGACGGTCTACAACTACTTTCTTTTTTCAAGTTACACATACATCAATGGGTCTTAAATGCAGGACCTCATCCTAGCTTTCCTAGCTTCTAGGAGAGAAGAAGATTCCATTTGAGCTAAGTCTCATTGGCACCAGAAGATCTACAAATACTAATCAGTGGTAAATAATTAACCTAAAGTTACATAATATACAAAACCAACCGCAGAAGCCATTTTCATCACCTCCTAGCCCGCTTTCTTGGCCGATTTGAGGCTGCCACTTCCTTTCCCCCACTGTTCTTTCCACGCTTCGCTGAAACTGGACTCACCTCTGCCCTTTTTGGTGGCCTTCCAACACTCCTCTTTGATGGACTACTCTCCTCCTTTACAAGTTTCTTATCGCTACTTAGCCTCAACACCCTCTCTTTCCTACTATTATCTTCCTTCCCACTAAGTCTCCTTTTCTGCTCTTTACTACTACCACCACCACCATTCTTAATCCTTTTCAAGAAATCTGCTGCACTTCGCTTTTTCTCCAATGGCAATGCTTCAGTTTTCTTCTTGTCAGTTTTGGAACTCTCTACTTTGTTACCTGAACCGGCTTTTGATCCAGGACTCGTGCTTTGTTTCTTGCTAGAAGCACTAACATTGTTTGTCAAGTTCTTGTTGCCCCTTCTTAAGCTTCTAGCTCCAGTGATAGGCTTCTCTTTTGAGTAAGTTTTGATCACACTATTGTCTTCCACTGTATTGGTGGAAGAGGGCTTAACGAGAGGTGGCTTTATATCAATAACTGACTTCTTCTCATCACTTACTTGCTTGTCCTTTTGACCAAAGACAGCAGAGGAAGGTTTAGCTGACATGGAACTTCGTTTACGGCAAACTATTATAGGAGCTGATGACTTCTGCTTTGCAAGCAATGAATCAGTTCTTTCTACTTCAGGTTTAGGTTCTGGAATTGCATTTGGTGTTGGTGTTGGTGTCGGTGTTTGTGTTGGTATTGTAATTGGTGAAGGTGGAGATGAATCTTCTTTCGGGTTTGGTTTTGGGATTTCATTCTTGATTTTGTTTAACACAAGGTGGCGAAGTTGGTGGGCAGTGGTTAATTCAATGGAGGATTTGGGGAAGAATATGGTGGCATTGTTGAAGAGGAGCAAGAGGTCCCGGTAGAATGTGAGGGTGCTAGAGGAATAGGTGCCCTTTTGAAATCTCCTTTGTATTGTTTCCAAATCCAAGTGTTGCCGGACCATGTTTTTGTAATTGTCAGTTTCCTGCAAAATAATTAGACAAAATTTGTTTCTCATTTTGTTCCTTTTGAAATTTCATCAACAAATATACTGTTTCTTCAAACAACTTGATAACAGGTAGAGAACTCTTTCAACCAACAAAACCCACCATGATTTATATAAATGGCACCTTCTCATTCAAATAATAATGTTAAATTTGTTGAATATATAGTAGTATAGTACACTATCCAGCCAAAAAAAAAAAAGTAAAACTAGAAGACTTAAACTTTTTTTTTTTATGTAAGATTTTTTATCTCAAGTTTTGTAATGTGTAAATTTTACTCGTCATAAACCAAAAAAATAAATAAATAAATGGTTCTTTTGCACTTTGCTATAAGGGCAGAAGTATTGTTTTTCCTAAACGGGCTAAAGCCAAATTTAACAATGAAATGTATAGTTATTGTAATTCAAAGCATCTCTGTTTTTTGGTCCGAGTTATGGCCCTAAAGGGATTCATCTAAATCGAGAAGCATTTCGAACGATAAATGGAAAATTGGGGCCCCATAAATTTTTTTTTTTTTTTTTTTTTTTTTGCCTTGGTAGGCCCACAAAACCAGAAAGTCAATGAGATGGTCTGATTTTATAAAACATTTAGGTTGAGGGGTAATGATGGCAAACCCTCAACCAACTCATGAGCCTCTCTCTCACGGCAACCAATTAAGCACGTTGCATGGAAATACTCACACTCACGGTAAACGAGTGAAAAGTGAAAAGTGAAAACCACCACCTTGTCGCTACCAAATACATTATAATTTTTAAAAATAAATAAATAAAAAAAGACCTTGTCCCAAGCAAAAACCAGAGGTTCTAAATTCAAACGAAAATTTAAAATATATATTATAGTTTTAACTACTTAATTAATCACGCGTTGCAAATCACGATGACCAAAAAAAAAAATCTTAATAGAAAGAAAAAGAGTTCATTTCAAACTCTAGTCTTGTTGTCGTGAGCTCTTTCTAGAACTACCCTTTTTAAAGTCAATCACGCTCGCTTTCAAGCATTAATAGCTACATGAGAATACACGTGTTTATCAAAATTCAAAACTACATTAAAAAATATTTAAAATATTTTGAAAGAGTTTATCGAAAACTTTAAACATTCATTTTTCTTAACTAGAAAACGGTTTTGATACGAACTTATGATTATCTCTATCTTCAAACCTATAGATAAAGGAAAAAATCTCATAAAAACCTCCTAATAATTGCCTGTTTATTTTTGTCAAAGATATTTGGTATCAAATGATACTATATCAATAATATCAAAATTTAATAAGTGTAAAATATATTTGTAAAAAATAACTAATCCACTAACAATTAAAAGACATATCTTAATAGGTAATTATTTTTATACACATATTTTTCATTTATTAGATTTTAATATAAATAACAAAATACCTTTTCGTATCAAAGTACCAATTATTCATTATTCTTTATAAAGAAAAGTAGGAATTATTCAAACGCAAAAGACCATAGAAATATGAACGGTTGGGACGCTAAAATAAGGCAAAGAAATAAAGAAGACACGCCAAGTGGGTCCGTGGAGGTTGACATGCCCCGCATGTATGCCACGTATTTCCGATTAAAAAGTAATGAAGCTACACGACCACGTTGCAATATTTTAAGCCACAATAATTTTTATTACTATTTTTTAATCCCAAAAAAATATATATTGCTCTTTTTTTTCCTAGCCCTCCAAAGTGGTGCGTGTGTGAGAAATCGGAACGACGTCACTTTGTTTTGTCCCAAAATATATTTGTTACTTTCCTATATAAAGAGAAAACAAACAAATAATTCTCTTATCTTCTTTTGGGTAGAAGCAACAAAAAGTGGGTTCATGACTTGATTCAATAAATTATAGATTTTGGTATAAAATGAAAATTCAAATTTCGGATTATAATTTTAATTTACACCACACGTCAGCTATTTTATCCAAGACTATCCAAGTGTTACGAAATCTGCATGCAAAAATTCATTTTCTTCATATGGATGCAAATTTTCAAAAACCTCAGTAATTATTTGATAGTTTCAAAATAATATTTATTTCCTCATCAAAACAATGAATTACACTAATTAAATTTATGATAAAATTCAAAATATTGAATAATGATAATTTCAAAGAGTTGGTCTGGTTTTTAAGATTTTATAAAATCCACGAGGCATTGGATTTGAAAACCCCTACATCTTGAAATTGCCTCAGAAAACTATTCTTGTAATTATTTAACACTATGAGTATGAGATTCCTAAAGAATAGTCAGACTCTCGAAGAGTAATTATTTAATACTAGCCTCACCACACGTGCAAAGCGCGTGCGATGAGGCTTTTTTTTTAGTGGTCTTATTTTGTAGAAAAAAACTAATCTTTTTTAAATTTTATATATATAATTTTTATTTTGAAAATATAATTTATAAGTGGATAAAGTAATTTGAAAATTAACAGGAAAGTGGTCCGATTTTTTAGATAATGTTTTGGTGGGAGTTAGAGTTGCATTTTTACCATATTATCCTGTAGTTTTATCTCTACTTAAACATAGGGATCTAAGGGTATTTTTAAACTAAAAAAAATGAGGAATCCAAACAGAAGAAGTCCCTTAAATAAAATATAGATATATAAGTATTAAATTCCTGAAAAAAAAAAAAAAAAAAAAAGTCAAACTCTCGAAGAACTCTTAACAACTATCTTTTAACGAAAAATAACACAAATTTGGTAAACAAGCCTTCTTGACTTAACATTGTTAACCGCTAGTAAATTCTCTCATAACTCTCAATTGGTCAATGACTTTTTATCTACCTTGGCTTGTACCCTAGTATCCTTTTTTTTTTCCTTTGGAGAAGGTAGGACGAAATTGTGGTAAGTAAGTCATGCGCATGCAGCAAGCTTCTTCTTTTTCTCTCGGAGTGGTGAATGGACCCGTACCGAAATGTGGGTCAGACCATTTAACCCCAACTTGTAAAACCAAAGCCGAACTATACAAAAGTGGTCCTAAATTATTGGACAGTAATTAATACTCGACCGCACATGACCTAAAGTGTCCAATATAAATAAAAAAACACCACCAACAAATCACAGAAACCCTTGCATGTGAACCACTATCCTAATGCACCTACACATTCAACTTTCTTTTAAAAAAAAATTATTTCTAGCATTCCGCATTAATAGTAGGAACCTTTTGACATTTTAAACGTCCAATTTTTAAATCACTCTTATTCTATTGTAACTATCAAATTATTATAAAATTACTATCACCTAATAATTAGAACCGTTTGTCATTTTAAACGTTCAACATTCAAATCATTTTATCTTTATTGTAAGTTGTAACTATCACTCTGTCTCTATTATAACTATCGAATTATTATAAAATAACTATTGCCTAATAGTTAGAATCTTCTGTCATTTTAAATATTCAATATTCAAATCATTCTATTTTTATTATAACAATCAAATTATCATAAAACCACTATCATCGTAAGTCTGTAACGCTGAACGACCCTAATAAACATATTAGAAAATAACCCATACATTCATGTGATCTAAGAAGTAAACACACGAACACATCACAATAATTTTTTTTAATTTATTGAAAATAAAAATATGATATGACAACTAATTCATATTTTTTATACATACATTTTTTTTAATAAATATCAAAATCTTTTAAATATATATAAAATAAAAGATTATAATTTTTTTTCTCACTAACGACACTTGACACGCACGTACAAAGAATCTCCTTTTATGTGAGTTCGGGTATTAGTTCGTCGTTATTTATTTCATTTATTTTATCCAAAAATCAAGTTTTTAAAAAAAAATTAATTATAGAAATGATTATTAAATACCGAAAATGCCCTTGAAGAACAAACGGACCAATTACCTGGCTTTCGAGTCGGCGCTCGAATAAGGAGCTGTTTTCACACGCACGGATTATCTCCAAAATCTCAACCAACGGCTCTGATTTCACCGCCACCTCCACCGTCTCCGGCGACTCCACGCCGCCGGAAACCTCCTTCCTCCTCCGCCTCATCCTCTTTCCCGTCAGGCTCGCCGAGCTCTGCACCTCGCTGCTCCCCCTCGCTGCCGAGTCCGTACGCAACTCGGACGAGTCACCGCCGCCTTTCCTCTCCGACTCGGACTGAGCCGCCGCCACCTCCTCCCCCGATTCCATGTCCTCCCTGCCCGGATCCGGCCCGTCCGAACCGGTTTTAACCTGTTCACCCTCCGATTTAGCTCCCTCCCCGGACTTCTCACCCTCGGTCGAATTCGATTCGTTAAACGACCGATTATCCTTGTCGGAATTCTCTCCGGTCACGGGAGACACCTCGTCCCCCTCCGGTTCGCCATTTCCAGATCCATCTCCCTCCAGATCTGGCTTTTCCTCGCTCTCTCTCTCCTCCTCCAACTTCTTCACCTTCTTCTCCAACAACCTTCAAAAACCAAAAACCAAAAAAAAATCTCAGATCCAAAAATTCAAAAAAAACCAAAAAAAAAAAAATTAATTAATTAAAAAATATTTAAAAAATAATAATTACACGATGTTAAGGTCATAGCGTTGGAGGTCACGTTTAAGCTCGGCGACACGGCGTTTTCTGAGCTCGTCCAACCAGGCATCGTAAAAAACGACGTCGTTTTCGTTTTCTTCGTTCTCGCTCTGCGTCAAAGAAGCAGCGACGTCGTTTTGGTGGTTGGTGAGGAGAGAGAAGCGGCGTTTGAGGTCTCGAAACTTGTTCATACAGTGAAGAGGGAGAGGAGGAGGGGAGGAGGAGGAGGAGGGTTTGAAAGAGTGGAGACTGAGCTCGGTAGCGACGGAGTCCCAGTCCTTGAAACCGTGTCGTTTAACTGCAAACGCTAGCAATAGCTCCTCCCATGTTCCCCACGACGACGACGTTGTTGTTATGCAATTACTACTACTCGTTTTCGTTTTTGTTTCTGATTGTGATTCTGTTTCTTTCATTTTTTTTGTGATTTTTTTTTTTTGGTAGTACCATATATATGTATAAATAGTACCTATAAACTTGTCCCTCCAATTTGGTTTGGCTTGGGTTTCATTCAAATTAAAAATATATATATAAAGCGCTAGTTTAGCTAAGGTTGGTTTTTTTTTTTTTTTTATGCTATTGTGATTTTGGATGAGTATTTTGCTTTTGCTTTGTTGGGGTTTGTGGTTATTTTAAACAAGACAACTTTTGAGATAATTGTATGCTAGAGACAAACAAATTTACTTCTCCTTTTTTTTATTTATTTATATATTGACGTGATAAGATATGTTTGTTATTACAATATTACTTTTATTTTATTTTTCATTAATCCATCACTAACTCAACTTTCAATAAGTCTAGAGTTGTGAAATCATATAGTTTTGAATAAATTTAACATCTTTCTCTCATATAAAGGTATAAAGGTAAATTCTACGTGTATATGGACTCATTTTTATGCTTAGTGGATTAAAAAGTCGACTTTTTTTATTATTTAGCTTATTTTTATTATTATTTATTGGTTTCATTACACTTTTTAGTACTATTTATGGGTTTCACAATACTATTTCAGCTATCTTTTAACTTTATCTATAATATTTTCAGTAAAAAATTTTCAGTTTCAACAAAATAAGTTGTTCTAAAAAAGACTCTTAATTTAATAAATTATTAACTTGTGAAATTGTGAATAGTTAACGAAAAACGATAGTAAACAAAAAGTATTCACTACTTACAATTTAACAAATTAGTAAGCTGCAAAATTAGATGTGTGATTGAATGTATTCTTAGACTCATTTATAAAAGTTATAGAAACATGTTACATAAATCTTACAAACAAACGTTAAAATTAAATATGATCAGTGATACCTAATTTTTATTTATTTTATTTTATTTGAATAGTGATACCTAATTTTATATAATGAAATAATAAAATCCAAAAGAAAAGTGCAATACATTGAATTGTACCGAATAATTTATCAGAGCACGCAACTGGGTACGGTGACTCAGCCTACATCTGTGATGTTCTGTTTAATTTACGATGTTGTCCCTGCGTATTGATTAGAATAGCTAGGCTGTCCTTTGTTCAAATTGTTTATGGAGCGAATCTTGTTTTATTCTCACCAATTGGCACAACAGTTTCTGGTTTTTCGATCTTGGTTGGTGTACTTTTGGTTTGCTTTGAATGTGGGTGTTTAGGACTTAGGATCTAGATCCAATGAAATTAGCCTATGAAATTGAGTCTAGCTTGGCCCAATGGACCAATTTGGCTATTTCCTCTCCAAGGGCTATCATTTTACACCTAAAGTCCAAACAAATAAAGCTAGTGCAGATAGACAAGCTTTTAAATGTGTTGTTTGCCTTGGGGATGCAGTTTTTTTCTTCTTTTTTTATTTTTTAATAATTCAGGGCCCATTTAGTATTGTTATTTAAACAACAGTTTTTATTATTTAAATATCATAACACGTATTTCTATAACACTTAAACTACGTTATTAGAAATCTCTTACTAAACGGCAATTTGGAAGGGAGATTTAAGTTTAAAATTGGACTTGTTTGATAAAAACATCATAAAATATCGGTTGAGTTATATAACTCTTGACGATATACAATTTTTTAGACTTCAATTTTTAATATAAAAAAATACAAATGTTATTGTACTTTTACACAATATTAGAGAGAGAGATGTCTATATTGTGATGAGTTGAGAATGCCAAACCGTCCTCTACTTCTCTCTCTCAACTTCCAAGAAACCCACATCCACCCATAATTTCCAGCAAAGTCTCTTTCCATCCTTTAAACCACACAATCCTTGTTGGGTTACACGTATAAGTGAAGTTCCACATTGAATAAAGATGAGAAGAATAAGTTGTCAATATAACATAATTAAGCACATATCCATTGGGCTTAGGCCTTTTGGGTTAAAGTGTGTCTCTATATGTTATATTAATTACTCAAGGAGGCTCCCCAAGGTGTTTAAGAAAAAAAAATGGGGGCCAAAAATGAATATTGCTAATGGTGCTAAATAATGGTGTGATGCGAGGTTCCCATGGACATGGATGTGTAGGGTTAACACGTGGTTCCCATGGATGGCGTACAAGAGACCCATGGATGACGCGTTGATGAAGTGAAAAGCTCATTAGGCAAAGGGGAGTGAGTAGGACTTGTTCATGGCCCACAGAGAGGTGTTGAAACCCATAGAGAGGCAAACACGTAAGGGGAAGATTGTTAAGTTACACGTGTGAGTGAAGTCCCATATTGAATAAAGATGAGAAGAATGAGTGATTAATATAATATAATTGAGCACATATCCATTGGGCTTAGACCTTTTGGGTTAAAGTGTGTCTCTATATGTTATATTAATTACTCAAGGAAGCTCCCCAAGGTGTTTATCCCCCTGACAATCCTCCCCCCCTACAAACCTATAGCCTTCTATCTCTGAGCCTTATCTCACCAAATATGTACGGATTGCACTACCACCATGGACGGAGCCATTCATGCATTGCCCCCCCTAATTTTTTTTTTAAAATAATATAATTATATAACTATATATTTAGGTACTAATTTTAGCAATTTCGTTTAATAAAATTACATTTTCTACCACTTATGGATCATTATAAGAGAAATGCAACAGCTACAAACCTTTTTACAACAAATTTATAGACTATTGAGGTAGCAAATTACATCACTTTTTTACTTACTAATAACCACTAATTATAATAAAAATTTGTAGATCAAGTATTTTCCTCCTTTTAAAGTCCATAAAAAAATTTAAGATCTAAAATCTAAAATATATATATATATATATATATATATACAAGCCCAAAATATTAGTCCAACAACAAAAAGTATCTGTGAGAACGCGATTTGTAACGAACCGTAACAGTGTTGGGTTCGCACGTAAAAAGGCCCAAACAATATCATTTGTAGAGCGTGGGTTTGAAAGGCTAGGCCTTAGTCACCAGACGATGGGTTTTTCGTGGTGTTCATGCATGGTTTAAATTGTGTTCGCCCTGGGAGTCTTTCTCCTGGAGGTGGGCTGGGAGGCTCTGGTTTTTGGCCATTTTTCCCAGCCCCTTCTATGAATTACTTACTTTTCCTTTTATACTAGCCTGTGTTTTTTATCCTTCGTCCACGTGTAGGATCGACATTCCAAGACTGATACTTGTCCCATCAGTCCATACCCAGAGTGGTTGGGGGGTGGTTGTAAAAGTTGGAGAGTATGGTTCTGTCAGGTGCAGAGTATTGAATGGCAGTAAGGGCAGCTTTTCCTGGTCGTTATACTTTCCAACATACCCTTTTCTATTGGCACAGATATTTTAGATTTTTTCCCAAGTTGTTTCTATACCATTTTTGCCCTTTCTTCTTGTGAGATCTCGAACATGCCAAGGACTGAATCGTCCTCGGCTGTGTCCCAAGGCTATTTTGTACTTGTATTACCGATCCTGGGTTATAACCTTCCTCGGCTCGGGCCTTTAGACCCCAATGAATAAATGGGCCAGGGCCACAAACTATTGGGCCCCACAATAGCCCCTCAAAATCTTGCTGTCCGACCTCTTAGTTGGGAGAGGAGGATTTTGGTAACGTCGAGCCTTTATTACGGCTCGTTTAACTCTGTCTTTCATTAATGCTGGTGTCTATTCATCTACCCAGGAAACATACCGGACTACGAGACATTCCTATGAATTCATTCACAATGTGTCCCCGCCGTTTGATTATTCGAAACGCACCTTTAATGACTTACCTTTACGAGACTATTTAAATTCGACGGTTTGTTGACGATGTGGGGAAGTGGAACGGGTACATTCTCGTTTACAGATTTTCTTGGAAATCTAGACAGATTAAATACCTTCCGCTCTACCTTTCATATAAGAAGGAAGGCAAGAGGTTATTTCTCTTGTACAGAGACCCTTTAATCTTTCTGAAATCTGAAACCTTTAGCTTCCTCCAGAGTTTACTTTATCCGCTAATTGTATCTTAACTTGTGATACACTCGAGATAGGAGTAAGTAATGAAAGAATCATTCCCCTCCCAGAAACACCACATTCTTACGAAACTCAAAATGGCTCGGTCAGGGCAAGGATAGCGGAGACTCAAGATCCTTCTTACCCTCATTTCAGCCAAAATTCGAAGCAGGGGCTCGTCACGTCAAACTTCCGGCGCGACTGAGTTGGGGTCACCCATTATCAGTACCAGCCGCTCTCTCATGAGCATAGCTAACATGACACCAGCGTGTTAGGAGTCAGGACTGACGCAGGGACTAAGTGCCCCTGCTTCTTCCTCTCTTCGTTCGCTGGTGCCTCCTTTTGCCTCTCTTTCTTCTTCTTTCCACCACCAGATCCATCCTGGTGCTTTTCCTTCTTCCTCTTCTTCTCCTCCTTCTCTCTCTTCATCTCCTCCCTCTTCTTCTGAAGAAGGTCCTCCTCTCAATATGGGCGCTACTGGGGCAGAGTTTGGAAGGATTTCGGAGACAAGTTTAAAAAAGCATTTGACTGTTTATTTGTCTGTATTGTTGTGATTTTTTTTTTTTTTTTTATTTTTTTTTTTTTTTTTTTTGTAATCCACCTTCTGTACAGGCTTGTTTAAACCCTTCTTTGTACGTTGTAATACATCTTTATATTAATAAAAGTCGTTATTGCTTTACTTCACATGTTTTATCTCTTTATTTCTGAAATAGTTACGCCGTGAATAGACATACTATCTTGTGAATCCTTTTTATTTTTACACTTTGACCGACGTCTAGGACCGAAATCTCAGTTAATAGAAAGATCTTACTCTGTGTTTATTGAAACTATCCAACTTAATAATACTGAATCGAACAAATGATACTTAGAGTTGAAACCCACATTAAGAAGAAAAAGACAGGATATTATGATGAGCTTATTGGGGCGGTCTGGCACAATACCGCCGACCTGAGAGCACAATACTTAGGACCGAAATCCCTTATTGAGGAAAAATGTACTATTATGAACTTATGAGAGCTGTTCGGCACAATAATACCGACTTGAACATATGATACTTAGGGTCAAAACTCTTGCTAAGGAAAAGATATTATCATGAATTTAATAGAGTTTTCTGGCACAATAATGCCGACCTAAAAGAAAACAACACTTACCCCAAAATAGCCGAGATAACTACTGAATGCTCGGCGCGGTGTAGGAGGTAATCATCCGAAGACATATAACCCAAAAATGAACAGCCCCTCCAATTTGCTGAGTAATAGGGAGTTTCACCATCTTCCTTACAACTTTCATAGCCTTAACCTTTTTCTGGTATTTGAGCCGAGGATTGAGCAACTTAGAATTTTTATTAAGTAGCCGACCTTTCTATAGGTTTGAGTCCGAGGACCATACAATACCTTGGTTCTGTCCAAAACTCAATTTTCTCATCTAAGTAGTTGGTTTCCCCATAGGTTTGAGTCTGAGGATCATACAATACTTTGGTTCTGTCCAAAACTCAGTTTTCTCATCTAAGTAGTTGGTTTTCCCATAGGTTTGAGTCCGAGGACCATACAATACCTTGGTTCTGTCCAAAACTCAGTTTTCTCATCTAGGTAGTTGGTTTCCCCATAAGTTTGAGTCCGAAGACCATACAATACCTTGGTTCTGTCCAAAACTCAGTTTTCTCATCTAAGTAGTTGGTTTCCCCATAGGTTTGAGTCCGAGGACCATACAATACCTTGGTTCTGTCCAAAACTCAGTTTTCTCATCTAAGTAGTTGGTTTCCCCGTAGGTTTGAGTCCGAGGACCATACAATACCTTGGTTCTGTCCAAAACTCAGTTTTCTCATCTAAGTAGTTGGTTTCCCCATAGGTTTGAGTCCGAGGACCATACAATACCTTGGTTCTGTCCAAAACTCAGTTTTCTCATCTAAGTAGTTGGTTTCCCCATAGGTTTGAGTCCGAGGACCATACAATACCTTGGTTCTGTCCAAAACTCAGTTTTCTCATCTAAGTAGTTGGTTTCCCCATAGGTTTGAGTCCGAAGACCATACAATACCTTGGTTCTGTCCAAAACTCAGTTTTCTCATCTAAGTAGTTGGTTTCCCCATAGGTTTGAGTCCGAGGACCATACAATACCTTGGTTCTGTCCAAAACTCAGTTTTCTCATCTAAGTAGTTGGTTTCCCCATAGGTTTGAGTCCGAAGACCATACAATACCTTGGTTCTGTCCAAAACTCAGTTTTTGGCATGGGGCCTTGGCTTTAGGGGAATTAGCTCCTCGGCCAAGCCCTTAGAACCATCCATGCGACTGACGCTACAAAGCGTAGCCCCTAGTCAAGAATCATAGCCCCTAGTGGAACTTTACGCTAGAACTCTATAACCGGCTATTAGAAATGACAAGGGAATTCTCTCGACCTACCGCCTATGCCAACACACAAGCCTTTCCCACAGACGGCGCCAATTGTGAGGACGCAATTTGTAACGAACCGTAACAGTGTTGGGTTCGCACGTAAAAAGGCCCAAACAATATCATTTGTAGAGCATGGGTTTGAAAGGCTAGGCCTTAGTCACCAGACGGTGGGTTTTTCGTGGTGTTCATGCATGGTTTAAATCGTGTTCGCCCTGGGAGTCTTTCTCCTGGAGGCGGGCTGGGAGGCTCTGGTTTTTGGCCATTTTTCCCAGCCCCTTCTATGAATTACTTACTTTTCCTTTTATACTAGCCTGTGTTTTTTATCCTTCGTCCACGTGTAGGATCGACATTCCAAGACTGATACTTGTCCCATCAGTCCATACCCAGAGTGGTTGGAGGTGGTTGTAAAAGCTGGAGAGTATGGCTCTGTCAGGTGCAGAGTATTGAATGGCAGTAAGGGCAGCTTTCCCTGGTCGTTATACTTTCCAGCATACCCTTTTCTATTGGCACAGATATTTTAGATTTTTTTCCAAGTTGTTTCTATACCATTTTTGCCCTTTCTTCTTGTGAGATCTCGGACATGCCGAGGACTGAATCGTCATCGGCTGTGTCCCAAGGCTATTTTGTACTTGTATTACCGATCCTAAGTTATGACCCTCCTCGGCTCGGGCCTTTAGACCCCAATAAATAAATGGGCCAAGGCCACAAACTATTGGGCCCCACAGTATCAATAGGCAATAGCAAAGCTAAAAAATAAAATAAAATAAAATAAAAATAAAAATAAAAACCTTTGAGACTAATCAACCAATTTTACCAAAAACAAACTAAAAAAAAAAAAAAAACCCTTTGAGACTAATCAACCAATTTTACCAAAAACAAACTTAACCCTTTAAAAAATTTTAAACAAAATAATTTTGTCCTTACCAACAAAAGACACTCTACTCACGCATGAAAAATAATAATAATAAAAGAAAACCTTTGTCAACTAAGCAATAGAACTAAAAGTAGAAGCCACTGCATATAATTAACAATAAAATCACCCTCCTAACTCCAAGTCCTGGCTCCGTCCCTGACTGCCACTACACACATCCTCAACTCAAGTTTATCTCTCTAATGAGTCTATCAGAAGAAAAAGATATTTCTTGCTTTTTGCCTGTGTCGAACTTGCTTTTCTTTCCTACACAAAACATTGAGTTTTGGACGTTTGGTGAACCATAACAGGTGTGGGTTATGTGTTTTTCTTTTAAGCCCAATTAAAACAAGTGATGAAGCAGTGAGTTTTGCCCACCAGATTGAGTAAACCAAAAAGTTACTGTAGATGGAGTTTTTCACTTTTTTTATATAGTTATAGTTAGTAGAAAAACTTCGGATAAAATAAAGACAATGAAAATATGTTTTGCCAAACACATATGTGCGTTTGAAAGTTACCTTTTGTTGATTACTTATTGCCTACTTGTTCAAAGTTAGTTAAACAAGTATCCAAAAAATTTAAAAGAAAAAGCTGACGGCACCAAAAACAAGCTACCCAAAACATAGATTGAACAAGAAACCACATAGAAGCTAAGCTATATCAAGACCAAACCCGCACAAAGCAAGCATCCAGGAATTCTGTCAAGTAAAATCAGAGTATCGGATTCTTCACATGCAACACGAGGCGCAGTTTAAAGTTGATTTTTTTCCATCTTAGACCTTGCAGCCATTCTACATTTCAAAACGCTAGCTACCTAAAATTCTTACAAATGTAACATCTTATATAACAGATTTATATAATGTCTCTTTCAAATACATGTGGAATTTCAATAATAATCTCACACTTCAAATATATGCATCTTTCCTTTTACATTATGTGGAGTATGGACCCGACAATCGTAAAGAATCTACATACTCTAAAAAGGAGGATGTATAAAACAAATGCACGAGATACCTTCTCATCAAGTTTACATATATATATATATATATATATAAATAATATTACACACACGTGAGAGAAACTTTCAATACAACCTTTAAAAGTTGTATCTAATGCTATAAAATCCCTTACATATATATCTATAATTCACTCAAAGGAATCCAACGTGCATGTGAAATGGATGTTACATTAGATTCTTTGCATAAATACTTTTTTTGTGCTATACATGGTTAGATGGTCCACCATTGTGGCTTCCTACAATTTGGACATAACGATTCTCCTCTTATTATTATTTTTTTTAAAATGCTAGAACCACACCATTTCACATAACTTTGGCCACAACTCGTCACGTGACAAGTTGTGAATGGTACAGGTATGGTCCCACATGGACCCACCACCACACATCTACCATTCACAACTCGCCACATGGCAAGTTGTGACCAAAGTTGTGTGAAATGATGTGGTCCTAACATTGCTATTATTTTTTAGCTGGGTTCGTAGAGTTTCACTTGCCCTTGGAAATGGGTGTTTTTACAATATTTCCAACTTTCACGGCTTTTAGACAAAGGGATTAGACCAAAATCGAAACTTTAAAAATTGAGAGACCAAAAATGCAATTTACCCTCAATACTAAATAGTAGTGGTATAATTACAGTTCTTGAAGCAAACAAAAGCAACACATATAAACCTACAACTGATATTGCTCAAATTTGAGCTTCACCAAACTTTACTAAATGCAGTGGTAGAACCTTGATGACAATGCACTGATCTATTGCTTTTTAGCTGCATTTTACTCTAATCCACAAAAACTGCATAATCATCTTGCTCATTTAAGCATCAATGAAAAACCAAAAAAAAATAAACTGGTACAAATGCATACACCTCTGGGAACAAAAGCAAAAGCACTACAAACAGCTTTTTAAGCTATGCTACAGCTGCTGAATAACCAAGAAGCAATTCAGCATGCAACTGACTTGTAAAATTAGTCTCTAATAAAAGCTAATTGGAATCACATCTTCAATCCAAATGAACCATACCAGTCACATATTAGATCAATGTACTGAATGATTTGCATACCCAGTTTGGCAACCTCAGAAAAATAGCACACCAATTTGTTTAATCTAGTACAAGATGGCAGTTCAGATTGGATTTTGTGCAACAACAGAAATGTCACTATATATAGTCATCTTCGAACTAAGACGTGCAAGTTTCTCAGGCGCTTGGAAGAATCACTACGATTTTGACCCAAAAAAGAAAGTCAATTTCGCAATGGGAAATATTCAAACGAAGTTTTTCACTACCTTTATGAGGTTCTTGGCACAACCTTTTCCATCCTCCATCCCCGGCCCTCTTGAAGACTCGTGGCTGCTTCCTAGGAAAGGTTTCTCTCCAATCTGGTTGTGCCAAGAAATTCATAACTGTAATCAGCACCTTTTCCATCCTCCATCCCCGGCCCTCTCGAAGACTCGTGGCTGCTTCCTAGGAAAGGTTTCTCTCCAATCTGGGTGTTCAATCAGATACTCCCATTGCCTAAAAGGGAAAACTTAGAAAATAAATTATAAAAATAAAAACTATTACTATTTTCTAACCAATCATTGTTTCACAATATAAATTTGCTGCAAGTTTTCAACTGGTAAACATCTTATTTTTCACAGGATATCTTCATCCCTCTTTGCATCTCATTTTCTTTTCTATTCCTCTTATAAGATTTTGATTGCAGTTTGTGATGCAAGTTTTCAACAACAATTGATTAGAAAATAAAAATATATGTGCTGCAAGTTGCTTAAAAAAAGTCCTCATCCCTCTTTGCATCTCATTTTCATTTCTATTATTTTTATTACATTTTGATTGCAGTTTGTGTGTCTATGAAAAAAAATTACATTATAACATGCCCCTTTTGGGGTTTTTGTGTGTGTGTGTGTGTTGGGGGTGCGGGGACTTTTAGGTAGCAAAACAGCATACCATAAACCCAAGTCATGACTTATTAAAGACACAAAAACCTCTATATCTATTTATTCTTAAATTATTTTGCTCTCTATCCAGCCAATGGCTATCATATTGACTTGTATATTGGCATCCAAAAAGCAAATTGTGTAATGCTCAAATAGTTATTGCCTATTAAGTAGTAGTTAAGATGCTTATATCACAGGCTGACCAAGGACCCCTAAGGGTAGCACAATTGGCTGGGGACCATGCCTCATGAAGCAAAGGTCACTAGTTTGAATGTCCCATTCCCTTCCCCCTCCCCTTACGCCAAAAACGTGCTTATAAGAAAATAACTGTAAATCCCAGTTTTATTTTAATCAGACTATACCTTCTTAAATTATCCACGAAATCTGGGGCCTCAGCAGAAGGAGAAGTGGAACATCTAAGGAGAATTTCTGAATCAGAAAGACTTTGTAGTGTCAAAGAAATATATTTTTGGCGAAAGCTCCTGTATCAATGGAAAGAAGAGCTCAAAGCATAAGCATAGATGCAAGAAAGAGCGAGGAAATAAATTTATAAAAATAAAAAAATAAAAAAATAATAAAAAATAAAAATAAAAAAATAAAAAAAAAACCAGAAAACTGCTTTGGAAAGAAATGAATCCTGTGCTTTCTTTGAATGCAGATGACATAAGCTGTAGTTTGTAGGTAGTTTAAAAATTGTACCAGCAGCATGAAGCAATTCTGAATTGATCAGTTTGAGTATCATATGTCTCAAGCAACTTGCCACTCCAACTGGGGTCCTCATAGGCTGATGTTACTCGAATTCTCCTAACAATCTCATCTGGACATCTTGAAGTTCTATCAAAACAGGCAGGGGTAACTAATCCAGTGGCAGTTTCTACCTGAAAAACGTTGAAAAAGATTAAAATCTATATTTTAGAACAGTGCTACGAGCTTCAACCACATACATTAACCAACAGGGGCTGCAAACATGTCATAAAACTATGAAGACCACACAAGTAACTGGTTTAGTGATTATGCGTCTTGCTATGTGCCATTAAGTCAGTCAATACAAGAATCTGTCTCACACATGTAACTAGTCTACCCAACAGATGTCTTTGCCTTGCCATTAAATAGATCCAAACTAGAATCTGTCCCAAATGATATTTTATATATATACACACATATATATATATATATGTACTTCTTGATGACCCGAAACTATTTGATCCATACAAGTAATACTTTGCTAGAAATCAATACTAGAATCTGAATGCATATCAAATAAATCTTTTGGCCTTGCTTCTGTGCATTTGGGTTTTTGGCTAACTGAGACTTCAAATGTGGCAAATTCATCAGAGCTACAGGCTTAAATCATTAACTTTACAACACTGCAAAGAGAATATATGAGAATGCATATACCCAGTATCTACATAGCTGCCTCTTCCATGACATTTCTCACTTTTGTTTTTAATTAATAAGTCCAGGATTGAAGCTAAGGCAGTATATATGGGCTCGGTAAATCATTTTTTCCTCTACCACCTTGTCCACAGCAGAAACCAACTAGTATTTTGCTAATACAAGTTTGATATTCCCAGTTTGAAAGAAAGATCTGGCTCTATTTCTTTCAAGCAGGTTTTAATTTATTTGCATGAACTAAACACAGACAAAATATTTAAGATATAGGAATCAAAGAGTTGAAGCTGACCACTAAACCATGGAAAATGGGGTATGCATTCCCTTCAGAATCCCTTCTGGTGTTATGCCCAAGAACAAAGAGAGTCTGAACATGAAAATTTTCTGGTCTTGTGAACAAAGCTTCAACTATTTTGGCACACAATGGAAAGGAATGACCATCCAACTGTTCCTGGCTTTCTGATCTAGTGCTAGAGCACTGCATAAAAAGTTCAACACACTCAACTTCAATTATTCTGACTCTTGGATAACTACATCATGGGAAAATCAATAATAAAGTACAGGATCCCAAACCATACATTTGGTGAAACATCTTCAAAGCCACCGACAAGATGCACCTGCATTCATTTCATTATGCAGTCTTTTCAATCCATGTAATAGTAATTAAGATCAATAGGCAAATTTCATTGTTGAGAAGCCAAAACTATAGAGAAATAGAGTAAGTACATCCAACTCAGCATCCATATTGTGATCAACAACATGCAATAACATCTGGGAGAGGCCCATGTCCACAATATTTGGAGAATCCATATGAGAAACTGAGGTCCTGCACTTAAAAAAAAAAAAAAACAGAATCAAATGCAAAGAACCAAACGGAATAGAACTGTGATATTTTTAATTAATTCTGTCTCCCACATATGATCAGTTCTTACATTCCATTTTTCTTGTTGCGAATAACAATGCCCACACAGGTTGTTGCTTCATCAGTGCCAACAAACTTATCATATGAAAGGGGAAAACTGATGTTAAGAAGGAAGTTGGAAATAAGAATACTAAAGTAACTAAACGGCACTGCAGTACTCTATCAAGTGACAATTCATCGTACAAAAACATTTCTAACATTGCTCTAAGGCTATTAAATTGTGAATTCAATTCATAAAACCATGCAATTTTATATCTGAAATTCCAAATGGGGCTATCTTAAGGATTAATTTTTTGGAACACATACATCAACAAATGCAGGGTCAACAGTTCCATATTCTCCTTGGAACAGATAAATCCATTTATTCTTCGTCAATCTATCCATGCCAGACTCTTCATAAACTGAGAACTTCCTCTCTGGAATAGCCTTGAATGAATTTGCGGCAGATACCAAAATAGGGTCTTCCATCAAAGCAACCAGGGTATTTCCCTGTTCATAAGCACAAGTTTTTCGCATTTGTTAGTTATACACATAATATAAGACAGAATTATGCAAGCAGATTATTTGTCAGATAAAACCAAGAATTTACAATCCTACAGGAAAGATTCTTCTCAGAGAAAATGTAATTATTTCCAGAAGTATAAAATTTTTGTACAGTTCATTAGTTGTTGTACCTTAGGTTCTTCAATTAAATTCAACCGTGGCACTATACTATATTAATCAATACAGCACATTTTTTTGCAAAGACAATTAAATTCAACCATGTGGTTTATTGGTCAATGCCAACGCAATTACATGGTTGAATTTAATTGGGAAATCTAAGATATAGTACCTAAGTTTTGTCCTTTCCAGAATTATATTGCCGTATTATTAAACCAAAATGGTGAAACACATTTACTTCCTTTTCATTCTCTTCAAGTATAAGAAATTTGAACCACATGAATGCTCTCATATGTACAATATCAACTACTCAACTAAGCTTGTCATCATTAAAGATTCTAAACTCCAGAAGTTGGGAACCATAAGAAAGGCTAACTGAGGCTCCAATCTTGACATTAAGCATCATATAAGAGCAAGTTGTAAGGTGGAATTCCCCCCAATCGCATTTACACCTATCCTAACTTCTCAGACCATAATAAGAGCAATGAAATTTCACCACACAACAAGAAGGTAGAGCAGAAAAGAAAGGAAAATCCAACCCAATTTGCATTTCAACAACTTTCATCACAAAACTTCATACCCAAGAAAGTTAAATTATCATCCTACACAGAACTGACAATCAAAGAGTCTCTCTCCAAATCAAATAAACAAGAGTCAGAAAGAGTCCATTACTAATTTAAAATCCCAATAGGATGACAAATTTACACTCTTTACTCCTACAGTGGTTACAAATATCGCTCCTATAAATGCACAAGGGAACACATAATCTAAAAACATTGAATTTTTACCAGACAGATTTATGTTAATGCTAAATAAGCAGATGGGTATTTGAAAAAGTGCGAGGAAAAGAGTGAAATGGACAAGAAAGAAAGAAACAGTGAAGGGAACACCTGAGACGAAGATGAAAATGGGACCCCACCAACAAATATCATGATTTTGGTGCAAAATATCCTCCGAAAATTTCTTTGATAGATTGATCTCTCAGAGAGAAGTGCAGAGAAAGGAAGACTTTGTTGACTTTCTGAGTTGGGAGTGGCAGACTGAGAATACAATAGGACACTATGCAATTGGTGTGGATGATTGAGATTTAAAGTTGCAAAAAGCAACTTTAAATCTCAACCATTAAATATAAAAAATAGGAAAAGTAAAAAAAGTAAAGATAAAAAAGTTTAAAAAAAAAACGGTGAGGCACTTGGGTGAATTGCAATCCCAATCCGGACACTATTTAGGGGGTGTTTGGTTGGAGAATTTGAATAATATTGTTTGGGTATTTTTGATATATGTGTAGGTGAAAAATTTGGTAGGAGAATTTGAATAATGTTATTTGGGTATTTTTGATATATGTGTAGGTCGAAAAGTGTGTGAAAATATGTGTAATATTATTTAAAATGTTCAAAAATATATTCAAAATGGGTACCAAACGGCCTTAGCATTTAACGTTCGAGCTTCGTGAGTTTTCGTTTGCTTGGATACTTTTCCTAGACTTTGTCACAACGGGATTGGCTGACTTTTGGAACAGTTTAAGGAAGGGTCAACTCCAAGGTTAAGAACTCTCTAGAAATCTATGCACCTGATGCCATTTTCAAGAGCAAATCACATATTAGTGAATAAATATGTAAATCAGTTATGAATAGGGAGAAAATTTCACTTTGAGGGGTACAAATCTTCTTTATAAAACCATAAAAATCTATTTTTTTATGTAGTTATAAATTTCTCTATTAGAGACAGTAACTTATATACTTATCTTATTAAAGACAGCAACTTATATGCTTATCTTATAGAGCGCGTCCCTCACAAGCGTATAAAGATATTTTATATTTTGTGGCACTAACTTATAATTGATGAATTGATCTAACTTATAATAGACGAATTGATAGTCATTTTTTATAACAAAAGATGAAAGCTAGGATAGAACAAAGAAGAGAACATGAACATGGTTTCTTAGATATTCACCATGGTACTTGGATGATGGGATGGTTTCTAAAGGGACAGACGAGTATATGATAAGTGCATTGATGGTTTTTTGTTTAAGCTTCTCCCCATTTTATAACGGGGATTAACCTGATTTGATTGGAAATTGCCATGATTCCATTATTGAGGAGTCAATATGTTGTTTTTGCATTAGGAAGAGGGTAAGCATCTTCTTCAAAGGTTAGTCGTTAAATTAGTTAGATCTGTGGATGAATCAAGGCCTCTTGCTTTGGGACCAAAGAATTGTACTACTTCCGAACATGAATCTATAATAACAGACTTTCTATAACTCACCAAATGATTAGAGACTGAAATGAAATTCTTCACTACACAGCACTCAAGGAGGCTAAAATCCTTATGACACAATTCTCCCATAGGAGAACTCGAGTTTAAACACGTGCGCACACGCATACACAGTCCATCTAGACCATTCAAACATCGATTCCATATATAGTCCCACACCCAAGTAGGGTAACCTTGGATAGTCACCCCCTTGCTTTATTCAAGAGGAAAAAAAACACACAACAAAACAAACAAAAGCTCAGCACTTAAATTTATAATCGTCAAGAGAAGACAAACTATGTTACTACCAAATGACTAGGGGTTTCTGAGGAAGTAGAAAACATCTTTGAACAAAAATTTAATTAATTACACAGAAGAGAACAATTTTTGCACTCTGGTTTGCAAAATTTTTACCAAAGACAACATTTCTATGTATATTCATAAGCATATGACACTAATGGTTTTCCTATCGTCTGGCTTGAATCTTGATCATCAAAGCCTGCCAGCAAATTTGAGTACTTTCACTTTCTAGTCATTCCTGAAACACTGATCTATAGCCTTTGCATGCATCTTATGAGGATACCCCAATGTTGACAATAATGTGTGTTCAAAGTGCATCAGTTTCTAGCAGCTGTATCATTTCTGAACTGTTCTACAAGGGGAGGAAGGAGAAGAGCAAGCCTACTCTTATACCTCGCAATTCGTCGTAACCGCTCTTCCCTTAATCTACAGCAAAACATTAAATAGCTATGTTATTTGTTGCAATTACAAAAAAATGGTACCAACACCATAGGGAATAGAGAAACTTACCGTGCTCGAACCTTTTTAGCATGCTTAACATGTCTCTTTAACAGATCTTTCGGTGATAAATCCTCAAAAGATTTGTCACCCTGAAAGCAGAATCAATCAAGTTAGTGTTGAAGGAGGCAGATGTGTATCTACACTTAACAGAATTTTAGGTTTAGAAAATGGATAAATAAGAACAGAGCCTCACTTAAGTTCCTAAGCCTGTACTGTTTAGCAGCTTATTTCTAGTAGCATATTTTCGTAGTGTTTATCAAAATATATATATATATATATCTTATTTCCAAAAAAACTAAAAGTTAGATTACTTGCAAAAAAAGCTGAGACAAAAAGCAAAAAGCTTTTGGCAGATAAGCTGGGCCCAAACACACCAAAGTCTTAAACATCCAAAAAAGACTGAAGATTCAGTAACATACATATTCAACTCTGTAACATATACGTATTAAATAGAACTATATAATTTTTCATAAATCTACGTCAACTTGTCATTAAATTGTTAAATATAAATAAGTTCAAAATCATCTCACTAATCTGCAATTGAAAATACAGCTTTATCCTCAGTTTAAAACATGAAGTACATCATATCATGATATCAGTGGCATTTTTATGGGATGCCCCCAAAACAAAATTATGGTTAAAGGATTCAGGGCTCATCTAATAACCCACCATACCAAATAAATACATAAACAGAAATAGATAATTGATCATCAATAACAATGATCACTACGGCATTTTCATTTCAAGGAAACCCCATTATTGTTATGACAATAATACTAATAGTTCTTTTGTTGTTAAAAACAATGATTATATAGAAAACGATAAAAATAACAATTATAATTATAAAGATGATGATAATAATGATCAGATAAGCCAACCTCCTCATCTTCTCCTTCTTCTTCTTCGCCTTCCTTTTTCTTTGACGGATGAGTGCTTGCAGTGGATATAGGCAAAGGTTTTGGGAAAGGCCTCACAACATCCCCATATTGTGGCTGCCAATTGGGAAAAATAAATTTACAAAGCATTAACTCATGCAACCAACTTTTAAGGCCCAACTGATGAAAAGTAAACCAAAGAGCACAATCCACATAAACTTTAATTGAATTGGTGTAACAATGTTCTTAAAAGCAGTTACAAGGAAATCACAAAAATTCAGTTGATCGCCAGCTTCACTGAACTGCTAATACAAAAGTTATTGAGAGGAGTTCCTTAAAACACTCTTGATATTCTTCAACAACAACATTGATGAAGGTTCAACTAAAGGATTTATATTGATCATCAACTTAAATCATCTACCATTACATGCTAGAAATCCACTAGGTACCAAGATGAGAGTTAGAAACAGCAGGGGAGACGTGATCATACACATATAGTAGAATTATAAACTAGAAAATGAGTTAAAGTGAAAACATGTACTATAATTTTTTATTCTCAAAGAAAGCTGAAACTGTCAACCATTTCAGCAGCATCTTCAAAATTATGTTAGAAGGCACACACTGTGCCCATAAATGAGCCCACAACAATAAGGTGTGATCTGATTCAAGTTAAAATGCATTACGAAGAAAAGAGGATGACAACAAAAAATGCGAGTTTAGATAGTGGGGAAATGGCTGTACTGAACAGAAAATAAGACTAGATAGGTCTGAATGATATATATATATATATATATATATATAGAGAGAGAGAGAGAGAGAGAGAGAGAGAGAGAGAGAGAGAGAGTATAGAACTTTATTGAATATACTCAAAAAAGAGAACAACAACAAAAAAGCTTTAGGGTATGTTTGGTTGGGGTGAAAACAGGAAGGATGGAAAATATGGTGAAAAATGACAGTTTTCACTGTTTGGTTGAAAGGGGGAGTGGTGGGGCCCACAAGTTTTCTCTTCCCCCACTTCAAAATACAATCTCTCCAAATTGGAGTAAAAAGTGGGAAAAATATTTGGACAAAACTACAATGGCATAAAAGCTTATACTCACATATCTGTATAAGCTCTTTGAAATCAAATATGCAATAAATTGACATTACATTACCGCCTATATTCTTAGCTAATGATGCACATGCACATGTCAATACGTAAATATTGATTAATAAGAAACTGGCATTAGCATAAAAGCAAAACAAAAATAAAATTGCATAAAGAGAATCTGCACATGCAAAATTTGTTTTAATACATAAGATTAACATGTAAAAGTTGATACCTACATTAAGAATCTACACACAGATTGCTTACAAGTAATAACATTGACATAAAAGCGAATGAAAAACACAGCATACTCCAAATGCATTATAAGAAAAATTCCCATCCAAAATTATGCAAACCTGAAATTCTTCAGAGATACCATTCCTCAACCATGATCGGCAAAGTGCATATAGAGAAGCATCTGGTGTTATATTGACCTACAAACATAAGCAGCAACAAATGTATCATGACGAAAGGTCAAAATGTTAATTCAAGTCGACATTTTAGTTATAATAAACAGTACACCAAAAATTTAAAACGATTAACACTCCAAATGAACAAAAATATAATAGACACTAACATAAGATTTTTTTATCTCTCTTCGTATCTGCTTTATAGTTTTGGATGGTGAGGAAATCGAGTGCGATAGGGATGGCAATAGGACAGCATTAAATATATTTCTATCTCCTGATTCGCAATGAATGATATTTGAATATAAAGCCAGATTTATATTAATATTGATGGTTTTTTTCCAAAATAAAATCAAACAAGGGTTCAAAATGAATACTCCTCTTTAGCTAAATCTAGTTCAGCCAATTCCAAAAAAATTTAGCAGAAGATAAGTAGAGCAGGTTTCCTTCCAAACAAAATCCAAACACTTTAACGATTCCATCTATTCTAAACAATGAAAATAGAAATTCTGTAAACAAAATCCTTTCCCCTTCTAGCTATTACAGGAAGTTGCTTCAGCCTCTATATCTCATGTCTCACTAAATGTCCAAAACTCTATTCCCTTCTTTAACTTCCCTCATATTGATTTTCCTTTTTTTGGGAAGCGTCATGTGCTTCTCTCTCTGTTTATCAACATGTGTTTTTTCTCCTTTTCTTTTGTAAGTTCAGAACTGTGAAAGTTAAAATTTTATATTGATTTTAAACAAACCTACTCAGCTCACCTTTGGTGGCCAGAGATGTAACAGGGAATAGAAACAACCCAAGCAATGAGATAAGTTCTTACAGAGTTTTTGCTTCTTTTTCTTTTTGGAAAGGGGATAGGGACAAATGTAATTCAAATTACACAGGGTAATTTTCTTATCAACCCATTGCACATGCATCTTGCATCCCACAATTAGTAAATAAAATGCATTCTTTGAACAACATAACCAAAGTTTTTGAACAATTGAAAAACCAATATCTCATGTAGCTATTTTCAGTGATAGTGAATCAAGTCATGCAGATTTCTTCTGCATGCATGATGCATATCCAATCAACCAAAAAAAAAAAAATCATATGCTTACTTTTCGATCTCTGATCGTGTACAAAGACTCGTCTACAGTTTTGCCTCTAGAGAAAGCATCCATACTTTTGTCCCTACATAAAGCACCACAAGAGATAAATTAAACTGTACATATATGCATTAATGAAAGAAAAATGATGCTATCTTATAAAGAAGTTACCTGGGATCCTTATAGCCATTATAGTCAGAAACTGAAGTTGGAGGAGCAACCTAAAACGAGGAGAAGACAATCAATATCTGCAGAATTGTTTTTATCTATTGCCACTGAATTCCAATGTCTGACCATGCCAATGTCAGCATGAAAAACAAGCTTATCTAACGCTTATGGAGCTCATGAATGCGCTCAAAGATGAAAATATCGAATTAGTGCCCATCAAGCAAAAATCCCAATTTAACACAGAAAACAAACAAATAATGATAAACTAAGAGCAAACCACACAATTTGCAGAATTCATTTTGATAATGACACCCTACCCATCACTCATAACCCCCAATTGAAAGCAGAAACAAACAAAATACTAAAAACCAGAAGCAACCCATTAAAGCTGCTCATACATTTTTTATATAAACACTCTACCCATCAAAAAAAAAATCCCAATTGAACATAGAAAACAGACAAACTATGAGAACCCAAAGCTAGCCACAAATTTTGTTGATATAATTTTGATTAAAAAAAGCCTTACCCATCAAGCATAAACCCCAATTCAACAAAGAAAACAAACAAAATACGAGAAATCCAAAGCAACCCTTCACAAAAAATCCCAAATTGAACATAGAAAACAAACAAAAAATGAGAAACCAAAAGCAACCCATCAAAGTTTTCCATATGTTTTGAAGAAACAGACAACACCTATCACGCATAAACCCCAATTGAACATACAAAACAAACAAAATTCAAAGAAAACCCACACCAACCCATCAAATTTCTTTACCAAACAGTCAAAACCCATTAAGCAAAAAACCCCCAAAAAGAAAAAAAGCTGGGACCTTTTGGTGCGTAGAGATAGGAATGCCCTTGATGGGGTTTGTAGCAGAGGGGAGCTGAGAAGTTGGGTGTTGCTGGTGTAAGTGGTGAAGAGGAGGCCTCATCACATGGACTTGAGGATAAGAGACCAAAGGCCGAGTGGGGTACCCAACACCAACACCACTTGTAGTAGTTGCTGCTGTTGTAACATTGTTGTTGGTGGCAACAGTGACAGAGTTTTGAAGAGGTGGTTTGGGAATGAAGCCACGGCCAGAGGAGGCAACAGGGTAGAGGATTCCTTGTTGGGCGGGGTTTGGGGATCGGACTTGTGGGTACAAATGGGGGATTTGGTGGTGCTGGTGGTGCTGGGGATGTGGGCTTTGAACATACACGGGTCTTGCGGGTTGTGCAGGGGATGTGTTTGTGTTTATGTTTGTGAGAGGACGTGTGGTGGTGGTGGTGGTTGTGGTGGTTGGTGTTGTGGTGGTGGTGGTGGGAGTGGGTTGGGGATCCAAGGCCATGGTGGTGTGTGGCGGCAAGTGATGGCGGGGGATTGTGGTGAGAGGTAAAAGTTCCAATAAATAGGGGTTTTTGAAAATTTGAGAGAGAGAGAGAGAGAGAGAGAGAGGTGCTTTTGATTTTGATAGATCTGTCCTAGACGTTTGGAGCCCGCGGCATGGTTTCAATTTTCTTTTTTCCTTTTTTCTTTTTTTTTGGGTGGGGAAAGATTCAAATAAATTACAAAGATTAAGGTTATGTTTGGTTGTCTGGTTGGATTGTCTAGTTGGAGGAGTGGAAAAGTGAAAGGATAGAAAATTAATGGAAAGATGGAAAAGTGGTGTAGTGGGCCTTTTTGTGGTTAAAGTGGGCCGGGCTGCCTCCTGCAGTATTGGGCCCGAATGTTCTGAGTAAGGGAGCTGAGACTGGTCCAACTGCAACTCAACTTGGTCCGACTTGCGCACAAACTATACCTCATCTGCCAAGAGCACGGTTACAGCGGGCAGAACTGTTTCAAATGAGTTGCGGCAGGCAGATACAATGATAATAATAAAATCAAATCTGATCCGCAGAACCAAAACCAGAGAGGAAAGAACACTTCTTCTCAAAGTGAATAATCTCTCAGGATGATCTTGCCGTGAAAATTAATCACTTTGAGGGAAGTGGACCTGAATGGTTAGTACACAGGAGCACTTTTCGTTTCCGGCAGAGAGCAAGACTTTGAAAGAAAGAGAGGGAATCAACCTATTAGTGCATGTCTGACATTCTAACTCTCTATCTTTTTCTTTCATTTTTCTAATATTCTCCCTTTTTCTTATCTTTTTTTCTTTCTTAATCCTTGTTTTTATTTCTTGACTTTCAAGTTTTTCAGTACCGTGGTTCTTATTATGTTCTCATTCCTGTACACGACAAGGGCTTCTTTATAGTGCCTACCATGACCAGATTTTACTATTTTAACCCTTAACCACCTTTATCTGGTCTGAGTATACTTGCCGACCACCACTGGTCCAACTGTGAGCCACTCCCCATCACTATTTTGTTTGTTTGTCTGTCGTGGTACCCTTTCCTGCTACAGTGTGGTTGTCTTCTCTCTCCCTATTCCTCATGGCATACACCTAGTGGTTTCAACTCAGCTTTACCCCTTTGGGTGGTATCTCATCCCAGCAGGACACTTCCCCCAAAAGAGCCCTAGCAGGAATCTCAAAATAGGTTTTCTCCTCTCCCCACCGCCAAACCATGCCTTCTTACCTTTGACCCATAACCTCACCATGTCCTGTATTGGCTGGGTACAGGCTGGTGAGGTCTGGGCCTTACACGTGCCTTTTACACGTGCCTCTCTTCCATGTATGTCCAAAATCTGTCTGCTGCTCATACGTCTGCCATGGTTGGTCTGCACAGTCTGCCATCTGTTCTTGACCATTTTTTGGTTTCCCTTTCCTTTATAACTTGCCCTATTCGGGGCTAGGCCTTGCTTGATGGTAGACTTTACTTTTTCTTCAGCCCACCATTTTTCCTGCTACTATCTCCTGCCATACCACTCTTATCATTCCTGCTGCGAAGTTGTTTTGTTTCAATTTGGCAAGACCTCTCTAGGCCTGCCATTTATTCTTCTCCTAATGGCTCAGCAAGGCCATTGGTTTTTGTGTTACATCACTAGTGGGCTCTTGTGTCCCATTTGTTTTCCCTTGGGCGTCCCGGGCCCGTTTGCTTTCCTTGGGCTTCCTCAGCCATTTTCCTAACTTCGCATTACCATGAGCTTTTACTGAATTCTATGGGCTTTCCCAGCCCAATTACGTTAGTTCTCATCCTTGGGGTTTGTGAGCTTGCTATCAACCCCTTACTTACTTTGCTTTCATAATTTTGGGTCTGCCGCGACCCATTCTCACTTTTTCACATCATATACTGTCCATGGTTTGCTTTTTCTCTCTTTTCGAGCTCCTTTAAGCCCATTTACCTCTTCAAGACCCATTTGTTTATCTTATAGGCCTGTGATCCATTATTCCTGTCCTTGGACTTAATGAGTTTTCTATCCATTTGCCAACTCCTTTCTGTCCGTGTTGTTGGGCTTCTCTCTTCCACTTGGGCTTCCGAAATGGCCATCAACAAGTGAGAGGATATAAAATATTTAGTTTTTCCTCATGTGTGTTTGGTTGGAAAGGTGAAAAAGTGGGTGAGAGGAAAACTCTTTTATTTTTTATTTTTATACAAGATAGAATTTTTAATCTAGTCTAATATAAGTGTATGTGTGTGAAACTCCCTCCTAGAGACTTGAATTTTGGCCTTTACCCCACACACCCCACAAGTACTTATACTTGTGGAGTGACCATCGCACCAAGGGTATGCGGTGGTGAAAACTCTTTTATTTGGTTGAAAAGAAAAGTGAGAGGATAGAAAATGTAGTTTATATAAATTGATTATTATACCCTTATTACATAAAGTGAAGGGTAGGTGAGATGAATAAAGTGGGAGTATTTGTATAAAGTATATCATTCAATACTTTTTCCTCCCCATTTTCCTCTTAAATTGGGAGGATAAAAAAATGTGGGTCCGGAGAGAAAATTTTCCTCTTTATTTTTTGTCTCTCTTGTTTTCTCTTCTAAACCAAACAGTGAAAAATGCAATTTTCCACTTCCTATTTTTCATCCTCCCTGTTTTCACTCCAACCAAAAATACCTTAATGGAAAATATAGTTTTATGCTTTTATTAAATATTTTCTCCAATATTATTTTAAGAAAATACAGTTTTAGAATGAAGCTATTTTCACATCCTATCAACCATCAAGATAAGGTTTTTTTGAAATGATTTTTATTTATTTTCATTTAAAAAAATCAAAATTATTAAAAATCATATATTTTGTAAGTTTTTTTTTTTTTTTTTGGCCTTTAAAAAACTATTTTTCAAAGAGTCGTGGAGGGGCACTGAATTGGGTGAGATGGTATCTTGTACATCTAATTCATGGGGTAGGCATCTCACATATTTATGAATCTCGTACTTGTGGGGTTTGCAAGTTTATAAGAGGCTTGCTCCATAAAACAGGCTTATAAGATAATTTCTAGTATGATATAACATTAAAATAAGTTTAGGATTAAAGAGCTAATAATCTATTACTTTATTGATTTACAAATAAATTGTGTAAGGACTTAGTTCGTGACGGCCCCAAAATAGTATTGGGTTCGCATGTTCAGGGCTCAAACAATATAATTTGTAGAGCATGGGTTTGAAAAGTTAGGCCTTGGTTACCAGACGATGGTTAGTCGTGGTGTTCATACGGAAATAAACTATGCTTGCTCGAGAAGTTTTTCTCCTCGGTTCAGCCTGGGAGGCTCTGGTTTTTAGCCCTTTTTTTCCAGCCTCTTTTCCGGATTGTTTGCTTCTCCTTTTATATTAGCCTGTATCCCTTATCCTACGTCCACGTGTAGGTTCGACTTTCCAGAACTGATACTTGTCCCATCAGTCCATGTCCAAAGTGGTTGGGGGTGGTTGTAAAAGTTGAAGAGCATGGTTCTGTCAGGTGCAGAGTATTCAATGGCAGTAATGGCAGTTTTCCCTTCGTCCTTTGTCGCCATACTGTCCAGGGGTCCTTCGTCTATCAACGCAGATATTTTAGGCTTTTCTCAAAACTGTTTCTATACCGTTCTTACCCTTTCTTTCAGGAGGACCTCGGGGATGCCGAGGACAGAGTCATCCTCGGCTATGTCTCAAGGTTATTTGGACTTTTATTATATGTCCTCGGCTATATCCCACCTCGGCTCGGGCCTTGGATCTTAATACAAAATGGGCTGGGGTCATAAATTCTCTGACCCCACAATAGCCTCTCAAAATCCTGCTGTTCGACCTCTTGGTCTGAGAGGAGGGTTTTGGTGATGCCAAGCCTTTATTACAGTTCGTTTAGCTCTGCCCTTCATTAATGTTGGTGTCTCTTCATCTACTTAGGAAATGCGCCGGGTTACGAGACATTCTTCTAGATTTACTCACGATGCGCTCCTGCTATTTCAGTGTACGAGGCGCGTCTTTAATAAATTCCCTTTATGAGACCATTCAGATCCGACGGTTATAGACGGCGTTGGGGAGTTAAGTGGATATATTCTCATTTACTGCTCCCCTTGGGAATCTGTACGGATTAAATGCTACCAAACTTGCCTTCCATATAAAAAGCCAGGCAAGAGGTTACTTCCTTTATGTAGAGACCCTTTAATCTTTCTAAAGTCTTAAACCTTCAGCTTCGCTCAAAGTTTTCCTTATCAGCACAGTCAAACCTTATAGTGTGATATGTCTGAGGTAGAAATGGGGGTGAAGAGACCGCATCCTTTCCAAAAGCACCGTGTCCCTCCGAAGCTTATGATGGCTAGGTTAGGGCAGGGTTGGCAGAGACTCAAGATATTTCTCATCCTTCTTCAGCCAAAATCCGAAGCAGGAGTTAATCGCATCAAGCTTTTGATGCAACTGAGCTGGGGTTGCTCATCATCAGTACCATCCGCTCTCCTATGAGCATAGCTAATATGGCATCAGCGTGTTAGGAGTCAGGGCTGACGCAGGGACTAAGTATCCCTGCTTCTTCCTCTCTTCCTTCACTGGTGCCTCATTTTGCCTCCCATTCTTCTTCTTTCCCATCACCAGATCCATCCTGGTGCTTTTACTTCTTCCTCTTCTTCTCCTCTTCCATCAAAGGGGGTCACCCTCTTATACATGGTCGCTACTGGAGCAGAGTTTAGAAAGAATTGGTGTTTTTTTTTTTTTTTTTTTTTTTTTTTTTTTTTTTTTTGTAATTAGCTTCATGTATAGGCTTGTTTAAGCCCCCCATTGTACGCTGTACTACTTCTTTAAATTAATAAAAGTTGACATTATTTTATTCTATGTATTCTTTCTTTTCTGCAATGGTTATGCCGTGAATAGATGTGCTATCATATGACTTCTTTTTATTTTTATATTCTGAACGATGCTTAGGCAGAAACCCTCATTAAGAAAAAGATATTACTCTAAACTTATTGAAACTATCCGGCATAATAATGCCGACCTGAAAAAACGATATCTAGGGCAGAAACCATTATTAAGAAACAGATATTATTCTGAACTTATTGAAACTATCCGGCATAATAATGCCGACCTAAAAAAAACGATATCTAGGGCAGGAACCCTTATTAAGAAAAAGATATTATTTTGAACTTATTGAAACTATCCCACATAATAATGCCGACCTGAAAAAACGATATCTATGGCAGAAATCCTTATTAAGAAAAAGATATTATTCTGAGCTTATTGAAACTATCCGGCATAATAATGCCGACCTGAAAAAGGGTTGCATACCCCAAACTAATTGAGATGATGGCTGAATGCTCGGTGCTGTGCAGGACGTAATCATCCGAGGATGGGTAACCCAAAATGAACTGTCCATGCGGGTCGCCAAGTACTAGGGTGCTTTGCCACCTTCCTAATGACCTTCATAGCCTTAGTCTTTTCTAGCACCCGGTCCGAGGACCAAGGTACGATCGTACCGAACTTAAACGCTCATTTTCACTAGTTCCCTTAGAACTGAGAATCTGAGGACAGGTTGGGATCCTCACTCTGTCTAGGACTTAACTCGACTTTTAGCGAATAATCTTCCCGTAGGTCTGAGCAATCTAGAATTCCCCTTAAACGGTAGGACCACGCAATACCTTGGTTCTGTCCAAAACTTAGCTTTTTTAAGTAGTTGGTTTCCCCATAGGTTTGAGTCCGAGGACCATGCAATACCTTGGTTCTGTCCAAAACTTAGCTTTCTTAAGTAGTTGATTTCCCTATAGGTTTGAGTCCGAGGACCATGCAATACCTTGGTTCTGTCCAAAACTTAGCTTTTTAAGTAGTTGGTTTTCCCATAGGTTTGAGTTCGAGGACCATGCAATACCTTGATTCTGTCCAAAACATAGCTTTTTTAAGTAGTTGGTTTCCCCATAGGTTTGAGTCCGAGGACCATGCAATACCTTGGTTATGTCCAAAACTTAGCTTTTTAAGTAATTGGTTTCTCCATAAGTTTGAGTCCGAGGACCATGCAATATCTTGGTTCTGTCCAAAACTTAGCTTTTTTATTAAGTTTGGAGAGATTAGCCCCTCAGCCAAGTTGTGGGACATTGGTTTGGGGTGATTAGCTCCTCGGCCAAGCCCCTAGAACCATTCGCGTTACTGACGCTTCGAAGCGTAGCCCCTATTGAAGAAATGTAGCCCTTAGTGGAACTTTATGTTAGGACACTACAACAGGCTATTGGAAATGATAGGGGGACTTTATTGATCCACCGCTTGTGTTAACACACAAGCCTTTCCCACAGACGACGCCAATTGTAAGGACTCAGTTCGTGACGGCCCCAAAATAGTATTGGGTTCGCACGTTAAGGGTCCAAACAATATAATTTATAGAGCATGGGTTTAAAAGGCTAAGCCTTGGTCACTGGACGATGGTTAGTTGTGGTGTTTATACGGAAATAAACTATGCTTGCTCGAGAAGTTTTTCTCCTTGGTTCGGCCCGGGAGGCTCTGGTTTTTAGCCTTTTTTTTTCCAGCCTCTTTTCCGGATTGCTTGCTTCTCCTTTTATATTAGCCTGTATCCCTTATCCTACGTCCACGTGTAGGTTCGACTTTCCAGGACTGATACTTGTCCCATCAGCCCATGCCCAAAGTGGTTGGAGGTGGTTGTAAAAGCTGAAGAGCATGGTTCTGTCAGGTGCAGAGTATTCAATGGCAGTAATGGCAGTTTTCCCTTCGTCCTTTGTCGCCATACTGTCCAGGGGTCCTTCGTCTATCAACGCAGATATTTTAGGTTTTTCCTAAAACTGTTTCTATACCGTTCTTACCCTTTCTTTCAGGAGGACCTCGGGGATGTCGAGGATAGAGTCATCATCGGCTATGTCTTAAGGTTACTTGGACTTTTATTATATGTCCTTGGCTATATCCCACCTCGGCTCGGGTCTTGGGCCTTAATACAAAATGGGCTGGGGTCATAAATTTTCTAACCCCACAAATTGTATCATCAATTTGTACCTTGGCTTAGGGCATCCAGTAAACTTAAATAGCACATTGCTTATTTTGTGAATGGATCTCATTAATTAATTTTTTAGAAAATAGGAAAGATTTCACATTAGCAAGTAATATTATACAAATGGTGCTAGAAATTTTTTTATTTATTTATGGGAAATAAGTGAATTTTATTAAATACGAAAACCCTAAAGTACATCATGAAGAAAATTTTGTTCTATGAAACAAGAAGGTGCTAGAAGTTATTAATTTGGTTTTGAAACCCAAACTGTTCATTGAACCAGAAAATAGAAAGATTCAAGGTTTTTAGGATTGGGTCAAGGTTGAACCATGATGACGTCATAAATCATTTAATAATAAAATTAAAACAAATAATAAGAAAAAACTATAAAAATGAGCAATCTTGATTTAAAAATATTAAATAATTTTCAAGTACATTATCACAACTATTAAATAAAAATAATAATAACAAAGCATAAAACATTACATTAAAATTACAATTAATCATTTAAGATTATAGATATAATGACTTTATGTTTTGATTCTCCAAAAAATAAAAATAAAAAATACAAAGATTTACTTATTATATTGGTATGTTTTACTATTATTACTTTGGGTAAACTACATATTTGGTCCCTATTCTATACACCATATTTCAATTTGGTCCCTAACTTTTCAATTGTGTCAAATTGGTCCCTAACCTTTCAGCACCGTGTCAATTTAGTCATTATTATTATTTTTTGGATGAAAATTGATAATGCAATTAATGGTCAAAATAAAATATTAGCTTTCGTTGATGTGACAACACGCTATAATTTTATTTTGATTGTTTGACATGTCATCAATTTTCATCCAAAATATAACAATAAGGACTAAATTAACACGACATTAAAAGGTTAGAGACCAAATTGATACAATTGAAAGGTTAGAGACCAAATTAACATATGCTGTAAGAACACGATTTGTAACGACCCAAAATGATACTGGGTTCGCACGTAAATAGGCCCAAACAATATAATTTGTAGAGCGTGGGTGTTAAGAACTAGATTAACTTTTGTGAAATGAAAAGATTCACCCTTACATATATTGAAGGCTCAGAGATGGCGCAACAATCGTTTTGTTTTCATAATCGATACAATCCTTTTGCTTTTTTACGTTCTTCTTCCTCTATCTGTGCTTTCTTTTTTTTCTCTTATGTTCCGATCCCCCCTTCTGGCATGTTCTTCTTTCAGTTTATATACCACCCTCTGTGTTCCATCCTCACCACACACGTGTAGGTTGGGTTCGGGGGATTTCTTTCTGTCCCATCTAACACCTCCTGGAACTTCCTATGGGCAGCTGTAAGGCTGCCTCCTTACTGTTCAGGTATCACCTCCACATTAATGCGGTCAGAGAGTTGGTTGAGAGGTAATTAATGCGGAGGTAGCTGTAGTTATAGATATTTGTTTGCCTTTTCCTTCTTACCCTTGGTCTGTTATCCCATCTTCAGTGGTGACATAATTCCGAGGTCCGGTTGTAATAAGACCGCGTCCTGATCGTCCTCAGACGCATACTGCCGAGGAGTATGGCATCCTCGGACGAATACGGAACTCCACTTTCGTGATATTGACTACCATCCCCCCTCGGTAATCACCCTTATGACCTGACTTGGCCTCCTCGGATGGATATGCATCCTCAGATGGGCCACAGGCCCAACAATCCTGACCTTAATGGGCCTGTTGATTGACTGGCCCCCACATATGCTATAAAAGATAGGGACCAAATATATAGTTTACCCTATTATTTTTTATATAATGCTTTCAAGTTTCAAGTAAATATATCCTTTAATATAATATATATAAAAAATGTAAATTAGGTTTAAGAAATAAAAAATTCTCAACTCATGAGATGTAAGATTTCATTGAGCAATGAACACGTCTCTAAAGGCATACATTAACCGAAAACAACTTTAAACAAATAATGAAAAAGCCAACTCTTTCTCACTATCATGTTTTTCCCAAGCAATCCAAATCTGATAGCTTCTTCTAGTCTTTTGCTTTTCTTCTCTACATTTACTTCTCAGTCTTCATCTCTTTCTTTATTCCCCATTTTGGTTCGATCGTACGGTCCGGTCCGAATTTCAAAACCACTTATATATTAGTTAGACAACAAATTTAGTTGGAAATGGGATATGAGTAGTTTGTAGTCATGATGCCATCAAGTTAGAAGTATTTGAAGACTCATTACTAATCATTTCTAGAGCAACGGGGTATGGCAAGCTTGAGATCCTAAACTTGTAACTTATCAACACTATTTGAGCCAGTTGATTTTGAAGTTCACAGTATAAATAATGTTCACTTATACGATGATAATGCATAGCCAATTTTTCAATGCTTTAGTCACTAGGGCTAGCATGATGAAGCTGATCAGAACTGCAGATGATTTATTGTCATTGTGAATATAAGGCAAGGACACGACAACCTATTGCCTCAGCTTCAAGGAATGCTTGAATGTATAAAAAAAAATCTGATGGGAAAGCATAGGTATTTTTTAAATACTTAATATTCTCAAAAGAAAGCATAGGTATTATTATATCAATTGGTATATCTAAGATGGTGAATACTAGTTCAAAGCCACACATTAATGGCCTTAATATCATTCGATAACAAACACATCATGTGCACCATTCATTAAGAAAATACTAATTTGAAAATAATTTTATATTAACCCATGCTTAGCATAGATATAATACTAGTGACTAGTGTCATATGTATGAAAATATATAATATATCAAGAGTTGGGTTAAAATTATGGGTGATTTATTCAGCAAAAAAAAAATTACAAATGAGTTTGGCATTACTTTTAAGTTTTAGCTTTTACCTTTTAACCTTTATGTACAACTTTTTAAAACCTCATTTTCTTTTTTTCTCACTTTTTCAATTTTTTTAATGTTCAAGTATACTTCAACACACTTTCATCAAAAAATATTTAGCAAAAACCTAGATAAGTTGTTCCCAAATAGACACAAATGTGGTATAACTTCTGAGTTTTGACAATGTTACACAATTCAATGATTTTTTTATTAGATGTGTACTTTGATAAATCCAAAGATAATAAAAGATCAATAGATATCTCATCTATAAATATTTAAATTTTGAAATTTTTGTATTTTTAAATTATACATAAAGGATGACTTAATTTATGGATTGATAATAAATAACACTCTATTAACATGAAATAAAATTTGGCGTGTGTTAGCAAAGAGTAACACCATGGCTAACTTGATATTGACTCTTTTCACCTTCCAAGGGCCATTTAGTCAACAAGATAAAGCTCAAAATGGACTCTTATTGGCCATCTCTTCTTGCTTTGTGTCATCATCACGGGTCTCAGATGATGCTAGCAACCCATTTGGGAAAGCAACTCCATCACAGATATCCAAGAAGAAACCAAAATCATCTGGAGATCTATCATTGTTTCTTACTTCCCCATTAACTTCCAGAGTTCTAGCTTATAGGATTTCAAATTTCAAAAGTCAAAATAAGTACTTGAGAGTTGAGAGTCTAAGTTGGTTGACAATGCCAAATCATTTATAGAAAGCATATTCTACAATTAATTTTAATTGTTGCAAAGAAAGCATATTGGGATCATCGTTTCATTGTTATAAATGAAAGTTAGGCTCTGTTTGGTTGAAAGGTTGGAATGATAGAAAAGTGGGAGAATTGAAAATATTTTAATTTAGAAAAATCACCAAAGAAGGAACCTTAAAAAACCTATTCAAAAAATGTCAAAATTTTAGAAAAAAACAATACATCTTAAAAAAGTAAACATTGACATCTCAACCTTAAAGATTTCAAACTAAACTCGTGCAATTTTGCACCAGCCAAATTCAATGAACAACTTTAATATTCTATGGTGGAGTGAAGCAGAAGACCTCGATTCTCGACCACAAATGAAAAGAAAACTGTCTCAACTTAAAAAACAAAATTTCTATATCAAAACCAATCCACCCACATTAACCATAAGCTGGAGGGTTTAACTGGAGGAGAGGGAAAGTGGCTGGAGGGTGGAGCAACAGTGATGATTGACTGAGATAGTATAAAAAAAAAATACAATTTTTTCAGTTACATAGATGCTACGATATTTCATAAATGTTTGAAAACTTTCATCATTCAATATTGATTATCTTAGTTGGTTGAAGTTGAAGAACAATCGGTTTTGCATTTTGATTTCACTCTGTATATTTAAGCTTTGATTTGTATGCAATGTAATAACAAATGCCCACAAATCTGAGACTAATTTTCTTTTATACAAATATATATGTTCAGCTACTTAATCTGCACCACTTTCTAGAAGGAGTGGTATACTCTGTTCATTTCTGAAGAAATTTTTTGGATCGACCTTGCTCTTCACCTAGGCCAGTCTCTTGAAGTTACCCTTGAAGTATTTTAGACCCCAAACTCTTGCTTCTAAGTAGCTAACATTGCTCTCTTTGTTGGTACCTAAATCAAGATCCCTATAGTTAAGATAAGCAGCCCTAGGAAACTTTGACACATAAGGCTTCATGTACTTGTAAAGCATTCTTATCCAATGTACATGCTTGTTAGATGCCTTAATCCCATTCACGTCCCACCAAACTAGATACTGTATGTTATACAAATTACCTTTCCTATGCGAAAAAGGTATGTCAGATTCTGAAATCTCATTCATTCGTCCCCCATAAGGATTTATTATCATAAATACTCTCTCTTCTTTAAAAAACCATTCCCATATCCCTTCTAGTCCAATTTCTGATATGGGTTCCTTGACAAAGTCAGATTTTGCCTTTAAGAAGTCCTTATAGATGGTTTTTCTATCAAGCAGGACTTCTAAGGGATCACTTGTTTGAAATCCATTCAAAAAAAGGAAAGACTATATCCAATTCATTTCAGTGCAATTTTTAGCTTGAAGTCCCAACTCTGGGAAGCTTTCTTTCATCAATGGGACTAGTCTATCAATTCCTCCAAGAAATAATGAATTAAAGGAAGTTTGGACTGTCGTTTTGAGTCCCATTTCCCACATTTTGAATGATGACTCTAATAAAAGAGATCTTCATGTAGCTTATCTGAAATGTACTGCCACTTGCTGGCAAGCTTGGTGGCACCGTGCTCAAGTGTTTTCTTAATATTGAAAGTTGTCACTGTTGGGGAAACTCTAACCAACTTGATTTTCCAAGAAAGTATGACTCCAAAGCTTGCTCCACCACCCCCTCTAATAGCCCAAAACAAATCCTCTCCCATTGCTTCTCTATCCATAATTTTCCCATTAGCATCTATTAGGTAAGCATCTAGGACATTATTTGCTGCAAGGCCATACTTCCTCAACAAGGTACCTGTTAGAATGGTGATTAAACAAAATAAATGTCATTCAAAACTCGAGAAAATTGGCACGTGAAGGAAGCATTAGAATAATGGTTAAATAATTGAAATCACAATTAATTTGTTAATAGTTTACGTTATGGGAGAATTACCAAAACCACCACCGCTAATGTGCCCACCTACCCCTACATTGGGGCATAGTCCTGCTGGAAATCCATGGATTCAACTTCTGCTAGAATAATCTTGTTTGTTTGTTATCTTCTTCATAAGTTCCCATTTTTTTCTTTCTATTTTTCATTTCTTTTTCCTTTGTTTGGGCAATGTGCATCATCAATCTCACCGACTGTGAGAGTCTGTGAGTTATGGACTCTTAGACTCAATAAGAAGAGCAAAAGATAGTGCTGTCCATGTAAGAACATTTTTTCGATGAAAATATCGGGGGTATGTTTGTCTCTTAGTAGAGGATGATTGACTAAGGAATGGGAGTGGGAGGTGCATTTGGGTGTGCCTTGTTTTGTCTGTTATATATTGTTGGAATCAAGAAGATGTAGAGCGCTATTGAAGGCTTCAAATTGAGCCCATCTCTCTCCTTATCTGGAACTTTGAAGGATCCCACTACCTCTGATTCCAACCCCTAATAAAGATTCAAGGGCCTATTTGGTGAGTGAGTTCAAACTTACATTTTCACATTTTAAACAACATTACACACATTTTCACACACTTTTTCACCCACACGCATTTTCAAAAACTCCAAACAACAATTCTCAAACTACTCTACCAAAGACCCCCTAGAAAACTACCATTCCTTGCTCCCATGTCTGAACCAAGCTAAAAGTTTGGACCAGTAGATTTTGTGGACCATGCTCACTGGATGAATATGAAAAGAGGAAAGCCTTGGGTGTGATATCTTCTTTTATGATTTTCTCATTTTGGATTGCAAAGACTCTCATAAATCAAATTCTTCAATTGAAAATGAATTACTGTGTTTCCATAAAGCAAACAAATGCACGGACGCTTTAATTAGAAAAGGGTTCAGATCTTGACTAGGATTTAATTGTTTTTTTACAGTCCTCATGTAGACATTTGTATGTTTTTATTTTATGACAATTTGGGTACTATGAAAGGAGTTTTGCATATATCATATGAAAGAGGTCTATTTATCATGTGAAATTAACCAACCTCTGGAAAGAGGTGATACCTCTATTGTTCTCTCTTTATAAAGTTTTTTTGTTTTTTTTTTTTGGTTATTCAGCAAAAGAAAAAAAGTTTATTCTAATAATGATAGGTGTAGGGACTAGGGCCCAAAATAATGTATTGGGCCTTGGGTCTTGTCCAAGGACACTAACAAGTTCCAGGAGGAGGAGATAACTATTAAATAATTCCCAGTAAAAGTCTCATCAGCGTGAGATGAAGGGAAGGAGATCCGAGGAGGAATTCCTCATTGGACACAACGAATGTAGTCAAAGTATGTACTCTAACAATTGAAATACACCCCATGAACATGTGAGAGGAAAGGAAACTCGAAATATCTAAGGAAAAACTGCTACCACCTCATTAAATTCGCTACAGTTACTTTTTTTGCTGCATTAATGTGGAGAGGACTTCTGAACAGTGTTGCTTTAGATATCACAACTCACAAAAGGCTGAAAAGGGTGTCTGATGGGATGAGTACTCAAGTGAGGATCTAGATGATCAACAAGTGTAGGGTCCAGATGATTAGAAATGAGCTATATAATGTGGAAGAACCCCCATGAGAAGGGGATCGTGAAAAACAGAGAGAGAACACTGTGGCATACTAAACTATCTTAATATCCAACTGTGATCAGTATACAATAACTTTGGCCTCCTCGGACTAAAAATCCATTGACACCAATATCTCTTATTTATGCTTGATTGTCTTTTAATTCAACATTAGTCGTTGCCTAATTCATTAGGACCTAGTTCTTTGACCCATACTCTACAAATTCATTGTATTGGGCTCATTGGACCAAGACTCCATACATTTTGGGCTTGGGCCCCTAATCATGTCCCTACAATAGGTATTAACCTTTTGAATGCAATTTTGGTTTGTCCTATTTTTTGACGTTAAGTGGTTGAATTTATGGTAAGCTTTGTTGTTCAACTTTATAAACAAGGAGTTCCATCAAATAGGTAAATCAATCCAATTTGCGAGATCTTAGAACTATTTATCAATATATCTAATAATGACACAACAAATTTCACAATTTTTTTATTAGCTATAGACGATGGATTATGATTAATGTATACTAAAAGTAATATTAGTGATAATCACATGAAAAAGCGATGTTATACTAATCGCATTCTATCACTTTCATAAGTTGTGAAAAAAAAAAAGGGAAACAAAGGTTCCATAAAATAAATTATTTATTTCTATTTTAGGGCATCTCATCTCTCTCTCCTTTTTTATATATACCCAAAACAAAAAAAACAAAAAAAAAAAACAAAAAAAAAACAAAAAACAAAGAAAGGAAGTGTGGATAAATAAATGACAAAAAGATATTGGAACATCCATTTGGAAGAAATTACCCAAAATTTGATCTTGGTTTATTTGAGATTGTTTCTTTTAATTGTAAATTCGTAATCAAAGATGTTTAATGCATTATAAAATTGTTGATTGATATTATTTGAAATCGAATAAAAATATTTTGTATCACTTTTTTTATTCCACTTTTTTTTCCACCAATCATGGTACGTATGCCATGTGTTTTGATTTTTTTTTTTTTTTTTAATTTTGATTATTTTATATAAAAAGTGAAACAAATAAATGACAAGTTGTGAATGATGGAACTCAAAAGATTGTAAAGAGGATTTGTATTCCTTAAAACCAACATATAACTTAAGCAAGAAGCTTTTAATTGACTTATTTTAGGATTGTTGATGAGTTTAGTTTCATTGGATAAAAAATAAAGTAAATAAATTGGAAAATAAACTCAGTACAGCACAAAGTAGATTACTTTCATTGTCCATACTTCATTGGCAACAATATATATATATTTTTTATCCTTAATTAACTACGTACTCTTCTACAAACGGGATCAAATCCACAAACAACGGCTATCAACAATAATGTAATGTTTTGTAATTCAATTAGTTGGCAATTCCTAATGTTTCTAATTGATACATCTAGGATTTAAATTCTTAGCCTCTCCAAACTATAAAATTATCCAAAAAAAAAGAAAAAGAAAAAAGAAGAAGGGTAGAATGTAATTGGGTTATTAGTGTATTGGCAAGTCAAGTAGTAGTTGTTGTTGTTGTTTTTTTTTTTTTTTTTTTTTTTTTTTTGGTTGGTTGATAAAAACAAGTTGTTAATTTTATTTGTGATATAATATCTATGAAATTAATTTTTCACCGTTGAAAACTTATAATACATTAGATATGTATAAATTATTATATTTATTATATATATATATATATATAAATATAAATATAAGCAAGCCCAATTTAGTGCACATATTCATCTATCTAATTTGATAAACAAAGTTATTATTAGTAATCAAAATGATATGCAAAACTGTGTTAAAATGTGAAAACTTAAAACTGCCTTTTGAGTCAGTTATCTTGGTTCTACAAAAACAAGAAGTATGGAAAACTCAGGTGCAAACTCTTTCCCCAAAGAAAGAAATAGATATTATCATTATGTGAAAAAGGCTATCATGAAATCATCATCCCCATCCCCAATTCAGCCATGGGCCTTACTTAACCCTTAAAAAAGTCGTAGGCCTCACTGAAGCCCATCAAGATAAGTTTTAGACTAAGCTTTTGCCCTTCCCGAATCAACTCCAGTTAGTGGGCCTTGAAATTTCGGGCTACCTAGCTAGAACGTATCAACAAGAACAGTATATAATTTTTGTGTGAACCCAGAAAAGGTTTAAAAAGAAAGAAGACAAAAACTACAGTAGTAGTGCACGTGTATATGACAATTGACAAAGTTGCTTTAACAATGGCGAAGAGTGGAAAGAAAACACTTGTGGTCCACACGGTTTTCTTTCGGTGCAGAGGTCCAATGGGTGTTTTCTCTGCTTTGAATCATTGATGCAAGTTGGGGAACTATGCTTGTTTTCTTCGCATCCTTGTACCCCGCATCTACGCGTTTTACTTTCATCGAAGCACTAAAAAATTATGGTCTTTTTCTTTTGTTCCACCTGAATAGTCCATTCCCACCCACTGTCATAGATTGTTTTGGTTTTACTCTTACCCTCCAGTTCTCTGTTCTCACAAAGACACAATTAGCATTCGTTCAATTCTCTCTAATTCAAGAAATGGCGGAAGGAGCTCTGTCCGGCGTTGCTAAAGGAATCGTTGGGAAAGCGGGCGACCTAGTAGCCCAAGAGATTGCGCTCATCTGGGGTGTCAAAGACGAGATCAACAAACTCAAGGACACAGTTTCCACAATCAGTGCTGTGCTTTTGGATGCAGAGGCGAAGAAACACAACAATGAAGTCAAACTGTGGCTGCAAAGGCTGAAGGACCCCATGTTTGATGCGGATGACTTGCTGGATGAAATCTCCGCTGAGGCCTTGCGACGGGAAGTGATGACCCGGGACAAGAAGGCCAAAGAGGTACGCATCTTCTTTTCCAAATCTAATCAGCTTGCATATGGTCTTAGAATGGGTCATAAGGTTAAGGCCATGAGGGAGAGGTTTGATGCGCTTGCAGCTGATAGGAAGTTCCATTTAGATGAGCGTTCTGAGGAGGAACAAGGCAGGCATAAGGCGAGAGAGCAGACTGATTCTCTTGTACGTGCTGAAGATGTTATTGGGAGGGAGGATGATAAGAAGGCCATTATTGAATCTCTGTTGAATCCCAATGTTAAGGAGAATGTTTCTGTCCTTCCGATAGTTGGTATTGGAGGACTAGGAAAGACGACAGTTGCTCAACTTGTCTTCAATGATGAAGAAATCGAGAAACATTTTGAGCTAAAATTGTGGGTGTGTGTCTCTGACGATTTTGATGTGAAGATAATTGTTAAGAAAATCTTAGAGTGTGTAAAACATAAGAAACCAGAAGACCTTGAAATGAACTTGTTAGCCAATGATCTCGGAAAAGAAATTAATGAAAAGAGATATATGCTTGTGTTGGACGATGTGTGGAATGAGGATCGTGAAAAATGGAGTAAATTGAAAAAAATTTTAATGGGTGGTGCAAAAGGTAGTAGAATCTTAATGACTACACGTAGTGAAATCGTGGCAAAGATTTCAGAGTCTATTCAACCACACGTGCTAAAGGGTTTAGAAGAACAATATGCCTGGTCTTTATTTAAGAAGATGGCATTTGAAGAGGGGGAAGAAGAGATGAATGCAAGCCTTTTAGAAATTGGGAAGGAAATTTTAAAAAAGTGTGCAGGAGTTCCGCTTGCAATAAGAACAATAGGAGGATTGTTGTATTTTAAAAAAACCGAAATGGAGTGGTTATCATTCAGTATTAATGAACTTTCAAAAATACGCCAGAATGAAAGTGACATTTTACCAACGTTAAAGTTGAGTTACGATCATCTCCCGACACACTTGAAGCAATGCTTTGCTTATTGTAGTCTATTTCCAAAAGATTGTGAGATTAACCGGTCAAGTTTGATTAATATGTGGATGGCGCAAGGGTTCATCACGTATGATAAAAAGCAATGCCCAGAAGATGTTGGTCATGAGTATTTTATGGATTTGCTTTGGAGATCATTCTTTCAAAAAGCTAGAGAAGATGAATTTGGCAATATTTCAGAATTCAAAATACATGATCTTATGCATGATATAGCAATACAAGTAATGGAATCAGAGGGCACTATCATTTATCCAAAAGAAAAAGACATTGATGAGAAAACTCGTCATGTGTCATTTGGGGATACGTTGCACTCATCATTGGAGATTCCGATCTCATTATATAAATCAAGAAGGATAAGAACATTTCTTTTGCCATGTCAACGAGGGTATGTTACTTCAAATTTGGATAGTTCAACTTTTAGTGCAATTGTGGCTAGTTTTAAGTTCATACGCTTGTTGGATTTGCATAACATGGGGATTAAAATAATTCCAAGTTCTATCAAAAAGTTGAAGCATCTAAGATATCTTGATCTTTCTAAGAATGAAGACATTGAGATGCTTCCTAATTCTATTGTCAAGTTGTACAATTTGCAAACACTTAAACTTTCTGAGTGTGAAAAACTTAAAGAATTGCCAAGAGATATTAACAAATTAGTCAACCTTAGGTTTCTTGAGATTGATGGGTGTTCGGGTTTGACTCATATGCCAAATGGACTGGGCCAATTGACTAATCTACAAACATTGTCAAGATTTGTGATGAGTGAGGGTAGGATCGATTCAGTACCTAGGAGTTACGGTGGATTGAAGGAACTTGGCAGGCTAAATGAGCTAAGAGGAAATCTCTCAATTGAAAATCTCAATCAAGTAAAAGATGTTGTATTAGAGTATAAGGATGCAAATTTAAAAGAGAAACAACGTCTTCATAGGTTGGACTTAAATTGGGTAGAAGAAGACACTGATGAGACGGGTGTTGTTTGTGACATGTCAGCAGTGGAAGCCTTGCAACCGCATATAAATCTCAAAGCATTGAGATTAAATAGGTACGGGGGAGTGATATTTCCACATTGGCTTGTGACGCTCACAAATCTTGTCCAATTTGAATTATGTTCTTGTAATAAATGCAAATATCTTCCACCGTTGGACCAATTGCCTTCTCTCAAAATTATCCATTTGGAGAGATTGGATTCTTTAGAGTACATATCAAATTCAGAGAGAGATTACAGTGATTCTTTATTCTACCCATCTTTGGAGACACTCTATATTTGGGAATGCCCTAATTTAAAGGGATGGTGGCAGGGAAGGAGGGATTCTTTTCCTTCATTTCCTCGTCTTTCTGATTTAGAAATTGAGGATTGCCCTCAGCTGACTTTCTTTCCTTCGTTTCTATATCTTGAAGTTGAAAGATTGAGCCTAAATGATTGTAGATTGGAGTATAAGGATGCAAATTTGAAAGAGAAACAACGTCTTGATGGGTTGGCCTTAAATTGGGTAGAAGAAGACATTAATGAGACGAATGTTGACTACAATGGCAGGCCAAAGGATATAAATCTCAAAGCATTGAGTTTAAAGCGATACAGGGGAGTGATATTTCCACATTGGCTTATGTCCCTCAGAAATCTTGTCAAATTGAAATTAGATTCATGTAAAAAATGCCAATATCTTCCACCGTTGGACCAATTTCCTTCTCTCAAAATTATCCATTTGCTCGGTTTGAATTCTTTAGAGCACATATCAGATTCAGAGAGAGATAACAGTGATTCTTTATTCTACCCATCTTTGGAGTTACTCCAAATTGAGGAATGCCCTAATTTAAAGGGATGGTGGCGGGGAAGGAGGGATTCTCTTCCTTCATTTCCTCGTCTTTCCCACTTATCCATTTGGAATTGCCCTAATCAGCTGACTTCCTTTCCTTTGTTTCCATATCTCGAAAGATTGGGGCTAAGTAAGTGTAGCTTGAACTTGAAGCAGTCATTGGAGAGGATGATGATAAACAACAAGACTTCTTCAGGGAATCTACCATCTTCTTCTTCTCCTTCTACAATTGTTGCCCCTCTCTCCAAATTAAGTTTCATGTGTATAGAAGAAGCTTTGCCAGAGGAGTGCCTACGAAATCTCATTTCTCTCCGTACTCTATATCTAATCAAATGTCCTCTTCCTCAAGGTATGCGATATCTTACTGCACTTCAACGTCTGGAAGTTATGGACTCTGAGGTGGTTGATTTATCCAATAATTGGGATGAGATGGAATGGCAAGGACTTACGACCCTTCTCTCTTTGAAATTCTATGAACTTCCGAAGTTGGTCTCTCTCCCAGTGGGACTTCAATATGTCAGCTCTCTACAAAAACTCAATATTGTGGAGTGTCCTAGTTTGATAGCTATACCGGAGTGGATCTGCAAACTTATATCTCTTCAATCACTTGTAATTTGGGACTGCCCTAATTTGAAATCATTGCCAGAAGGAATCGGTGCCCTTACCTCTTTGCAAACACTAAGTATTTACAGATGTCCCATCTTACTGAAAAGATGCAAGAAGCAAATCGGGGAAGATTGGCATAAAATTTCTCACATTCCCAATTTGGAAGTCAGGTATATAAAAGTCTACCATTTTACTCCCAACCTTCAATTAAAAAACAAAAAATCCAACGTCTTCTCCATTGTTCTCTCTCAACGTCTATATTTCTTGGTGATTAAATTTCAGATGAAGAAGAACCACAAAAACCTGATCATAAGAATTGGGACTTAATTAAAGCTTTTGGGTGCTGCAATTGTTCAACAACTCAACAACTCACTCACCGGTACTATCTCCTTTCTTTTCTTTTCCTTTTCCCTTTATCTAATTTCTTACATTTCAATAAATTTCATCTTTTTATTTTCAACCGGGTTGATGTGGTGATGTACTTGATGTGCTTCGTTACCCATTGTGTAAACAGAGTCAAAATTGGAGAATTGAACCGGGTAACCATGGCATAGGAATCAGCTCATTCTACAGGTATTTTGTTGCTTTAATTCCTTTTTATATTTATAAGCTTCCAGTTTTTTGTTATGTCTACAGATTTGCCATTTATCACAGTTTTTATCTAAGTCAAATCACTATGGGGATCATGCTTTATAGTAAAATATAATTTTCAAGCATCCCAGTTTTATTTAGAAATGTAGCTTGATATTTAGAAAGGAAGATGTTAATATATGGTATCAAAACAATGAACTAACTAATTTTTCTCACTCTGTTGACTGATATTGTTGGTTGATTTGAGCTAAAAAAAAAGAAAAAAACAAAAAGAAATCTTCCACTGACCTGTTTTATAACACCTAATATACTTTATAGAGATCAAGCATCTATTAATTGTTGTTATTGTGATTATAGAAATATTCCAGTCAAGATGATTCCTTTTTTTTGAAGCTATTTTTTCTACGGATAGTAGAAGTGGAAGGGAAGGAACTCAAAGCCGCCAGTGCTGAACCCTTGCCTGACGGCCACCGCGGTCTCCGCATCCATGGCTGGGAGATCGAAACTCACAAGCTCTCCATTCTCAACTCCTCCAACCTCCGGCTGTCAGTCTCTCTCTATCTCTCTCTCTTAAAAATTACTGAACTCACAGCATAAACTGAACCATTTCATATAATGATTTTGTTGTTGCTGTGTTAATTTTAGCTTGTGCAAATTGAATTTTGCTTTCTCTCTCACTATATCGCTAGCTATATATAGTCGAAAAGCGATGATCAGTCAGGTTTTCTTGAATGTGATGAAAATGTTAGGAGAAGTTTTTGAGTAGTTATGTGGAAATTGAAAGATGTTGCTTTACTTGAGTGCAAAATATAATTTTGAGGTTATGTAATTAGGAAAAAGAAAAAAAAAAGTTTTCTGTTCATTAATTTATAGCAATTTTATGCAAGCAGTTATGGGATATGCAGAATATAATGACACCAGTTAAAGAGTTCACGGGGCATACTAAAGGTAATGATACTTTGTAACATGATATTCCATTTTAACTGTATTATTGTTTTTATCAGTTTATGTTTATATGATTGCTGTTTTGGGATACCATTAGCCATGCATGACTTTTTGAATTTTTTTCCCTATCCCTCTCTTGTGCTTCCATCTGTCTAGAATTATTGAATTTGATTGTATGCCCAATTTGCAGGAGCTGCTTGAGGAGTATTATTTGTTGATTACTATTGTTATTCTTCAAATAGAAAGTACTCATCATTTATCTATTTGATTGATAGGAAATTATTTTGCCTTTTCTCATCATTTTTCCCTTATAAACTTCTCATGCTTTTCAAATTGACTATGAGTCACCTTTCCTTTATGAGGTCAGCTATTCAGGCATGTTCTTTAGTTGTAGATTCATCCAATATTTTGTTGCCCTGTTTCCCCATCGTTTGTATAACATTGAATGAGTATGGTAGCTATTCTATATATGGTTTATTGGAAACCTATTTAGGAAATTGACTCCAGTTTCATAGTGACTGAAGTTTATTCATGCCAAATTATGATCCTCATGATACTTACATGCGAATCCAGATGTACATGGTATTACAAATTGAATTATCTTTGAAGTTCAAATATTTTTTAATTGCCACCTGATTATGTATATAATGGGTGCCATATTACTAGATTATAGAAGCTTTTGTTTTGTTTTGTGATTTGTTAAATGCATACAGAGATTTAGATGTGATTTGTTAAATGCATACAGAGATTTGGATTTCTATAAGTTTTTCTAGTCACCAATGGCTGGTGCAGTAGTATTTAATTAATGCCACCTTAGTTGTTCTAGCTTTGCAGTACATATACTTCCAATTTCCAATATACAATTATCAAAATTTTAGTTTTGTTGTGCATGATGTTGAATATTTTCCACCTGTCTGCATTTCTTACATCAGGTGTAATTGCAATGGCGTGGTGTCCCATTGACAGTTCTTATTTGATTACCTGTGCCAAAGATAGTTGAACTATTCGCTGGGATACCGTTTCTGGAGAGGTATGGAATTTGGCCTTCCTTATCATGGGTCTGTTATTTTTTTTGAAGATTGTCCTATTATGATTTTTCTTCTGGGTTGTTCTTCAGTATAGGATACTTTTTGCTATGGTAACACTTATTTGTTTTTGATTTTCACTCAGATTGTTTCTGAACTGCCTACTGGTACCAACTGGAATTTTGATGTACACTGGTATCCAAAGATACCTGGGGTTATATCAGCATCTTCATTTGATGGAAAAATTGGAATTTATAACATTGAGGTATATACCAATTATATTTTTATAGATCTGTCTAAAAGGTTCTGCTTTCTTTTGAGCCTTATAACAAGTTGTAAGTTGGCAACAATTAAAATGGAAAATAATTGAGTAAAGTGATGGATCTTTTTATGCATATTATATGCCATTTTATCAATAACTGCAATTTAGTACGAGTGCTTAAGAGATGAGTGGGACAAAAGGGTGTAAGGGGGATGGGTAGAGCCACACGGGAATATTGCATTTACAATTTTTGTGGCATATGGATTCCAATATTGATGAATGACAACATGAACAAAAATAGAATGGACAATGATTGCATTTGTGCGAATGTAGAGTTGGTGTTAATTGGGGATTAGATTAAGGGATGGTGTGGGAAGTGCAAAGAAATTTTATTTAAAATTTGGTCTTATTTAATTTTGGAGTCAATTGAATATTTATTGGATAATTGCATTTTATTTTAGGTCTTAGTAGTTAATCAGTATCATTAGTAGCTTTATTTTATATCCTAGAGTCGGTGTTGTTTTTGTAATTCAATAATTGAGACTTCTCAAGTCATTTAGAATTAGGTTTCCTTAGTCAATTAGAATTAGAATTAAGGTTTCAAAATGTCTCTTGAAATTGTCCCAATGGTTTGGTGCTAACTCTAGCCAATCCTAGAAGCTAACTCCTAGAGGTTTTCTTTTGCTTGGTTTGACTCCAAGCAAGCCTAGGTGTTGACTTCTAGGTTACGTATCTCTTTATTTCTTGTTCTTTAATTTTGTTGTTGCATTGTTTTGGTTTGTCCTGCATTAGGGAACTTGACTAATATAGTTTGGAATCTGGAATAAAGTTTCTATGAAAACCTGATCTTGAAATTCAGAAAGCACACTGCTAAATTACCCATGCTCATGTGGGTTTTTCCAACCCTGGTAGAACAGGTTGATTCATTTGCAAAATGGCCTATAGTGGAACCTTCTTTTGTAATGGATTTCACTTAATTCTTATTGCAGTCGATATTGCGTTGGAGAGAATAAGTTTGGTGCAGGTAATTTTTTCTTATTAGCTCTCATAAATCATATCATCAAATTGCCTACAGTGGTTTGATATGCATACTGGCGTTTATTTTTACATGCATTGTCTTGGCCATGGTAGCTTGTTTCTTAAAAGATTTGGGGGAGAAATTAGCACTTATTGGTTTTGAAATAAGTGAGATTTGAGCTTGTCTTTTTGTTGTGTCTTGAACTCAACTATTGATTTATCTCTTGAAATGATAGGCTTTAGTTGGCAAGAAGTTAACATGATAGAGTAAATGATAGGCTTTGGTGTACTTCAATGGATATTAAAAAGTCTTTTTTATGGGCAAGTTACATATGTACCAAATGCGTGCTGCCTGAGCTAGAGTTCATTGGTGATATAATAAAAAAAGTATTTTTTGTAGACATTCATACACTATATGTGTGTATATGGAAATAAACAATCTTCTGTTTATTTGTTTATTATTTTTGGGTTTTGGGTCACTAGTAAGTCACTTCTAAAAGGAGTTGGTTGTTTTGAGGATTGGGTAATGGTGGCTAATATGGGTCTATATGATCAACCAACATACATCCTATCCTCTAAAGTGTATGGTGCAATCGACATACAACATTTGGTTTGGTCATGTTCAAGGAGAGTGATTAAGGCACCGGTAAGGAAGAGTGAGTTGATCCAAGTTGAGGGAATGAAAAAGGTAGAGGCAGACCAAAATAGCATGAGTAGAAGTGATAAAAATGGACATGTCAATTAAGGAAGTAACCAAGAGTATGATTTCAGATAAAATAGAATGGAGAAGAAGAATACATGTGGTTGACCCTAACTAATCTATTGAGGTTCCATAGCTGAGCCCAAAAGTTTGAGACTAATGCTTTGTTGTTGTAATTCTCTTTTGATTTGAAGTTAGTTGTTTGGTTTAATCCATCAATCAATGGAAAAAATTTAATCCTAAAATTTTTTAAATCAGTTGGCAGTGTTTTTCATGTTATATAGGATGAAACACTTTCTAAACTTGTATGCTTATGACTTTGTTGCTGATCATGTCTTGGACATTTTTTTTCAAGTCTTCTTCTAAATTGGTGCAACCTTTTGGGCAATTGATTCTTGTAGACACAATGCCACTCAATTGACATCCTGCAAGCTCAATTTTGATTTTGCCATTTTGAATTCACCAGCGTAACACTGCCTCTGCAGCATTGTTAATAGATTGGCCTTCGGGCTAAATGGCATCTCCACCTCTGTATAAGACTGGGGGTGGCTGAGATGCTGCAGATTCCAGTCTTGCAAAGTGTAAGTTCAACAACACCACCTTAGTCCCAAAACATGGTTGGAATGATTTGAGCCACACTTTGACAAAGATCATTGTTTTTATTATTTTGTTTCTTGAGTTTCTTGTAATAACATTATTTTTTGGGGGTTGGATCTAGTGTCTGTTTGGGAACAGCTTTAACTAGCTTTTTGCTGAAAGCGTGCTAGTGTACTTTTACCTTGAAAAAAGTGAGAAAAAGTGGGGAAAAGTGAAAAAAAGTGAGGTTTTAAAAAGCTGTATATAAAAGTTAAAAACTAAAAGCTAATACTAAAACCCGATGCCAAATTCAGCCCTATTATTATTATTTTATATGATTATTACATGTCAAAACGTCGTATTCATTATAGAATTTCCATTCTGTAGTTGTTTCACCGATTAGCTTACATACACAAGTCCTGAATTTAGTTGGGTAATTGCAAGCGAAATAAACAATTGTTTCTTTATAAAATGGATGAGTAGTGAGTTCATACAGGGAAGAGAAGATTGTACACTGTATGAAGTAATTTAGGAATTGATGCATGCCAGTACTTATTCCTATTTCTCCTCCTTTCCCCCTCCTTTCATCCCACAATCATTTGTTGTTACTTTCTGTAATTGATTATATTTCCTGTGAAATTCAGTTTCATAGCAATACCTTTTTTATGCAGCTCCTCTGAGACCTCTAAAATGGTATAAACGTCCTGCTGGGGCATCTTTTGGCTTTGGTGGCAAGCTTGTAGGGTTTCGCCCTAGGCCCTCTGCTGCAGGTGTTCGAGCTGGTGCTTCAGAGGTATCTTTATTGGTCAATGTCTCTTTGTTCTCTTATTTTATGTTGTATTTGTTTGTTAATTTTTTTTCCCTCTTTGTCCCGGTTTATGTCCACACCTTAGTTACTGAAGACAGTTTGGTCAGTCGATTGTCTGAATTTGAAGCTGCAATTCAAAATGGGGAAAGGTCTTTGTTGAGAGTACTTTGTGAGAAAAAGTCACAAGAGACTGAGTATGTTATCTTCACTGGCAAACAAATATTTTTATCTTTTGCTATTAGAAGTTGCTCTATTACTTTTGCATCTCTTGATTCCTTTTGAGCTGTTTTAACAGATCTGAGGATGACCGAGAAACATGGAACTTCTTGAACGTTATGTTTGAAGATGATGGGACAGCAAGGACAAAGCTGCTCTCCTACCTAGGTTTCAGTGTACCTACTAAAGAGAAAGATAGTGTCGAAGATCTTTCCCAGGAAGTAAAAGCACTTGAACTCAACGATACCGTAATTGAGAAGGTTGGATATGGGGATGATAAAGAAGTTAACGTTTTCCCTACGGATAATAGGGGAAATTTCTTTAACAAGCTATTGGAGATACTGCCCCTGATTCAGAACAATTGCAACAAGAACCAGATGGATTTGAGGAGAGCACTGACCCAGCATTTGATGATGCTGTCCAAAGTGCTTTAATTGTTGGAGATTACAAGGGGGCAGTTGCACAGTGCATATCTGCAAATAAAATGGCTGATGCTTTAGTTATTGCTAATGTTGGTGGTGCATCCTTGTGGGAGAGCACACGGGATCAATGCTTTAAGGTTTGCCGATCACCTTACCTAAAGGTAGTTTATTTATCTTGAATAGCCTCATTTTACTTTGATGAACATATGAAGCTATGTAAAACGATTGGAGATAAATATTTTTTTATCTTATCAATCGATTATTAACAATGTATTTATAATGTCTCTTTCATACATGGGCGTTTCATTTTCAGGTTGTTTCTGCAATGGTGAACAATGATCTCTTGAGCCTTGTAAATACAAGGCCCCTGAAATTTTGGAAAGAAACACTTGCTCCTCTGTAGTGTAAGTTTTATTACTCCTGGCAAAGATAGAGTTCATTTTTGTGGCATTCCAGCGCATTGTTTACGATATAGATGCATGGACAGTTAAATCAATTTTTTTTGTTGAATCCAAATAAATGGTAATTTGTTGCTGAATTTCTTTCCCTGTATCATGCTTGTTCCATTAATATATATATATATATATATATATATTTCCCCTCTTAGTTTGCTGAATGGTTTATTATGATCTTGAATGCTGTGGAATGGTTATCCGTTACTTGCATTTACATAGTATCTCTTCCTTTTCATGTTGATGTTTGCAAATGGTATACTCAACCTGTCTAACCTCCCTCCTCATGCCCACAGCTGAATGTGGTTGCAAGAATTGCTAGAGATATTGTTTCTTTTATGGGGCATCTTTTGTCTAAATTATCCTTGCATTCAAACATTATTATTAGAAGTCAACCGTCTGCCTCTTGAAACTATAAATTTAATGAGTTTCTGTTTCTGGATTTATTGTGGAGGTAATGAACTCTTGACCTGATGATCTTCTGTGCTATGGCCCAAGAGACAGACAAGTCAAATTAAACATATTTGTTTCTTACTATGCAATGATGGCTATCCTGTAGTAGTTACCGTAAGAAATAGTTTCTTGTGCAATTAATTGCATTGATCATGAAGTTATTGTGTCGGCTAAATTCTTATTCCTTCTTTTTTCCCTAAAAAAAAATCATCATCAAACAGTTTGCACAGAGAGAGGAATGGACTATGCTCTGTGACACACTTGCTTCGAAACTCATGACCGCTGGTAACACATTGGCTGCTACTCTTTGTTATATATGTGTGGGAAATATTGATAAAACAGTGGAAATTTGGTCAAGGAGTCTTAGAATTGAGCACGAAGGGAAATCCTATGTTGAGCTTCTTCAACATAATTTGGTACTTGAAGAGGTGTGTTTTGACCTGTATATTCTGGCCACAATACTTATTTATTTTTTTAATCATTTGATTAGGATTTGATGGAAAAGACTGTTGTCCTTGCCTTGGCAACTGGGCAGAAGCGATTTAGTGCATCTTTGTGTAAGCTTGTTGAAAAATATGCTGAAATTTTAGCAAGTCAAGGGCTTTTAACAACAGCAATGGAGTACCTTAAACTTTTGGGCTCTGATGAATTGTCACCTGAACTTGTGATCTTAAGGGATCGAATTGCACTCGCTACAGAACCTGGTATGTGATTTTGGTAATATCTTTCATGTAGTGTTAATTTATCTCAACTGATCTAGGATTGAAAAGATCAACTAAGATAAATGGGGTTTTGCAGAGGTAGGATAGTCCTTCATAATCATGGCGTCCACTTCTGACTCTGATTTGTAAATATAAAGAGGAGTTTGATGTGTAAATAGTCCCCACAAATTTGGTGTAGGGACCAAATTGTGTAGACATGCACTGTATGAAGGTTTGTGGGGTTGAACAAGCAAAGGACGTTGCCCATGATAGTGATATTGAAAGCAAGATCAAAAAAAGAAGTGTAAGACTCTCATCTCTTTTCTGTTCTGTGTGTGGCATTAGGGTCACTGGTATAAGGACTTTTTGTTTAGTGCTGTTTCTGATAGGTTCAGGCTTGCTAGTGTATTTGTAGTGTCACTCTTTTGTTCTCCTAAATTGTAATTGTCTTAAGGCTCTATTTTGTTGTATTTTTTGTGTTTATATATGAATACAAATATGAAACTTGATCATTCTGATAGTTATTAATTTTTTAAAAATTTTATATTAAATACTATTGAATATGAAATATTATCATTATTTATTTCTCTTTGCTGAGATATCATTATGATAGTTATGAATGTCTAATCTATACTATTAGTAACAAGATTCCACTTATAAAAAAAAAATTTAATAACAAGATTCCCAGTTGGGGTTTCAACATTTTGCGTACTAAAATACCCTCACACAAATAGCTAAACTCTCTAAAATACCCCTATCTTTTATATGGAACTATTAAATATATGGTAACCTTATTATATTTATTCTTTAAATGAAAATTCATCTAGACTATATATTTATTCTTATACTAAAATAGACATAATTTTTTGCATGAGCTGATATCAATGCTCTTAGAATTGCTTGTTTGATACCATAACATGTTCTGATGTTATTTTATTATCACAATAAATTTAATAATTTATTATTTAAGTATTAGTAGAATAGAGATAGGATTTGAATTTGGGTTAGTTGTTACTGTTCTTCTATCATGCTAAATCGTGTAACTTGTAGCATACTAATTGGAAAGAGGAACTTACTGACAGTAAATGTGATTGGGGCAATTCCAAAACTTACAACTTTTTCTTAGATGGTGCTTGATGTCAAGATTGGTTGAGTAGCTGATCTTGTATGTATGACAGCATACATGTGTGCATTTATGTGTAAAATTAAGCTTTTTTTGGGGGGTTGGGGGGAATTGTGGCCCCAATTTCTTCTACTAGAAGAGAATGAGAAAGGAAGCGTGTGTGTTTCACCATTTTGGTTGCATAATGGGCAAATATAATTCTGTAAATGATCACATTTTCCCTGAGAAAAATATTGCCTTTAGGACTGGAAATCCTGGGTTTTATCTGACAAATAACTTGGTTATATGAATTAAATAAAGAATATGAAAAATTCTGCTTATGAACAGGGAAGTAATACCCTGGTTGCTTTGATGGAAGACCCAATTCTTGTATCTGCCTTAAATTCATTCAAGGCTATCCCAGAAAGGAAGTTCTCAGTTTATGAAGAGTCTGGCATGGAGGGATTAAGTAAATGGACAAAGAATAATGGGGTTTAAGTGTTCCATTTTCAATATGCAACTATTGAGTATTGGCCCTGCATTTGTTGATGATTGTGTTCCAAAAAAAAAACCATTAAGATACTCCTATTTGGAATTTCAGATAGAAAATTGTAAGGTTTTATGAATTTATTACAATGTTGGAAATGTGTTTTACAATAGTTGTCACTAGACAGATTAATATAGCGCCATTTCGCATTCTCATTTCCAACTTCCTTCTTAATGTCAGTTTTGTCCCCTTTCATATGATAAGTTTGTTGGCATTGATGAAGCAACAACCTGTGTGTGCCTAGTTATTCACCACAAGCAAAATAGAATGTAAGAATTGATCGAATGATGGTTCTTTGTTTCTGATTCTGTTTTCTTAAGTGCATGTGTGTGCCTAGTTATTCACCACAAGCAAAATAGAATGTAAGAATTGATCGAATGTTGGTTCTTTCAAGCTGATTGGATTTCAGACTCTTGGAAAGGTGTAATGATGAGAAGAGGTTTTGGTGTTGAGGAATTTAACCATCTAGGATTTTGTTGGGATGATTGCATAAGATAAGAATATAAGGAAGAGTTTGGTGTGTAAATAGTCTCCACAAATTTGGTGTAGGGACCAAATTGTGTAGACATGCACTGTATGAAGGTTTGTGGGGTTGGATAGGAAAAGGACATTGCCCATGATAGTGATATTGAAAGCAAGATCGAAAAATGAAGTGTAAGACTCATATCTCTTTTCTCTTCTGTGTTTGGCAATAGGTTCATTGGTATAAGGACTTTTGTTTAGTGCTCTGTCTGATAGGCTCAGGCTTGCGAGTGTATTTGTTGTGTCACTCTTCTGTTCTAAATTGTAATTGTCCTAAGGCTCTATTTTGTTTTATTTTTTGTGTTTATATATGAATACAAATATGAAACTTGATCATTATGATAGTTATTAATTTAAAAAAAAATTATATTAAATACTATTGAATATGAAATTTTATCATTATTTTTTTCTCATTGCTGAGATATCATTGTGATAGTTATGAATGTCTATCTATACTATTAATAACAAGATTCTCTGTTTGGGTTTCAACATTTTGCATACTAAAATACCCTCACACAAATACTTAAACTCTCTAAATTACCCATCTTTTATATGGAACTATTATAATATGGTAACCTTATTATATTTATTCTTTAAATGAAAATTCATATATACTATATATTTATTCTTATACTAAAATACACAAAATTTTATGCATGAGCTAATGTGAATGCTCTCAGGATTGCTTGTTTGATACCATAACATGCCCTAATATTATTTTATTATCACAATAAATTTAATCATTTATTATTTAAGTATTAGTAGAATAGAGATAGGATTTGAATTTGGAATAGTTGTTACTGTTCTTCTATCATGCTAAATCGTGTAACTTGTAGCATACTAATTGGAAAAAGGAACTTACTGACAATAAATGTGATTGGGGCAATTCCAAAACTTACAACTTTCTCTTAGATGGTGCTTGATGTCAAGATTGGTTGAGTAGCTGATCTTGTACATATGACAGCATACATCTGTGCATTTCTATGTAAAATTAAGCTTTTTTGTGGGGGTGGGGGGGAATTGTGGCACCAATTACTTATACTAGAAGAGAATGAAAGGAAGTGTGTGTGTGTGTTTCACTATTTTGGTTGCACAATGGGCAAATATAATTCTGTAAATGATCACATTTTCCCTGAGAAAAAATCTTGCCTTTAGGACTGTAAATCCTGGGTTTTTATCTGACAAATAACTTAGTTATATGAATTAAGTAAAGAACATGAAAAATTCTGCTTATGAACAGGGAAGTAATATCCTGGTTGCTTTGATGGAAGACCCAATTCTGGCATCTGCCTCAAATTCATTCAAGGCTATCCCAGAGAGGAAGTTCTTAGTTTATGAAGAGTCTAGCGTGGAGGGATCGAGTAAATGGACAAAGAATAATTGGCCTTACGTGTTCCAACTTGAATATGCAACTATTGGCCCTGCATTTGTTGATGTGTGTGTTCCAAAAAAAAAAAACATTAAGATACTACCATTTGGAATTTCATATATAAAATTGTAAGGTTTTATGAATTGATTACAATGTTGGAAATGTTGTCAACTTGTTATATAGTAGTTGTCATTAGACAGATTACTGTAGCGCTATTTAGCATTCTCATTTCCAACTTCCTTCTTAACATCAGTTTTTTTCCCTTTCATATGATAAGTTTGTTGGCACTGATGAAGCAACAACCTGTGTGTGCCTAGTTATTCACAAGAAGCAAAATGGAATGTAAGAATTGGTCAAATGTTGGTTCTTTGCTTCTAATTCTGTTTTCTTAAGTGCAAGAACTCAGTTGTTCATATGGATTCTCAAAATACTGTGGACATGGGACTCTCCCAGATGTCATCTCCTGTTATTGGTCACAATTTGGATGCTTGGATGTACTCTCTATTTCTCTATAGTTTTGGCTTCTCAACAATGCCATCTCCTTATTGATTTGAATTACTATTACTCAGATCGAAAAGACTGCATAATTAAATGAATGCAGGTGCAGACCTTACTAGTTAATGCATGCAGTCGAAGCTTGCAGCCATGTTCTAAAATATTGATTTTAATCTGTTCAACATTTTTCAGGTATAAGCTTCCACTGGATTAGTTACCCCTGCCTGTTTTGGTAGAACTCCAAGATGTCCGGATGAGATTGTTAGGAGAATTCGAGTCACTGCATCCTATGAGGACCCCAGTTGGAGTGGCAAGTTGCTTGAGACATATGATACTCAAACTGATCAATTCCGAATTGCTTCATGCTGCTGGTACAATTGTTAAACTACCTACAAAGTACAACTTCTATTATCTGCATTCAAAGAAATCACAGGATTCATTGCTTTCCAAAGCAATTCTCTGCTTTTTATAAAAATGTATTTCCTCACTCTTCCCTTCATTTATGTTGACGCTTTGAGCTCTGCTTTCCTTTGATACAGTAGCTTTCGGCAAAAATATATTTCTCGGACACTTAAAAGCCTTTCTGATTTTGAAATATATTCTCCTCAAATGTTCTACTTTTCCTTCTGCTGAGGCCCCAGATTTTGTATATAATTTAAGAAAGTATAGTCTGATTAGAATAAATCTTGGATTTACAGTTTCTATAAAAAAAAAAAAAAAAAAAAAATTTACTTATGTGTGAAATTATGAGGTTCCATCATATTGCGCATTCATTGAGAGTTCTTTCATTTGGTCTTCTACCTTATTTTTAATTATTTTCAAATGTCACTCTTTGAAAAATAAATAGGTACTACACATTTAGAGGAATCCTCTCACAAAAAAAACCAACAGATGGCAGAGCTGTTTGCTTACATGGGATGGAGCATTTGGTTTAATAGGAATGCAAAAAGGGTCGGGTCCACTTCCTTGCCAACGGAGAAAATTTACAATGATGCCATGGAATGGCTGCAAGAGTATAACTCGGTGCAAGAAGGCCCAATACAACAAGACATGGTATCCCACTCAAACCAATGGCGGCCACCCCCACCTTCAGCCTACAAAATAAATTTTGGAGCAACTTTCATAGACACGGACTCGGCGGGATTGGGAGTGGTAGCTCGTGATTCAGATGGCATGGTTATCGCCTCCCTTTCGAAATGCATCAGACTACCACCAATGGCTGCAGACTTAGAAGCTCTGGCATGCAGAAGGGCCATCTTATTCACACTCGAAATTGGACTCCAAGATGTGGTATTCGAAGGCGATTCAGAGGTTATTATCAACCACCTCAAAGCAGACCAGCCTTGTTTGACAGCATTTGGTCATATAATAGAGGAAGCCCGGGCACTATCAGCTAAGCTAAGAGAGGCATCTTACTCACACACAAGGCGCAAAGGTAATAAAGTAGCAGATAAGCTTGCAAAATTAGCAAAAAACTTGTATGAACCACAAGTGTGGATGGAGGATATTCATAGCAGTGCATTGCAATTTGTACTTCTTGACAGAGGCTTAATGCCTGATTAATGAAAAGTTCATTATCGTTTTCTCAGCCCAAAAAAAAAAAAAAAAAAAAAAAAAAGCCCTTCCACCTAAGCAAATGTTTTAATGAATTGATTCATTTATTATCCACTTAAGCAAAGGTTACAATAGATTATCTAATTTTTATGATTTATTTATATTCTATAATAAATATATATATACAATTTGTATTTAAATTTTAATAAAATTTTTGGGCAACCACTTAGCATCAATATCATGGTTTTAAAAACTGGAACGATGAAAGAATCGGAAAAATTACATCTTCAAACATCTTCAAACAGGCACATTCAATTCAGCAAACCAAAAAAAAAAAAAAAAAAAAAAACTTCATTCAATGGAATGTTGCTCATCGTTGAGGCACTTGGATATCCAAGGCTATGCTCCAGTTTATTTATTGACTGGCAAATCCATGATTGAGAAGAGATCAGACAATTTTACCTTTTTTTTCTTCCATTTTCATAATTCATATGATAAGTTTGTTGGCATTGATGAAGCAACAACTTGTGTGTGTCTAATTATTCACCACAAGCAAAATAGAATGTAAGAATTGACCGAATGTTGGTTCTTTGCTTCAAATTCTGTTTTCTTAAGTGCAAGAACTCAGTTGTTCATATGGATTCTCAAAATATTGTGGACATGGGACTCTCCCAGATGTTATCTCCTGATACTCAAACTGATCAATTTAGAATTGCTTCATGCTGCTGGTACAATTGTTAAACTACCTACAAACTACAACTTCTATTATCTGCATTCAAAGAAAGCACATGATTCATTGCTTTCCAAAGCAATTCTCTGGTTTTTATTTTTTAAATGTATTTCCTCACCTTTCCACCATTTATGTTGACACTTTGAGCTCTTCTTTCCTTCAATACAGGAGCTTTTGCCAAAAATATATTTCTCGGACACTTCAAAGCCTTTCTAATTTTGAAATTCTCCTCAGATGTTCTACTTCCCATTCTGCTGAGGCCCCAGCTTTTGTGTATAATTTAAGAAGGTATAGTTTGATTAAAATAAATCTTGGATTTACAGTGTTTTTATTAGTTCGTTTTGGGCTTTAAGGGGAGTGGGAAGGGAATGGGACCTTGTGACCTCTGCTTCAGGAGGCATGGTCCCCAGCCAATTGTGCTACCCTTTGGAGTCCTCAGTTAGTCTGTGACATAAGCGTCTTAACTAGTACTTAATAGGCAATAACTTTATGAGCATTACATAATTTGCATTTTGGATGGCCATTGACTGGATAGAGGACAAAATAATTTAAGAATTTAAATAAATATATTGGTTTTTGTGTCTTTAATAGCAACCCCTGCACCCTCAACAGAAAGGGAAAAAAGGGGGGGTGGCATGTATAATGCAATGTTTTTTTCTTACACACACAAACTGCAATCAAAATGTACTAAATAATAGAAATGAAAATGAGATGCAAAGAGGAATGAAGAACTTGCAGCACCTATATTATTGGTTTCTAATCAATTGTTGTTAAAAACTTGCAGCACAAACTGCAATCAAAATCTTATAAAAAAGATTAGTAAAGAAAATGAGATGCAAAGAGGGATGAAGATATCTTGTGAAAAATGAGATGTATACCCATTTTGTTGGAAACTTGCAGCACATATATCCTGTGAAACAATGATTGGTTAGAAAATAGAAATAGTTTTTGTATTTATAATTTATTTTCTAATTTTTCCTTTTCAAGCAACGGAATATCTGATAGAACACCCAGATTGGAGAGAAACCTTTCCTAGAAAGCAGCCGCGAGTCTTCAAGAGAGCCGGGATGGAAGATGGATAAGGTGCTGATTGCAGTTATGAATTTCTTGGCACAACTTTTATGAACAACTTTTTTTTTTTAGATATGTACTATCACAAAAAGTTGTTCACAAAGGTTGTGCCAAGAATCTCAACCTTTATGAAAAACTCCATATGAATATTTCCAGTTTGGGTCGAAATCATAGTGATTCTTCCAGGCACCTGAGAAACTTGCATGTCTTTAGTTTGAAGATGACAAAATACAGTGACAATTCTGTTTGTTGCACAAAATATAATCTGAACTCTCATCTTGTACTAGATTAAATAAATTGGTGCGCTATTTTTCTGAGGTTGCCAAACTAGATATGGAAATCATTCAGTACATTGATCTAAAATGTGACTGATATGTGACATCAAATATGGAAAATTCATAAGACGTTTTGTATACGCTAAGATATTACGATTACATAATTGCATAGTAGAAAATACAAAGGAGTGGAGTGAATTAAAGAGAGAAGAACTTTGTTTCAAAAAAAGAAGAAGAGAGAACTTTTTCTAGACAAGATACAAATTCAGGCCTAAAATAAACTACTACCAAAGTAAGGTCACAAAATACAAACCAATGCCTAAAATAAGTTATTATCAAAATAAGGTCAGAGGAAGACATCATCTCAACCCAACTATTTACTCAAAGTTCGTCTTGCAAGGATTTCCTTTTGGAGTTCATGATAAAAAAGTTTTTGTGATTCGGACATGGCACTTGTATCAACCATCATAATTCTCTCATCCTCCTTAATTCTTTCAATACGAAGCCTTTCCTTTTCAATATTAATTCTTTCATTCTCCCTCAACTCTTCCAAGTGAAATTTTTCCGTTTTGATACGAAGAACTTCTTTTTCTTGTGCACACAATTCTTCAAGAAATTTCATTTTCTTTTTTAGATATTCCGCAACTTCTTTGTCAGTATCTTTTCTCTTTCAGTTGGGCTTTTCAACCTTCCTACCTATTGGTCTCCGGAAATCCATAGTGTCATCAAGCAAGACATCATCCCTCCCAGCTTGATCTTGCTCTATTGAATCCGGAGTTTGAGGTAATTCTTTTCTCAAATTTTCTCTAGGCTTATTGAGTGTCCACTTTGGTAAATTCTTCAACAAGAGCCAACAATGTTCGAATTGAAAATTGCAATTGTATATTTCTTTAAACAAGTCCTTGGCGTCAATCTAAAAAAACAAAAAGGTATTAAGCAATTGACATTTTCTTCAAACCATTGCAACATAACACAATTGATACCTTCATTTGTTCGGCAGTAGCATTTGGATTCTTTGCTTCAACTTTAGCAAACACCTCACAAAACTTACTCGTCTCCCTATTAATCACACCCCATCAACTCGTTAGGGAGACAACAGTACGCGTAGAATCCTTCTTGTGGTCGTGGAAGTATTTGGCGATTTTTGTATAAAATGGGGCTTTGTTGTTTTGGTCATTATTACCACCATGATGCACGGCATCGACGCTAGTATTAAGCCACGCCAACACAAGGAGCTTGTCTTCCTCTACGCTGAAATTGCCACCCCGTTTTGATTTCTTAGCAGGAGTGACAATTTCAGCCTCGGATGGAGAATCTTGTACAGACATTTATTATTGGATTTGGATTTGAATTTGTGGGCTACCTAAATCTAATCAAAACCAGCAAAGAGTGAATTTTTCATTAATTACGTATAGAACATATAAACATTGAAAAAAAAAAATTGGGATGAATTTGAATTAACAACAGAATTGGGGGAAAGTTTCCTACTATTCATGATAAAATGCTAGTTAAATATTATTTAAGTGATAACATAAAGACCTCATTTGAAGATTTTGCCTTAGGCCTCCGAAATGCTTGGGCCAGCCCTATATAAACTTTAATGATTTAAGCCTGTAGTTCTGATGAATTTGCCACATTTGAAGTCTAAGTTAGACAAAAACCCAATTGTACAGAAACAAAGCCAAAATATTTATTTGATATGCACTCTGATTTTAGTATTGATTTCTAGCAAGTATTACTAGTATGGATCAAATGGTTTTGGTTCATCAAGAAGCATATATTTATACTACTATATGAGACATATTTTAGTTTGGATCTATTTAATGGCATGACTAGTTACGTGTGCAAGACAGATTCTAGTACGGACTGACTAATGGCATGGCAAGACACATAATCACTAAACCGGTTACTTGTGTGGTCTTTATAGTTTTATGAAATGTTTGCAGACCTTATTGGTTAATGCATGCAGTTGAAGCTTGCAGCCATGTTCTAAAATATTGATTTTAATCTTTTCAACATTTTTCAGGTATAAGCTTCCACTGGATTAGTTACCCCTGCCTATTTTGATAGAACTTCAAGATGTTCGGATGAGATTATTAGGAGAATTCGAGTCGCTGCATCCTATGAGGACCCCAGTTAGAGTGGCAAGTTGTTTGAGACATATGATACTCAAACAGTCAAACTGATCAATTTAGAATTGCTTCATGCTGCTGGTACAATTGTTAAATTACCTACAAACTACAACTTCTATTATCTGCATTCAAAGAAAGCACAGGATTCATTGCTTTCCAAAGCAATTCTCTGGTTTTTTTTTCTTCAAATGTATTTCCTCACTCTTTCCTCCATTTATGTTGACGCTTTGAGCTCTTCTTTCGCCAAAAATATATTTCTCGGACACTTCAAAGCCTTTCAAATTTTGAAATATATTCTCCTCAGATGTTCTACTTGTCCTTCCGCTGAGACCCCGGATTTTGTGTATAATTTAAGAAGGTATAGTCTGATTAAAATAAATCTTGGATTTACAGTTTTTTTATTAGTTTGTTTTGGGCTTTAACGGGAGGGAGAAGGCGATGGGACCTAGTGACCTCTGCTTCAGGAGGCACGGTCCCCAGCCAATTGTGCTACCCTTTGGAGTCCTCAGTTAGCCTGTGACATAAGCGTCTTAACTAGTACTTAATAGGCAATAACTTTATGAGCATTACACAATTTGCATTTTGGATGCCAATATATGATAGCCATTGACTGGATAGAGAACAAGATAATTTAAGAATAAATACATATGTTGGTTTTTGTGTCTTTAATAACAAACCCCTGCACCCTCAACAGAAAGGGAAAAAAAGGGGGGTGGCATGTATAATGCAATATTTTTTCTTACACACACACGAACAGCAATCAAAATGTAATAGAAAGAATAGAAATGAAAATGAGATGCAAAGAGGGATGAAGACTTTTTAAGAAACTTGCAGCACCTATATTTTTGTTTTCTAATCAATTGTTGTTGAAAACTTGCAGCATAAACTGCAATCAAAATCTTATATAAAAAAGAATAGAAAAGAAAATGAGATGCAGAGAGGGATGAAGATGAGATGTATACCCGTTTTGTTGGAAACTTGCAGCACATATATCTTGTGAAACAATGATTAGTTAGAAAATAGAAATAGTTTTTGTATTTATAATTTATTTTCTAAATTTTCCTTTTCAGGCAATGGGAATATCTGATTGAACACCCAGATTGGAGAGAAACCTTTCCTAGAAAGCAGCCGTGAGTCTTCAAGAGGGCCACGATGGAAAATGGAAAAGGTGCTGAATTGATTACAGTATATACTATCACAAAAAGTTGTTCATAAAGGTTGCGCCAAGAAATTCACAACTGTAATCGATTCAGCACCTCATAACCTTTATGAAAAACTCCATATGAATATTTCCAGTTTGGGTTGAAATCATGGTGATTCTTCCAGGCACCTGAGAAACTTGCATGTCTTTAGTTTGAAGATGACAAAATACGGTGACAATTCTGTTTGTTGCACAAAATATAATCTGAACTCTCATCTCGTACTAGATTAAATAAATTGGTGTGCTATTTTTCTGAGGTTGCCAAACTGGATATGGAAATCATTCAGTACATTGATCTAATATGTGACTGGTATGTGACATCAAATATGGAAAATTCATAAGACGTTTTGTATAAGCTAAGATATTATGATCACATAATTGCATAGTAGAAAATGCAAAGGAGTGGAGTGAATTAAAGAGAGAAGAACTTGGTTTCAAAAAAAATATATAACTTTTTCTAGACAAAATACAAACTCAGGCCTAAAATAAACTACAGTACTACCAAAATAAGGTCACAAAATACAAACCAATGCCTAAAATAAGTCATTACCAAAGAGGAAGGCATCATCTCAACCTAACTATTTACTCAAAGTTCGTCTTGCAAGGATTTCCTTTTGGAGTTCATGATAAAAAAGTTTTTGTGATTCCGACATAGCACTTGTATCAACCATCATAATTCTCTCATCCTCCTTAATTCTTTCAATACGAAGCCTTTCCTTTTCAATATTAATTCTTTCATTCTCCCTCAACTCTTCCAAGCGAAATTTTTCCGTTTTGATACGAAGAATCTCTTTTTCTTGTGCACACGATTCTTCAAGAAATTTCATTTTCTTTTTCAGATATTCCGCAACTTCTTTGTCAGTATCTTTTCTCTTTCGGTTGGGCTTTTCAACCTTCCTACCTATTGGTCTTTGGAAATCCATAGTGTCATCAAGCAAGACATCATCCCTCCCAGCTTGATCTTGCTCTATTGAATCCGGAGTTTGAGGTAATTCTTTTCTCAAATTTTCCCTAGGCTTATTGAGTGTCCACTTTGGTAAATTCTTCAACAAGAGCCAACAATGTTCGAATTGAAAATTGCACTTGTATGTTTCTTTAAACAAGTCCTTGGCGTCAATCTAAAAAAACAAAAAAGTATTAAGCAATTGACATTTTCTTCAAACCATTGCAATATAACACAATTGATACCTTCATTTGTTCGGTGGTAGCATTTGGATTCTTTGCTTCAACTTTAGCAAACACCTCACAAAATTTACTCGTCTCCCTATTAATCACACCCCACCGACTCGTTAGGGAGACAACAGTACGCGTAGAATCCTTCTTGTGATCGTGGAAGTATTTGGCGATTTTCGTATAAAATGGGGCTTTGTTGTTTTGGTCATTATTACCACCATGATGCACGGCATCGACGCTAGTATTAAGCCACGCCAACACAAGGAGCTTGTCTTCCTCTACGCTGAAATTGCCACCCCGTTTTGATTTCTTAGCAGGAGTGACAATTTCAGCCTCGGATGGAGAATCTTGTACAGACATTTATTATTGGATTTGGATTTGGGTTTGTGGGCTACCTAAATCTAATCAAAACCAGCAAAGAGTAAATTTTTTCATTAATTACGTATAGAACATATAAACATTGAAAAAAAAAATTGGGATGAATTTGAATTAACAATAGAATTGGGGGAAAGTTTTCTACTATTCATGATAATAATGATAATAATCCATAGTTCAACTGAAACGAAGAAGAAGATGACAGAGATAAGTTTTTACCGTTGAATCGGCGAGAATGGAAGCTGAGATGAGGCAGAGAGAATCGGAGAAACCCTAGGAACCTGCTGATATGTGAAGACTAGACGGTGAGAAAAAATGATTTACCTGTTCCTGTTGTATTTATCTATAAATAAGGGGGATTTTAATTACCTTTTTACCCTTAAGGGCTTAGAGCATTGCGCCCCTATTGTAAATTTATAGGATCATAACCATAAAAGTTTGCGTTATCTGATTTGTAATTGTAAAAATATTTATGCTATGTTTGTTTAAGCAAAAATATTTTATAGAAAATTAGTCATTGACTAAAAAGTATTTTTTATAAAATTATCTCATTTTTATATATTTGGTAATTATCTTAAATAAGTTAAAAAATAATCTTCTAATTTTCTTTATTTAGCTTGCTATGAGATAGAATTGTTTTTCAAAAAAAATTTAATGGAAACAATCTCTAAAAATAAACCATACTTTTTTTGTTAACCAAAGATAATTTTTTTTTAACTTATTTTTTTTATACTATCAAACACTGGAAAACATGAAAAATTATCTTTGTAGAAGGTTTTCCATTGAAACAAATAGAGCATTAAAGTGCTACAGTACTATTTTATAAATAAGATGATTTTGTAGCAAGATGATATTTTAAAAAAATAATATTTTATGGACAAAGTTTAGCTACAATTTTTTTTTTTTTTTTAAACAGAAGTTTAGCTACAAAATTGGTTGTAGCATTACCTTATTCAATATATTTTTATTTGAGGTGAATTTTGACAAATCCACCATTAGATTACATATTTTTTTTATAACCTCCATGCTTGCAAAATTTCTAAAAAATTAAAAATTAATAGCTATATCATCAATAAATTGTTTAAATTGCAAGTTTTTGTAGTAAGCTTATAGATTATATAGTAAATAATATCTAATTGATCCAAAATTTGACACGTGTGTTAGATTTTCAAAATATGTAGTAATGTTTATTTTATTAATGTCATAGTCTAATGTTATAACTAATTTTGTAGCTAAACTTTCTCCATATGTGTGTCTATGGAGAATGAGATGATAGAGGGCACTATTCATCTCAAATTCCATCAATCACCACCACTATATATCCAGTGCCGGCTCAATGAGTGAGCTAAATAGGCAACCGCCTTAGGCCCCCAATGAAAAAAGCCCCTAAATTTTTATCAATAGAGATATTTCTATACCAATAGAAGTATTAATTAAGCCCTAAATATTCACCAAAAAATAAAAAAGTAGTTGTTTTTTATGAAAGAAAAACTATTTAAAGAAAATATTTTCATTAAATGGGTCAATCGTTTAATCTCTCACACATAAATGTTAAAAGAACTCATTAATCTTACACTAGTAAATAAATTTATACTCAAATTCTATTTAGAAATATCAAATATATAACTTCATTAAAATTTTCAATCGTAATTTTTTAGTATTTGGTTACTTCATTCAATGAATAGTGTTTATTTTAGATGTATAGTCATTGAATAATGTGATGGGTTCGTTTTAATTTGTAATTTTTTTTCTAAAAAAATAGATTTTAAATGAAAAAAAAAAAACAAAAGTTAAATAAATATTCTATTAATATTCAAAATATAAGAATAGACCTCACTTGAAGTTGTCGCCTTAAGCCCCACAATACCTTGAGCCGGCCCTGTATATATCTTGTTCTTGGCTACTCCTTTTCTTAGCTTAACTATTTTCTTTAGATACTTCACCTTTCAAGGGGTTTAGTACTTTAGTTAACAAGATAAAGCACCTATCTCACAGATGTCCAAGAAGTCAAAATCATCTGGAACTCCTTGCTTCCCCCGTTAACTCTCAATGTTCTCACTTGTATGAGTTCAAAGCCAAAATAAGTCCTTGAAAGTCCTAGTGGGTGTGGATATATAATAATATTCCATGTTGCATGTTCTCTTCATTTGTTTGACCATACCAAATCATTTGTATAGAAGGCATATTAATTGTATGATTAATTTTTTCCTCTCTCCTTCTTGGGGTGCCTGCCAAACGCAGAACTAGAGGCTAAGGATATCAGATCATCGTTTCACTGTTACTGCTAGAAGTTAGTAATAAATTATTGGTTAATTTCCATTTGTTTTGGCATAAAAAGTAAAATATTTTCTTAAAGGAAATGTGTTCGATAGATTTTTTTTTTTTTTTTTTAATGAAAATAACTTATTTCTTCTTATTTGGTCAAGACTTTAAATGATGATTGTATAATGTTTGGTTACATTGTAAAATTTTCACATTAAATCCAGAAAAATTGCTAAAAACAAAAAAGTGATTATGGGAAGAGGCAGAGATATATAGTGAATGCGGGAAGGAGGAAGGAGAAAGGTAAGATGAGTGTAACATTATAGAGGAGTGGTATGCAAAAGGTAATGAGGTAAATTGAGGTTGAGGGAACTGTGGAAGAAGAAGGCGCTGATGTTAAACATAGAGGGAAAAGAGTGGGAAAATGGTGGTGGCAGCATGGAAAACCAAAGGACTTAAAAGAGGGAGTGTTAAGTGTATGTTATATCAAATATGAACTAGTTATTATGGTGCTTGCGTCATTTATATTAATGTTACAACTAATAACACCAAGAAGAGAGCTAGGGGGCAAGAAGAGGAGCAGCGGTGGAAGAAGGAGGTGTTGATGTCAACATGGAGGAATAGAAGTGGGAAGGTGTGAATCAAAGGAGGCACAAGCTTTGGTTCGTAAATGGTTCATGAATTGTCCCATTTTAAGTTGTTAGAAAAAAAAATGTGAAATTAATTATCTTTCTAACACTTCTCTTCTTCAACAAAATAATAACAATAATAATAAAAAAATAATAATAATAGAAAATAACATGTATCAAACTCTTAGTAAATGAAGCTAAGATGTGAGATTTTTAACTTTTCCCAAACTCCCCCATAATAAATAGAGCACAACATGTGAGACATTTAACTATTTAAATGGGAGGGTAGAGACTAGGTTTAAACTTAGGATCACTTGCTTTGTAACATGATAAATTACCAATTGTTTAAAAAGCTCAAGTTATTAGGAAATGATAAATACAATTATCTTACCATTATTCTAAAATTATTGGAAAATATAATTCATTATAATATTGTATGTCAAAAGTCTTGTAACTCAATTGGTTAGTACCTCTTGATATGTTCATGACTTTTAGGGTTCGAATTTGTTTCTCATTGTAACTATTAAATTAATAAATAAATAGATTAATTTCTACAAAAGAAAAAATCATGATATTGAAGTATTTAATATTCAACTCAAATCAAATTACCTTTGAATTGTGTATGTAATATCCATTATGAATTTGGATTCTATTTAGGCTCTTATTGTGTTGAAGTAGACCATAAGGCCAAACCACATAAACTTCCTCATTTTTTTTTTCTCTTTTCTATATCACTTTACCACAAATTTACAGAATTTTCCATTAAACATGAAATATTATATGTTGACTAACCAATTTTTTTTTTTACTGCACTTAACATTAAAAACAAATAAAAACAAAAACATTATTTTAAAATTCTTTATAAGTTGGGGATTCGATTTGAAACTAATGAAAAAAAAAAAACTATAAAGTTTAATTTATAATAACTTAATTTTTTATAAACATATGGTTTAATTTAAAATATATAAATTATATATAGAGATTCAAAAGTAATTAAAAAAAAAAGAACCGTTGGGCCTTATGGTCTCAATAGTCCTAAACCCCAATAAAGCCCATAGGCCTAACCTAGCGAGAACCGCCTATTGACTCAGCCACAAAACAAACGTCATTCACGGCACACCGTCTGTGTCTCTGTTTCTGTCTCTGTCTCTCACAGACACACAGTCTCAGCCTAGTACTTCTTCTCATCAAAACGAAGAGGAACAAGCTGTGCGTGCATTGCAAGTCAAGCCAAGCCAACATTCCTCCCTCTCTGTCACCGACTCACCGTAACTCACTCTCACTGACTTGGGTTCATTCTCCAATTGGGTTGGGTTGTATGATGTTTCTGTTACATATTGTTTTTGGTTTAATAAAAATTGCTCTGCTCTCTCTGTCTCACACTCACTTCCTCTCTGCTCAAAACAAACCATTTCTCTGTATGCCAATACTAAAACCCATTCTTATATATTTGATTTTTTTTTTCATCTTTGTTTTGTGTGTTTTCCAAATATGCAGATATTCATGGGTGTCATTGATATCTACAACGCCTCTTCTCTGTGCTTGACCAAACCCAACAATGGTTTTCAAAATTTTGTAGTGCCTCAATCTCAATCGCACAGACCCAGTTGCTTGATTCAAGGAAACGGCAGGAGGGTCGTTGCTATGGCTTCCACTGTTCCTTCTTCGATAGAACATATCAATGAGGTTCAACAGAGCTTGACTGGTGATTCCTTTATTCGACCCCATTTGAGGAAATTGTCTCCTTATCAACCCATTTTGCCTTTTGAGGTATTTTTCTCAGTAACCCTTTAATGCTTTTTTGGTCTGCTTTTGCTCATTTGGTTGATTTTTTTATGACAAAGATTAAGTCTTTTGAGATTGTGGATGATTTTTGGCTGTGGCAGTAGTTTGTTATGTATTTTTAACACAATCTTATTTAGGAGAGTAATAACAAAACAAAATCAAGTTCTTTTTATTATAAATCAATTGTTACAAGAAGTTGGGGATTAAAACCCTGGTTCTCCTCATCAAGGAGACTAGAGAATGCCATTGAACTACAAGGCTCTTGGCAATAACAAAACCAAGTTAATTAGTATTCGGCAGTGTTGGCGAGCAGGGGGAATGATGTTTGAGGATTTCGATCTTCTTCTGCCTATACTATGCTAATGGTGTAACTAAAGTGGGCCAAGTAACAAACTTATAAAAGTGTTGTTAGGGACTACCTCTAAAGCCAAAAGAAACCAATTTAAGGGTCATCTACCTTGTGTCACACAACATAAAGACTATGCTAACTAAGGTGGTTTTCTTAAACACAATGATTAGTGATGGTTGACCTTCATAAGGCTTTACTGGATACTCCAACCTCATCAGGTATTCTCACTCACCTAGTTTCAGCAAATAATGAAATTTGAATGAGGTAGTCCACCTTAATAAAAAAGCCCTTGCACTATGACCCAATATGGCTATATATCTGTTCAAAATCACTACCAGCTTGAAATATTATCATGATTGTTGATTTCTTAAAGAAAAATTGCAGCTATATTATCTATTTAATATATAAGTGGTGTTTGTATACTAATCAAAAAGCTAAAAACAAGGAAATAAAATTTCATAGAGAATGGTGTTTGTTTCTCTTTATGATTGGGTTGATTTTTTAAGTTAAATGAGATGTTTTTCACTTTTGGTTTTATATGGTTAAGGCCCCCAGTTACAATGTCACTTGAGTGGAAATCCATGTTCATTCATAATCTGATATCCAGATTAATGAATGGTGTTTTTTGGTACAGGTTTTATCAGCCCGTCTTGGAAGGAAGCCTGAAGATATCATCAAATTAGATGCGAATGAAAACCCTTATGGTCCTCCTCCAGAGGCAAGTTGTATGTGACATTATACTTTTGTTTTGTGACTTTGGTTTTGTTGAAGATCCTAAAGATATGTTTATTCAGTGTTTACAAGATTTGAAGACAAAGAAGAGTCTGTCACTGTCTTTATTGCAGGCACCATACTGAGTGTCAATACCCCTTTCTTCCTAAGTAGAAATTCAGATTGTTTGTAGGTTTTTGAAGCTTTGGGCTCAATGAAGTTCCCATATGTCTATCCAGACCCTGAAAGCCGTCGCTTGCGTGCTGCCCTTGCAGAAGATTCAGGGCTTGAATCTGATTATATTCTTGCAGGATGTGGTGCAGATGAGCTCATTGATTTAATTATGCGGTTAGAAATTGAAATTTTGTATTTATATAATTTTCCAAATTATAATGCCCTTAAGTATCTAATTATCTGCCTAAACTCAACAGTCAAAAGTTCCTAATCTTGTGTAGATTTTGTTGTTGATGAATATATGCTGCAGTTGTGTGCTTGAACCTGGTGATAAGATTGTGGACTGCCCTCCGACCTTTACAATGTATGAGTTTGATGCTGCAGTTAATGGGGCACTTGTTATAAAAGGTAAAGATAAGATATCTGCTTTCTTTTAGTCTCTTTCACCATGTTGGAGTTTCTAATATTTTATTGGTTTCATTAATAAAAATTCTTTATGTTTGGTCCCTAAACATCCTTCATTTCTCTGCTTGCTTTTCTTTTCATTTGACTGTTGCATCATATGTGCATAACGTGCATAACCTCCTGCAATTTCATGTTTTTCTGCAGTCTCCAGAAAGGCAGACTTTAGCTTGAATGTTGAACAAATAACAGATGTTATTGAACAAGAAAAACCCAAATGTATATTTTTAACATCTCCTAACAATCCAGATGGGAGGTAATTCTCAATTGTTTCTTTTCTTCTTGTATATTTGACACAATTAGTTTACTTGATTGACTTGAGGTCTCCAGCATGTCCTTACACAAAGCTTTCTTCTATTGTAGACTTACAAAACTAGTTAGTCTGAATTTAGGCTTTGATCCATTTAAGAGATGTTTATAGTATGGTTTGGGAGATTCAATGTATTCCTTTAACATGTGTGTTAATATTGGTGTATGATGCAGATATGTCCATTTTTAGACAGAATAAAGGATTTTTTTTATATCTCTCAAGGGTTATTAACTGAATATGCTCAGATTGTGTTGGTGCTAGACTAGAATTTAAGGTGTGTTCTATTAATTACTTGTAGAATGAAATTCTAAGGAGATCTGATTGTAGAATACATAAGGGCCTGGATGACGAGAAAGAATGTTAATAGAGGTGTCCTCTACTTGTGCGATCTGACTTTCAGGCTTTGAACTCAGTCTTTAGTTTAGTGTGGTTATGCTGTTCTGTTGTAATGAGTCTGTAGACTATATTTAAAAATAAAATGTTTGAACTTTATGCATAATTTCTAGTCATGTAATTTTGTCGTGACATATTATGTTTCCATGCTACTTACTATATGCAGTGTAATTGATGATGAAGATCTCTTGAGAATCCTTAAGCTTCCCATATTAGTGGTGCTAGATGAAGCATACATTGAGTTTTCAGGGATAGAATCCAAGATGAAATGGGTGAAGAAACACGAGAATCTAATTGTTCTTCGGACATTTAGCAAAAGAGCTGGTATATATATATTTTAATGCCTTTTCTTTAGAGTCAATTATTTTGGAACTTGCTTGTCACCCCAAATTATTCTGTTGTGGTAGCATCAATCTTGTTATTGAATTGCTAATACAAGATTTATTACCATCTGTGGTGTGAATTATTAGACTTTCTTAAATTGATTTGAATTATCTGTTATATGCTGTAGGTCTCAAAGAATAAAATAAGAGTTCTAGACCCCATACACACAAAAAGGAGGGTGGGTTGGGGAATAGAAAGATTACAACTATAGGTTGGCAGGGAATGAGAGGAGAAACTCAAAGTTCCCCGACAGAAATAAAATAAAATTAAGTCCCTAAAGTTGTATCAAGTTCATTGACATGCTAGAGATTTGTTTTGCTGTTTCTTAGCACTAAGATCGAAACTTGTGTTCCTGCAGTGAGGGCTTTTTACCTTTTCTTTGTTAGGGTAAATTGCAAATTACACCCCTAAAGTTTGGGAGTGTTTGGATTTTACACCCTGAAGTTTTAGAATTTGGATTTTACCTCTTGAAGTCCCAGTGTTTGGATTTTAGACTTTGACGTTTCAAAATTTAGATTTTATTCCATAAATTTTAGGGTTGTTTGGATTTTACTCCCTAAAATTTTGGGGTGTTTGGATTTTATACCTTAAAGTTTGAATTTGGAGTGTAAAAATCCAAACACACCTAAATTTTAGGGGGTAAAATCCAAATTCTAAAACGTCAATGTGTAAAATCCAAATACTCCCAAACTTCAAGAGATAAAATCCAAATTTTGAAATTTCAGGATGTAAAATCCAAACACATCCAAACTCTAGGGGTGTAATTTGCAATTTACCCTCCTTGTTATTAATAAGTTGTGCTTGGAATCTAAGAACCCAAAGCAAAACCTAGAATGAAGGATATTTTATTTCTTAGAGAACATACCTGTTGTTATAACAGATGCTTGAAATGGTAAGCTAATCACTATGGAAAAGTATATTTGCATATTTAAAACCACACAGTTTTAGTTGCTTTCTTCAGTTTTACAGTTTGTTTAATAATACTCTTATTACCTATCAAAAAAAAAATAAACATACAGTTTTAGACCATGATCGTGAATACTGTTGTACCATTTGCCTATTTAACTAAAAAGGGTCATACATAGTGCACAAGACTCCGGCTTCTTTGGGGTTTGGGAGAGGTGGTTAGTAGGAAGCTTACCCTCAATTTGCCTACATACTGGTTTTGTTTAATCGAAGAATATATATATTTGTTTTGCAAATGCCCAAAGCCACCAAAACTAGCTGTAATGACTACATGTGCAGACACCAAAATTGACCTATTAAAGATATTTAATTTTGTTGGACTTGGTTGATTGTGATTGATGTTGATTCACATAGATTGATGCTATAAAAGAGATTGGATTGCTATTTTAGTTTCATTTTTCTGTTTTCATCTCTTTGTGTTTATTCTAAGCAAATCCTATTTGCTGATTCCTATGTTTATCCTTTCTTTTTCGGTTATGTTAGTTTTCCCCAATCTCCCTTCCCTTTTTATTTCCCGAACACATGTTCCCGACTTCATTGTCCTGTTTTGGTATTAGAATAAACCTTGATCTAGTTTTCTAACAAAACCATGGAAGCTGTCACAACTGCCACCCTCCCCAAAAAAGATAGTCCTTAACAAGAATCCAATAATCACATAATCTGAGACACCCACCATCCAACCATCGTGAACACGTGATCCAAGATCACCCCTCCATCACCACCTATAGCCAAGCTCAAAATCAGTTGATTGACCCACCCCCAAAGAGCTCAAATTCCCTAAAACCTATGCTTTTCAACTGCTAAATATAATGCATCAACTTTGATTCATCTCATACGAAAATCCTATCAACCACCATCGCTGATGTTTACCTTCTGCCAAAATCCCTCCTAAAAATGAAAACCTCCCATCACAACAAAGACCAAGCCACTTGTGACAACCATCAAAAAGCCTCAAATACAAACCCCTGCTGTCCAAGCATTGCTTATATCCTTGCAAATGTAACAAGGCCCAATCACTGCACAATCAAATGCAAGTATACCGTCTTTGCTGTTGGGTCCCCTAGTACTTCCCACAGTCTGTCGTAAGCTCCATGTCAACTGGCAAATCCATCGGCCTTATGATTGTGCTGCTGATAGCAAACACAATCCATAGATTACAGCCTCCATTTTACTCAGTCTAGTACTACTGCATTTCCAAGCCACCTATGGCTTCAAACGTAGCTCATGAGCCCTCCATGCATTGGCGATTAAACTTTCCGGGTCCCAATGTGCTGCCACTGTCACTTCTGGTATCTGTAATTTGGTCTCGTTATATAATGGAAAAGGAAAGGGTGTTTAAAAAAAAAAAAAAAAATCCCTTTTCAATATTGTGAGTGTTATCTAGATGTCCTAAACTCATTTATCTATTGACTAACAGGCACCTTGTAATGTACCATAATTATGAAGTAGGTTTTGTCCTTGAAATATTAATTCCTATGCTTTTTAGTTGATAATCAATTTAACTCCCTGTATTTACTGGTTTGGGTTCAATACGGGAGGTTACATTTTACAAATGTTTATTATACCATTGTGATTCTTCATATTTATTTTATTTTTAATTTAATTTTTTATATTTACTTTGAAAATATTTTACCTTCTCTTCTTGATGTGAAATGTTCAGAATCTTAAATTGCAAATGAACAACTGGTGCAGGTTTAGCTGGACTTCGTGTGGGATATGGAGCATTTCCTTTGAGTATCATCGAGTATCTTTGGAGAGCAAAGCAACCTTATAATGTTTCAGTTGCTGCTGAAATATCTGCTTGTGCAGCTTTGCAAAATCCCACATATCTTGAGGTTAATTCTTGTCCTATTGGGATTGTCCATATTTATACTAATAAGTTATGTTTAGGCATGATAAAATCAGTATTACTTCCATTCAATGCCATATCTGATATGAATCAACAATCTCTTAACAGAAAGTGAAAAATACGTTGGTACAAGAAAGGGATAGGCTATATAATCTTCTTAAGGAAGTGCCATTTCTCAATCCATATCCAAGCTATTCTAACTTCATTCTTTGTGAGGTTGCATCTGGAATGGATGCTAAGGTGTTGAAGGTATGCAGTTTTCTCACTTACAAAATGAATTTACACTGCTAGATGACTATGTGTTTGTGTGTATAGTCTTTCTTATCTATAGTTTTGCATACGATTTTTTGGTTTAGTTGTCAAGATAATGCTCTCTCTCTCTCTCTCTATTTAGGTTGCAATTAATTTAGGATGAAGTCACTTTAAGTGCCTGATGTTGCTATTTAGGTTGCAAATTAATTTAGGATGAAGTGCTCTAATCGGAATTATGAGTTGACTTCATAGGAACTGGGTAGGAAAATGGACTGAAATGTTGATTATGGACTTGTTCCTAAAAAGCTGTCAACAAAATTTATTGTTTTATCATTCTCCCAATAAAATATTTCTAAAAATAGTTCCTAAACCAATGCCCTAAGAACATTGGTAAACATTTCCCAAGATATTATTGGGTTTGAGTCAAGATGGTTGGGAGTTGGAGTAGGAACATGGATTTAAAGTTTTAAACATGGCTAATAAATTAAATAAGTTTTGACCAACATTTTTTTGGTGTGTGTGTATATATATATATTTATACACATTACCGGTATTCTCGAAAACGGTATGCTGGTATGTTTCGGTACCAAAATATCCCGTTCCAGTGACTAAACCAAAATGGCTTCCAAAACGGAATTCATAAAGCATTGAACCAGCTATCCAGTCTTCTTTATTTGTTCTTGTTCTTTCCTTTTAAAGCTTTTCTACATGTTACTTACTGCTCATTTTGCTTTAGAACTGTTACACTGTCACTAAAAAAAAGAAGAAGGAATTATGCTGATAACCTTATTTTGGTACAGGAGGACCTTGCAAAAATGGGTGTAATGATCCGCCACTACAACAACAAAGAATTGAGGGGTTATGTTCGTGTATCTGTTGGGAAGCCTGAACACACAGATGTCTTGATGGATTGCCTTAGACGCCTGTCTTGATTCTTTGCCTGTGCAGGGGCATCATTTTAGGGAGCAGAATTTGATTTGAAAGGTCAAAATTGAAATTGTATTTTTATTCTGCTTTGAACTGTATCATAAAATCGTGCAATATTTAGTTTGTGGTTGTGGAGCACGAATGATATTTTGGTCAGTTTGATACCTTTTGTTGTGGAAAATGGGTTATAGATTTGTGCTCTTCTCTAGATTGTACTCTAGTTATGGTTAAACTTTCTTTGATAGATAACGAGATAGATGCTCAATTCTTTATAGATTTGTAGTCCATAGTGCTTCCTTAACCTTGCTGTGCAATTGGGTGGTATGTAAACGTTTTATAAAACATTGCTAGCAGCTCTTATGTTGTGATACCCTGTTTACTGTGTGATCTTGAATTTTGAAAGCATGTGAATTTAAATCTTGTCCTACAGCAGGTGCGTATACCAAGTTAATAAGGATTTATGAGGGAATACAAGAAGGTCTAATCATCCTTTCAGGGTTTCACGTAGACAACCAACAATATGAACAAACTAAAGTGCACACACAAAAGAACAGTGAATAACCAATGTAAATGTAATTCTTTTCGTTTCCTCAAAATTTTCTGGCATTTCTCATCACTCCAGTTATGGATTGTATTCTACAAGTATAATGCAGACATCAATGATATACATTGAAAATTTGACAAAGTTTCACTTATTCCTTATTATTTACTTTAGACAAGTATCCAAATTCTACCTTAATCATAATTGCATCCCCTTTAGGCTTTAGGTACAATATGAAACATATCTCTTCGAACATACTTAATAACTTATATTGAATGTGAGCAATCATCACTCACTCTCTCTCTCTCTCTCTCTCTCTCTCTCACACACACACACACATTGTGGTCTTTTGGCCCACCGTTGTAGTGCTACGAGTTTCTAGCCGAAGATATATCTCATTGGCCGAACTCCCTTACTAAGTTCCGAGTAGGATCTCAGTCCTTAAAGATTATGTTCTCGTCTTTCTCTCGTGTCTCACACCCCAATATTTCCAACCCTCAATACCATATCTTCCTTCCCCTTTCATACTCTCTTGTTGGCGAAGCCCTCATGATGATAGTATCTTCCACGTGTGTGGGACCCACTGCTTTAGAGGTTAAGGTGACTATCTGGGTCTATAGCATTGTTTTTGCCTATCAAATTGGTTATCATAATAGATGAATTCAGTGCTAGAAGATTGAAAAAAAACTATGAAAAATTTTAAGTATTTCTGTTTTGTCAAGTGTTGTTTTAAAAGTATTATTTAGTAAAAATGGCCTCTAACATTAACGAATAAAATTTTCTTTCATTTGAGGCACTGTGATAGATAAATGAGAATCCTAGCTATCTAATTATGATGAAAATTAAGTTTAATGATAATTTATATATATTTTTTACAACGGTTGATATTGTATGTTATGATTAATGCATAATAAATTAATGGTGTACTCCGTAAAAATAATCTTGCTGCAATCATAATAGGTTATGTTAACAAGTATGAAAAATATTGTGAAAAAGTGTTGTGTGCCCAGTATATTCATATTAAATGTTGCTGCAATAGAGTGGAGATTATTTTTGCATTTACACAAAAACAAGGAGACCCATGCTGTCATGCATACCAGACCTCCCACAGGGCTCGTTGGAAAGTTAGAGCTGAAAAAGATGCTAGCCATCCTCTTTTGAGAAGCGATTTCAGAAGGTGTCATAGAGGTCAAAAAGGAAACCAGGAAGTTTGCCCAAAAGGCTATGGGAACAACTATGTCAGGGTGGATGTTAAGCTTAACAAGCATGTCTGGAGTCGTGGGATTTGGAATGGGCCAAGGAGAGTTTGTGTCTGTATTGCGCATAAGAGAAATGATGAAAAAGATGCAAAGGAGTTTTTCTCACTAGTCACTGTTGCAGAGATCCCTCCAGAGGGCTTAAAGGGATTGGGTACCAAGGTCACTGGGGAAAAAGATCGAACTAGCCTACTTTCCTGGATCATAGTTAGGATGCTCCAATGTTGGCTACATATCTCTTGTTTCCAAGATATTTTTGTTTGGCTTTGGATTTTCTCTGGAATATCTCCAGTGGAGGGAAGTATTATTGAATTTTATTTGATCTACTTGCCTGTTCAAGTTATCTGTCATTCATTAAGACCTTATTAATCGTGTTATGGTGTGAAGCACAGTTTTATGTTATATTTGCATGGCCTCTGCATCTGAATTTGTAGCCATATGCCAATGCTGTATTATTGTGAAAGGCTTACTTACAGTTGCATCAGAACATTCCAAAGATAAAGCTCATGAACCGGAGGTTCTTGAGAAAAAGATTCATGAGATTGAGGAAGGAAGAAAATTAGGAGCCCAATTATGGCAATGATTGATTGGGATAACACTGAAATATCAAAGAACAAACAACAGTTGAAGGAGTATGGGAAAGAGAAGAACCTGGTTGTGGACAAAATAATTGGTTTAAAATTGAAAATTAATGAATTGATAATAAATCATGGATTCTTTTTGTTGCAATAATAACTTAAAAGTGATAAATTATTACACTAATAATAATTAGTTGTAATCTATCTATATATATCTAAAAGTTGGAATGTTAGCATTTATTGTTGCTACGCTTCTGTTGAGCCACATCAGAGTCTACGTCATTATCCTATTTCTTTTTAATTTTTCTATAATATTTTTTAACATTTACTCTTTTTTTTTTTTTTAATATTTACACTTTCTCCCTTCCTTACCTTTTCATCTCCCCACTACCTTCTACTTTTATATCACTTTTCATCTTTCTCTTCATATTCCCTTATTTTATCTCTTCTTATTCACACCATTTTATTATAAATTCGTCATTCTCTCTTTCATTCTTTGCATAGTTTTCCCTCACAAAAAAAACAATCGTTGTTTTTTGATGGTTTTTCCGCTTTTCACAGCTGCTCTCTCTCTCTCTCTCTCTCTCTCTCTCTCTCTCTCTCTCTCTCTCTCTCTCTCTCTCTCTCTCTCTCTCTCTCTCTCAATTGTTTGGTTGATTTTTTTTTTCTTACATCTCTGCTTTAGGTTGACAAATTTTTGTATTCTTTAGAACTCTACTTTTGGTTGATGCGATTGATTTTGTATTTTAAGTTTTTTTTTTTCTTTTTTTTGGTTCTCTTTGATTGTTTATCTACTCTAATCAATTATTTTTTAAAAATTACAAATTACCCTTTAAATCCAGGTTGAACAGTATTCAAGATTGTAAGTGTTTTTGTCTTTGTCTCTCTCCAGTAGGACTACCATTCTTTTACCAAAGTAGACAAGGATTACAATATATGATGTTGTCTAAAACATTATTGCAGGTACTCTTTTATCAAATTTAATTGTTTTCCTTTCTCCTTTTAAGTTGTACTATTAAAATATGAACATTGATAGTTTTAATGACATGTAATGCATATTGTGATTTTTTTTGGAGAAAAATGCATATTGTGATATTGATATGGGTGTTTTTTATGAGCCTCCAAGAAATGGCCCTATGCTATGGGAATAGACAAATGCCCAGCAAATATAAAGGCTAATGCAAAAGGTTAGTGTCGCTTTATTTATGTTAGCAATGCACTTTCTTAATTTAACGTCTTAATTTTCAATCTTTATAATTTAAACGTTAAGGTCATAGGGTGATTTGCTCATCACGTGTTTGATGTTTTGTTAATAGACAAATACCATAACTCAAGTTTTATAATACTTTTGTGCAAGATTGACACCATCAATTGATGGGCATGATTTTTGGTTCATTAGATTGTATGCTTTTTCCAATATGGATGTGACTCTATTTTCATAAGTATTTGTCTCTCTAATTGAAAATTCCTATGTTTGGTCTTTGGTACATCTAATTCAAATAATCGGAAAGAAATTCTAAAATTATAATTTTAGGTAATCAAAATTTTACTTTTATTTTTGGGTTGTGATCATTTATCAAATCTAATACCCATATTTTTGGGTTGTACTTCTAAAATTTTATAGACCATAGTTTATAATCTTTCAAGTATCATATCGATAATATTATCAAATAAGGATATTTTCCTTAAACTTGGGCACAATGTTCCTCTATTAATTTATATATTAATTTTGTAATGGTTGAAAGCAGATTTGCGTTCCTTTGTTTTTGTTTGTTCTTTACAAGCTATTGTTTCTACTTTATGTTTTTTAAATAACAAGACTTCATATGAGTTTCATAAGCAACATTAATAATAATAATAATAGTAGTAGTAGTAGTAGTAGTAGTAGTAGTAAGTTTTGTGCTGTATTTAATTTGTTTGATAAGGAAGCTGAAAAATTACTAAGACCATACAATTAGCATGTATGATCTTTCATCTACTTTGACAAGAATATGCTAAATTAAATTCAATATTTTATAAGATGAATGCAAATTTCAACCTACTGAATGAAAATAGAAAAGCTCATTGGAAAAACATTTATATTTCAACTAAAGCTTAACGACTATAACGGGAAGAAAGGATGAGAATTCAGATATAGGAATTCATATTGTGTCAAAACAATCAAGTAAAATTCTTTGATCCATTAATAATAAAATCTTTTTGGAAAATCGAAACTTATACAAGTTATACTACCTACATTTTTAACTTCTACCTACTTTGATTTTCATTAAAATAACAAAAAAATAAATAAAGCAGCAAAATTTTTTACCCCATGAGGTACATGAATCAAGGGTTTCCAATTAAATACTAGCACTGATAAAAATAAACTATAAAATATAGAAAAATAAGGAATCGCATCAGTACTAGCTGGCAACTGTGGCTACAACTACTCCATGAAATTTACTCATTGAAGCTGAAATAAAAAACTTTATTATTTAACAATCAAAATATAATCTAGGCTCATTTTATTCAACATTAAAATTCAACTACAACCTCCAAATCAATTAAATTATATATTTTTTCTCTCACACGGAGAGAGAGAGAGAGACTTATGGTAATAGTATATATTTTTAATCATCTGAAGAAGTAGAATATATAGAGTTCCTAAATAACTTATAAGTTAAAACCCAACACTCCCACTGGACAAGGTGCTGGAACACTCTCGGGAGCGACAACTTGAGTCCTATTCTAGTCCCACGACGTCCACAAAACAGAGGAAAACGCAGATAGCAACATGGACTCCGCCCCAAGATAACTGGTACAAGATTAATTTTGACGTTGCCACCTTTGCCGACAATAGCAGTGCAGGATTGGGTGTTGTCATACGAAACAAGGAAGGCCGAGTTATGGCATCTTTGTCTCAAAAAATTCCACTGCCAATATCAGTCATCGAGGTCGAGGTCGAGGTCCTTGCAGCACGGAGAGCTCTTGAACTTGCTGTGGAGCTGGGCGTTGACCACATCATACTTGAAGGGGATTCTAAAATTTTACACAAGGCTTTGCTAGCAGAAGGCAAGAACTTCACATCCTACGGACATTTAGTGCAAGATATTGTATACCTTAGTAATTTCTTTTCAGCTTTTAAAACTTCTCTTGTACGTCGCTTGGGTAATAAGTTAGCTCACTCTCTAGTGAGGAATTCAAAAACCCTCAATCATATGCAAATCTGGATGGAAGATGTGCCACCAGATCTATTACTTCTTGTTCAGGCTGACCTTACTAGCCTACCTTAATAATATTCAGTGAACTTTTTCTCAAAAAAATAATAATAATAGAACTACACAATCAAAGCATGAACATATAACGTCAATTATTTTTTGAATTACTGCTTGAAATTTACACAATTGTCAGAAGCACTTAAATTCCAAAAAAAAAAAAAAAAAAAAAAATCCACATAAAGTGTTCTCATGAAATGTTACAGTGCATTAGAAAATAAAAAATAAAAACAACATAGCTACCAAGGATATTTCCTCCAGTAATAATATACTCCCTCCGTACCACTTTGTTTGTCCTCTATTCCATTTTAGGATGTCCCAAAATATTGTCCTATTTCTAAAAATAAAAGTCATTAATATGCCAATATTCCTATTATACCCCTATTAATTTACTAATTCAATTTTTTGATAAATTTATTTAAGGGTAATTTTGAAAACTTATACATTTTTAAAAGGTAGACAAAACAATAAATGATGTTTCCTTAAAAATTTTGACTTTTCAAACAGGACAAATAAAGTGGGACGGAGGGAGTAAGTAACATAAAAAATAAAGTTACCTGATTTAAATATCACATTTTCCAACATTTCATTTCACCTTTTACTATGTGTAGGTAAAATAAATGAAGTGGATATTAATAACTTTTCAGCTACTTCAAACTTATTAATAATTAATTTGTATTGGAGTTTTGATAGGTCAAATATAATGTCTTTTTTATTTTTTTTTAAAGGAAAGTGGCAATTGAATGGGTATGAAGAAGTATTTAATTAAATAAAGAGAGAAAGAGCTGAAGAACTGGATATTAATGATTGTTTCAGCTATTTCAATATTATTAATAATTTAATTATAAGAGACTTTTGATATTATAAAAGACAATAATTTAATATTGTTGTCTTTTGATTGTCTTAAGGAAAGTGGCAATTGAACAGGTATTGTAGCGTGAAAGATTATTTGGCTTAGGTTTCATTGAGGAGAACATTAAACATCGGCTATAATTGAAAAATATATTAAATACTATAAGGCTTGGGCTTTATTATAGAAGGTATATGAAAAGCTTTTACTCACTTAATTGACAATGAAAAATTATTGCTAATAATTAGAGCAATCACTAATCCATAAAACACACACAACACTATAAATTACAATCCTAAACAACTTAAAAATTACAAACTAAAAACATGATACAACTACACAATCACAAAATGCGCATACAACATGATCACAAATATTTTGTATAAGATCAAATTACAAGGGGAAAAGAAATCCTTCTTCAACCCAACATAGAAGGGGACAAAAATGCAAAATATGGACTAGCAATTGCGTTGTTATGTGAATCAAATGATGAGGGAATACAACTACTATTTTCGATTCTAAATCAACCAGATGGAGAGAAAAAAAAAATCTCCAAAACTATTGACAAATCCTTCAACATACAACTTTCGTAACAAACACATTTCGTATCCCAAAAAACCAAGCATGCAAAAATATTGGAGTGGATCAATGGGATTGTGAATGTCCTTATCCTTATGGAAACAAGGAATTACATGTAACATGCAAAATGTGTTCAATTGACTTGAAAATTTATAAATTAGTCAACCAAGTATGGTAGAATTAACATTTAAAAAAAATCAATTCTACTATAAATTATCCTCATTTTGTTCCAAATAGTAATCTCTAATAAAACAAATATAGGTCCATGAGCAAAAGCTTCTGTGAGCATGAATCCTACTATATATTGGTAATACATATATAACACAGCTTGAGACATAAGAACATGATAAATATTAATAACAAAGAGACCACCCTAAAAAAAATTATCACACGCAGCGCGTGGGACCGCGACTAGTAACTTATAATTTTCAATTTAATTGAAGCTTTCATACTAAATTGCTAAGAAATTTTTTTGCAATAACTTAAATTGAAAAAAATCATTGTAATAACTCGATACCAATTATTTGCAATCTATGACAATAGAAATTTCAAAGTGGCAGCTTATTGCAACAAATATATCATTGCAATAACTAAATATCAATTATTTTACTATCCATTGCAATGACAGACATAAATTTGCAATGAATATATTATTACAATAATCTAATACCAATTTATATATATAATAATAGGTAAAACTAAGAGAAAATCTAATTAGATTTCAAATTGGAATTCAATTAGAGTCTAATTTTGCACCACGTGTCCCATCTAATATAAGTTTTTAAATTTTTGTACTAAGTGAGTTAATTCAATGTAAAAATTAGATTTCAATTAAAGTTTGATTTTGCGGCATGTGTCCCATTTAATCTAAGTTTTTTTAATTTTTGTGCCAAATGTGTTAATTTAGTGTAAAAAACGATGAGTCCAATATAAGTAAACTATAAAAAACATAATTTTTAAATGATTTTATATTTATGAACTTTTTTTTTAATAGAACTAAAAATAATTCAAGTTTATAAGTCATCTATATATATATATATATGTGTGTGTGTGTGTGTGTGTGTCCCATCTAATAGATATTTTTTAATTTGTGTGCCAATTAAATGAGTTCTCCCTTTCTCATTGCTTTCTACGTCTCTGTTTCTCAAATTTCTCAATTGGCATGGACAAGCCTATTACCGTCTGTGAGTTTCGTTCTAAGTTTCTCTTCAAATCCACCTGGGGTGCTCACAGACGAAGATCAAAGCCTTCTTCCCTTATGAGTTTTACTTTTACTATTGTGATGGATAAAAAGCTTGAGCTTCGCTCATGAAGCACTTGTTATATTATAATATATTGTAATGAAAAATATGAAACAGCTTTCTATTACAATGAAGATAACGTTGCAATAACTTGACCTAAATTATTTTTGTCAATTATTTGCAATCTATTGCAATAAAATTTGTAAAATAATAGTTGTAAGGACGCGATTCGTGGCGGACCGTAACAGTGTCGGGTTCGCACGTGAAAAGGCCCCTAACAATATCATTTGTAGAGCGTGGGTTTGGAAGGCTAGGCCTTGATCGATAGGCGGTGGGTTTTTCGCGGTGTTCGTGCAAGTTTAAGTTTCCCTACACCCCTGGAGTCTTTCTCCTGGAGGTGGGCTGGGAGGCTCTGGTTTCTGGCCATTTTTCCCAACCCCCTTTTTTAGGTTGCTTCTTTTTCCTTTTATCTTCGCCTGCGTTCATTGTCCTTCGTCCACGTATAGGGTCAACCTTTCCAAAATTGATACTTGTCCCATCAGCCCATATTCAAAGTCGTTGGGGGTGGTTGTAAAAGCCAAAGACTGCGGCTCTGTCAGGTTCAGAGCATTGAATGGCAGTAAGAGCAGCTTTCCCTGGATATTTTAGATCTTTCGTCCTGGTTTCGGTCCTATACCGTTTTTACCCTTCCTTCAGGGGGGGACTTTGGGTCTGCCGAGGACTAGGCCGTCCTCGGCGATATCCACAGGCTATTTTGTCGAGTTTGAGCCATAGCCCTCCTCGGCTTGGGCCTTCGGATTTTCCCCAGGTAGATGGGCCCGGCCCGCAAATCATTTGGGCCCCACAATAGCCCCTCAAAACCCGGCTGTCCAACCTCTTGGTTGGAAAGGGGGGTTTTGGTGATGTCAAACCTCTTCCTACGGCCCAATCAACTTGGCCTTTTAATAATGCTGGCGGCTCCTCATCTGTCCAAGAAATGCGCCGGTCTATGAGGCAGCTTTTTGATTTCGCGCTTGATGCGCTCTTATCGTTTGGGTATCCCAAAACGTGCTTTTAATGACCACTATTTACGAGGCTGCTTTAATTCGGCGGTTTGTTTTGATGGGGTGGAGAAACGGAATCGGCATGTTTGTGTTGGCAGATTCCTTTGGATATCTGAACCTATTAAATGTCTCCCGCTCCACCCTCAGTATAAGAAGGAAAAGCGGAGGTTATTGTTTTTGTAAAGAATTCCCTCTCATCTTTCTGAGATTTGAAATATTTGGCCTCCCCTAGGGTTCATTTTACCCACTGGTTCACAAACTAAATCGTGATACACTTTATCATAACAACGAGTGATGCAGGAGCCAAACCCCTCCCATAAACGCCATGTTCCAATAAAGCTCATTATGGCTCGATCGGGACAGGGGTGGCGAAGACTCAAAATCAACCTCACCCTTCTTTCAGTCAAAATCCGAAGCAGAGACTCGTCACGTCAAACTTTCGGCGTGACTGAGTCGAGAACACCCATCATCAGTACCAACCGCTCTCCTATGAGCATACCTAGTATGACTCCAGTGTGTTGGGAGTCAGGATCGAGGCAGGGACTAAGTGTCTCTACTTCTTCCTCTCTTCCTTCACTGGGGCTATTCTCCGTCTCCTTTTCTTAGTCTTCCCAGCACCAGTTCCATCCTGGTGCTTTCACTTCTCCCTCTTTTGCTCCTTTTTCTTTCTTTTCATCTCTTCTCTCTTCTTCTCCTCCTTCTTTACTCATGTCCTCCATCTTCTTCATTCATCTCCTCCATCTTCTTCATTGATTTCTTCCTTACTATTTCCTTCTCCGCCATTTCTTCCCAA